>NC_080745.1:20030035-20655035 GCF_020826845.1 Diceros bicornis minor | reverse complement strand
CTGAAGGACATCTTGGTTGCTTCCAGGTTTTGGGAATTATGAATAAAACTGCCGTAAACCTGTGTGTGCAGGTTTTTAGGTGGGCGTAAGTTTTGAACTCTTTTGGGTAAATTACAAAGAGTGTGATTGCTGGATCATATGGTAAGAGTATGTCTAGCTTTGTAAGAAACTGCCAAGCTGTCTTCCAAAGTGTCTGTGCCATTTTGCATTCCCACAGCAATGTATGAGGGCTCCTGTTCCTCCGCATCCTCACCAGCCTCTGGTCTTGTCAGTCTTCTGGTTTTGGGCCGTTCTAACAGGTGTGTAGTGGTATCTCATCATTGTTTTAATTTACAATTCCCTAATTATATACGATGTTCACATATATGATATTTTCAAACGCTATTTGCAATTTGTATATCTTCTTTGGTGAGGCATTTTTTCAAATCTTTTGCCCATTTGTTTCCTTATTGTTGAGTTTTAAGAGTTCTTTGTGTACTTTGGATACAAGTCCTTTATCAGATATACGTTTTGCAAATATTTTCTCCAAGTCTGTGGCTTGTCTTCTTATTCTTGTAAGTCTGCTCTCTCCTCTTATTCTTGTAAGTCTGCTCTCACTTCAGACATCTGGAGGGCCAGTAGGACAGACAGTGGCTCCCAGGGTGTGCTGTGTGTGTGTGCAGTGAGACACACCTCTTCTGGCCCACGCTCACTGGGCAGCAGGCTGAGCTGTGGGGCCACATGTAGGCAGTGAGAGAGAGTGTGTGCTGGAGGAACATTTATTTTGGGTGGGAATATGTCAGCTTCCATTGCATTAGCTCCATCCATCCATCTGTCTATCCATCTGATATTTAAGAGGCATCTGCTATGCACCCTGCATGAAAAACTCGCAGGCCAGTCTGGGAAGTGGACAAGGAAATAGATCATTTCAGTGCAACATGAGAAGTGTCTTGGCAGAAGTGGGGCTGAAGGAATATCAGAGTGAAGGTCTCACCTGCTTTGTAGCCTCCAGGGACGCCCAAGGCAGCACCAGACATAGTCCCTGTGTCTGCTGAACCTTTTGTAGGGGTGCCCAGGAGCTTTCCATCACCAGAGGGTGAAGGGCAGGTGGCCCTCCCCATTCCCCACTCTCACTGTCACAGCCACAGCTTCCTCTTTGTCACTTTTACATGCTATCTTCCTCCCCAAACAGGAACTGCTGCAATGCCCACAGCAGCCACGGGCGAAGCAGCTCTGGTGATGGGGTAAGTGGCCTATGCATCCCGGAGGGACAAGCTACAGCCTAGTCCTGAGAGCAACAGCTTCCGCTATGCTCACGGTCAGCCTAGCAGAGGAATTTGGGGTGTGATAGGTACAGGTTTGTTCCCTCAGGTGTGTGGGTGTGTGCATCTTCCTCCCCCACCCTCACCCCTGCAAGGTGCGGCCTGACCAGTAGCCCTCAGAAGGATGGAATCACTCCACGCTCACTACAGTCGTGAAGGGGAACCAAGGAACTTCCCATTTTCTAGGTTCTGTAATCGGCAATATGAGGAAAATGTTTACTCATCACTCTCAACTAGAAATCCTTTAAATTGTAAAGGGAATGCATGCTTCTAGTAAAACATTCTAATGACAATAGAGGAGAGGACAGATGAAAAGTTAAAATCCTTCTCAGTACCCCATCACCACCCTCCTTCTCCCCAGAGAGAACGACCGTTAAGAATGTCTTGTGTCTCCTTCCAGACCTTCCCTAATACATGTCTTCGGTTGTGCAAAAATAGGTTGTAGAATACACAGTGTTCTGTGACTTCCTTATTCACTTATTTCTACATTTTGGACATATTTACATGTTACAATAGATAACCTGATCTCCCTTTTGTTTTTATCAATCTCTCTCTCTTCTTTAAGGCAACTGATTACGCCAATGAAATGCTTTCAACTAGAACTGGGTAGGGGGGTGGTGGTGGCTGTCAGCCACCTTAACAGTGACAGGAGGCAACAGAGTGAAGTGGAAACAACACAAGACAGATCGAGCCCAGAATTCCAGCTCGCTGTGTCATCTTAACAGGTTTCTTAACCTCTCTGGGCTCAGATGCCACATCAGGAAAATGCAGATTCTACATGATTTAGGAGAAAGGCCAGAGTGTAATAGTTGCTCAAGAATTTGGCTCTTCTTAAATAAGTGGAGACATTCCATGTTGGTGGATTGGAAGCCTCAATGTTATTAAGATGGCAATTCTCCCCAAATTGATGGATAGATGCATATCAATCCCTCTCAAAATCCCATCAGGTTTTTTTTTTCCCCAGGAAGTTTTTCAGTGGTTCTCACCTTGTGGCACATTGGAATCACTTGTGGGGAACACTGATGCTGATCCCACCTCAGGGGCTCTGATTTAAAATAAGGCTGACACTGCCTAACTCACAAGGGAGGTTCTGAGTTCCGGGTGAGCTGAAGGAGGTGCAGGTTCCTAGTTTGGGGCCCTGCACATTTGCAGCTAATGTTGGTTTCCTTTCTGAAACCCACGTGCTCTTTTATTCCCAGGAACCTGCATATTGGTAAGAATCGAGGGAGAGCATATCACACGTGTGTTAGTGAACAGATCACATGTGGATTAGTTTCCTAGGGCTGCCTAACAAAGGACCACTGACTGAGTGGCCTAAACCACAGACATGGATGGTCTCCCCATGCTGGAGGCCAGAAGTCCAAGATCAGGGTGTCGGTGGGGTTGGGGCCTTCTGAGGGTTGTGAGGAGGAATCTGTTCCTAGCTTCTGGTGGGTTGGTGGCAATTCTTGGCATTGTTAGACTTGTAGATACATCACCTCAATCTCTGCCTCCTTTTCACATGGCGTTCTCCATGTATATGTCTGTCTCTTTGTCCAAATTTCTCTTTTTTATAAAGACACCAGATCATATTGGATCAAGGCCCACCATAATGACCTTACCTGAGCTTAATTTCCTGTGTAAGGACCCTATCTCCAAATAAGGTCACATTCAGATGTACTCGGGGTTAGGATTTCAATATATCTTTTTGAGGGGACAAGTCAACCCATAACAGATGGTAAAGGACTTAAAATGATGCCTTACATTTAAAATGAATATACTACTGAGCGTATTGCAAAATTTGTGCGGATTTTTAAAGATAAATCACAAAGTATCCCAGGAAGATCTAGCTTTTGGTAAGCAGCCCCTACCACAGGCACCTGCTACCCTCCTCGCCACCTCTCCCAGGGGGTGCAACTCAGCCCTTTAGTCTTGAAGAGCATTTTGATGGCAAAGCTGGATGAGGAAACTGAGGCTAGAAGAAGGGGCCAGGTGGTAGCTACCCTGCGGTGGGCCCTCAAAAGGTATTTGTTCTCCTTCATTTCGCTTGACCAAAGCAATGGACAGAACATAGCCCTAGGTCTCTAAGAGCTGATCGCACTTAGAATCTTCATTAAATCCCTCCCTATTCCCTCCACAGCCCATCAAATATGAAGAAAAGAGGATACATTGATACAGGCCACATCTAAGGCCTATAACCCTTCCATCTGTTTGACCTTTGGCTCTTTGCCTTATTTGGAAAAGCCAAGTCGTGGTTATCGGATGCCACCAAGTGTGTCTGGTGCCGTGTCTCCAAAGGCTCATCTGCAGTAGTCCTTTGAGCCTCTCAGTGACAGCTTCACGGAGGGCCGGAGGGCCAGAGGGCCAGTGTGGCGGCCCCATGGGCTCCACTGCTCTTGTTAGTAACCACACTGGGAAAAGCCCTGAAGATTCAGATGTAACTTCATTGCTAACAAACTGTTTCTCCCCAAAATTCTTGTCCACTGTTGAAAGTGACTCTACGGTGATGTTGTTCATTTTGGGAAAATTCACCCTTCTGACCTGTGCACTTTCAGTGTGTATGTTATTCCTCAGGAGGGTGTTTACTTAAAAAACAACTTTATAAAAGACAGACTGTGATTACCACTGAAGACCAGAGGATGGTCATTATTTTAGAGGACTGGGATTAGTGGTGACTTTTTTTTCTTGTGTCTATTTTCCAAATGTTCTATAACATCATGAAATAACTTTTATTTAAAAATTGAAATGCTTTATCCTAGATGGAAATATCTATTTTTACCAACATCCACAGCTTGTTATAGATGTGGCATGTTTTTGAAAATCAGAGGGAAGATTTACTTTAGGAGATTATCTAACGATGTATAAATCCTTCTATTCCAATTGGCTAATGATGTGATTTCATATTCCAAGATTTTTTATGACTTAGGAATCTAATGTATTTTATTTTACCCTCTATGAATCTTTGCTTTTGTAGCATGTAGATTTCAGCCGATGTCTATGGAAAAAGGACTTAGAACTCTGGGTCTATTTCTAGTCTTTAGAAAGGCTCTGGGGTCGTCGATGTTAATGGAGATGATAATACATTTCAGAACCTGCCTGTTACTTCTGTTTTATGGTTTTGTGGTTGTGGGGATCTCTGAGGCAGGAGCCAGATTATACACCTGGGCTTGGGCACCAAGAAAGGAAGGTGGGAACCCCAGAAAGCCAGGAGAAGCTACTGGCTCCATGCTGAGAGTGTCTCAGAGCTGTGCCCTCAGAGGGCTAGAGAGGACACCATGAGAGTCATGACTGGGTACCAGTCACTCTGGGAGGGGATGAGAGGCCAGTCCTGCCTTGTCACCCTCCTGCAGCATCGGCAGGGATATCATTCACAAGTAATGTTCACTCGAGGCCTCAGGGATGGAGTTCTAGAAGCCCCTCTCTTTCTTGTTCCCAAGTTCTCCCTTAAAGAGTGGACCATTGTTAACAGCCCGACTTGAGATTCCTTAGACAGCATCTCCAGACCTTTGCACATCCTCTTCCCCTTGTCTAGAATGCCCTCTTTTCTTTCATCTGCTTGGCCCACTTCTCTTTCCCTTCAAGACCCAACTCAGACCTTCCCGATCCCTGTTTACCTCTGCATCCTGCTTCTAGCCCAACATCTGACACAAAGTAGGTGCTCAACTACCGCAGAGGACATGGTGTGGTTTCAGGAGAGAGGTGTGGTTGACAGAAACAGTATGGCCTTTAGCCCTGGAGAAAGGTAGTTTGAGTCCCAGACCTGAAATTTACTAACTGTGAGACCTTAAACAAGCAACTGCACCTCCTGTGCCTCAGTGTAATCACCCAGGAACCAGACAGCAGTATTTACCCTGCTTTCCCCACAGGCTTAACGAAGGTGAAAGCATCTTGTGAATTTTTAAGTGCTTTACAAATGTAAGAAATAACAACCATTTTCTGCATTCTTGCTATATGCCAGGCACTTTCATTTGTTATCTTCTGTAGCCCTACAATGACTATGAGACGGATATTAACACTCTAATTCTGCAAAGAAGAAAAGGGAGATTCCGAGAGGTGCAGGGCACACGTGGCAGACCAGGACTCACACACCGATCCCTCTCCCTCCTATAGCACACGCAGGCTGGGGGTACTGCAGAAGGAGCACATCTTGAGACAAGAACCCCAAATAGCTCCTCTCCAGTTGGCTGGAGCTGAAGGGCTGCTCACTTACGAAGCAATGCTCACTCATGAATTACTCAAGCCGTAACCCCACTGAAACTCTAAATACACCAAATGTTGCTATTTATCTCAAACTTCACAAATAGTTTCTTTTTTTCTCTGGTAAAGGATTCTATTGTATCTCAATACCACATAGATGTGTCCTGCTCAAATTAGGTTATTTCCCAATAGGACCAAGTGAAGCAGGGTACAAGGCAGTTTCAAATCTGATCACTTGTTAAGATGTGTTCCGTGACTGAGTAGAGACCAGGTGACTGCTTTTCCTCTTCTTCTGTTTTTTCCTGTTAAGTGGATGGAACCAAAGTTGTTTCTCAAGAGAGAGGAGGCCATATGTTGCTTATAAGTCATAGAGAAGGTCCACTCTGTGTGTCAGCCAGCCATGGCAGGATCAGGCTAAAAGTTCTGCTGCTGTGGTGAGCTGCCCAGAGAGAGATCCTGCTTGCTTCGTTTATTCACATTTCCCAAATAAGAAAACTGAGTAAGGGCCAGGGAGGTGTGTGGTTTCTGGGCTTTCAATATCAATTGTCTCCTGCAAATGCCAGTTAGCCATGGCTGTGTAACAAATGATCCCCAAACATGGGGCTGAAAACAACAGCAATCATTTGATTGTTGTCTCTCCTGGTCCTGGGTATTGACTAGGATCAACTCAGTTGTGCTCATGGGGTTGCAGTCAGACAGTGGCTTGGGCTGGAGTCACTGGGAGGTCCTCTAACCTGCATGTCTGGTAGTTGATGTCTGCCGCAGGCTGGGACCTCAGTGGGGGCTCCCCATGCAGCCTCCCCGTGTAGCCTGAGCTTCCTCACATCATGGAGGCTGGGTTCCTAGAGAGAGAATCCCAGAAGGACCAGGTGGAAGCTGTTTCACCTTGCATGGTCCTGCCTTAGAAATCACATGGTAGCACAGGTCCCCCCTAGATTCAAAGGGAGGGAACAGAGGCCCTACTTCTTGATGGGAGGAATGTCAACATCACATCCACACAACGTTGTAAAATTATGATGGGATGAGAGATGGGGTGGAGGCCATCGTGGAAAATACTATCTGCCACAGGGTGGAGCCTGGACACGCTTGGCCTCCTGACTTCTAGGCCAGGGCTTTCATTCTAGTTCACGCTTTTTGGAGAGGCACACGGTACAGCAGAAGAAGCAGGAATTGACTACGTATAGATTAAAACCTTCTATATGATAAAGAAACCCAAAAAACAAAAATCAAAAATCCCTGGGATATAGTATTTGCAATATATATGACAAAAGGCTAATTAACTTTAAAATGTATAAGGCCCTTATAAATCAGTAAGATTGTCCCAATTAAAGAATAAAAGAAGTAAAGACCTGAAGAGGAAATTGACAAAAGCAATTAAAATGACAAGCATACATTTCAAAAGTGTAACTAAACTAAAAGGCTGTAAGTTTTAATAAACAAACACCCCCCCCCATATTTATCTATCTGACTGGTAAAGATGAAAATAAATGAACTATTCAAAGGCAAAAATACAAGGAATGGGCACTCTCCAACTCTCCTGCTGGCAGGACTATAAATTGGTACAAATTTTCCAGAGGGCAAATGGGCGGTATCCACCAAAAACCTTAAAATTTTGAATAATCGTGAGTTGAAATTTATCCCAGAGAGATGAATAAGGACATTTTGATATAACTACAGGGGTGTTTATTAACTGTTATTTACCACAGCCAAAAAGAAAAAGAAACATCCTAAATGTTCATCAGGAAGAGTTGGTGAGAATTGATAGGACATTCATATACTAGAATATAATACTATGCAGTCATTAAAAGTCATGTTCATATGCATGTTTGTTTCAGTGGAAAACAAAAATATCAAAAAGTATATTTAGCAGGATCCCGTGTTTTGTTACATATATTTTACAAAATATATATAACACGATTTTGTATGTGTGTGTATGTGTGTGTGTATTTACAACATTTCTGGGATAAGACATCAATGCTTTAATGAGACGACTGCTAAATAATGAGATTTCTAGTGATTTCATTTTCTTGTACCTTATTTTTATTTTCCAGTTTTCTAAATGTAAATGTGTTAAATACAAAGAAGTAATAAAGTAAGATAAAGTAAAAATAAATTTCTATTTTAAATATTTTGTGGAAAGGGAGGTGGGAAGGAAGTGTTGAGCGTGGCCTATAGAGCAGACCGGGTCTGGAGTTGGACTCTGCTCTGACACTAACAGCGTGACATTCACCAAGTTCCTTCACTTTGGGCCTCAGTCTCCTGATTTGCACAATGGGCACAATAAATGCTACTTCACAAGGTTATTGTGAGGAAAGACTCCCACTTCCTATTTACGTTCAGCAGATGAAAGCTTCTCTCTCTGGGATCCCTGCTGAGCCCTCTCTCTTCCCTGATCTCTTAAAGTCCTTAATATGGGAACCAATCCTTTAGCATCATCTGGCATTAATATCTACTGAGCAACTAGACACACACTTGCTGAGTGAGGACCATGTCTTATTTGCAAAGGGCCTGCATTTTCTGGAATTAGCCTGGTGTTCTGTGTTATTCTCCACTTACACTCAGAGCCTGGTCCCTGAAGAGATGAGAACAAACTTGGGTGTACACAGCAGTACGCTTAGGAGTACTTCTGTGTATTCCTCACAACGCTGAACACATTGCTGTGGCCAGAGTGCCGTAGATGGCTATAAATGTTTACTGAGTAAGAGATGACTTCGGAGGAAAAGCCCTGGGCTATTTGGGGGAAATCTGCATTAAAACGAAGAGGCTAGAACACTTTTGGGAAACTGTAATATTTGGACTTCCTTTGGTAGCAGGCTACGCAACTGACCAATATTAAGAAAGTTCTTGAGCAGGATGATGGGAAAGCCTGAACTCAACTTCTTTTGGGGAAGTTATCTGGGCTGCCAGGCCTGGGAGCCTCAACCTTCACCCTCACCCCAAACCAAGCAGGCATTGAGAGGCTTTTCCTGCCCTCTAGTGGTCTCCTCTGGAGCTGCCTCTGAGAAGAACAGCCACAGAGGAAAACCTTGAACCACCCTGGCTGGGTAGATTTCAGGCTGTCATCTGAGCTCATCTATCCCCACCGATGCTTCAAGCAACCAGGAAGCCAATCTTAGAGCCTGTTTTCCAAGTCTTTTTGGCCCTTTCATTTCTTAATTTTGCGTTGTTTTAACAAGGACCCCTTGGAGGGGTCCTTCTCCGTAGTAAGGGACTCCAATCCTCTGTACTGCAGCTTTAGGCAGTGTCCCGCATCCCGACTCAAGAGGAAAGGGGGGCGGCCAGGGCTTTACTTCAGAGCCACAGCCGAGCAGTGACAGTTCTGCCAGGGAGGGCCCCTGGCCCTGTCTGCTCTCCTTCCACGTTTTCAAACGTGCTTGCTGGAGTACCCGCTAAAGGCATTTTGCAAAACCGTGTTTCCTCTTACACATTTTATTGTTTTTGAAACATTCTTCATCCTAGGTTTGCTTAGTTACAAAGAGATGTAACTTCAAGTGTATCGTCCATATTGACATTTAAAAAATAAGAGAGTTACATCACTCTTACAAATGTATCCAGCGGAGCCCAAATACAACAGTGATTTCGTGTCTACCAACAGCTATTTAAGAGATACGAGTAATAACGTCTTTTCTCTCTTTGTCCTTGTATTCCCATTCCCCATAGAATGTTATCGTAACCTGATATGTCTTTGTCCTTGAAAGTCTTTTATTGACCACCCTGGACTGAATAACCCAGACTTGAGGGAAAGAAATGGATCCTGGCATGAGGCACCCTGTGGGGGAAGGGCAGAGGAGCCTGTCAGGTGGTGTAGACCACAGGGCGGGGTGCAGACAGACGGGGCTGCAGGCAGGGAGGTTTGAGGACAGAGGAGCAAGGATGGGGGGTGTGCAGTGAAATGAAGTGAGGGGATCAGGGAGGTGAGGTCTGCCCGTGCTCTGCCCTCTTCAGAAGCCCTTGAGGAGGAAGACAGCAGCGGAGGGCCAGGGGGCTGCCACGTGCATATGGACATCAGCACCAAGGACACCGGAGGCCCCCGTGGAGCAGCAAGGAACACGGATGTACAGGATCAGCAGCTGGAGGACAACTTGGCACAGACGTAAGCCGCCCTCCCTGCCCCGGGCTGGAAATGCCAGAGACAGGGACAGTATTGGCTCTTGCAGCAGCCCCTTCCCAGCACTGGGCCCGGCACCCAGAGAACTCAGCTCCTGAGAGAATGTGCGTGAACAGCCCTCCTCTACTTCTCTCACGACTGAGATGAAAACAGACTCTACAGTCTCTACCGTCACCTCCTGCCCTTCAGTTCTTCAGGGGCCTCTGCCGCCTCCCTACACATTCCCTTCGGTTTATAGCACTGAACTTACCCGGGCTGCACACAGCCCCTCTCATCCTTAGAAAGGGAAAGTGTGAGACTGTTCATTTCATGCCTCTTGTAGTGTCAGAAATTCTGCATGTTAACATCTATGTTTTTTGATCTAGGAGACTCAATGCATCGTGGTTGTTTTTTAAACTAAATCCATGAGTGGATGAATGAAACAGTGGAAGCCCTCCAGGGATTAGTAATCAGACCCCAAAACCTTTATTCCTCAGGTAAGAAAATTTTGTTGCTGTAAGTATTGAAAAACGGCTTAAGTAGTAGGGAAGGAGATTCATTTGACTTTAGGACTACTGATTGAAGCAAATATATTTGCATAGTGTGTCTGTCTTTTAAAGGACCCAACATCTCATTCTCTCTGAGAAGCCTTTTTAGATCAGTTATGCCCTTATTATTTCTTTATTGGACTCTGTGTGTGTGTGTGTGTGTGTGTGTGTGTTTGTGTGTATGTGAAATAGATCATTTGAGGCATCAACCTACGGGGTGTCCTTTCTCTCTACACCCCAATCTGGAGACTCTGCCTTTGAGACTACACCCCTGGGCCTCTACTTGCTCCCAGGAGGACTGTTGTTGGAATGGCAGTGAACAAGGGTGTGAGACAGAAAAGACTCGAAAGGCCATGCTTGCAGGCAGAGTGGGCGCCCACGCCTCACTAGTCTGGGAGAGCTCAGAGCAGAGGAGGAGGGCAGAGGGGAGAAAGGAAGAAGGCAGAGGCTGTGCGGAGTCAGCCTGCTCTTGAAGGTGGAGCAGAGCCTGCAAGCAGGGTGGAGGCTCCCACATCCCCGCATGGACCCCTGCAGGGGCAGCCCCTGAGAAAGGGCAGCAAGAGAGGAGGCAGCCCACTGACTGCCCCATCTCTCTCCAGGCAGGATGGACAGCTGAACCTTACCCCGGCTGCAGAAGGGATGGAGAAGGGCTGGAGGAGCCACTGCAGT
This sequence comes from Diceros bicornis minor, assembly GCF_020826845.1. Classification (NCBI taxonomy): domain Eukaryota; kingdom Metazoa; phylum Chordata; class Mammalia; order Perissodactyla; family Rhinocerotidae; genus Diceros; species Diceros bicornis. The sequence goes on along the minus strand of NC_080745.1, from coordinate 20,644,254 downwards.
CCAAGGAGGCCTGGAGGCGGGGATGAGGAGGCTACAGAGTGAGCTGTGAGGATAGACACCAAGGACTCCGAGACCCACAGAAGGAGAGTCCCTTGGAAACAGAGCCACGAGTGCAGGCACCACCCTTGGAGGGTCACTTGGAGTGGAAGGTCAGCCAAAGACGGGTCGAGCTGGGCTGGAGGTGTCCTAGGTGGCAGAGCTGCAAGCTCCAGGGAGTTTAGATTTGGGTCTGGGGGAGAACCCTAGGAAGGACAGGGCAATGACACTCCTGAATACAACTGAGCTTGAACCCAGAGGTGACTTAGAAATTACCGTATTGAACTAGAATTCCCCTGGAGTGAGCAGATTAAGTTGTCTGCCATTACAGGGCTCTGAGTTTGAAAATCAAAATCAGCTATCAAAATAAATAGGACTTTTTTGGGTATAGTTTTTTGTACTCCTGTATAATTTAGACCTGATAATTATACTGTAACTAACATGTATCCTAATTGGATGCGAGTATATGTGAGATGTGATTATAAGATAACTTTTTAATTTTTTTTTAAAACTGAACTACAGACAGTTTTAAACACACTCAAAAGTAGAGTTAGTAACTCCTATGTCGGTTAAGCATCAGCAAAAAACAGATGTACTGCCATTAGGATAACTTGAGGGAGGTTTAAAGTTATGACTGGGGTGTGGGGAACTTCAGAGGAACAGAGCAGTCCTAGGGCGCAGTGCCAGGGGGCTGGTACCTCCCTGAGGTACAGAGAGACTGGAGGAGGGAGCGGCTTCTGGGACCCTGGGAGAGAGTGTGGGGTGGGGGACACCTGGAGAGGGGCTGGGTCCTTCCATCAAGGGATACAGCCAGCTCTCGGCAACTTGGCAGGGAAGGAGTGGGGAGTAAACAGCTGGTCTCACTCTTCTCTCTCCCTCTATCGCCTCCTAGGAAGCGAGGGGGCAAGGAAGACACAGATGTCGTCCATGTGGATCTTGGAGTTCAGATCAGGATAGGGAGAGGAGATGGATAAATGGAAAGTATCCAGCATAATCCCATATACCAACATCCAGCTGCAACTAGTGTATTACGTTTCTATCGCTGCTGTGACAAATTACCACAAATTTAGTGGCTTAAGATAACACCCATTGGTTACCTCCCAGTTCTGTAGGTAAGTCCAGTGCAGTGTGGCTCGGCTGGGTCCTCTGCTCAGGTGTCACGGGGGCCAAAATCAAGGCGTCAGCAGCGCTGCATCCCTTTCTGGAGGCTCTGGGGAAGAATCCACTCATTCAGGCTGTGGTAGAATCCAGCTCCTTGCGGTTGGAGGGCTGAGATCCTCATTTGCTGGTTGACAGCCAGGAGTTGTTCTCAGCTTCTGGAGGTGACCTTGTTTCTGGGCTCATGACTGCCTTCCTCTGTCTTCCAAGACAGCGATGGCTGGTTGAGTCCTTCTTACCCTTCGTCCTCATCTCATCTGCTTTTTCTTTCCTTCTCTCTGCCTTTCCCCTTTGTTTTTAAGGGCCCATCTGGAAAGCCCAGGATAAAGAGTCTTCTTGTTTTAAGGTGAGCTAATTAATAATAATCTTAATTCCATTTGCAAAGTCCCTTTACAGAAGTACCTAGATTAGAATCTTGGAATCTTTAGAATTCAGCTGGCTACAACAATGAGCAGCATTGTTGCCAATCTTAGGTAACAAGTTTTTTTTTTTTTAATTAGTGATTTTTTTTTTTTAAAAGCTTTATTGTGAAGTAATTCACACGCCATACAATCCACCCATTTAAAGTGGACATTCAATGGTCTTGGTATATTACGTTATTAATTTTTAAAAATTGTGGTAGAACAAATATAAAATTTGCCATTTTAACCATTTTTAACTGTACAATTCAGTGGCATTAGGTAGATTCACCATGTTGTGCAACCATCACACCACTATTTGTATTCCAAAACTTTTTCATTACCCTAAACAAAACCTTTGAAACCATTAAGCAATAACTCCCCATTCCCCCTGCCCCTAGCCCCTGGCAATCTCTAATCTACTTTCAATCTCTATGAATTTGCCTATTCTAGGCACCTCATATAAGTGGATCACATGATATTTGTTCATTTGTGTCTGGCTTATTTCACTTAGCATAATGACTTCAAGGTTTATCCATGTTGTAGCATGTGTCAGAACGTCATTCTTTTTTATGGCTGAATAATATTCCATTGTATGTGTACACCACATTTTGCTTATCCTTTCATCTGTTAATGGACAATTTGGGTTTTTTTAACCTTTTGGCTATTGTGAACAATGCTGCAGTGAACATTGGTGTACAAGTATCTGTTTGAGCCCCTGCTTTCGATTCCTTTGGGTATCTACCTAGGAGTGGAAATGCTGGATCATATGATAATTCTGTAACTGGACTGAGGAGTCCAATCGCCCAGGTTCTTGGTCAGTGTAAGAGAGGAATTCAGACACCGATACAACGGCAACAGCAAGCAAGCAAAGATCTATTAGAGGAGAGGTCAGATACTCTCCAAGTGAGGAGCAGGCAGTGCCAGAGAACACATCTGCCCCATGTCTTGGGTTAGTTTTATTTTTATTTGGGCTGTTTAGAGGGAATTAGCATTATCTAGTTATCCACCAATAATGGTCTTCCCTCCACCCACATATCGGGAGGGGGAGTTCTTGACATTCTAGGGGAATCTCCAGAAATGTCATGGCAGTCATCCCCCGAGTAAGGGGGCTAATGCACATAAGAATTTGTATGTAAATTTAAGACAGGTCAATGTCCTCTAGAGGTGTAGAGCAGAAGGCTTTGTGTGTGCTGTTTGTGCACTCATTTTTATTGTCGTGGTCGATGGCTTCAGGCTGCCGTGGCGGCATCAGGCGGGTCTCAGTTCTCCTTTATTTGCATCTTGTAGGATGCCAGCAAGATGCTTCACTGATGCAGCAAGGTCTCCAGCCATGATCCCCCGCTCATGTCTGGATGCCGGTAAGACGCTCCATTGATGCAGCAAGGTCTCCACCTATGATTCCTCGCTTATGTCTACCTAGCTACCTATCTCAATTCTAAATTTAACTTTTTGAAGGACCATGCAACTGACTTTCACGGTGGCTGCACCATTTTATGTTCCCACCAGCAATGCACAAGTGTTCCAATTCTCCACGTCCTCCTCAACATTTGTGATTTTTCTGGGGTTTGTTTTTTGTTTTTTGTTTTGCTAGCCATCCTAATGGGTGTGAAGTGATATCAAACTATGGTCTCAATTTGCCTTTCCCTAATGATTAATGATCTTGAGCATCTTTTCATGTGCTTATTGGCCATTTGTATATCGTCTTTGAAGAAAGCAAAATCCTTTTTTCAAATCTTTTGCCCACTTTTGAATTGGGTTGTTTTTGTTATTGTTGAGTTGTCATTCTTTATATATTCTGCATATTAACCCTTATCAGATATAGAATTTGCAAATATTTCCTCCCTTTCCATGGGTTGGTTATCTTTTTACTCTCTTGATAGTGTCCCTTGATGCACAAAAGTTTTTAATTTTGATGAAGACAAATTTGTCTATTTTTTTCTTTTGTTGCTGTCTGTTTAGTGTCATAGACAAGAAATCATTGCCAAATTCATTGTCATGAAGATTTTTTTCCATTGCCCTCAACAATTAAAAGCAGCCATCAGCAATCAGAACCCACAACACTGATTTTTGGAGAACACGGTTCTTACTGCCCAGCCTAGCTCCAGCAAGCCACACAAGGAACATGGGCTGCTGTCCCCACAGCTGACTGCATGGGGCTAGGGGCTGGTAGCTGAAATTGACCAAAACTTACCAGCCTCTTCAGCAAGCTCTCTCCTGGGTGCTCCAAGTGTCTACTAGATCTGGAGTTCCAAAATGGTTTATTCAGACAGCTCCTGCCAGTTCAGTCATTGTTTTGATGGAGGGATAGATTCCTGGAGCTTCCTACTCCACCATCTTCCCTGATATCAGCTTTAGGTAACTAAGTCTTATAACTAGACTAAAACACTGGAAGTTTTAGCCCTAATAATTTGTCCCCTTCAAGAAATTCACACTGGCAGGCTGTAACTGAGTCCATTGATGGTGCCATTTCAAAGTAGGCCCTTATCACCAATTCCCTTCTCTACAACAACTGCAGCTCTGGGCACCTCATTCCTGCAACTTCAGAGCCCCCTTCACTCTGTCCAAGTCAGAGGCCCTGTCTCATCCCACCCAAGAGCCAGCATGGGTGGCACTGCCCGCTGGTGGCAGCTTAGAACAGACCAGGGATCTTACTCCATGGCCAGTGTCAGGAAAGTGTCTTAGTTTCTAGAGCTGAGGAGGGGAAGAAAAACAGCTCATCTTCAGAACCGAATGAGGAAACTCTTTCTATTGCCTGCAGCTAAAATACATTTTTCTAAAAAAATGAAAAACAATGTCCAAAAGGGTGGTTTGGGGTCTATGATAGCATTAATTTTTAAGTCAATTGCAAGCCTCTAAGTCTTTCATGGACTCGCTTGGGAAACAAACCACCCCTCCTTGTAACACTGGGGGTTCCACAGATTTTGCTGATTATTAAATGGCTATCTTTCCATTGTGAATCAGCCTCCTGACAATAAATCTTTTCATTCAAACAAAATAGAGGAAGATTTTTTTAACAAAAAAAAAATTTTTTATTTTCGGTACTAATATTTATATAGCTGTAAACTCAAGGAATCTTCCAAGTATATATTTACTTGTATAAATCTGGGGGAACAGTTAATAAGCACCTTTAGTGGTTTCCACAGTTTAAGAATTTACCATTTAAAAAATTTTAGAATGAATCTATTAAAATGAATAAAGTAGTTATAAAAATTATACAAAACATGACAAATATTTGATATAGAGGGCTTGATATGGAGTGATAAATATAAAAACAAAGTGAAATTGATTTAAGGAGTTGGGCTATATAAAAGACCCAGGTGTTCCACAAACCTTGTGATTCTTGGGGATATATTTGCCTCTCAAAACAAACTCCAACTATTCAAGGAAAAGCTCTCTCCCGACGCAGGCTCCAATGTGCTGCAGAAGTGGGGGCTGGAGGGGCTGAGGGTACTGAGGTTCAATGGGGAGGAATCTCTTCCCTAAGGAGAAAGGCAGAAAGATTCTTCCATGTGCTCGTGTTCTTTGGCAAAATCTACCATTTTCTCTTTGGAGTTATTTAAAAGTTTTTCTTATTGCTGCTGTTAAATCCTCTCCTCTACCCTTTCTTCTTGGGTTTTCCATTCCTGCTCTTGATCAATCTCTTCGTGATACTTTTCATTGAGCCTTCTCTACCCTCTTACTCTGATCTTTACTGACTCAAACTCCTTATGCTCAGCTTTCAATCCAAAAATTTCTATGTTTTAGGACTCTGGGAAGCAGTTGATAAAAAGATAATACTAGCTACTCATATGGTCAGGAGATGTTTTCTAAACAAATTGTAGAAACATAAACATGAAATGTGGCCAATGGTCCCTTTAATTACACCAGTGAGCAGAAAAGGGTCTGGATCACTAGCATAAATATTCAATTTAGCCCTCCTGGATTGTGTCTTTGGATGAGAATACAGCCAGTAAGGGCCACAGATAGAGGGAGAAACAAAGGAGAGGCAAGCTCATGGTTGATTGTAGATTGGCTCTCATGAGTGGTGGCCAGAGGTGAGGGACTGTAGGGGGGTCATCAGTGGTACCACCCCCAGCCTGTGTCTCAGATGAGTCTCCATGAGGAGGCTGGACAGGGGTGCCAACAGTGGGGCTGTGCTGCCCAAGAGACCAGATGCTGGGATCCAGGTGCTTTGGGAAAGAGGAATAACTTGGTAATCTTTGGTGTAATTTAAGGCACATCGAAAGAATCCCTACCCTCAAACATCTGACTCTACACCTTGAAATTCCTACCATTGGATACTCACTGATTTAAGCCTTTGACTACCAAAGGCTACTGCTGAAATGCCAATAACTTATCAGGGAGGGGCTACTCATTATCACCCACCACATATCCTTATGTCCCCAGGACTGGGTGGGTCTTGATCAAAAGGCAAGTCACGCTCACTATAATGAGGGCCTTGAGCAGGATGCAGGTGGTACAGAACTCAGGGGTAAAAAGCTAGGGAAATCAGAGCACCAAGAGAAAAAGTGTGGGAGGGCTAACTCCCTCCTTCACTCACAGACTTGCCTAGGTGGCCTGGGCTGGTGTGTTGAGGAGCTGACAGGATGGTGGGTATCTTAGAGTGAGGCTGAGCTCATAAGGCCACAGAAGGGGGCAACTCAGGCCTGGGGAGGTTCTGCTCACCACTGGGGTGCTGAGGTTGGGGAAAGGTTCCAGAGCTCTGGGATGGGGCATATAATCCTCAGTCAGGGCCGTATAAGCTTATCTGAGGGTTGGGGTCAGGGGAGTTTTCTGTCTTCGTGTACGGGTAGAGACTTTCCCATTCCAGAAGCCCAGGGCATATGTTCTAGAGAACAGTGAGGGGAACATTGTCGGGGCTCAGGCTGGGTTGACCTAGGCCTGGGAGCCACTCAGCCACCAGGTCAGACAGTTTTCAGTCTGGACCTTTCAAGTAGGTGTTGCTGTGAAATACTCGGAGAGGGAACAAGGCACTTCTGTCTTCATTTCCGCTCGATACAGTCGACTCCCAGGGTGTTGTCAGGGCAACGGCAGGTCCTGCTTCCTGGGATGGCCAAGCAGAGGTGGGTGCAGCCGCCATTGTTCACTGCACAGTAGTTGTGACCTGGAAAAGGCAGAAATCAGCTCAACAGCCATCTAAGAGAGTGGCTTCCGTATTAGCCCCCTTTGTGGTTTCCATGAAGCCAAGCTTGTGAGGGCTCCAGGGGAACAGAGAAGGCTGGACTAGGCACTCAGCTAAACTTATCTACTGGCTGTTTCCTCATCAATAAGGATTTGCCAAATAGACAAAAACACTGATTCCCGATTTGGGGGCTATGCAGATTTACCACGAACGCTATTAAACAGATCTCAGGGAGGGCTGTCCAGCTCTGATTATAACATGGAGTTGGAATTTTAAAGCACAAAGTACTCTCTATTTAGCTTGCCCACTTGGCTTCCCACTTTACTGGAGGGAGGAGGGAAGCCAAGAAGGGGAGCTGGTGAGGGGAGAGGTCTTGGAGAGGCAGCATGGCACAGCCTCCAGAGCCAGGCTGCCTAGCTCATCCCTGGCTCTGCCCCTGTGAGCCGTGAGACTTTGGGCAAGTGGCTTCAGTTTCCTTATTTATAAAATGGGCATAATAACAGCACCTACCTCACAGGGTTGCTATGAGGATTAAATGAACTAATGAATACAAAGCACTTAGTGAGTTAACATATGTAAAGTACCCAGCTCACACTAAGTGCCACATCCACGTTTGCAATTATTATTATTAATAATTATTGTTGTGGCTATTAGGCCAAATGGATGGACTTTTAAAGCAGCAGAGATCCTGACACTGATGTTTCTATTTGGAACCTGAAGACCACATTCTTCTGGAATCAGCCCAAGATTCAATACTTTTCCTCACCTTGTCTGTCCACTTTTCACTTCATTCCCTAATGTCTTCTATTGATTTATCTGGCTCACCCACTATATAATGAAGACCCTGAGGGAAGAGACTGTGTCTCACTTGCCACGTGATCAAGGCTACTACAGGCTGTATAGGTAGCAGCCAGAGTGTGGGCTCTGAGCCCCAGGGTGCCCTCAGCCCCTAAACAGTAAGAGCCCAGGTGAGTTACCTCGGGGACACTGAGACAGGGCAGTGGTGACGCCATACAGTCGGGTCTGCTTTTGGGGGTGGAAGGTATCCGTCTCTTTGGAAATAGCAAGATCTACAGCAACCACAGAATTCCTACACAGCGCAAAGGGCAGAAAGTAAAAACACATTTGATGCTTGAACTATTCTCTACAAGGCAGCCTCTTTTGTAGTCTTGGGGATACTAGATAGATACACTGACCTTGCTTCCTAGACATCCCTCCCTCCTCCTGGGGTGGATCAAGCCTGCATTTCTCTGGTTTCTTAAAAAAGGACAAAGACCAGCTAGCTCTCCCCTCTGGCTCTAAATTCCAAGCTGAGAAATCTGCTTTCTATACAGATGCCCCTGCTCACTGCTGCTTGCTGGGTTTAACCCCTCCTTTTTGCAAGAAGGGGTGGGCAAGAGGGGGCGGTGGGAATATTGCAGTTTAAGAACTATAATGAAGTAGGGGCACGGAGATGGCATGGAGCCCACCAGCCAAATGGCCCTGGGCCAGCTCCTGGGCAAAGAACAGACATGCTCAGGAAGTCCAAGTTTACAGACTTGAAGCTGCCCATTTGGGAGCATCCAGATGATAAATGGTACCTCCTGCTCCCCTAGGAGCCCTGCCCTCCCTCTTCTTCACCATCCTCTCCCATCTCCTGCCAACCAGAAGGGCGAGGCAGAGCGGGCATCTCTGGAGGCTAGAAGGTCAAGCCAAGAGGCCGGATGGGAAGGGCTTGGCCTCCCAGAGACAGGGCAGCAGGGCAGGCCCCCCCGCCCCTGCGCTGCAGCAGCTAACGTACGTCTTCCAGTCTGTGTAATACAGATTCTTCCCATAGCTCGTAACAGCAAAAGGATACTGGAGCCCTTCAAGAACCTTGCGTCTGCTGGGCTGAGTGGGATTCAGGCATTCCGCCCGATTGGTGCCTATGTGGAGTGAAAACAAGTCGTTCATTGTCCATACAAGAAATGGTCCCTTTGTGTCAAAAAACCAGAGTAACAGGGGCAAGAATGAGAGAAATTCAGCTGTTACAATGACAGATCCTAAAGAACACACGAGACTTGCTCTTCAAAACTGGAAAGATGTCTCTTCATCCTCTCTTGCCCTTCTCGTTGGTCAACACTCACCTTGGTTTGGGCACCCACACCTGGTTGTGATGGGGAGACATGAGCTAAAGCAGAGGAACCTCACCTCATCTCACCCATTCCCAGGGCAGCTGGGGACTTAGTAGGAAATGTGTCATCTTCCAGCTCTTGCTCAAGTCCCTCCTCCCTGAAGCCTCTCTAGACCCTCCCTCCCAGAATTCAGAGCCCTTAAGAATTGCTAAAACTACACCACTGGTTTAGCAGCTGTGCACAGCCTTGTATCAATGCCCACATTATGGCTAGCTTAAGGCTTTTGTGTTCATATAACTGTGCATGCTTTACTCCTTGTCCTCCCCAAGTGCAAGATGCAGTCCCTGCATCCCCCGTGGGACCTGACAGTGTCTGGAACAGAGCAGGTACTCAACAGAGACTTGACAGATGATGGACGTTCCTCCACGACTGAGTATCCTGCCCACATCCCTGGACCAAGGGACACCCGAAATCTACCAGGGCAGGGGCACACATCAGGACTGCATTATCTTCCTTGGCTTCAAGTCCTGGTAAGCCCTTGGGGACAAGTGGGAGCTACAGGAATGTAAGTTGTGAATTGCTTAACAGGGTATCAGGATGAGGACAGGCTCTAGGGGTTGGCAAACTTTTTCTTAAAGGGCCAGATAGCAATTATTTTAGGTTTTGTGGGCCAAAAGGCAACATTGAGGACATTATGTAGGCATTAATATTACCTTTAAAAATGTAACACTTAAAAATGTAAAACTCGTATATAGCTGCTGGGTTATACCAAAACAGATTGGGCTGCTTGGATGTGGCCCACAGGCTGTAGTCTGCTGACCTCTGACTTAGAAGATGGAGAACTCTGCCTGGACAGCATCAAATCTAGAGAAACAATACATTTCAGAGCAAAGATATGCAGCTATTTTTGTGCAGGGAAGAAAAACTGTTATCTTAGGCCCTCTTCCCGGTAACAGACACTCTTGATGTACAGGTTGGACTTGCTAACAGCGGGTAACAATAATCGTTTGGTGAAAAACAAAGCACTGCTCCGATCCCAGGAGTCAGGCCTGGGCTTCCCGTCACCTGCATCCACCCAGCAGAGCTGAGACGAGTAAGCGTCAAAGGTCAGTCCATTGGGCAAGCCCAGGTCATCCTGCACAAGAATCTGCCGGTTTGTGCCGTCCATGTAGGAAGTTTCGATTTTGGGGTTATCTCTGTTCCAATCTGTCCAATAAAGGTTCCTGGAGGAGGAAAAGGAGGGGAAAGAGGGAGAGAAACTATGAAGATGCATGAGGCAAAGTTTATTAAAAAGACACTTAAAAGAACCTATGATGAAGACATTAGCAGACATTGAAACACGGAATGGTTAAAAAGGATCTGGAGGTGATAAGACACCTTTTCCTTTGCAAAGACACTTGGATTTAGTTCTTCATTTGAGTTTGGTTATTCTGTTACTAATGAATTCACTTCCCTTAAACATAACTAACATATGATAAAGCTGTTAAAAAAAGAAAAAAATGGAACACCATAACTGACATAAACACACAGGAATTCCCATACGCTGTCACCACACAGGGAGGCATAGCAGACCCAGGGGCTGACCACAGAAGTGGATGCTGGCAGAGGCAGTGGTCAAGGTGCCTGCCCTTGTGGAGGTGGCCCAGTGGCCACAGAACAAGGATGTGGTCTCAAAGGGAAGGAATCAAAGTGCCAAGGAGCCAAGGGCCTGGTGTGTAAGATTTAGAGCTTGCAGTAAAGGAAGGAGAGAGAAAGCATTGATGTGCTGATGAAATCCATAGGAAGGGGTCTCCAAGGTGTTCACCGGGTTGGCCCCCAGGAAGGAGCCCAGGGGTACATTTATCCTACCTTGATACCCTTCTGGGGTTGATACAATTTGGGTGTTGATTTCCATTCAACACAAATGGAAATCCCCAATTTTTGAGCTGTCAACTTACAAAGTCTCTTGGTAAAAGATCTGAAAGTGGACCGTGGTATCAAGTCCATGATCACAGGGGACTGTAATAAATGTTCTGGAATTTCACTATGGATATCTATATGCCACCAACTGTAGACTCATTCATCCTGGACTCATTCATTTCAGGAGGCCTATGCTGGAGTTAGAACCTAACATTTGAGAATATCCAAAAGGGTAGATGCAAATAGAAAAGATGCACACACGGATTTACAAGATACCCTCTCACGGAATCCGTTACGATGCCTCTGGGGTTCACCAACTCAGTCTCAAATAGCACTCGGCGCTGGGTGCCATCCAGCTTTGCAACTTCTATTCGATCTAGGTAAGAATCCGTCCAGAAGATGTTGCGGCCAAGATGGTCAAGAGCAATGCCTTCTGGGCTTCCAAGATCTAGAAGCAAACACAGAACACTTCTGATTTTTTAAGCAGGCAAGATTAGGTTTTTCTGATTACTTAGTGCTATTTCACATGGTGTCCAATTCTTGCACTTTGAGAAAACAAATGGGAATGTGAAATGCTTGTTGTATATAAGCAACACTCAAAGTGACAAATTAACAAGCACCACTCATTCACTTGAGGGGCATCCACCTGTTCGCCACATTGGGAACCAGGCCCATAACGATGCCTAACCTGTGGTCCTGCCTTCAAGGAGCCCACAGCCAATCACAATTCAGACTGAGTTCTGGGTTCTATGGAAACATGGAGGAGGGACGTTGGACTCAGCCTGGGGAGACCAGGGAAGGATTCCTGGGGGAGGTGACACCTCGTAAAGCTGACTCCTGAAGGACCAAGAGGAGTTTGTCAGGCAAAGATCCTGGATAAGAGTTTTCCAGGTAGTGGGATCAGCACATATGTATAAAGGAAGACTGGACATGGCTTGAAGCGAAGTGTACATAATTCTGTATGGCTGGAGACCATGAAGGTGTGGGAGTGGCCGGAAATAAAGTTTGGATGCCCGTGTTAATGAGCTTAGAGCTTATCCCACAGGCAAAGAGGAGGCATTGGAAGATCTTAAGATGGGAAATGGAACAAATAGATTTACCTTATTGATTAATTATTGGGGAAAAAAGGTCATTTCAGAGATATAATATATGCAAAATATCATAGCTGTTATTACTTTTATACAAGTATTAGAAGTACAAAGAAAGAGTATCAGTGATTGCAAATAACAGTCCCAGAAGTCTTTACTATGTTATAAGTAACTGATTTTCAAGCCAGGGGCTGCCCAGGGTAAGCTGACTACAGCATGAACCTGCAGCGCCCACCTAACCTTGTCAGAAGTTCAAGCTTGCAATGGTTTCCTGACCACAAATAAAACCAAATTAAAAATTAAAACTCCCCTAGGGTTTTACTGTTGTCATTTAGGATTCTTTCCTCTCTACTAGGATTAGAGAATTGAAGGTCATTTAGTATGGCTGGAAGTGTAAGCCGGAAGGGGAGGAGGCCGAGGATGAAGCTGCCCTGGCCGAGGGATCTGGGGGATGAGGAAATCATCCCAACACGTGTGCTTTCATCAATACACAAGCAATTCAGACCCTCAGTCTCCTTTCACTAGACTCCTAATACATCGTCACTGTGGATGCTGGGAACGTCCAAGTCCCCCCGAAAGGACCCCCACCAGACGAAGTTTATTAAGAATTAGAAACAGCAGTTAAACAAGGTCTTTATTATTCAAACCAAAGTAGAGATTTATAAAGTATTAAAATATTTCCCATGTCCCTAGAGGCGAAAGGATGGAGAGACTGTCCTCTAAAGGCCTCTTCCAACTTTCCAACAAAACCAGAATAAATCATGTTGGGGTCTGTTTGGAATGAACACCTCCTGTAGGAGTGACATGAGCTGCTCAGACACACACAGAAGAGGGGAGGAAAGGCTGCTCCATGAGAGTCTCTTTACAAGACCCCAGAGGAACCCTGAAAGGAACTCCAAGAAGGAACTGTTTGTCTCCTGATAAAGAGCCCTGGTCCTGACTTCAAACCCAAGAGCAACCAAACCTCCTCCCTCAACCAGGAAAATATTTCTTTATGGGCTACAGAGCCAAATAGGCCTCGAAAACCTCATCCTTTCCTGTGCAGTCAGGGCAAGAAGGAAAGACAGCAGGCAGTATATCCCATACTGCTTATGTCAAAAGGAAATGGATTATGACACTTATTAGAGACGCTTGGTTAGGATTTTAAGAAAGAAAACCTCTTTCACTCACTAGGGATGTACCAACCTGTACCATGATGAAGACTTAAGTGGAAGTTTCTTACTCTCTTTTTAAATAAAAAAAATTGATCCCCAGTGATCTTTCTTCTACAAAGATCACATTCTGGTTTAATTCTGTGTTTTCACAGCAGGCTTTTGCCTGGAATGTTTCTTACTGTGCTTAAAGCTTTCTTGGATGATTATCAGTTCCAAAAGCAACAGGAAATAGCAAACGGTGACCTACTCCCCTCTTCCACTGGGTTTTGAAGTCAAATCATAGATAATAGCAACAACATTTTTAACAGAGAGAAAGAAGATGCAAAAAGGCATTTTCAAACTCCTGTTCATTAAACCAAACCATGAAAACTAGCAGACATTATTTAAATAGCACACTGGCTTCTAGAAAAGGATTCGGGGTCTATGTCCATATTTATTTAACTCAACCTCAGTTTAATTCCTGCTGCATCATCTCTTGTGAAGGAGCCAAGAAAGGAAAAAAAATTTGCCCCAGGGGCTGCTCCACAGGCACAGAGACCCTTCCAGAATATCACTTGTTATGGAAGCATTAAATTAGAAATTGGAAAAGCTACACTTAGCCCCAAGTAAAAACAAAAACCAAATGAGGCTCATATATTTCAAAGATGAATCTTTGATTTAAGTGTTTTGCAGAGGAAGCAAGATGATTTTACACAACAAATATCATTGGCATGACAATGTCTTTTGATAGAAAATATCTGCAACTCAGCGGATGAGTCACTGACTTAACAACATGTCATATTTGACCTTTTCAGTACAGAGGAATTTTTAGAGGCCCTTGATTTTTGTTGTAATGGCCTTTAATCTTGATCAAACATATCCATGTAAAACAGTGCTGACTTGTTGAATGTAGGCATTAAAACAATGTGTAGAGTCCTTGGCTTAAATTGGTATCAAACAATTAAGGAATTGAGGCTAAATGTTGAGGGGTTGGCTGTGCCAAAGTGTCATGCACTTTATCATCAGTAATGCAACAAAACACTGAGGAAGGTCTGTAAAAGTTCAGCCTGATTTGCTGTACTCCTCTGACATAGGCAGTCTGAACAAGTGCCGGTGGGCGTGAGGTAGAATAGAGGAGAGCCCTCCCCACACAATGTTACAGGTTGAAGTGACAACCCTTTCACTTGAAAACTTTCTTGGGCATAGACTCAACTATCAGGGACAACATTTGCCAATACGCTTGTGACCTTCCCAACTTTATGACTCATCTGCCTGTTGCCTTTGGGAAAACCCTAATGGAGCACACTGTGGGGCAGACACTCTGAGGATCTATTCTAGACTCAGCAGCCAGAGGGACAAATGTATATCCAAACTGGATGGTTGAGTTTGGCTTTTATTGTTCATTAAAACTGGCCACATAAGCTTTCAGAGAAAGGCATGGGCACTTACCATGTTTTAATTTCATTCTTCATAGGCTAGCAACAAATCCCAGCTAAGGTGTTCATGATTTAATGATGAGTCCTAGGAGGACTCTTCAGAGAAGGCAGGAAAGGATGGTGTTTGAGGCTGAGGATCAGCCCCTCTCGAATCACCATATCCTGTAAACAATCATACACTCCACCCCTCTACTCTCCCCCAAGAGCCGCTTGGGCTGCTAAAAGCAAAACCAAAAAGGAAGAACGATATTTGCTTGCCCACCTTGTCGAATGATGGTGGTTGGCTCTCCACCATGCAGACTGGCTCTCCCAATGGAAGGCTCACTGATGTCGGTCCAGTAAACCATCTTGTCCACACAGTCGAAGGCCAGTCCAATGATGACTTTATCCTGGAAGTGCAGACCAGTGTGAGAGTACTTCACCCACTGCTCTGACTGACTAATGATGGTGGGAATCTTTCATGTGCTTATAGGCATTTCCATACCTTTTTTTATGAAGTGTCTTCAAGCCTTTGGTTCATTTTTAAATGTTCATTATTATTTTTTTTTCGAGTGTACATCATTATATTTAGACTTCTGTGTAGATTATATCATGTTCACCATCCAAAGACTAATTACAATCCATCACCACACACATGTGCCTAATCATCCCTTTTGCCCTCCTCCCTCCCTCCTTCTCCTCTGGTAACTACCCATCCAATCTCTGTCTCTATGTGTTTGTTTGTTGTGGTTTTTATCTTCTATAAAATGTTTATTATTGAGTTGTAGGAGCTCTTTATATATTTCAGATAAAAATCTTTTGTCATATACATATACATACATGTGCGTCTGTGTGTATGTATGTATGTATATGTATATTTCTTCTAAGCATGCAGCTTGCTTTTTCATTTCCTTAATGATGTTTTTGAAGAGCAAAAATTTTTAATTTTTATTAAGCTCAATTTATTGTTTTTTCTCTTATCGCTAATCCTTTTTGTATATTGTCTAAGAAATCTTTGCCTACCTGAAGATCATAAAAAAAGAAATAAAGACATAAATATTGGAAAGAAAGAGATACAATCACTCTATTCTAAGACAATATGATTATTTATGTAGAAAATCCTGGGGAATCTATGAAACTATTATAACTAACAATTAAATCGAGCAAGGTTGCAGCATACAAGGTCAATATAAAATTGTATTTCTATATACTAGCAAAAAATTAAAACAATAATGTTTATAATAGCATCAAAAACCTAGTATTTAAAAAGATATTTTTAAATGTGCAACATTCCACACTAAATACTACAAAACATTGCAGAGTGAAATTAAAGAAGACCCAAATAAATGAAGAGATAAATTAGTTTAATGGATTGTAAGATTTAATATTGCTAAGATATTAATTCTCCCTAAACAGAGTTAAAGATTCAATGCCATCATATAAAAATCCCAGCAGGCTTTTTAAATTTCTTTTGTTAGAAAATTATAAGATTACTCTAAAATGTATGCGGAAATGCAAAATGAGGCTCTGGGGACCATAGAAGTGGAGGACCAGGATAATCTTTTACTGGGAAAATCAGGGTATCAGCAGACTCTTCCCCCTCAAGAGGTCAGGTCAAAGAGGAGACAGAGATCCTTACCTTACACCATACACAAAAATTAACTCAAAATGAATCAAAGACCTAAATGTAAGAGCTAAAACTAACAAACTCTCAGAAGAAAACATAGTAGGAGGAAGCCTTATAACATTGGATTTGGCAATGATTTTTTGGATATGACATCAAAAGCAAAAATAGATAAATTTGACTTTATCAAAAATAAAAACTTTTGTGCGTAAAAGGACATAATTAACAGAGTGAAAAGGCAACCATGGAAGGGGAGAAAATATTTGCAAATCATATATCTGACAAGGTGTTAATATCCAGAATATATAAAGAACTCCTACAACTCAATAACAACAATAATAAAAAACAACCCAATTACAAAATGGGCAAAGGATATGAATAGACATTCTTTCCAAAGAAGATATACAAATGGTCTTTAAGTGCATGAGCAGATGCTAACATCACAAATCATTAGAGATATGCTAATCAAAACCAAAATGAGATACCACTTCACACATATTAGGATGGCTACTATTAAAAAACAGAAAATAATAACTGTCGGCAAGGTGGTAGAGAAAGTGGAACCTTTGTGTTCTGCTGGAGGAAATGTAAAATAGTGCAACTGCTAAGGAAAACAGTATGGCAGTTCCTCAAAAGATTAAAAATAGAATTACCATATGATTCAGCAATTCCACGTCTGGTTTATATCCAAAAGAAGCAAAAGCAAGGAATCAAACAGATGTTTGTATACCTATGTACATAGCAGCATTATTCACAATAGTCAAAAGGTAGAAGCAACCCAAGTGTCCATTGATGGCTGAATGGGTAAACAAAATGTGGTATATCCACACAATGGAATATTCTTCAGCCTTAAAAAGCAAGGAAATTCTTGGGCCAGCCCCAGTGGCCTAGTGGTTAAGTTCGGCACACTTTGCTTTGGCAGCCTGGGTTTGGTTCCTGGGCATGGATCTACATCACTTGTCTATCAGTGGCCATGCTGTGATGGCGGCCCACATACAAAATAGAGGAAGATGGGCCGGCCCCGTGGCTTAGCGGTTAAGTGCGCACGCTCCGCTGCTGGTGGCCCGGGGTTCGGATCCCGGGCGCGCACCAACGCACCGCTTCTCCGGCCATGCTGAGGCCACGTCCCACATACAGCAACTAGAAGGATGTGCAGCTATGACATACAACTATCTACTGGGGCTTTGCGGGAAAAATAAATAAATAAATAAAATTATTTAAAAAATTACAAAATAGAGGAAGACTGGCAACAGATGTTAGCTCAGGGCGAATCTTCCTTAGCAAAGGAAAAAAAAAAGGAAGGAAATTCTGACACATGCTACAACATGGATGAAACTTGAAGAAATCATGCTAAGTGAACTAAGCCAGTTACAAAAGGACAAATACTGTATGATTCCACTTATATGAGGTATATAGAATAAGCAAATTCATAGAGATAGAAAGTAGCATGGTGGTTGCTAAAGGCTGGGGGAGTTATTATTTGCTGGGTTCAGAGTTTCAGTTTGGGATGATGAAAAAAGTTTTGGAGATGGATGGTGATGATGGTTACATAACATTGTGAATGTACTTAATGCCACTGAATTGTACACTTAAAAATAGTTAAAATGGTAAAAATAAATAAATAAAAAGGACACAGTGAATAGTTATCCTGTTGTTTCTGCACCCTCCTCCCCACCTATCCCACCTAAGTTTTCTGCTTTTCATTGCCTCTCTTTGACACTTAGTCTCTCCCTTTGGTCTTGGGGGGAAATGTAACCCATTCCCACTATCTGAGAGTGTGTGCTAGAGGACACAAAGGAGGAACGATGATCCCTCCTCCAGGGATTTATGTTTCAGTGAGGCTATAGGAGAACGCAAAGATCACTTAGAAATTCCTTCAGCAAATATTTTTTGAGTGCCAAGTGCTGTTTTGGGTCTACGGACACCACTGTGAAACAAATACCTCCATCAAATAGATGGGCAGTTTCTGGCCTTGTGGTGTGTGCTTATATTCCTGGAGGGAAGATATACATCAGCTACAGGACACACACATCGATATAAAATGTATCAAGTAGTGTTGAGTGCTATGATGAAAAGCAAAGCAAGATGAGGAGATAGAGAACAGTGGAGGTTGCAATCTGGATAGGGTGGCCAGGACTGGCCTCTCTGAGAGGGGATGGGCCAGCAGAAATGTGAATGAAGCAAGGCAGTGAAATGTGCAAGAGTCTGGGAGTGAGAGAAGTCCAGGCAGGGGGACAGCATGTGCAAAGGCCCTGAGATAGAAATGAGCATGGTGTGTTGAGGACCAGCCAGAGGGCTGAAGCCAGGGAGTGCGGGGGACGGTGGTAGGGAATGAGGTGGCAGAGGTAGCTTGAGGCCATGGGAAGAACTGGATTTTATTCTGAGTGAAGGGGGAATCCATCAGAGGGTTTGTGCAGGGGAAGAACAAGAATCCACTCAAGGTTGCTTTGCAAGAGGCTTTCGAAAAGCATTTTTATTTTGCAGATTTTTTTTCCCCTGGGAAAGATTTGCCCTGAGCTAACATCTGTTGCCAATCTTCCTCTCTCTCTTTTTTTTCCCTTCCCAAAGCCCCTGTACATAGTGGTATATTCTAGTTGTAAGTCCTTCTAGATCTTCTACATGAGCTGCCGCCACAGCATGGCTACTGACAGACGAGTGGTGTGGTTCCGCGCCTGGGAACTGAACCTGGGCTGTCGAAGTGGAGCGTCCCGAACTTTAACCGTCTTTAACCGACTTTAACTAGGCCATCAGGGCTGGCTCTATCTTGCAGATTTTTTTGCTCGTGTTTCCTCCTGATCAAAAAGAAGAAGTGGGGGGCCGGCCCTGTGGCTTAGCGGTTAAGTGCGCGCGCTCCGCTGCTGGCAGCCCGGGTTCAGATCCAGGCGCGCCCCGACGCACCGCTTCTCTGGCCATGCTGAGGCCGTGTCCCACATACAGCAACTAGAAGGATGTGCAACTATGACATGCAACTATCTACTGGGGCTTTGGGGGGAAAAAAAAAAAAGGAGGAGGATTGGCAATAGATGTTAGCTCAGAGCTGGTCTTCCTCAGCAAAAAGAAGAGGATTAGCATGGATGTTAGCTCAGGGCTGATCTTCCTCAAAAAAAAAAAGAAGAAGAAGGGGGTGTGGCAGTGTGGTGTCTGTGATGTGAAGATCAATGCAGGAAGAGAAAACAGGGCGAGCAGGAAAGACAGTGGAGTGGAGAATGGAGGAAGGGAAGAACTGGATGCCGGGCGCGTGGCAGAGAAGGCTCAAGCAGCATTTTTACCCTCAATTTTTAAGCAGGCTTTGCTGCCAGCACTGGCGAATGATGAGGATTTCTGCTAGACTTTCATCTACAAGAGCTGACGCTCCTTGGTCACTCTTTAGGAGACCCTGACGGCCCCCTACTGCTCCGGCAACCCTGACCGATCCTGCAGTGGGAAGCCCCCAGGTCTCAGGTTTGGTTTCTTGTCAGAAGGTCAGGATTGCAGGTAAAACAGAACACCTTTTCAGAAGTGTCCAACCTCTATCTAATGGACAAAAATTCCTCAACTCCCAGAATGCATCTTTGAAAAAGCTCTAAGCCAAAGCTTGTTAACTGCCTCTGGGCAAATATGAGGCTCTTGAGTGGAGCAGCTTCCCAGAGATGAGTCACTACACTAACTTAGCAGGAAGAGCAAGATAAACCCAGCAGATGCACGCAGACAAGATGCCAAACTCACGTGACGTCCCTGCCCAAGGGATCAGATACCAAAGTGGTCTCTGAAAGGCCTTCCGGACTCTGCTCCTGTCCTTGAGCCACACAGGCAGCGCAGGGATCCAGTGGCCCCATCTAGAGACGGACACTGGGGTCACACGGAATGAAGAGGCCCCTGGCTCTGAGGGTCCAGCCCTGGTCCCTGGTCTGACTACGCCCTGCTTGTTTCTCCAAGTCTTGGAAGCAGAAGTGGCCACCAAGTGCAATAAGCCAGCACTCACCGGGGCATGAAGCAACGCCTTGGCTTCTGTCTTCTTCATGGTGCTTCCCTCCAGGGGGAGGTGCTCTATCTTCCCAGTCTGGGCAAAGAGTAAGTGGGTTCCGGGTGGCAGGGGGATCACGGCGGTAGGAACTGAGGGTCCGTGGTCAGTCGGGGGAGCCACTGTACTCAGACCTAGGTGGCAGGAGATGTCAGTGAGCAAGGCCCGTGTGCAGCAGGAATGCACGAATGCACGCATGTAGGTGCACGCACGCACACACACACATGCACACACACGCACACACAAGTGCCCACACACCAGGTCTCGTCACCTTCATGGCACCACAAACTGCACAGCCACACAAGCCCATTTTATATCTGAAAGCACAAGGAGCAGAAAGACCTCAGTCAATAAAGGGCATTTGTGAAGAAGATAATGCAGGGCGTGAGTTTAACATTAAAGGTCAAGTGAAAAGAAATGGCTTAGCCTCCCCCTTAATGGAAACAGAAATAGAAATAACCTAGCTATTCATGCCCTGCTTTGGATGTGGGCTACAGCAGTGAGCCAAAACAACGCCAACAGCAGCAACCCTGAAGGCGCTCACATTCCAGCGGAAAGGTGCTGAACGTGTTAACGCTAGAGGGGACTGTCAGAGAGAACGTGCCCCACATACCCTGTCCCGGCAGTGGGCAAGTCTCAGACCCTGAGGAGCAGGAACATGCCCCTTCTGGGCTTTCAAGAACAAAATGATGCTCAGGGGCTAATTCTCCCTCAGATTCAGCCTTGCCTCCTAACTGCTGGTCTTGACGCCTGGCACAGCTCCCTGGCTCACCTGACAAGCAAATGTCCCAGGAGGGGAGAGGCAGCCTGTGCTGCAGGGTAAGGAGCAGGGAATGGATGTCGGGAAACATGGGTCCCAGGTTAATTAATTCATGAATTAATGAAGTTTGTGAGTGATCACTTCTTACTCACTTAGCAGCTTTTGAAAATATCTGGTAGGGGATCAATCTATGATTATTAGCTAAATTGAGAATGGAGATTCAAGGATTGATTGTATTAGACTTTGGTAACTTGTGACAATTACCATTTTCAACATTTGTGACAGAAGCAGGATTTTAGAGCTGAGAACTACCCTAGAGATTACTTTGTCATCTCCTATGTTGAGGCTGAGGAAGTTAAGACTGGGGCAAGTATCTGTCCAGAGTCACACAGCATGGCTGGGCCTTAGACGGGACCCCCAGCTCCCAGCATGGCACCTTCCCACTGCCACGGGCTGTCACAGACCCAGCTCGCAGAAACCTTTGTGGCTGTTTCCACCATGCATTGTAAGTGGACATAGTACTAAAGGTCCTAGGACATAACCGTGAAGGAGGCAAGTGTGCAAGGTCGAGAACAGTCCCCACTCCCTGAGTAAACAAGACCCTGCGGAAGGGTTTCGGTTGGTCTCTACCATCCCTGTGATGTCCCAGTGCAGAGACGTTGGAAGGCCAGGCAGCCCACTGCAGAGAGTTTACCTTGGGGACCCAGAGCACGCATACCTCTCTGTTACCAAGTGCAGTACTGGTGCAGTAGGCCCCACTGGTCATTTGCACAGGACAGGTTTGCACAGAAAAGGAAGAGAAGAGGGTAAGAGGAGAGAGAAGGTGAGGGGGAAGAGAGAGATGGAGAGGAGTGGGGTGAATGATGAGGGAGATACAGAAGAGGGCCACAGAGCGGGGAAAAGGAGGGAAGGAGTGTGATTCAAGCCAGTGGAACAGCTCAGGATAGTGCAGGCAGAAAGGACCAACTGTGTCCTCGGCAAGGGCCCCCCAGCCACGCTTGTGAGCACAGCGCTGGGAATTCTGGTCCCTGAGGCCTTTCTCAGGCAGGAGCCCAGGCACAGCGCCGCCCTCCGACTTACAGGGGGGCCTCATCCCAGGCCTGGTCCTGGTGCCCTCCACCTCACGGCCGTCGCGATCCACACACCAGCAGTAGCCGGTGCTGCCGTGGCACTGGGTGGGCTTGTAGTGCCCATGCTCATCACACTCGGGGACAAACAGCCCCAGCGGCCGCTGCCGCTGGGGGTCCGCCGTCCCCGCTGCCCCGAGGATGTGTTCTCGCTCTTGCTGGCATCGGGTTTTCTCCACCTCTATTGAAGAGACAAGCAAAAGGAGAGATCGTGAGCCGTGTCATCCATCGTGTTCACCGGCCGTGGCTGCGGAAGTCCCCGCACCTAACTCAGAACCTCGACAGCTGCCTGTTCGTCACTGGGTTTTGTTTTATTAATTTTTTAAAATTTAAAACAGCATTATTATTTAATGGGTTTAATGGTCAAGAAGATTATATTTACATCATTTTCCTCTCTCTCCTAGGCAATTTATTTTTTCAGTTTTTAAAAATTGAGGCAAAATTGACATAACATAAAATTAACCATTTTAAAGTGAACAATGCAGTGGCATTTGCTACAGTCACAATGCTGTGTGACCACCACCTCTATCTAGTTCCAATACACGTTCCTCACCTCAAAGGGCAACCCCAGACCTTTTAAGCACCTGCTCTCCATTCCTCGCCCCCAACCCGTGGCCCCTGGCAACCACTAATCTGCATTCCGTGTCTATAGATTTACCTATTCTGGTTATTTCATATAAATATAATCATACAATGTGTGATCTTTGGCGTGTGGCTGCTTTCACTCGGCAGAATGTTTTCAAGGTTCATCCACATTGTAGCATGTATCAGTACTACGTTCCTTTTTACTGCCGAATAATACTCTATTGTATGGTTACACCACATTTTGTTTATCCACTTATCAGCTGATGGACAGCATGAAAATTTGTTTTAAGAAATTTTAAGTTTTTCTTAAACTTGTCCTTTTTATCATCTTCAGCTTCTTGTTTACCCACATTGAGTCAAGGTCAAAGATTTTGGGGACCAAAGACCACAGAGCACATTTACCAACATTTGTGTGCTCCCTTTTAATTATGTGCTAGTGTTTGGCATGAAATGTGACCTCTTAACTGCGCCACTCGGATCCCAAAGCAGGGAAATACCGCTGCATCTGTGGGGAATTGCTGATAAGAAGCTATGGCCTGGGAAAAACAGCTCCCAAATATGCAGAGTTGTAGCCATTTCCACACTAGCTGGAATCCAGCCACCAGAGCATCCAGCCAGGCCAGCGCTGCCATCACCTCTGCAGTATCTACCACATGAGTGATGCCCAGAGACCGGCGGGAACCACAGTGACTGCTGAAAGCTCCACTTCAGCCAAACTGAATCATGTTGGCTGCCTCTCTCTTCCTGGCCTTTCCATTTGCTGCTCAATTATGTGACCCCCCCTGCTCCTCCCCAGTTAATCCTTCAAGAATCAGCTCAGGCATTTCCTCCCTTCAGGAAGCCTTTCCGGGCCCTCCAAGGCTGGGCCTGGGGCACCTCCATGAGCTCCCAGGGCGCTCTGGGCTCTCCCATGCTGTAGCTCTTGTCACACCGATGCTAAGACTCTAAGGGGCTGTTCCTGTCTGTTTCCCTGAGCAGATTCTAGGCTCTGAGAGTGACTGCATCTCCTTAACCTTGACTTAGGAAGCACCTACTGGGCTGGAGAGGGGATGCACATGGGAATAACCCACAAGGCTGCCCTCAAAAAGCTCACAGTCTGGAGGGAAGAAAACAAGTAAACACACAGTTACAATCCAGTCAGTGAGTTGACAGAGGAGCCCAGGATACAAGAGATACACAGAAGAGATCCCCTCCTTGGAGCTCAGGGAGCAAAGGAGTGCCTGGTGCTTCTTTTGATCTTCACTGGAAGATTGTGTTTATGCAGATCTAGGGTAGGGCTGCACCGACTTTTCGTTAAGGGGCAGAGAATAGATATATTCGGCTTTGTGTGCCATATGATCTCTGTCACAACTAATCAACGCTGCAGTTGTGGCACAAAAGCAATCAAGTTTAATACATCAACGAATGAGTGTTCCAATAAAACTTTATTTATAAAAGATATTTCCAGGATGAGGAAAAACAAAACCAACACAGGAGCCACAATGCAAAAATATATGAAATCACCAGACCAGAAACAAAATGGAAAGCACCCAGAAATCAACCCCGAAGACACAGAAATCCATAAACTAAATGACAGAGATTTCAAAATAGCTATCATAAAAACACTCAACGAAATACGAGACAACACAGACAAACAATTCAATGAGATTAGGAGTTTCTTCACAAAAGAGATTGAAATCATAAAGAAAAACCAATCAGTGCTGATGGAGATGAAGAACACAATGGAGGAGATAAAGGAGAATCTGGAATCTCTAAAGAACAGAGCTGACAATATGGAGGAAAGAATTAGCACCTTAGAGGATAATACAGATGTACTCCAGATGGAAGAGGAGAGAGAACTAAGACTAAAAAGAAATGAAGAAAGACTCCAAGAAATATCTGACTCTATTAGAAAATGTAACATAAGAATTATAAGTATTCCTGAGGGAGAGGAGAGGGAAAGAGGAACAGAGAGCCTGTTCAAGGAAATAATAGCTGAGAATTTCCCAAATCTAGGGAAGGAGCAGGAAATACCAGTAAGCGAAGCCAACAGGACACCTATATATATTAACAGACAAAGGCCTTCACCACGACACCTAGTGGTAAGGCTAGCCAGGGTCAACGACAAAGAAACCATATTAAGGGCAGCTAGACAAAAACAAAAAATAACGTACAAAGGAACTCCCATCAGGCTCTCAGCGGATTTCTCAACAGAAACTTTACAGGCTAGAAGAGACTGGAATGATATATTCAAAATACTGAAAGACAAAAACTTTCAGCCAAGAATACTCTATCCAGCAAAAATATCCTTCAAATATGATGGAGAAATAGTAACTCTCCCAGATAAACAAAAGCTAAGGGAGTTCATGGCCACGAGACCCCCACTACAAGAAATACTCAAGAAGGCCCTCAGGCCTGAAAAAAAGAAGAGAAAGGGAACACAAAGCTTGGAGTAAGGAGAAAAGTAGGTAGACAAACTCAGAAAAATAGTAGATCTTTACCGGAATAGGTTAGCAACCACTTAAATACTAAATTCAAAGATCAAAGGAAGAAATTCACCAAAAATAAATTTAACCTCATCACTGTAAACACACAGCCACAACACAAGATAGAATAAGGTATAACAAGAAAAACTTAGAAGGGGAAGAGGAAAGCGACTGAATTGATTTAGTATAAGGAAATAGGAGGCCATCAGATAATGGACTATCTCATACACAAGATTTTTTGCCCAAACCTCAAGGTAACCACTAAACAAATAATCAAAACAAAACCACATATGACAAACAAAGAGAAAACTAGAAGAGTCATAAGACAGAACAACCAAACTGAATTGGCAGTCCAAAACAAACGGGACAAGAAACAAAGGAAATGCAAAAGAACCAGAAAATAAGTGACAAAACAGCAACATTAAGCCCTCATATATCAATAATTACCCTAAATGTAAATGGATTGAACTCTCCAATCAAAAGATACAGAGTGGCAGGATGGATTAAAAAGCAAGACCCAACAATATGCTGCCTTCAGGAAACACATCTTAGCACTAAAGACAAGCACAGGCTCAGAGTGAAAGGATGGAAAACAATACTCCAAGCTAATGGCAAACAAAAGAAAGCAGGTATTGCCATACTCATATCACACAAAGTAGACTTCAAGATAAAACAAGTCAAGAAAGACAAAGAAGGGAAATATATAATGATAAAAGGGACACTCCATCAAGAAGACATATCACTTATAAATATATATGCACTCAACATAGGGGCACCAATGTACATAAAGCAACTATTAACAAACCTAAAAGGAGAAATCAACAACAACACAATAATAGTAGGGGATCTTAACACCCCACTTACAGCAATGGATAGATCATCCAGACAAAAAGTCAATAAAGAAATAGTAGACGTAAATGAAAAACTGGACAAGATGGACCTAGTAGACATATACAGAGCACTCCATCCAAAAACAGCTGACTACACATTCTTCTCAAGTGCGCATGGAACATTCTCTAGGATAGACCATATGTTGGGAAACAAAGCAAGCCTCAATAAATTTAAGAAGATTGAAATCATAACAAGCATCTTTTCAGACCATAAGGCTATGAAACTGGAAATGAACCATGAAAAAAAAACTGGGAAAGTGACAAAAATGTGGAGATTAAACAACATGCTACGGAACAACCAATGGATCATTGATGAAATTAAAGGAGAAATCAAAAACTATCTGGAAACAAACGAAAATGATAATATGCCATATCAAACCATATGGGATGCAGCAAAAGCGGTCCTGAGAGGGAAACTCATAGCGATACAAGCCCACCTTAACAAACAAGAAAAAGCCCTAATAGGCAACCTTAAATTACACCTAACAGAACTAGAAAAAGAAGAACAAACAAAGCCCAAAGCCAGCAGAAGGAGAGAAATAATAAAAATCAGAGCAGAAATAAATGAAATTGAGACCAAAAAAAGAGTAGAAAGGATTAATGAAACAAAGAGTTGGTTCCTCGAGAAGATAAACAAAATCGACAAACCCTTAGCCAGGCTTACTAAGAAAAAAAGAGAAAAGGCTCAAGTAAATAAAATTAGAAGTGAAAGAGGAGAAATTACAACGGATACCATGGAAATACAGAGGATTATAAGAGAATATTATGAGAAATTATATGCCAACAAATTGGACAATCTAGAAGAAATGGATAAATTCTTAGACTCATACAACCTCCCAAAATTGAACCAAGAAGAAATGGAGAATCTGAATAGACCAATCACAAATAAAGAGATTGAAATAGTAATCAAAAACCTCCCAAAAAATAAAAGTCCAGGACCAGATGGCTTCTCCAGTGAATTTTACCAAACATTCAAAGAAGATTTAATACCCATCCTTCTCAAACTATTCCAAAAAATAGAGGAAGATGGAACACTTCCTAAATCATTCTACGAGGCCAACATCACCCTGATACCAAAACCAGACAAAGACAATACAAAGAAAGAAAATTACAGGCCAATATCGCTGATGAACATTGATGCAAAAATCCTCAACAAAATATTGGCAAACCGAATACAACAATACATTAAAAAGATCATACATCATGATCAAGTGGGATTTACACCAGGGACGCAGGGATGGTTCAACATCCGCAAATCAATCAACGTGATACATCACATCAACAAATCAAAGAATAAAAACCACATGATCATCTCAATAGACGCAGAGAAGGCATTTGACAAGATACAACATCCATTTATGATAGAAACTCTCAATAAAATGGGAATAGAAGGAAAGTACCTCAACATAATAAAGGCCATATATGACAAACCCACAGCCAACATCATACTCAACGGGGAAAGACTGAAAGCCATTCCTCTGAGAACAGGAACGAGGCAGGGCTGCCCACTCTCACCACTCCTGTTCAACATAGTACTGGAGGTTTTGGCCAGAGCAATTAGGCAAGAAAAAGGAATAAAAGGAATCCAAATAGGTAACGAAGAAGTGAAACTCTCACTATTTGCAGATGACATGATTGTATATATAGAAAACCCTAAAGAATCTGTTGGAAAACTATTAGAAACAATCAACAACTACAGCAAAGTTGCAGGGTACAAAATCAATCTACAAAAATCAGTTGCATTTCTATATGCTAATAATGAACTAACAGAAAGAGAGCTCAAAAAGATAATACCATTTACAATTGCATCCAAAAGAATAAAATACCTAGGAATAAATCTTACCAAGGAGGTGAAGGACCTATACAACGAGAACTACAAAACATTATTGAAAGAAATCCATGATGACATAAAGAAATGGAAAGATATCCCATGCACGTGGATTGGAAGAATAAACATAGTTAAAATGTCTATATTACCTAAAGCAATCTACAGATTCAATGCAATCCCAATCAGAATCCCAATGACATTCTTCACAGAAATAGAAAAAGGAATACTAAAATTTATATGGAGCAACAAAAGACCCTGAATAGCTAAAGAAATCCTAAAAAAAAAGAACAAAGCAGGAGGCATCACAATCCTTGACTTCAAAACATACTACAAAGCAATAGTAATCAAAACAGCATGGTACTGGTACAAAAACAGACACACAGATCAATGGAACAGAATTGAAAGCCCAGAAATAAAACCACACATATACGGACAGCTAATTTTTGACAAAGGTGTTAAGAACATGCAATGGAGAAAGGAAAGTCTCTTCAATAAATGGTGTTGGGAAAACTGGACAGCCACATGCAAAAGAATGAAAGTGGACCATGTGCTATCGCCATTCACAAAAATTAACTCAAAATGGATCAAAGACCTGAAGGTGAGACCTGAAACTATAAAACTCATAGAAGAAAATATAGGCAACACACTGTTTGACATTGGTTTTAAAGAAATCTTTTCGGATGACATGCCTACCCAGACTAGGGAAACTAAAGAAAAAATAAACAAGTGGGACTTTATCAGATTAAAGAGCTTTTATAAGACAAATGAAACCAGAATCAAGATGAACAGACAACCAACCAACTGGGAGAGAATATTTGCAAAACATACATCTGACAAGGGGTTGATCTCCACAATATATAAAGAACTCACACAACTGAACAAGAAAAAAACAAACAACCCGATCAAAAAATGGGCAGAGGAAATGAACAGACACTTCTCCAAGGAAGATATACAGATGGCCAATAGGCACATGAAAAGATGCTCAACATCACTAATCATCAGGGAAATGCAAATCAAAACCACACTAAGATACCACCTCACGCCCGTTAGAATGGCTATAATCACCAAGACAAAAAACAACAAATGTTGGAGAGGATGTGGAGAAACAGGAACCCTCATACACAGTTGGTGGGAATGCAAATTGGTGCAGCCTCTATGGAAAACGGTATGGAGATTCCTCAAAGAATTAAAAATAGAGATGCCCTATGATCCAGCCATCCCACTACTGGGAATCTATCCAACGCACCTGAAATCAACAATCCAAAGAGGCTTATGCACCCCTATGTTCATTGCAGCATTATTCACCATAGCCAAGAAGTGGAAGCAACCTAAGTGTCCCTCGACTGACGACTGGATTAAGAAAATGTGGTATATATATACAATGGAATACTACTCAGCCATAAAAAAGACAAAATTGTCCCATTTGCAACAGTATGGATGGGCCTGGAGCGTATTATGTGAAGTGAAATAAGCCAGAAAGAGAAAGACAAACACTGTATGATCTCACTCATATGTGGAATATAAACCAACACATGGACAGAGAACACTGGACTGTGGTTACCAGGGGCAGTGGGGGTGGGGGGTGGGGTGGGGCACAAGGGGTGAAGGGAGTCATATATATGGTGATGAACAAACAAAAATGTACAACCCAAAATTTCACAATGTTAGAAACCATTAAAACATCAATAAAATAAAATAAAAAAAATAGGCAAAAGACTTGAATAGACATTTCTCCAAAGAAGGTATAAAAATGGCCAATTGGCACATGAAAAGATGCTCAACATCATTAGCCATGAGGGAAGTGTAAATGAAAGCCACAATGACATATCACTTTACACCTCATAGGATGGCTCTAATCAAAAAGATATACAATAATAAGTAATGGCAAGAATGTTGAGTAATTGGAACCCTCATACATTGCTAATGAGAACGTAAAATGGCACAGCTGCTGTGGGAAACAGTCTGACAGTTACACAAAAAGTTAAGCTTAGAGTTACCATAAAACCCAGCAATTCCATTCCCAGGCATATACCCAAGAGAACTGAAAACATGTGTCCACACAAAAACCTGTACATGAATGTTTATAGCATTATTCATAACATCCAAAAGATGGAAACAACCCAAATGTCCATCAACTGAAGCATAGACAAAGTGTTGTGTATACATACAATGGAATATTATTCAGCCATAAAAAGGAATGAACTGACGCAGGCTACAACATGGATGGACCTTGAAAACATCATGCTAAGTGAAACAAGCCAGACACAAAAGGCCACATATTGTATGATTCCATTTACATGAACATCCAGAACAGATAAAGCTGCAGAGACAGAAAGTAGATGAGCAGTTGCCAGGGGCTGAGGGGAGGGGAGAATGGGGAGTGATTGCTGATGGACACAGGGCTTTTTTGGGAGGTGATGAAAATATTCTGGAATTAGACAGTTTATGATGTTGCACAACTTTTAAGTATACTAACCACCACTGAATTGTACACTTTAAAAGGGTGAATCTTATGGTATATGAATTACATGTCATTAAAAAAAAACATGAAAATCCAAAAAAAAAAAAAACAGACAGTGGGCCAGAGTTGGCCTGTGGGGACTATAGCTGTCAACCCCCGCTCTAGGTCATCACTAATTATGTTAGGGGAATTTTATATAAATATTCTAATTAATATATGTCAATTAATGTGTTCATAATAATATATATTATAATAATAAAATATGTAATAATATATATTTCAGGGGCAGGCCCGGTGGTGCAAGCGGTTAAGTGCACGTGCTCCACTGCAGTGGCCCAGGGTTCGCCAGTTTGGATCCTGGGCATGCACCAACGCGCCGCTTGGCAAGCCATGCTGTGGCAGTGTCCCATATAAAGTGGAGGAAGATGGGCACGGATGTTAGCCTAGGGCCAGTCTTCCTCAGCAAAAAAAAAAAAAAAAAAAAAGAGGAGGATTGGCAGATGTTAGCACAGGGCTGATCTTCCTCACAAAAAATAAAAATAAAAATAATAATATATATTTCACAGAATTTTCTGTCTGAAAAGTGTTTTCGATCCTCAGTTCCACCACTTCTGGTGTTATCTCGGGCACGTCAACAATGCTGATTAAGCTGTACCCCTCGGCTGTGGAACAGCGAGGGCAGCAGTAGCTAATCTCACGGGATTATTCTGAGGAGTGAGTGAAAAGTGACGAAACAATGCACACAGAGGGAGATTTAAGTTCTGTGCTCAGATGCTCATTTGTGGCTGTGTCTACACAAGGCCTCCACAGCGACACTCAGTGTGTGCGTCGCCAGTTCTCACGTTAGCCTGCTTAACGTGGCTGCTGCCTTGATGAGAAGCAGTTAGCGTGCCAGGAGAGTGTTTGTCGAACCTGGCAAGGAAAAATTGTGTAAGCTTTTTCTTTTGTCCCTGAGGCTAATATTAAAAAAACAAAACATATTTGATGTAGGAAGAGCCAAACAAAGATACAAATAAACCATCTGGTTGAGAATAAAAATGTTGGTTTTTGTTCACTCTTGGACGTAGAACTTGTTTACTTCCTTAATATCTTACATTTGTCCAGGGCTTTAAAGTGTCCACATAAGCTATCTCCATTCACACGTTTCATTTAATTCTCACTATCATCCTATGCAATAGGCAACTCTGCTTTTTTACACCAAGTGGGAGAATGGAAGCTTGGATTGATGAAGGGACTCCCCCAGGCCACAGCACTCATAAGTGGCTCAGCTCAAGCTAGAACCTGGGTCTCCGGACTCCTAGCCCGGCCCCTGCCCCTCTGCACCCACACGCCCAGTGCCCAGGATGGCTCACACACACTGGACATGTTATGTCAATGGTGATATACAAACGGTAGCTTAACACACGCACCAAAATGATCTGTGGTCCACAGACTCATTTTCCTTCCATCAACGTCTGTATACGGTGCTGCCTTTCCAACTAGAAAACAGTCCTGCTATTCCGTGTACTGTTGACTAAACCAAACTTTTAAGGAAGTAAGGGTGGCTCCCTTTTATGGGGCTGACAGAGTTTTGTGTTGACATGGTGTTCGGTCAATATACAAAATCTCAAGTGATCTAGAATTTACAGTGGAACTTTTAAGTGCCATATCTTGAACTTATAAAAAGGAGAGGAAAACCTTAATTGTGACTCAGAAAATGGAATTTCAAGTGTGCTTATAGAAAGCTGTGATATCACTGGGTTTCTGGGATAGCTTCCCAGCCTGGCCAGCAGGCAGTGAAGCAGCTCCAGTGGGAGCCCCTGCTGAGGGCCCCGGGCCCCCGTGAGGAATTTTCCACTGTGGGTCGAGGGGGAGTGGGGTAATAAAGACACATTTCCTGGCCTTGTTTCTGGTTGATAAAATGATAACTCAGGCAAGATTCTTTTTACTCATCTAGTGTGATCTGCTCTAGGGAGGAAGCATTCAAGACCTGATACTTATCTGGGGAACAGCAGGAAGTCTGGGGTGACATTTCTCAAGGTTGAGGACAAAGAGAACGAGAGAAAAACAAAACAGAGGGAGAAGTAAGGAAAAAAACACATTTTTTTTAATCTCTTGATTTCCATTCCATTCCCTTGCCTGATTAAATCTCTTTCTCTGTGTTAATTCAAATAAAGAACTATAGCAGCCTCTGATATAGTCAAGGGGGTGGAGGAATGAGTTTGAGGAGGTGCCATTTATCTAACCTCTTCCTGCACGGTCGGCGCCCCAGTGCTGGCTACCCCTAGCGGCGCTTTCAAGCACACACCTCAGGACGAGCTACCACGGGCATGGTGATCGACGGCTGGTCTCTGCTGGCTTTGAGACTTTCTGGCTCATAGCCTTGTCTCATTAGCCGCCAAACGGACGCTCGTTAGTCCAAGATTGCCAAATTTCCAAGAATGGGAATTTACAAGTAAAGGACACAATGTCATTCTGATATGGTCTTTATCCTTGTGTTCCCAGGCGTTTATAAGAACACCACCACCACCACTGATGATGATGATGATAAAGATAGCTCTACTTATGAACTCTCTTCATGTCCCGTCCCAGCAATTTTACCCTAGTCTCTAGAGGACTAGAAAGGAAGGAGAATGCCCAGAGAGGGGGGAAATGAACTAGCAATTAAAAAAAGGCAAAACAGGAGGGGAAAGCAGAAGGGTCGTAAAACAGCAGGAAGAGAAAATGCACCTGCAGTCTGTCCGTCTCATCACGTGAAACTGCATCTCTCAGTTTTACTCGCCCCCGTCTCCAGGAGCGCCTCCCTGCATCGTCCTCTCCCAACACCCAGCTAGCATAGGCTTTCAGAATCACTGTATTCATTACATTTCTGAAATCGGGAACCCCACGGACCCTTGAATCGTTTATGGATTTGTGTTATAAGCACCTGCTGAAACCTGCCGTGAGCCAGGTGCCCCGCACGCAGTAGGGATCAGCGCTAAGTAGGAGGGCCCTGGGAGTTCACAGGACCCCAGCAGGGCGACACAGTGTGAGCAGTGGCCGGCAGTGGTCTGAACAGGCTGCTGGGGAGCAGAGAGGAGGAGCGCCTAGTCCGCCTCAGTCAAGGTCTTGCCTGACACCCAGGGTGATGGATCTACGGTGTCCCTAATATGCACAGCGCATGGTCGAGCCCAGCAGCCTAAGGCTGGAGGTTGTCAGGCTAGGAGTAGGGGAAGGATAATAAGCCAAGAAATTCAGGGTGTTGGTGAGGGTGGTTGGTATGACGTTTCCTGGGGTTTAGGTGAGAAGACTTCGAGAAAAAGAAGGGATGAGGAGCCACAAGGCTCAGCGATGACTGCTGATTTGGAAATGAGGCCGTGGGAGAGCGCCAAGCAGGGAGGTGCTGGTCAGAGGGGGCCACGGCCTCAAGACCAGGGGAGTTCTCAAGCCTCTGGGGGGCCTGGTTTTCGGGATCCTCCACCCCTCGACCTCACCCTAGCTGCCTGACTGCGTCTCCTCCTCATTATTCGTCCCTGTCTCCTGTTCAAATCCTGCTTCTCCTCACACTTCCCCTAACTTCTCTACCCACCTAGATCTCTGCTGCCAGCCACTAGTTACCACTTACAGATTCACTAGGAGTTTCAAGGGTTCTCTTTTCCTGCCCAGTTATAGTGTAAACTCCTCCAGAGTGCAGGCATTACTGTTTATGCGCCAAGCACAGTGGCGGGCACATAGTAGATGCTTAAGAAATATTTACCAATTGATCCCCAGCTATGCTACTAGCTAGCCAGGTGCCACAGACAAGTTAAGCAGTCTCTCTAAACTCTCATCCACTGAATGAGGCTAATTGTACCACCCGTGACACATACCAGCCAGTGATGTGGAAAACCAAGAGGTGTGGTGTCCTGGACACCAAATGAAGACAGCGTTTCAGGCTGGAAGGCGAGATCCACGGTACCCAGCGCTACTGAGAAAGGTGAGGCCTGAGCTCCCAGAGTGAGGGGCATTGTGGACTTTGACAGGAGCAGTTCCAGGGTGGGAGTGTAGGGCAAAGGCTGACTGCAGCAGTTTGAGAGGGAATGGGGGACTCTGGAAAGAAGGTAACAGCCTAGTTTAGAATCTAATTACAGACAGAGCATGAAGACAGCAAAACCCAAAATCCGTGGATAACATTTACAATGAAATGAGGTGAAAAGTTAGTCCTATTAATCCCCAAACACAAGCAGTTGAGGACCCACCACCAGGGGCACAAGGCCCATGTGGTATCAGTGTCTGTGTGGAGAAAGCAGAGGGAAGCACAGGGCGTCTAGCAGTTCTGGGGACAGGAGAATCCCAAAGAGTTGACAGGTACTCAGCTAGAAAGCACAGCGGGCCAATTTGCAAACAGCAGCTGACACTGGGAGGGTTTTTCCTACTCCATGGTGGGATGGATGCAAAGCCTAAAGGGGCTGGAAGATCCAGGCCCTAGGAATTCTCAAAATTGATGTGGCTGGCAGGGCCTACACTGGGGAGAAAGTGCTGGGAACAGAATTAAAATGAAGCAGGATGGAGACAACAGAGACAAGGAAAGAGAAGGTCCAGATATAAGTGGGGGAGGAGACCAGGGCCAGGAAATCTCAAAAGTGAGATATTTTTAAACATTTCACCAAAAGAACAGAAGAGGAAGCTCTGCGTAGTCAGGAAAGCTATCTGAACCAGGCTGCCTTCTGCAAGTTCAGGAAAACAAAAATTCACATAAAAATGAGCAACAGAAAAGAATAGAGGTGGACTCCAATACAAAGTTGCTATAGGAGAAAGGCTAACAGGAGTGGACCAACAGCCCTGCAGACAATGCACGCTTGCCAGAAAGACACGCTAGCGGAACAGATCAAACAGGAACCTATTTCAAAATAAGTGAAAAGACAATAAGAAATGATACAACATAAAAGAACTAAATGAATCGGAATTCAAAAAACTCAGAAATTAGGTGACAGAATTCAGGAAAAAATTAGAAATAAAAGAAAAAAATCATTTCAGAAATGAAGACTAAACTAGAAGGAACACAAAAGTGAATAAACATAACAGATTCTGCTTTAAGAGAAACAGAAGGTGGGGATAAGGACAATGTTTAAAGCCAAAAAGAATGGAGATAAATGGATTTGAGAGAAAGGGACAAACACTAGAGAAAGGCAAAGAAGGTTCAATACGTAAAACGGGAGTCCCTGAAGAAATAAACCAAAGCAAGGAAAGAGAACCAATATATAATAAACGTAAAAATAAACTATAATTCAAGAAAAATGTTCTGAAACTAAAAAAAATGATAGGAAATAAATTTTTTTCAATTTACACAAGTTACACACTGTGTAACTAAGAATATTGACCCAGAACAACCAACACCAAGCCATATTCTAGTAAAACTATTGAGCTTTTGAAGGGAACTCTGCAAGGGAAAGAAAAAAATCCTTTAGGCTTCTAGGTAAAAAGGAGAAAATCATCTTCAGATTATCATTTGCATTTTTGACAGCCATGCTTTGTGTCAGAAGAATATTTGAGACAGTCAAGGAAAGAAAATGAACCAAGGAATATTGTTTCCATGAACCCTTCCTCAGGAATCTGCTAGAGAACAAGAAATAGAGAAACACGGACATATGGGCTGGTAGCAAGCGATAAATACACAGCTACTTGTTGAGCTAAGACTAAATGAGGGCTGAAAGGGAGACAATGTACTATGCAAGGGTTACAAGCTCAGGCAATGTAGATATAACTATAACAATGGGGGAGAGTATGGAAAGCACATGCAGAAAAAGGTTTTAATTATTCTCAGAAATTATATTTGTGGTGATAGTATTATTAGTATTCTCAGACTGTTATGTGTAATGTAGGATAAAGCAAATAAGAAACTAGGGTCTATCCTAATTTTTGTCATCACTGTGCCCTTGAGAACCAGGATTCTCACAGTGTGGAAGAAAGGAGATATGGATACAATTTAGAAGAGGTTAAGGAAAAATCCTGTACTCATGAATTTGAATTGGAAACATCAGTATGAACTCATAAGGCATTCCTAGCTCTGTCTGAGCATCCCTAGTACTTAGACTGTGGTCCTGAAATACCACTTTCCACTAAAAGAAACCAGGGCTTCGTGGAGAAATGGCGGGTTCTAGTTCTGAGGCAGGCAATCTACATGAACCTAAAACATCTTGCCATACCAGAGAGCAAGAAAGCTATTGAAGACTATGTACTAGGATCATGTCAAAAGGACCAGTGGCCAGCTTGAAGAGTTTCCATGGGCCAAAGATGGGACTCTGAGCTAAAATGAGAATAATAACTACAACCAATCGATACTCATGAGTTTATAATGATATTAAAAAATTAAAAATTAATTAGTCACCTTCAGTGGCTGATAAGGAGTCAATCTGTTTTCTTGTCAACTAGTAAATAAGGGAAAGATCCAAGCATTTATTTTGCCTTTCCTTTATGAATGTACCACTGGGCAACCAAAGAGTAGATAAGAGGAAGCACTTCTTTATAAGTATTCCAACTAATAAACGAAAAAAACATGATAATAGAATTAGACTATCACCATTTTGCCTCTCACTAGAAATTAACAGACCTAAGCAATGAGCATCAATTCCAACTAATAAATGAGAAAGAAATGATAGACCTAGAATCTCACCATTTGCCACTCCGTAGAAGTTAATGGATCCAGGCCATAATTGTTAATGGCTTCTAACATCACAAAGAGTGAGACAAGCAGACTTTATGTGCCCCTGATATAAGGTAATACTACCACCTACTGTCTTGCCAAAAGGATTGAACCTGAGTCTGATCAAGCCTCTGGACCCAGCTGCCAGTTTGCAGACAATATAGAGGACAGAGGAGTACGTTGAATTGCACCATGAGTACACAATCAGCAAAATCCAGACCCCATGGGAAACTCTAAAACTCAAAAGTCTTGGGTTCTTCAGTAGTCAAACTACAAGGAAAAGAGAGGGATGGAAGAGGAAACTATAGATAGAAAAATGAGCAAGACTAAATCTATAGTGTCTAGGAATGCACACGTGTGAGAAAACTATGGAGAAATGCAAGGAAGTGATTATTGTAAAAGTTAAGTCGGTGGTTACTTTTGGGGAGAGAGAGGAGGCTATGACTGGGACAGAGCACTGGAGGGACCTCTGGGGCTGCTGGTAAAGTTCTACTTGGGTGGTAGTTACAAGTGGGTCCACCTCAGAATGACACCTAGAGCTATACATTTGTTTCATATGACTTTCCGTATCTATGTTGTATTTTGCAATAAAACGGTAGGAAAAAAAGAGAGAATGAGAGAAGAGGAAGTGGAAGCAGCAACTCCAGACAAGCCCTATGAAGAATTAAACTATCAAAGGGAGGAGGGAAATGCGACAGCTGTGAGAGAGGGGTATAGGGTCAAGGGAAGTCTTCATTTTTGTCTCTTAGATGAGAAATATCACAGCTTCTCTGCAGGCTGATTCGAATTAGCTAGTAGAGACAGAAATGGTGACCATCAGGATGGGGGTGCCAACCACAGAAACAGCAATTTCATCTCAGACAAACAACAATCTGGCACATTAAATTGATGTTTGATTGGAAATTTATGATTTTATTTGTAGATGTATTTTAACTTTATAGTTATAGAAAAAGTTGATACCTAGATTTATCTGTAATAAAAATAATCTACGCCAACACTGGAGGCCTTAAGAATGTTTTTCTTTTAAAAGGAGTCTCACTCAATTTTGGGAAAAATTGCTATAGAAAATTCTTTTATATAAGGAGTTCAATAAACATTTTTGTAAACCAAGAAATTATTCAGGCCTCATGTTCCTTATTTATAAAACAAAGGAGATGAATTACAGAATTTCTAGAGCCCCTTCCAGCTCTAACTGGGAAATTCAAGTTTTCTAACCTCTAGTTTGTTTGAACCAAAGTGCAAACTGTAACACAAACAACAGACACATAACAAAAAAAAGTGAACATTAAATTGTTCCTCAGTTTCTTCTTTCAGTTGTATTATCCTAAATGTTTTCATCTCTCCTTGCAGCCCTACTTTCTGAACTCTTTAATTATTCTTCTCTCTGAAGATGTGTGGTGTGCATCTAGACGCAGTATGCTGGTAAGTGCGACTGGCGCCAAGCGTAACGAGAGTGATCAAACATCCGTAGGCTTGGTATTTGCCCTTGAGGACCAGGCTTTACATCTCTAGCCCAGGACATTTTATACTCCTTTTTGATCCTCTAATAAGCTCTCTTACATTACAAAAATCTAGTCAGTTACAGTCCCCCAGACATCGTCCAGGCAAGGTCAGTGCCTGTGGTTGCCGGCCTCCAAGATGGCCCCTAATCCCCCACCTCCTGGTAGTCTCACGCTTATGTTGTTCCCTTTCACACTGTAAGAGGGTTGGCCTGTGACTAATAGTACCAGCAGAAGTGACAGCAGTGTCACTTCCAAGATTAGGTTACAAAAGACTATGGCTTCCCTCTTGGGTGCTCTGTCTCATCACTTGCTCTGGAGGGAGCCAGGTGCCAGGTCTTGAAGACACTTAGGCAGCCCTGTGGAGAGACCCATGCTGTGAGGAACTGAGGTCCTCAGTCCAATAGTCCGTGAGGAACGAGGCCTGCCAACAACCACGGGGATCCTTCAGCCCCAGATGAACCTCAGGGAAGACTGTAGCTTGGCTAATGCCTTGACAACATCATGAGAGACCCCAAATGAAGACCACCCAGCGAAGCTGCTCCTGAATACCTGACCCACAGAAACTGTGAGATAATAAATGTTTATTGTTTTAAGCCACTACCTTTTAGGATAATTAGTTACATAACAATAGATAACTAATTTGGTGGCTTTCAAACCTTCTCACCACGAACCACAGAAATCCATTTCACTCAGCAATTCAGTACAGACAACATACACACACACACACACACACTCATCCACGCACATGTACAAGCATGAATACAAGTATTGTTCATGAAACAATACTTATTCCTACTACATATATTCCACATACTCTCATATTTTCTTGATTATTGTTTTCTATTTCATTCCATTCCATTTAAAAGAGAATGATAATTGCGATCCACTGAACTGATTTCACAATCCACACACGGGCTGTGGGGAAGAGTGCAGAAGGGCAGGGGAACAAATCCTGATTTCCTCTGTTTTGCCATCATTGGTTGATATTGCACTAGCCATGACCTTAACTGACTCACCCTCAAAGCAGCTCAGTTTTATTTTCTAAACTCGTCCCCTCTGATTAGAGTGGGGACCAAATAAATGCTGACTGCTTGACTCCTGTACCTCATTATGTTTGACCTTGGGGGTCCAGATGACACTACAAGTTATTTTTCTCTCTGTTAATATTTCATAAAATATTTTAGTCATACAAAATTCAGAAAAATATGGTGAAAACCACTGTGTTCATATTCTGGCTGGAAAAAAACCAAACACTAGAAATACAAATGCAGCCTTTGTGTGCCCTCCCCAACCCCAAATCCCTCCCTCCCACCACAGAGGCACCCTTTATCCTGCGTTTTTGTTTCTCATTCCCATGCATACATTTTATAGTTTTCTTACACATGGATATGCATATGTAGGTTTATTTTCACACAGGGTTATATTTTATATAAATGGGATCATACTGCAGATATCTTTTCATAACTTTTTTTTTGCTCAACATGTTTTTGAGATTTATCCATTAACTCTAGTTCCTTCATTTTAACTGCTGTATGTTATTTCATTGTATGAATTGTACCAAAATTCATTTGTCCATTCCTCCTGTTGATTAATCATTTAGATTTTTTTCTGTTAACAAACAATACTCAATGAACATTCTTATATATTTCTAGTGCACATCCTCTCTCGAGTCTATAACTAGATGTTGAATTTCCTGAGGGAATAGGATTAAATACATAAACAATCCTAGCAAATAGCTCTTATTGGTTTTATCCTTGTCTCATCTTCATACCCCACCCTACAGGTCTGGATTTGTTTCTGTTTAGTCAACAGCCTTAAAGAGAGCGCAAGGAGTCAGGTTAAAAAAAACAAACAAACAAAAAATGAAACATCTGCTTCTTTTTGAACTGGAGATGTGAAGCAAGGAAATAATGAATGTTAGTCATTTTTAATAGCTGCTGGAATATCTTGACTCAAATTATCATGAACTCTTCTCTATGTAACCTGCCTATCAGAATCTATGGACAGTGCTACAGTTTTTTACCCATAATTTCAGGAACAAAAGGTTGGCCCTGCCTGGGTTCATCTAGGCTGGGGGTCGGCAAAATTTTCAGTCAAGGGCCAGGTAGTAAATATTTTAGGTTCTGCCACAACTACTGAACTCTAAGTAGAACGAAAGCAGCCATAGACTATACATAAATTAATGAGCATGGCTGTGTTCCAATAAAACTTTATTTACAAAAACAGGCAGTGGGCCAGATTTGACCTACGAGTTGTAGTTTGTTGATACTTGTTCTAAGCAGAAGAAAACAATTTAGACCAGCAACATGTAGTATTATATATCAAAATGTAAACTTTAATTTTATATTTTTCTCCTTTTAGATGGGCAACTATCGTAAAAACTGGTCACATCCAGTCCTGCTGAATGTGAATAAATAAATACTTGTATATACTGCTGGTAGGAGTTGAAATTGGTGCATTAATTTATTTCTTCAACAACTATAAATAGCTGTGAGCCCCACCATGGGCCATATACTCCACTGGATACTGGGGATATAAAAATAAGATGCATATGCACCCTATCATCAAGGCACTCGCAGGCTAGCCAAGGGGGCAGACAGAAACAGTTATTAATTGTTTAAAAAAGTGGTGAAATGGAAATTTTCACTTATGTCTTATTGAAACATTTGTAGTGGCATGAATATATCTGGCCAAAAGCAGCAGCAGCAATTAGAAATAAGTAACAACATGACTGGCTAACTCTAGTCTGAGGTGTCAAATATATTCTTAACCTCATGACAGATACCATGTGGTTTAGACGACTGAACCCAGATTGGAGTCCATCCGACAGACCTGGGTTTGGGTCTTGGTTCTAGTACTTCCTACCTCTGGGACCCTTATCTTGTTAAGTTGTAGCATCCTCTGTGTAAATGGAGATTGTAAGTAACAGCACTCACTTTTTTTTTTTTTTTTTTTGAGGAAGTTTGGCTCTGAGACAACATCTGTTGCCAATCTTCCTCCTTTTTTCCTTTTTTCTCCCCAAAGCCCCAGTAGATAGTTGTATGTCATAGTTGTGCATCCTTCTAGTTGCTCTCTGTAGGACAGCACTTCAGAATGGTTTGATGAGCAGTGTGTAGGTCCAGGCCCAGAATCCGAACTGGGGCTGACCTGGGGCTGTCATTATCCTTATGATCCAACGAGATGCCAGTCCAGTCTCAGGTCAGCAGGCAACTTTAGAAGCTGCATACTCCAAGTATAATAGATAATATGGACAATTCTGTGGAGTCCTCAGCCTGCATCATTCCCCAACTGGTTGCCCCTCCCTCGCCACCCCCACCCTAGCTCTATTCCCCATCAATCCTAGGAAACTGTGATGGTTAATTTTATGTGTCAACTTGACTGGGCTACAAGGTGCCCAGATATTTGGTCAAACATTATTCTGGCTGTTTCTGTGAGGGTGTTTTGGATGAGATTATCCTTTAACTCCATAGACCGAGTAAAGCAGATTGCCCTTCCTAATGTAGGTGGGCCTCATCCAATCAGTGGAAGCCCAGAATAGAACAAAAAGGTTGACCTTTCCCAGAGTAAGAGAGAATTCTTCCTTCCTGACAAACTATGAACCAGGACCTGGGCTTTTTCTTGCTCTTGGACTTGAACGGAAACATTGGCTCTTCCTGGGTCTCAAGCCTGCTAGCATTCAGACTGGAACTACACCATCAGCTCTCCTGGGTCTCCAGCTTGTGACTGCAGATCTTGGGACTTGCCAACCTCTATAATCATGTGAGCCAATTCCTCATAGTAAATCTCTTTAAATATAAATATATATATATATTTACACACCTCTCTCTCTCTCTCTCTCTCTCTCTCTCTCTATATATATATATCCTATTGGTTCTGTTTCTCTGGAGAACACTGACTAATAGACCAATTCTTACCCTGCACTGCTTGCTCAAGCTACAAGGATGACCAGACTCCAGGCTGCCAGTACAATCATGGGCCATGTGTGGCACCCAGTGGAGTTGTGCATTGCACGACCTGCATGGCTCTACACTGAAGCCCGTGCTCTGATCTCCCACCTCAACAACCCTTAGGACTCTCCATGGAGCCTCCCACTTCCCCACCTCACCTTCTCTCCCAGGGCCACGTACTCAGCACTCACAAGTATGGCAATGGCCTACCAACTCCAAATGTCCCCGACACCTTACCTCCAGGTATGCAACGGAAGCCATCTCCCTGATAACCAGGTTTGCACTGGCACATGAAGGAGCCTGGAGTGTTGTAGCAGAAGGCGTCAGGGTGACATCGGCTTGGCTGGCATTCGTCTACGTCTGCAAAACAGCCCCAAGCCCAGGGACAATGAGATTTCCTCTGGAATTCATAGTTTACACAATAATTTAAACCACTTGCTCAACTTGGTGGGACAGTGTTTCTGATCTGGGAACAGTGATTTAGAACTCACTAAACATTAATTATCAAAACATTCACTAACTCCCCAATGTCTATCTAGTGCATTTACAAATGTGTTTCACTTCGATGACATTTTCATGAAAAATCAAGTTTGCAAAAGGAAAAAAGAGAGGATTCTTTTGCATTGTAAAATGATGCTCATCATAAATGAGAGCTTCAAAAATGCCGGGGACTTTGGAGACAGATTATTAACTGCTTGACAGAAAAACCTCAGAGACACCAGAAAATTCATGTGTTCAGTAATGAAGAGAAAGTATCTTAGAAACTATAATCTATCTCAGAAAAGCTTGGACTTTTCAGAAATACTCTATGGTATAACGTTAAGTAATTTTGCAAACCAAAGGACCGGGGTACTGTGTTCACAGTCATCTTACCTAAAATTATCGTTAAGAGCACCCTGCCAGCCAATGACGGGCTGATCTCTGGCCTGAAAGAATTCTGTGGAGTCATTTATTCTCTGACTCTGCAGTCATTTATTCAGTAAGGGGACTTCACATTTTTTGGAGCAGAAGGTTAGAGCAGGCCAGATGAATGACTATATGTATATCTTATTAAATAAAAGGCTGGACTTTAAGCTCCATGTATGCAAGGATTGTTGGTCTTTTTGTGAAAGATAATCTCCTCGGCTCCTAGCAGACAGCAGGTATCTAATTGTTGCCTGAATAAGCAAATCACATAGAACAAAATAGTAGGGGGGAGGCCAAGTGTCTTCCCCAATGAGAACAGCCCCCAAAAGAAAATGCATAGTTCAAACTACTGGAGAGATACAAAATGCAGCCCATTTACCCAGTAGAGTTGAGAGAATAATTCTCTTAAATTCGGGGCTGAGTTGGTAATTAGCACACGATAAGTACCAGCTGGGGAACTTTTTCAGGTTACACAGAGAAAAATCAGAGTGACCACGCACCTCGGCAGGCTCGGCCATCCCCAGAGAAGCCCGGCAAGCAGGAACAGGTGTAGGAGGAACCTCCTGTGTAGATACACTGGGCCCGCTCGGATATGTCACAGTCATGGAGGCCACTCGTGCAGTAGTTGATGGGGCGCTGGTCCACGACAGCTTCAAACGAAATGTTGACACACAGTGTTTGGAAGAGAGTCCCCTGAACGGTCCCCTCTAAACTCCCTCCACACCAGCAGTTTAGTCCACTGAGGGGCCTGTGCCTAGACTCCAGACCGCCAGGCATCTCTTCAGGCTTCAGCCCCTGCTCCCCACTGGGCTGCACCTCTGGTTCTCCTGTTTCCTCCCACCTGGCTTCCGTCTCTACATGGTCTTCACAGACTGACACCGAGATTGGTCATTCAGCCCGGCTTTCCACCTCAGTGTCACCCCAGGGCTCTGTCTCAGGCCACTCTCCACACCAGGTCCCCATAACCCAACTTTCCCTTCATCTGGATGCGGAGGTAGAATGCCTGCAGGTGGACACACTTCCTATGGCAACTCTGTTGGTGGAGCATTTGGAGCTACGGATCTGAGACTTCTGCACGGTGTCCTTAACCCTGGCCCACTGGGCAGGTGGAATATTCACTATGAATGCTGAAGCCAAAGTCACCCACTTCCCACCAAGGAAGGGGAAATAAACCTTTCCAGGGCAGTGAGACAGGTATGGCAGAAAGACTGCGGGCCTTTGGGCTAGGCAGCCCTGGGTTTCTACCAGGTACACATGTGTCTACCACGTGGCTTTGGGTAAAGTATATAACTTTTCAGAGCATCTCTGTAGAATAAGAATTACTTCCAACATGCCAAGCACAGGGAGGCCCAGTAAACGGTACTATTATTTTCTAAAGCGTCCTGATGATAGAACTCATAGAACGAGGGCTTAGGAAGTAGGTGAGTGACATAGAGGCTAGCCAATAATACCTCATCTTGTACTGTTGCATCTAGATAGAAGTTAAGGGCTGAAGTCTAGGAGGTGATTTCCAATGGCTGGTTCAGGTTTTCTGGGGTTTCACGCCACCATTTAGCTTCTGGTTTTAAAGCTCTAAGACCCAGGACAGAGTCCCGTCCCTTGCAACGTCAGAACAGAACCTTTCCTTCCCTCCGAGGAGGCCTCAGTGTTTGGATTATCCCAGATGCAGGAGGACTCCTTGCCTTTCTCCTTAATGAGTCTTCCCAAGATTAATTCCAGTTTATCTTGTCTCAAGTGCTTCGAGAGAGAGAGCTCTAAGCACTGTCAGGGGACAGGTAAAGAAGAGGATACTCTTCAAAGGTCTGTGCCAAGTGAGAGGTTAGCAAAGTGCTGGCGGGGAGGCCCAGCCTGTGCACTCAGCAGCTTACACTCCTGA
This sequence comes from Diceros bicornis minor, assembly GCF_020826845.1. Classification (NCBI taxonomy): domain Eukaryota; kingdom Metazoa; phylum Chordata; class Mammalia; order Perissodactyla; family Rhinocerotidae; genus Diceros; species Diceros bicornis. Next base: position 20,599,298 of record NC_080745.1, on the reverse strand, counting down.
CGTCAAGAACATTAACTAACTCCCATGGGACAGGCACCATCAACCAAGGCTTGTGGGCCAAAGGTTTGCTGGATTTTCAATTGCTACAGTGGTCCAAATTTCTGTCTGGAAAACAGTAACCCAGTTTACACCAAACCAGTCCAAGAACAGACTCCTGTTTCCTTGGACCCCTCTCTTCTCTCACTTCTCACATCCTAACATTCTTCTTTGCTCTAGGGTCCTCCTTCTCCCAACTCCTTCAGCTCACAGTGTGAAAGGGAATACTTGCAAAGAACTGGAACCAAAAAAAAGGTAAAAAATATGTATTCAAACAGAACAACCAAGAAATGAGTGTCACTCCATTTTCTTGTCTCTATCTCTTACATCAAATATTTATGTCATTTATAGCTTGTAAGGTTAATCACAAGCTATTAATTATGTTTGCTCAAAGCCCCATTTCATCCCACCCTTATTAACGGAGGAGGACCTTACTGCAAGTACATGTAGTCTTGGCTTCCCCAGCCCAGCCATCATCTTCATATACGTGTTTCTATAACCCTCAGATCTTTTATAGAAAAAAGCAGTTTCTAATTTAATTAATTAATTTTTTTTTTGTGAGGAAGATTAGCCCTGAGCTAACATCCGATGCCAATCCTCCTCTTTTTGCTGAGGAAGATTGGCCCTGGGCTAACACCCGTGCCCATCTTCCTCTATTTTATATGGGACACTACCACAGCATGGTTTGACAAGCAGTGCGTCGGTGCGAGCCAGGGATCCGAACCTGCAAACCCCGGGCTGCCGCAGCGGAGCGCATGCACTTAACCGCTAAGCCACCAGGCCGGCACCTCTAATTTAACTTTTTAATCATTGTTTTTTTTAATGTAAGACCATTTTCCATGCCAAAGCGATTTTCTTCCTACAGAAGCTGTAAAAGTCAACTTTACAACTCCAAACAGTTTAGTTCTACCTTTTTCATTTTTAAAATAAATAGAGCATTTTTTAGCGAATGTTTCACATCAATTAAAATGTTTCACATCACTCTCCACAGCCCTGGGAGATTTTCTCCAATCCTCACACAAATGGAGTTTCTAGATGGTCTTACTGACTATGTTCATTCAAGGAGGAGTAATTTTAAAACCAGGACAGTCAATGCCCATCATTATAAAAGAGAAGCTGCTGCCCCAGCAACCTAAAGGAGACCTACTGCACAGAGCTGTGCTTTCCTCAAGGCTCCTAACCTCGCAAAACGACAACGCCCCTACAACGCTCCACAGTCAGCTAATGGGAAGCTGCAGGGTGGAATGGAGGGGCAAGCTCTGGAAAGGAGAGAAAATTGGGCTCAAAATTAAATTAATTAAAAATTAATTACAATTAAGTTGTAAGCTGGGGTTTCACTTTTCTAGCTCTTTCATTTCTGAAGAGAACCCTGAAAAGGGATTCTGTGCTGACCCAGAATAAGTAGAGCGGGGTCGCCGGCCCTGAGATGCTGCCACCCACCTGACAGTGGTCCCCGAAAGACACCCGCAGGCTGGCTCGGGCTGGGAAATGAGGCAACGTGGGAGAAGGAAGGAGATGCCGAGAGGGAAGGACAAACGGAGGGAAAGAAGTCACACGTCATAAGGAGAGAAACAGGCAGGGAATAAAGAGTAGGGTGGTTTCATACAGCCTCTAGTTACTTTAAGGTTGGAGAATAACATCACAGAAATGAATGCTTTACAGTAACTTCCCCTAACATTGTGACAGGCGAGGGAGGGGGAACAGGGATGCTGCGGGAGACACAGCTAAAGCCTAGGCCTGGCCCTGTTCCTGCCCTGACGAATGGGCAGGTGCACGGTGTGTGCACTGCACAAGGACGCCCACGTGAGGGCTCAGTGGGACCCCAAATTTCCCCACGCTCCGTACGCCAGGCCGTGTATCATAGCGCTGTGTCCAGTCCGAGGGGGCGTCTGTCTTCACATAAAGGTGATTTACGGGCAAGCTGAGGCCGTCTTTCCTTTGTGTAAACACACTTTGCATGTTCCAATTAGCTGCAAAAGTTTTCACCCAGTGGAAAAGAGAAAGTCACAGGTTTACAGAAAACGCCAAATATGGAAGTCCACAAAGCAGCCCGTCCCATAGTGAATACCAATCCTGATGCAAAGATGATAACCTCTGGCCCGTCCACACGTCTGCATGAGCCCCAGCCCCTCACAGCTGGCAGGGCACAGAGCCGGCCTCCTAAACCGTCCGGATTCTTTCCTCACCATTCCCTGCTCTGACCTGGAGAGAAACCTTCCCAACTAAGGATAATGTTTCAATAAGGAATTGCAGGAGCAGTGAAACTGACCATTGAATTATCTGGTGACGAGCCAGAGCTATTTGTTGAATGGTTTAGGCAGACTTGGTTTCATCCATCTGTCCGCACAGTGAGTCTCAAAGGAGTCGATTAATAGGGGTGAAGAGCCAAGTGGGAGAGAATTGCTTGCGGTCTATAGGCAGCGGGAGAATCAGGAAACCTCACTGTGCCGGGTCTGGGTGGAACTTAGTGATCCTCAGGTGGTTTGTTTCGGAGCAAGGGGATCCATCATTCAAACAGAATCTTACTCAGAGTCGGATATGTAGAAAAACAAAAGGCTAGAGGTCGGGGCAGGGGGCAAGAGTCTGCCTACGGCTTCATTGTATCCTCGTTGGCAGCTCCTAAGGCATTGCCAAGGGCTCCCTGGGATACAATAAAGCTATGACCCAGTTTAATCACCCCATTTTACAGGTGAGGAACTGAGGCCCAGAGAGGTTGAGTGTCTTGCTCAAAATCAAATGCCTAGCAGTAAACCTTTGCACACCACCTGTCTTATACCTCACCCTGCCCCTTCAGGGAGTGTGGACGTCAGGAATGGTTGGATACAGAAGCCCAGGACATCATGCCTCACATACATCTGTTCCAGGACTGCACACTTCACCACCCAAGGGGTAAAGGATCCACTACCCAAGTTTGAGTGGAAATGTAACGTAAATGGTGCTGCCATGAAAAATAAACCTTCGCATCTCCTTCATCTCAAAAAGCAGAGAAGGAAGTCAGGCCAAATACACAGAAATTGTTGTTCTCTATTAAAAAAAAAAAAAAGAAGTAACTTTAGCAGAGCTGAAATCTCAACTCTGTGCAAAGGCAACCGGCCTCTCTAAATTCACAGATGTTTGGGTCATACTCAAAATCTGAGAACTGCCTGTTCCCTCCCGCCCTCTAGACACACCTCACCCTGGGACCTCGGCAGCATCATCTGAGTTTCAAGACAGAGCAAACAAGAAGCACGCTAGGGTTTAGTAAACAGCAAGAAAGGGGCAAGGAGCTGGTTCACTGATGCAGTAAAAGAGGAATCTGTTTGAATTTGGGAAGAAATGTTGAGTTCAGATGGCCCATTCAGCATGCTGCCCTCCAGACCTGGAAATCCCTAAGAATCTTTGAACTTGAAATTCTTGGAACCAACAGGTCAAAGTGCAGCAGTATGAAAAAGTGGAAAAACTTAAACAATCTGGCTCTTTGTGGTTGGCCCATCAACATCATCGCTAAAAGCATCATCAACCTAAAGCATAATGAGCCTAATTAACAGCCCAATTCACTTACTTTGATAAAGCTAAGAAATTATGCGGCTACTGTTGGCTTGTAAAATCGAAATCCATAAACAGAATGGCCCAAACTGGAGTCTGAGATGTAAATCAGGAAGAATTCATTCTAAGGCAGGTAATGACACAAGTGCAATATAAGGTGGGCCCTCCACATGAATCCCAAGGCCACTAGCTATAAGGAGAAACAAGTCTAATTGTTTTAATAGCTGTCAAAAGAACAATGAAAAGAATTAAAAAGGAGTTTTATAAGAAGGGAATGTAATGCAAAAGCTTGCAACAGATGAGGTGATGGTGTTACTAATGCAGACAACAACGTTGCTTATTCTTTGTCCACGTGACTCTCCAGTAATCCAGGCAGCTGGATGGAAGGAATGAAGTCTGATTCATTTTTGTAAACTGCCCTCCCCAACACAGAACCTGGAACCTTCCATCTCAGCCAGGACAGTTACCTGGGCAATCTCTTTCACACAGGCACTAACATGCACCGTATCAATAAACTCTTTGAAAAGTTACCTACAGAACTTACCCACACAGGTTCCCTCCTCTGAAAACCGATAGCCCTCCACACACTCGCAGCGGAAGGTTCCTGGGTGATTATTGCAGACTGCGTGGCTCCCACACACCGAGGGCTGTTCTAAACATTCGTCGATATCTACGGCAAATTTTTTTAAAATGCAGACTTTTAAAAACTTCTTCAAACTTCACTAAATAAAATAAAATAGAAAGCATTTTGGCTTTGGTCAATTTTAAAGCAAATTTTTCTATATTCCAAAAGTAGCGTTAAATAAGATGTTTCTTTCTGTGCATAACTTGAGAGAGTGATCCCAGGCCCTCCTCCTAAGTAAATGTGCACTTCCCCCGCCTCTCCTGGAGTTAGTTGCTGAGCCTGGGGCCCCCTAACGTCAGATTGGCAAATACGTATTAGAAAGATGTGCAGACAAGTATCCAGACTCTGAATACGGTTCCTAAACTACAGAGCATATTCAAATATGCTATTGTTCAAAAATATTATCTTTCTTCAATGACAGTTACAAAGAAAAGTTGAACAATTTAAAGCCTAATTGTGAATTTTTCAATGTTATCTAGATTTTGAATGTTAATGCACTAAAAGGAAAGCCATTTATTTTTAATTTTTATTTATTTTTCTTCCCAAGGAAGATCAGGCCCTGAGCTAACATCCATGCCAATCCTCCTCTTTTTTTGCTGAGGAAAACTGGGCCTGGGCTAACATCCGTGCTGATCTTCCTCCACTTTATGTGGGACGCCGCCACAGCATGGCCTGACAAGCGGTGTGTTGGTGTGCGCCCCGGCTCCGAACCCGCGTCCCCAGCAGTGGAGCGCGCGCGCTTAACCACTACACCACGGGGCTGGCCCCAAAGGAGAGCCATTTAATCATAAAATTGTAAATGAACTAGTGGGGTGATGTCCTCTCATATGACAACACTATAGCCATCACATGGGATAATGTGGAACAAAAAAACATATGCTTTGGAGCTGGATATAGCTAGGTTCAAATCCTGCCTCTTTTAGTTACCAGCTTGTGTGGTCTTGAGCAAGTTACCTAACTACTTAGCCTCAGTTTCCCCATTGGTAAATACTCATACTACTACTCATCTTGAGAGGTTCTTCTGAGGATTACAGAAAATGGATGTAAGCCAGAGGAACACCTAGCATGCTCAAGAAATGCAGCTATTAGTATAATTTTTAGGGATTCATCCTACAACATCAGCCATGGGGATGGATTTGGCCAATTCTAGAAACATGGCCCTCAGATGGCCACCAGGCATCGGGGGCCAGTCTGTGGCTACCACGATAGTAAGGCTGGTGGCCGAGACAAGACACCGAGCTAACCTGTCATCATCCTGGTTACCTGTCCACTGATAGAATGAAATAAACACAGTCACACAAGGTCCTTCCTGTGCCAACCTCATTCTCAGAGTGTACACAGTTAGTTACTTCTGTCATTTCTAGAACTCTGAGACGCGTGTGAGGAAGATTTCATAATGACTGAGACCACACAACTCCCCTCCCCCTCTCAACCACCTCGCCTCAATGCCTTAATGTGAATCTTTCACATCTGGGAGACAAAGCTTCATGTACCCACCTCCAATGGGCAGTCTAGCCAGTCTCTCCATTATTGAGACAAACGCCCTGCTGGCTTATTGGGTAACATTGCACAAGACAAGCATTTTTGCCACATCAGCCCCATAATTTGACCTGTCTCCAGGCAAAAACTCAAACCAAATGGTATTCAGCTTTTTGAAAATATACTGCAATGTATGTTTCTGTGAAATGTTGAAGATACAAGACCTCAGACAAGAGGACTGCTCCAGGCACAGCTGGAAGGTTATGGAACAAAGGCCCTCCCAAGGCAACTCTTCAACATGCTGGAGCTGGGGTGGGGATGGGGGGATATTCAGCAAGTGTGGACTTTAACGCTCCATCCACCAGCTGCTGCTCCAAGAACATGGGAGGAAAAGATCATTCCAGCTTTCACTGTCTCTGCACCACAACTCTCAGAGGACACTCCCAGCACAGATGTCTGGACACACTGTGCAGACCGCAGGGCTCCATGGCTTAGACTCAACTGCCAGAGCATGATAGCACAGAGCAACAGTTTTCAATCAAAGGGACAGAACAAAATCACCAGGGGAACCTTTCCAAACTCCACTCCCCCCTGGAAGGTTTATGGAAAGGGAAGCTGTGTGTCCCAAAAAAGCTTCTTAGGTGATTAGAAGGGTGCTCATCCCTCACACCCTACCTAGAGAAGCGCTGGCTTCTATAGGATCTGGGAAATAGGATCTGGGAGCCCGTGGGATGAGGGAGAGGATGGTCTCCTATCACAACCTCCAACTCCATGCAGGTCTACACATATAATCCAAGCTGGGCGACAGCTTCTCTTTAGAGCAAGACCCTAGCAATTTCCCTGCTAATATCTCACGGTCCTTATAGTTTGGAAATTCTTCCTAAAGTCTCATTTAAATCCTCCCTTCTGTAAACTGAGGCTAAGACTTGAATCCTTCCTTTAGTGGAAATAGTGAATTGGTGATAACTGTTCTTCATAAAATATCACATAATCTGCTTGAAGATTATTATACTTATTATTCAATATCTGGTCAACCTCTTCTCTGGGAAGAGATTTCCTTTCATATAAATCATTCTCTAACCCAATAGGAAAATTCTGGATTATTCTTGTAATGACTGCTTCCTTTTCAAATTTTTTCAGAGTTGGAGAGATTATCCAAAACTATCTCTACAGACTCCCAACTGAGAAATATATGGAAGTCATTCTGCCAGGCCCCAGAGCTCTGTGATCCAACTGGAAACCTTCTCCAAATTACCTGGGAGGGTCACTCTGCAGTGTCTAACCAACACCAGCTTTGTTTGGGATGTCATCTATGGTTATATCAATGCTACGCACACTGAATTACAAAGGCTCATGCTCATTTTCTTCTAAGGCACTTTCCAGGTCAAAATAATACATGAAGTGATCTGCTTAATGCAATTTCCTATCAACAGCCTACTGTCTCAACGCATTAACACTTTGAGGCATGTTCTAGTGACCCAGAACAAAAAGTAGCCTGACTGGGAATATACCCACATTCCATGGTGCTAATCTGCCAGAACGAGGACTAACCACAGGACAAAGGCAAGTCCACACACGACCACCTGTCTTCCCAGGCGAGGACCTCAGAGGGTATTCTCTGATAGCAATAGATTACATAAAGCATGGCTGGTCATGCCTTGTGAAGTGGAGCAAGCACTCCCACTATGACAAGCTCAGGCCCCAAGAGTGGAATTAGCCAGAGGTTATGGTTCAGCAGCAGTGGGTTGGGGAATCTCCATGCTTTACTAAGATTCAGCTGGCTTATGAAGTTGAAGCAGGGTTACATGAAGACTACGGAGGTGTACACTTCTTCTGGAGAAATGAGGGAGCCCCATCTCTGCATGCTGTCCATCACATCTTCATGGCCCTGGGAGGGCTGTGATCACACACACGCAGCATCATGCTGCTTCAAACTGGCCTGAGCCAATTCAGCCATTCAAGACTGTTGGGCTCTTTTGGGAAATACTAGGGAACTCTGATGATCAGAGTTGAGTAGGAACTATGCCCCCACCCCAGTGGTATGTTAAAGGAAAGTAAGCCTCAGATTGAATTCTACCACATGTACCAAGTCATCAGCAAGCTGGCTAAACAACTGTACAGGGCGCTCCTGTAAGGGCAAGTCCCTGCTCTGCATTATTTCAGACATTCCAATGAGCACAAAGTCTCACTCTGAAGCAAATACAGCAGTACCCTGACAGCAGGATCTGCTAACCTTCAAGTTAAATAAGCACACTAAATCCGCCATTAATTGGAGGCACTGAATTCCAGACTTAATGTATCATTCCCAAATTCCAAGGCTGCTGGCTCCCCAGATTCCTACCCCAGTCATTCAAGGGGGCTGCTGATCTTTCTGGCCAAACATATGTGTGCACATCACTCAGTTCATGAGGGAATCTTTCTTCTGGCATTCCTTACATTCATTAGTGAGCCCTCTGCTGCAGATTTAGGTACCACTGGTGGAAGCACTAGACATTCTTGCACTAGTTGCCTCTGCTGTATGGACACTTTACTGAGTTAGGAGTCAACTAACTGCCCCTTGGTAGTGAGTTAAAATTGAGTAACAAACATAAATATCAAGCTGTCAACAAGAAAGTATTTAAAATTAAATTATAAGGAATAAAATAAGTGCCATGAGAAGGTAGGTAATATACATGCTTGAGGCAGAGACTTGAGTTCCAATGTTCCAATGTCACTGGCTCACTTTAATGAGCCTCGATTTTCTCATCTATAAAAATAGGAATGAACCTCCTACCCATTAGGATGGCCTCTATCAAAAAAAAAAAGAAGATAAAATAACAAGTGTTGGCGAGGATGTGTAGGAATTGCAGCCCTTGTGCACTGTTGGTGGGATTGTAAAATGGTGCAGTTGCTGTGGAAAACAATACGGCGGTTCCTCAAAAAATCATAGAATTACCATATGATCCAGCAATTCCACTTCTGGGCATATACCCAAAAGAGTTGAAAGGAAGGACTCAAACAGATATTTGTATACCCATGTTCATAGCAGCATTATTCACAACAGCTAAAAAATTAAAGCAACCCACGTGTCCATAGACAGATGAATGGATAAACAACAACAAAAAAAGTAGTATAGGCATATAGTGGAATATTATTCAGTCTTAAAAGGGAAGGAAATTCTGACACATCCTGCAACATGGATGAACCTTGAGGACATTATGCTCAGTGAAATAAGCCTGACACGAAAGGACAAATATGATATGATTCCACTGATATGAGGTCCCTAGAGCAGTCAACTTCATAGACAGAAAGTACAATGGTGGTTGCCAGGGCCTGGGGGGCGGGGGGCGGGATGTGGAGTTAGTGTTCAATGGGAATAGAATTTCAGTTTTGCAAGATGAAAAGAGTTCTGGAGATGGATGGACAGTGGTGATGGTTGCACAACAATGTGAATGTACTTAATGCCGCTGAACTGTACACTTAAAAATGGTTAAAATGCTAAATTTTATGTTATATGTATTTTACCACAATTAAAAATAATTTTAAAAAGACAAAAATGAAAGAATTTATCTCATTAGAGTTGTTGAATTAAATGAGATGGTGTCTGTGAAGCACTTAACACAGACAGTGCCTGAGCACATGCCAGTTATAGTTATCTTATTATGTTATAAACAGCGCTGACTTGAGCTTCCCTTTAAACCTGCGTGTTCTTAAGCTGAAGTGGAGTGTTGCCTTATAAATTCCACTCTGCTGCTCAGAGTTAGTGCATTTGATCAGATGAAAGAAAGGAGCAGTAGCCCTAACATTACCAAGGGAACACTGAATGTGGGGCTTAAACAACTCAGGCATGGCATGCCTGTCAGCATTTACCTCACCCGTGCTCCCTCGCCTCACCCAGCTCTCTGGCTTACAGAATCTGGATACATCCTCCTAGCCTGTTTTCCCCCAGCCCCCACAGTCAGAACTGATGGCTCTACCAGAGCAGGTCCGCCCGTCCCCTCGGAAGCCGATGGAGCACTCGCAGGTGAACTGTGTCCCGGGGCCGGGGCGACAGGCCGCATTGGTGTCACACCCATGAGTGCCGATGTAGCAGGGATTCTGAAGGGCATCAGGGGAGCCGTCTGTGAAGGCAGAGATGTTGAAACCAAGTCAGTATTCAGAAATTCTTGCAGGTTTCCTCCTTCCACAGAAAGTAAAGCACAGCTGATGACCAGGAGAGCAGCAGAGGGTCCTGGAACAGGAAACCAGCCGACTCCTGTGTCACCCTGGGGCAGGATCAGCAAACTACATCCCTCTAGACTGACACCTGTTTTTGTAAATCAAGTTTTATTGGAAAGCAGCCACAACCATTCACTCACACATAGTCTATGGCTGCTTTTTTGCCACCATGGTGGAACCGAGATCTTGTGACAGATACTATATAGCTGGCAAAATCTAAAATATTTACTGTATGACCTTTTAAGAAAAAATGCACCATCCCTGATGCCTAGAGCTACAGTTGTCAAAGGAGGGAGAAAGACACCTGCCATTCTTCTGCTTTTTTGGAGCCAAGCAAAGACAACATGACCAGCTGGAGAAGTGACCCGGGTATGGAGGGAGAACAAAAATAACAGAAAAAGAGAAAGATCTTAACATCTAGACTCAAAATATACAGAACCCTTGGGGCTTTAAGATTTGGATGATGTGAAATCTGAGACTGAGATGTCACGCTAGCTCCCCAAATTGCCAGCTCCTTCCACACAGCCAGAAGCACCCACAGACCAGACCTCAGCACCCACAATGTGCTGTCACAGGGCAGAGTTTGTTGTAGGCTCTTTGCCTGACTTTCATCAGATTTATCTAGATTTCCTCAGGATTAGAGTGTTTTAAATGCCCTGTCAAAGCCAGCAGTCGCCTTTGGATGGTCCACTCTGCAAGGTAACTCACCGGGTTAGCACTCTTCGCTCTACCTCAAACAGAATAATAAAGTGGCCTTAGGTTGGCAGAACAGAGACAGGTAGATTTCTAAGAATCGTAGACGGCAAGACATTTATTTCTGTCAGGAGATACGTTAGCATAATTTTCTTCTTCTTATTGAGAGATGAAAAACATTAAGTCAAAGAGCACAGAGACAGACGTGCAGGCACATACACGATGCCCAGGCTGAGCTGCCATCTCTTACCCCTCACAGGACCGATGGAATTGCTTAGAGCGTAGCGCAAGATCCTCTCTTCCTGGTTGTACAGGACAAACACGCTGTCCACCGAGAGCTGCTGGGTGCTGGGCAGGGCCGTCTGGGAGTCGTCGTGGACGCACTCCTGGAAAGTCATGGTCTGGCGCCACTGGTAAGTGTAGACGTGTGAAGGGGCAGCGCCGTCTCGCTCGGGCTCCGTCACGGTGTACTCCCGGGTGGAGGAGGATGTGATCACTGGGATGCAGAGAGAAGGCAGGAGACAAGGCAGGGAGACAAAGGAGAGATCTTAAGGATGCAAGGGGCTTACTCAAGGGCTTTAAAACCATCAGCAGTATTCCCTGCCCATAATGCTAACCGATGAGAGATCAGATGGAACACGTTAAAGATCATTTTATTTCTGCTGGGACTCATTCTACTCATAGATTTCCCATACTATTATTGGCATTACTTGCATTAGTAACATTTATTGCTTTTTCTCATCAAGTGCTTCTCTATAAGTTCCTAAGCTGCCCAGAACCAATCCAGAGATTAAGTTCTGGCGGAAAGAGCACAGGCTTGGCAGGAGACACCTGAATTCACAATGCACCATCACTCACAATGTGTGTGATCACAGGCCGGTTACTAACTTCTTTAGCCTCAATTTCTTTTACAACATGGGTTGGAGTGAGGACGAGATAACTTATGTGAAATTTCCGGAATCTAGCCAGCTAATACTATTACTAAGATAAACTACCATTTACGGAGCATTTACCACGTGACTAGCAGAGTGCTAACTGCTTTATGTAGGTTATCTCAGTTAGGATTTAATAAATAGTGGTTGCTATGTATTACTCTAGATTAAGCAGTTCTCTGATGTTAAAATATGAGATATTAAATGGGTTTCAGTAGCCAATTTCTGTAAAATTACTGAAGTGCCGTGAGCAAACCTCAATAGAGAAGAGAGGCAGTCTTCCCACTCAGAAGATGGCCTGCTTTTCACCCATACGATGAAACTCTCCACTCACTATTTTTTAAAAAGTATAAAAGACTCTTTATATTTGTGTGCTCTGCTGTAGTTGATCACAAAAGCCAGAGGACAAATAAAAGATTAGTGTAAGCTGCCTCTCGTCCAGCTCCCACGTGCTGGGCTGCCAGAAACACCATCTGGTTGCAGGCTGACTGCAGACTGGGGTCCTGCTGCTCATTCCACCTCCTATCCACTCACTCGGCCCCCCCAGGAGAGCCCAATGAAGCCACAAGGCCTTGGTAACTGGTACAAACTTTCTGGATGGCAATTTAATAAGAGCTTTTAACATGTTCTTATTGTTCAACTCAGCACTTCTTTTTCTAGGAATTAAGTCAGAAAACAACCCGAAATTTGGTAAGATTTATGATGAAGAGGGTCTTTTCAACTCATTAAGAGAAGGAAAAATTAGAAGTAACCTAAGCTTTACAAAATAGAATGGTTTAAAGTAATAGTCATACAATAGAATCATACAGATTCATTTAAAAGTGTTTTCAAAGCCTATTTAATGAAACTATAAAATATTCATGATTTGACATTAACCAGAAAATTGAAGATATAGTAATGTTTGACTGCAATTTTATTCAAATAAAAACTGTACACCTGACTGAGGGTTATATAATAGTATTGCATCCATGTTAAATTTCTTGATTTTGATCATTGTACTGCGGCCATGTAAGAGAATGTTCTTGTTCTTAGGAAAAACACGTGAAGTATTTAGAGGATGAAAGATCGTCATGTCTACAACATACTCTTTACATATATATAGGTATTACTCTCATATATATATGAGTGTGAGAGAATGATACAATGTGGCAAAATGTTAACAACTGATGAAGCTGGGTAAATGGTACTAAAATTGTGCTTTTTTCAATTTTTCCATGTTTGAAATTATTTAAAATAAAAAGTTAAAAAACTATATACGGATGTATATTATAATAAAATTATATTACTTTACTTTGAAATTATATAATATGTTGTGATATCTATACTGGGATAATATAATATGTTGGGATATTTTATATATATATATACAGGGAAAAGGCTGAAAGGAAATACATTTAAATTTAACAATAATTATGTCCTGGTTTTATGACTATAAGTCATGCTTATTTTCTTTTTTTTGCGCTAAAGTCTCTCCAGTGAGTGTGTACTGTGTCTATATTAGGGAAAAGGTGCTTTTAATAAGGACTGCCCCCTGCCCGCCGGCATATTTCCCTCTCCGAGGCCCAGGCGAGTGCCCCGGCTCCGGGCCGCTGCGGCGGGCGCAGGCTGCGCCCGGGCGCGGGCAGGCGGCTCACCCCCGCGCGAGTAGTGGTAGAGCTCCGTGTAGGGCTCGATGTGCACCGCGGAGCCGAACGCGATCTCCGGCACGCGGCCCTCCAGCTCCGTGTCGATGGTCAGGTGTCCGTGCTCGTCGATGCCGCTGAACTGCTGCTTAATGACCAGCTTGCCCGGGTGCCCCACAAAGGTCACCTCGGCCTGGCGGGTGAACTCGCCCCCTGGAAAGCAAGGTCAGTCTGTCACTTTGGGGTCAGGGAAGCCGCCCTCATGCCCGCCCTAGGCTCACAGCGCTGCGTTATGAAGCGGGAGCGGGCTCGCACCTCCTCTGCAGATGCTTTCGTTTGATTGATAGAAATGGGGCTGGTGACGCTGTGGACAGAGCTGGGACATCCGTGTGGCCAACTGAGTCACGCACAGAGGAGAGAAGCTGCTTCCCAGCTACACACCAGCGTCTGAGACGGGCTGGCTCAGGGGTAGTGCTGGGAAAAGCAGGGGGTGGGGTTTGACTCCCAACTGTGCTGGGTACTGGTTCCGTGAACTTGAACGAGTTACTTAACCCCACTGAGCCTCCATTTCCTGATGATAAAAAACGGATACAATCTATCTTGTGGAAATTAGATGAGACAAAGGATGTTAAAAAGTGCTCTGCCCAATGTCAAGGGCTCCAAGATGCCAGTTAAGGGGGTGACTATTCTAACAGCTAAGTGCCGGTCGGGATGGGTGAGTTATTGAGGGCAAACCTCACCAGCACCAGAAACCACCCTAGGAGCAGGAACTCGCCGTGGTCTGTGCAGGGCAGCAGCCCCAGAGAGGCAGAAAAAATACTTCCCACGTCTTCCAGCTTCTTCCCTTTTCCACATGTGCGCACGCCCATTATAACAGGGGCTGGCAAACTACGGCCCCTGGGCTAAATCTGGCCGGCAGCCCTTGAGCTAAGAATGGTCTTTACATTTTAAAATGGTTTTTTAAAAAGCCAAATGAATAATATTTCATGATATGTGAAAATTATATGAAATTTAAATTTCAGTGCCCATTAATTAAGTTTTATTGAACACAGTCATGCTCATTCATTTGCATATTATCTCTAGTTGCTTTTGGTCTACAATGACAGAGTTGAGTAGTTACAACAGAGACAGTATAGCCTAAAATATTTAAGCAAAGCTTAAAATATGTACTATCTGGCCCTTTGCAGAAAAAGTTTGACAACTCTTGCTTTATAGTACCCAGGTCCCAGGCAGATATCCAACTGATAACACAGGTCCTAGGCCAATTAAGAGAGGCCATTATAGTAACAAAGGTTTGCTGTTGTAGGGAATTTGTAAAGACTCTCAGCCCTGCTGAACTTGATGTATGTTACCAAGAATCATCAATTTAGATTAACCCACATACAAGACAGCACCCATGTGAAAAGATATGCACGGAAGGAGTAGGGTCTGTGGGTCTGATTGCAAAGCTCAACTATGTCTGCAAAGGAAAGAGCATGTGTTTGCAGTAGAACACGAACATGGTTATAATACTCAGGATTTATATACCTGAGGGATAGGGAGAAAAAACATGAGGTCATAAATTAGCATACCTTATAGGTAGGTTCACCCTTTTTCAAATATATATCCTCTCCTTTCTTAAAATTGCCACTTTTCAGGAACTTATATATTTATGCACTATAACTTTTGAAAGGTTCCCCATGTAAAGCCTGGAGACCCTGCTTTCAGCAGTGTTTCCACAATAAAGCCATGGCTGAGGCTCCAGCGAGGCTAGGTGGTGGTGGAGAAGGCAGATCTAGGTAGTTGGGGGCAGCAGCCAGGTACCTGTGTCCCAGCACAACAGGCTCCAGGTCCTGGAAGTGGCTGGAGAGGAAGGACACAGGCTCCTCCACCCACGCTGCTCCCAGGAAGGGGCCTCCAGCATGTACAGGTGGGCTGGTCTTGGCAGAGCATGGGGGAGGCCACACTACACTAGGGAAATGTCCTCCAACCATCTGCCCGCATGTCAACTAAAGACTGAACAGGGCACAGTCTCTAAGAAGCTGCAAGGAATCTCAGGCTTCCTAAGACTCATGAGGATTATGTTTATGAGGCTTTATTTACGAGATAGAAATGACAGATTCCTTTTCTCCGAGCAGATATTGAAGAAATGTCAAGGATCAGTTTCAGATTGGTTTGGAATTTGGAGGCAGGCTTGATAAACAGAAGGAGGGAACCTGTGAGCCCCCCACTTTGGGTTGTGAGGCTGTATGAGATGACACCATTTGCTCTGCTGGAGACTTCTAAATCACCACCATAAAATCGCTCCCTGATCAAAACGCAGTTCTAGACAGTCTTAGTTAATATATATTAATGAAAAAGTTATTGATAATTTGACTTCAACATCTTATTTCTGTAGCCACAAAATGCTTATCAGTAAATTGTTTGCAGACATGGAGTTCCCTTTCATTCACCCCCAGAACCCCCAAGCACCACTGTGTGGCCCACTAATTTTAACGTCTGAGACAAATTACCTGTGATGCTGAACCCATTCTTGAATCCATCTTGCTCCACTGCAAACATCCATCCAATGATCCCTCCAACAGGGGCCAGAGGAAGCAGAGAATACCCGATGGTCTCAGGAATGGTGCTGATGGCTGTGTAGGAGCGCCCGTGGTTCATCACCACGTAAGAGTGCAGGTCGGTGTTCTCAAAGACAATGGGGACCTGGCTGTTCCCCACAAAGATCCTTCCTTTCACCTTGCCATTAACTCGCTGTGGGGAACCTGGGAAAAAAATAAAGAAAGAAGCTAGTCTTTCAAAAAAGAATAATATGTCTGGTAGGACCTGTACCTATAAAGCAAAGAAGCAAAACAGAGCTGGGGTAAAGGGCTTTGGGATAAGCGAAAGTAGTTGTTCTTCCCAAGATAGTACCTACGACTGTCGCTGTGAGCCTTAGAAATTCCAACGTCCTGCCTCTCTCCCATGCTGATTGATAATGGACAGCATGAAAGTGGCTCCAGTGGGAGCCACCGTGTGATGGAGGAACTTCAGGGGCAAATAAAATACTCTCAGGAGAAGAACAGTATCACAGGTGATCTAGAACTAGGTGACCATATAATTGATTACTTTGGAGAGCATAAAGGATGGAATTAGTAATTTCATTGGGACAGCAGGGCTAAACTGGATGGTCCTGAGAATCTGGGACATTTGGTGCCTGATCTATAACAATCTTAATAAACATCTCTGGCTCCAACACTGTCCTATGACCCAGGGTTAGGACTGCCAGTCTGAGTCCTGGAGCTTCATCCAGCCCCCAGACGTGGGCACGGCGCACATCACAGGCCACACAGCACAGCCTCTGAGCCAGGACCAGCTTGTTTGTTGTTGATTGTTCCATTTAGACCACTGGGAAAGATGTGAAACCTACTGTGGCAAATTTAAAAGCTTTCTTCATAAATTGCCAGATAGTATATGTAGAATACTGTTTTTAAAATTACATTAATAATAAGTGTTAGCTTATACCTAGGGGAAAATATCTGAAGAGACATACATAAAATTGCTAACAGTGGTTCAGTCAGGGCAATATGGTGAACTTTCATTTTCTATACTATATATCTCTATAATGTTTGAATATTTATAGCTTGCATATATTTGTTATTGTTTAACCAAGAAAAGATAAGATTAAAGAAATTAAGTTGTTCTTGTATTCGAATAAGAAAACTGAAGCTTCCCATATCACCCAGCAATTCCAACTTCTAGGTATATTCCCAAGAGAATAGAAAACAGGTCCACACAAAAACTTGTACGTGAATGTTCTTAGCAGCATTATTCATAATAGCCAAAATAGGAAACCACCCAAATGTCCATCAATTGAGGAATGGAACAAAAGGTGGTATATCCATGCAATGGAATATTATTTAGCTAGAAACAAGGAATGAAGTACTGATACATGCTAAAACATGGATGAACCTTGAAAACGTTATGCTAAATGAAAGAAGTCAAACACAAAAGGTCACACATTATATGATTCCATTTCTATGAAATGTCCAGAAGAGGAAAACCCATATTAACATAAAGTAGATTAGTTGTTGACAGGAGCTGGGGACTTGGGGGAACTGAGAGTGACTGCTAATGGATATAGGGTTTCTTTCTGGAGTGATGAAAATGTTCTAAAATTAGACAGAGGTGAGAGTTGCACAACTTAGTAAACAGACTAAAAACCACCAAATTGTATACTTTAAATGAGTGTGTGAATTGTATCTTTTGAAAAAAACTGAAGGAAGAGGTAAATAAGTCACCTTGGACTGTTCAGGTTTGATGTAGAATTAAATTCTATCAGTTACTGATTGTATATATCTTGTTTCTCTTGCTAGATGATAAATTACTAGGGACAGGACTTTCATATCCAACTCCCTTACTGGATCTTAGCAGAGTTTTCTGTGAGCAGTAAGTTCTCAGGAAAGTTTGTTGAATAACCCCAGACAGATGGGCCCACACCTGGGCACCATCACCCATGTTCTGAAGATCTCTTGCCGTGTTCAGTATGCCCAAGCCAAGCCACTCACCAGGGTCACTGAGAAGCCAAGGCGTACTCAACACAGAGTATTTCTGCACATAAATTGTGTCACTACACTGGGGAATGCTGTGAAGTTAGAAGACTAATATCGAAAAAATGCATCCCCCAAACAATTGCAGAAACAAGCAGGAAAGCCAAGTTAAAGAAAGCAAACACATTTTTTCCACCAAACTTTGAGCTAGAAAAATGTTTCAAAAGTAGCAAGAATCCAACAAATATTTAAACCACAAAACTATTACGGGGCGTGTATATGATGTCAAAATGTGCAGCAGCAAAGTTCGTCACATGTGAGCTTGCCGCCAAACCCAAACTGCTCAGCGTTTCCAGCTCTGATATTTGACATGGAAAGAGCTAACGAGGTTGCTCTTGAAAATAAGCTTTCATTATAGATTTTGGAAGCTTCTCCCAGGGCGAGAAAGGTATAAAAGCCAAGCCTAAAACAAAGAAGCAAAGGCACACCATCCTTGGGGTGGTGGGATTTGAAAGAAAACACATTTACAGAAGTTAAAAACATCCTCAAAAATTAAAAGTGTACTAAAAGTATGAAAAGTATTCAAACTTTTCTTTCATTGCTGAAGATAGTATTTAACAAAACTCACTTTATCTAATTGTGACCCAGATGGAAACTATTTATTCTTCTAGCAAATTAAAATAACTGATTTAACCATAGCTATAGCAAGGGATCTGAAAAACAGAAAACATGCCTCCAATTTAGTTTTATTTTGTCAAATTCTGCAAAGCAATTGAGGGTCCTCATTAAATGCACAAGGAAGACGACCAGTGAGGAGCGAGGTGACTTGGCATCTGAAGGGACAAAAGTTCAGTATGGTGGGGTTCTTGTTTTTGTTTTAATTCCAGTTTATGGCCCCAGGCTCCCATAGGTCTCACCCTCTGAGTGAACTGTTATCCCGACCCCCTAGACTTTTGCAGAGAAGATTCTTCTGACGATCTGAGAACATCAAGCCTGGTTGGTCCTTTCGGGGGCAGAGCTCAGAACTGATGTCAGCCCACAGTTGCATCCATGTTGGAGTTAGCCCCACAATAGGTTTGCGCTCCAGAATTAACTGTGGTGCCCCCCTTATGTCTGCCATTACCATGCTGTGATTTCAGGGGCAGAGGAAAGGAAACCCCGAGGGGCAGGGGGACTGAAATAGACTTTACCCACTGCAAACTTTGGTCTACACCAGCCCACTGTGGCCCTGCTGGGGTCTAATAGCCATTAGGATAGTCAGATCTGTCAGCAAGACCAAGCAAGAGGTTTGAAAGAAACTGAGGAAAATGAGAGGCATTAACAATTCCTGATTTAGGCTGCATAATTTCAACACTTCAGCCTTTGTCCCATGCGAGGAGCAGTTGTGAAGATGGGCTCCCAATGGCAGTCATTTCAGAGGTGGAGAAAATAGCACAGGAAAGAAAGAGACCTCACCTTATTAGAAAAATGGGCATTCCCTGAGGAACGCCCACTGGAGAAGTATGAGAAAGAATAGAGAATGAGACATTCGATGTCATTGTCCTACTAAAAACACTACCCACTTTTAGAGATCTGGGTTAAAGGCAACCTTTCCAAACAAGCACCCAAACAAAAAGCCCACTCCTCCTCCTTCTCCCCCCACAAACTGAACACATAAAAGGAAGTACCTTCTGCCACACATTGCCGGCCATTCCCCGTGTAGCCAGCAACACAGCTGCAACAGAAGCCCGTGGTGAAGTCCCTGCATTCTGCGTGCACGGAGCACTGGTGTCTGTTGTTGGCACACGTCTGGCGGGAATCCGTGTTGTAGCTGAAAACTGCTCAGAGAAAACACAGCACACCTGTAAGCGCTTCCCAGGGCTATGGACCAGGGGGCTTTATTACACTGTGCACCCAAAGCCTTGCGGGAATTCCCATCTACTTAGGCAATTCAGAGACAGGACTCACTACCTGTAGCTACTTACATACAGTCATGCGTCACTTAATGAGGGGGATGTGTTCTGAGAAATGCTTCGTCAGGTAATTTCTTTGTTGTGCGAACATCACGGAGAGTACTTACACAAACCTAGATGGTATAGCCTACTACACACCTAGGCTATATGGTACTAATCTTATGGGACCACTGTCTTATATGCGGTCCATCTGCCATTGACCAAAACGTCGTTATGTGGCACATGACTGTAGTATGGTGGCTCCATTACTCAAGTCACCAAGGCAAATGGGTTTAAAGGAGTTTGAGAAATCACAACAGTGAATTATTAAAAAATGCTATAATCGAATGTACTCAGTGTCACTGAGTCAAGATTAGGTTACAGCTATCCAATATCAATCTTAATACGGTGTCCATCTAATGTAGTCAGAAAGGTCAGCTTCACATTTTGGGGGAACCTTAAAATACCTTTTTTACTATTATTTTTTCTTGTGGTAAAATATATATAACATAAAATTTGCCATTTTAATGACCTTAAAATATTTTAAAACCTATTTGCTCCTTTCTTCTCCCCAGGGGATAACTCAGAAGTTCTTATACTCTAAAGCTGATTAGAAATAATTCCTCAGTCACACCTGGTCTAAAAGCCTTTGACCCAAGAAACAAAAAGAATTTCTCCCTATTTCAAATTTCTACCTCCCAGTTTCATTTTATTAGAATTATGAACTAGCTCATTAGCCTCAATCCAGAGCACATTAATTTGGAATGAATGTCAAAAGCACAAGAGAGGATGAATTTTTAGAGGAGATAATGATCCAATTTATAACTGACTGTTATGGTGAAGATGAAAGTAAAGTTTAGCCTAGATAGATTCAATTAGTCCTGTATATGCAGAAGGAAATTTCCAGTGGGTATAAAGATGGTGTTTGGAGCCGAGAACACTCGGGCCCTGAGCTGAACACATGTGACCCTACTAATTGCTTAATCTCAGCTGTGGGCCCAGCCCAGTGGGTCTGTTATGGGCTGCGTATCTATGGTTGACTGTTCAAATAACACCAGGACTGCACTGCTGGCTACAGAAGACTGACCTTTCTGATAAAAACAGTGAAATAACTAGGAGAGAGGGACAAGAAAACATCTGTTTAAGATACATTTTGGGTTCAAATCTAGGCTTTTCCCAGTACCAAGTCATATACCACCATAAGTTGTTGGGGCCAGATATGATCCCATTTCAAAATGATGGCTTCACAAATGAGAATTTCAGAGACACCTAGACAGAGTGAAAGCCGGATGCGACTCAAAACTCGACACCTGTGAGTAAACATACCCAACACACCTGGGGGAGATCACTCAGAAACCAGCTGTAAGAGCAGAGTGCCATGCACTAAGAGATGTCAGCATCAGCCCAGGAAATCCAGGTGAGGTGTGTGTAGGGGGAACCCTGAGATATGAGCTTTGTCCTCATCATGCCACTAAAGGGCAACTTCTCCATTTCTGTGCCTCCGAAGCGAGTAAGCACACTATCCCTGGCCGCCAGATCCTATCCATGCTTTGGGATACTCGATAAGAACAAACATTTATGACTATTGCTATGAGACAAATCAGAACAAGTAAGGAGAAATAAAAATGAGTGAATAATGAGGAATGGAGTAGATTTTTCTGAGGGCCTTATGATAACTTCGTAGTAGAAGCAGTCAAGAGTCATAATAAACATCATTTAAAGGCTCAGACCATCCCATTTATATGGATCTTAATGGATTATATGTCGACCAGAACAGCAAAAATTAATGAACACAGTTTAGTTTGAACATCCTTTATAAGACAAATCAAAGCATGCTGGAGTTCAAATGGTTTTCTTACAAAATGTAGCAAAAATCTGATATAATATAGTTGACTAGAAGATATTGTACTTTAAAACTATCTTTAAAAAGGGGATCTACTTATTTTATATTCTTAAATCTTCAGAAAGCAACTCTGAAACTGACGGGACCTGGGAGGAAAAATAATCAACCATTCTCCTTCCAAAACCAAGAGGAAATAAATGTCAAAGATAAACTGTGTAAACAGCCAAAGGAACTTCTAAAATGTTTTCTCAGGTGGGTGAATAGATTTCTGATCTCAGAAGTCACAAATAAGAAAATCTGACTTTCAAAATAATTCTAAAGCACTTTTCTCTTGAAAACAGACAAAAAGGAATAATAGGAAACTTGAAAGAGGACATGCTCCACAGTTTCCATAACCACAGCCCTAGTCCCAAAAGATCACTTGGAATCTTTGAGGCCATTGGGCCCATCCACCAATGCTCTGCAGCTTGGAGGGCCCACCCCCACTTCTCAGGGCTCTCATCCTTACAAACCACCATGTAATACACACAACCGACACCCCTCCAGCAGTCTCCTCTGTCTGGAAACCCAAGTGTCCAAGAATGTACCAACTGCAACTTAAATGGCCTTACCAACTCCTGTTTCCTCAACTTCATCCACATCTATGACCTGGGGGTGCTGCTGGGGAAACCTCTCCCCCGGCAACTGGAAAGACCTGGTCCTCTCTGTGGGAGGCCCAGGGGGTCTCTCGGTAGCCAGGCGGTGAGGGGAGAGGACACTGGGCCTGCTGTATGTGCCAGTGTCTCCTCTTCTTGGAGCCTCATAGGGGAAGGATGTGGTGCCCACATGCTCCAGGCCCAGATGTGTCACCGAGTCATAATCTTCATCGTCATATTCTGCTCCATCGTCTAGTCCGAGGTTCACGTCTGAAGGTACCACGCCACTGGCCGTGGCTGGACTCCCAATCTCAAACACCCAGATGCCCTGCTGCCCAGAGTTGCTGCTCCTAGGGGGAAGGACAGGCTCCTTAGAAATCTACTGGCCAGCAACCTACAAACAGCCCCCACTAACCAAGCAGAAGGAGCCCTGGGGTTCTGTGTCAATCTGAAACCCGTTGCCTCCTTCTACCTACAGCCAAGGCTGGAGAGTGGGAGAGCAGATGCAATCATGTTTGGTCATCACAGAGCTGTGACCATCCAGTGAGGTTGTATCCAAATGAGCACAACACTAGCAAAGGCTTACCCTCATCCATTCGAGGGGTGCTTTCCAGGGACATTGTCAGGCCTTAAAATGTGACTTATACTAATCACTGGTCAGATGCCCTACCATATGAGCAACCTGTTGACTGGAGTCATTCATTTTCTCCATTATTCTCTTTCCATGACATGGTGTGATATAATAACAAGTATATATTTGGTCTTTGTCTCCGGTTCTGGCACATAGCTCCTAAAATCTTTGTAATCTCTTGAGCGATGAGTGTCTTTTTGTACGCTAATGAGATTACTGGTGGCTGGAGACTCTAGATAGCTTCAGGATGGGGGCCGGTCACTAGAAAGACCAAGGCATGATTGGAGGGTTGGAATTTTCAGTCCCACGGCCTGACTTCCAGGGAGGGGAGAGGGGTTGGAGATTGAGTTAATCACCAATGGCCAATAATTTAATCAATCATGTCTATGTAATAAAAACCCCTACATGATGAGGTTGGGAGAGCTTTTGGGTTGGTGAATGCATCAAGGGGCTGGGAGGGTGGTGCACCCAGAAAGGGCATGGAAGCTGGATCCCCTCTCCCTCCCACACCTCGTCCTATGTATCTCTTCTATTTGGCTGTTCCTGAGCTGTATTCTTTATAATAAACCAGTAATAGTAAGTAAAGTGCTTTCCTGAGTTCTGTGAGCCATTCTGGCAAATTATCAAATCTGAGCAAGGAGTAATGGGAACCCCCGATTTACAGCTGGTTGATCAGAAGTACAGGTGGCTACCTGGGACTTTCGACTGGCATCTGAAGTAGGGGCAATCTGATGTGACTGAGCCCTTAACTTGTGGGGCCTGCGCTAACTCCAGGCAGTTAGTGTCAGAAGTGAATTGACTTGTAGGACACCCAGTTGGTGTCAGAAGTGTTTTGAGTGAAAACAGTACAGACATGGTTTATTAGAAATCCCAACTCTATTAGCTGTGAATCTTGGACAGGTCTCAGTTTACCTTTTTGTGCTCAAGGGTATAGTGAAATGCAAATGAGGTTCAGAATCTAAAGGCATTTTATAATTATAAAATACAATAGAATAATCCTAATCTCTACTCTTTGCTCTATTTTTACTATTCTTATGCGTCTGTGATTGGAAGTGTTCCTATCAGAAATTAAGTAAAATGACAAGATTACACAAGGGAAAGAAGGGACATACATTAGTGAAGACCACTGAGCAAAAAATTGGGTTGGGATGGGGAATGAGGAATCAAGAAAGTCCTGCAGAAATAGAACTAATCAATCTCTCTGGCTGGGACTTAAGTAAAGGCAGTGGTGTGCAGAGCTTGCTTGCACCAGCTAGTGAGAGCTGTTTGTTAAATTTTAGGAGTTTTGCAAGCCAGTTATTAAACACAGCCATTGTAAAAAGTTAAATTATATAAACTTGCAATTAAATAAATTATATTAAAAACAAAAGCAATAAATACTCAAAACTCATCACATCTGAATTATTTTACTATTATCTACATTTTTGAAGTTGTCTATTGAATCTGTATGGTGAGAATACTATATAATGGTTCATCTTTTCTCAACTCCACATTTAGTAAGATGACGAGAGTATCTGGAATCTGGCCATGGTAGGAGTATTTACACCATGGCAATAGGCACATGCTATAAATGAGGGCTTCCCCCACCTCCAGAGAGCCAGTTGTTAAGCATTTATCAGCACACCGTTAAGTAAAGGGCAGAGGAATTTTAGACTCAATTTGACAATAGGAAATTAGGCGGGGGTTCTTTTTTTATTTTTAAAAGAATAATGGGAGAGGAAAGATTTTAATTTTTAGAAAAGCAGTCTGAGCTTTCCCCTTTTGCCAATTTCCACAAAATTGCCTGTTTGTCTTGTAAGAATTTCTCCCCTAGTCAATGTTGGGGGAAAAGGGTTTTCTCCTTGGGTTCGTAGTGGGAGATAGGTTTAAATAGCTTTTATTTCTAATTTTATACTTATAGAAGAGATGGTAGAAACTGTTTCAGATGAGGATGATATCTAAAAAATAGGAAACCTGTTCATTCTAAAAGTATATGCCCTTGAGTTCATTAGAAAAAAAGTACTACATAATATAAAAACTATATGCAAAATTTAAATCCGTGGGAACATTTTTAGGTAATGTTCTATAATGCCCATTACATTATCTTTAATAAAATAATAAAATGATAAGCTTATTAAGGGGGGAATCTACTGAAAGATAAAGAAGCATACTTGACCAAATTTCCGATTGATTCTCTGTCATTAGCAAATATATTATAAGCTCCGTCGCTCTTCCACAGTGATCCCACTAAACCTTGACTGAATGCCACCAGAGCAGGAACTTGGTCCTCATCCTTCTTTGAGAACGTGGTATAGAACTGCAGACCATCTTCAGGATAAAGGAAAATGGCATAGGAGCTGGAATCAGAGGAGGCCAGAACAGCCTGGAATGTGTTTCTCTGTGAAGATGAGATAGAATGCAGTTACTCAGAAAAATATCTACAGATCTTAAAATGTGCTGTTCTCCCAACTATATATAAAAAGTACAGAGATGGCATATTCTCACTTTATTCTAAAAGAAGTACTTTTGTAGTAAATATCAAGTATTCCAGGATAGCTCCACTTAAATCTCTCTAAGGCTATGTCAACATGAAATTTTCTAATTAATTAGAGTTAACCCAAAATTATAGAGATGGTACCTCCAGATGGTAGCCTAAATCTCATGTAACTTGGCAAATTCTTACCCTTACAATTTGTTTCCATGGCCATTAAACATATTCAACCACAGTCATCATTTAGCATATATTCATTGAGCCCAAGCACCATACAGTAAGAACGAACATGAGCTTTAGAAGAAAACAGATCTGGATCTAAATCCTTGCTCTACTCATCATTGGTTGTGTGATCTTGGGCATATTACTTAAGCTCTCTACGCCTCGATTTCTGAATCTGTAAGATGGAGATAAAACCACCTACTTCAAAGCAATGTTAGGAGGACTATGTGAGATAACATATGAAGGGCTGTGGTCCCTGCACTTGAGACTTTACCGTCTAGATGGGAAGACTGACATGTGAACAAAACATTGCAAAACCAGGGGATCAATTCTAAAATAGAGTTGTTTGCAAGTGCTAGAGGAGCCATAGGAAGAAGTGCCCGATGCTGGGAGGAGCTGGGGTGGAGGAGGCTGTCTGAGTCTGAATGAACAAGCAGGAGTGAGAGTCAGGGAGAGGGTATCACAGGCAGAGAGGACAGCAAGTGCAAGATACTGTGGGTAGATAAATAAATGAATAAATAAGCATGATTAGGGAACTGCAAATAATTTGATTCAGCTGCTGCAAAGGGGGTGCAGAGAAGTGAGGTAAAGGGAGATTGGGCCCAAGAGGCAGGCAAGGGCTCTGTACAAGGGGATGGGTGTTTATCACTCAAGTGAAACAGACACACACTTCGAGAAAGTTAAGGTTTTAAGCAGTTTTCAAGTACACCACTCAGTCAGATACAGGCGGCAAAGCAAAACGTGTCATGCAGGCCCGTAACAGACTTTCCCAAAGTGTGTTCTGTGGGATGTAATGTGTTTTATTTGGGAGGGAAAAAAGGATATGGCCAAAAGGTTTGGGGACTGCTAAATTAAACAAAATTAAGCAAGTTTCTTTACAGTAGGAATTTTCAGAGTGAGTCACCAGAGTGAGTCACCAAGAGGGAGATAATAGTTTTAGCATTTCCCAAACTTATTTGGCCAGGGGAGGCCTTTTTCTCAAGGACTGTCTTGTAGAACTAGTGTTCTGTGGTACACACTTTGGGAACTACCAGCCTGGAACATCTCCCATTTAAATGGAGTGCTTGAGACCTTTCAAGTTTCTCCCTACCCCATAATCCTATAAAAATTAAATAGTGGTGTAGCAAAATTATTTTTCCAAGGAGGAATGGAGGCATGTCCCAAAGAGTCACTTCAGATCTAGAGATGGCTTCTTGACCTACTCAAATATTCCCCTTCCTTCAAGGACAAGTCCAAGCTCTCCACACCCTTACAGCCTTTCCTGACCACTGCGCCCGCAGAGACACCCACCCCTGGAGAATGATGACACTTGGTTCTGAACCACTCACATGGTGCAAATGGTTCTTGTCGCCCCAACTAGAGTGTGGATCTTGTCTTTATTTATTCACATTCCTCAGGACCACTTGATTATTTTAACCTCTCACTTCATGTTAATAACTTCTCTATTTAACTAGAAATTACCTCCCACTATCCACCACCAAAGAGCGCAGCTAGGGGATGCAATTTATCAACTCTATTCTTGCCATGTATCAGTCGTCTCAGGAACTGGCTTACTTTACATCTAATCATCATCAAAACACAGTTATGTAGCCTTGCAGATAAGGTTTTAGAAGTTTCAGACCTGCAATAACCAGCCTACTGGATTTTGCTTTGGATGTCTTATCTTTATCAATAGCATGAGAATGATGTACATCAGAGTAGCACGCCCAGAAGACCAAAGTGTACACTGTCAACTTGTTTCACTCTCTGCACTTGTACCTGGGTGGTGCTTACCTTGCCTTCCTGGGCAGGGTCCTTGCTGGGCCCTTGGTAGGGGGCCACGGATTCCCATGTGACGACCACCACGCTACTGGGCTGGAAAGAGACTTCTGGGAACCCTCTCTGGACACACTCTGCTGCCAGCTGAGTGACAGAGGGGGATGAGTCTTCTCGATAATAAACCTTCCCGAGGCCATCTGTTGTGTCCAAGTCTGCCAGGAAAGGTGCGACTGCTCCGAAGGTCGGTGGGAAGAGCCCAGGATGGGATTCTTTGGCTGGGGGCTCACTCATGGCAATGATGCCATTTGTGGTGACCTGCACAAAACCAGGCATAGTTAAAAGGAGTGCAGAAACAACTTCCTCAGGGGGACTGAGCTCCCAGTCATAGGATACTATCACAGGTACCCACAGTATGTCAAACACAACAGAACTGGAGAAAGACATGACCTTGAATTGCAAAACTCAGCATCTTTTCCTAGGCAGGATGGCTGATAGAAGGAGCATAAGGGAAGAACCATAGGACCTGACTCTGGCACATACAGGTCACCGGACCTTGGGCAAGTATCTTAAACTTCGAGTCTCAGGCTTCCTGTGTGTGCGTGCTTTGTATCTTGCAGAGCACCATTCAAACACAATTCATTATTAAAGCCTTCATTAATTTACTCAACAAACTGAGTAATCCTTACATACCAGGGCTGTGCTGAGTACTGTGGGTCCCAAAATGGGTAGTACACAGTCTCTGCCTTCAAGGAACCCGCAGTCCAGAAGGATATGGGGAAGGACGGACACAAACAGATGATGATACAATAAGTAAAGTGTCAAGAAGTAAATTTGAATGGGACATTATAGTATCATTAATTATATTGAATAGTTTGATGTGTTAGAGTAACAGCTAACATTTATTGACTGTTTACCATGTTGCAGGCATCTTATTAACATCTAATCCTCAGAAGAACTCCGTAAGGCTAGGTACTCCCATTATCCACATTTTTCTGATGGGGAAAATGAGGTAAGTGAATCAATTTGTCCAAAGTCACCAATAAGTGGCAGCCCTGGGATTTGAGCCCAGGGAGCCCGACTAATTGGCCCTATTAATTACTATGCGTACAGCCTTCTTGAAATCGGTTATAACTGCCTATAAAAAGATATCACTGTTCTTATTCAGCTAAAACCCACACTCCTTGGGAAAATGGGAAAGGGATAAACAGCCCCATGGTGTGGGGTGCTGGCCCTCTGCAAAGCCATGCTGAGAATGAGGCTTTACCCCTCTCGCTTCCTTGTTAGTGCATAGTCCACTGATGAGAAAGAGCACCACTCCAGTGGTCTTTTCACTTCTAGAATCTGTGAATTACAAAAAAACAAAATCCCTAATCAAATGGGAGAGATTTTGCAAACGGCACCCTAGTTTGCACTTGAAGAGGTGGCGGATCGGAAAAACACAAATCCAAAAAAAGAGCCTGCCAACAATTCAGGAGTTGATTAGAAGGCCTGTGCGTTTTCCAGGGCACTTATTTCCCTTCCCCCTCCTCCACAGCCTTATCCTGCAGTCACTTCAGACCTCATTACTAGAGGAGGGGGCAGGGGCAGAAAAAAAGGAGAGGAACTTAAGACCAAACCCTTGCAACGTGCCAAGAGCCGGGTAAAAGGGTTCAATGGGGCGGAGCCGATTTGGGACCAGGAAGGGAAAGGAAGGAGAATTTGGAGGGTTAAGTGTGGACTTAGCAAACCCTCCCTTTTTACCAAACGTCATGGGCTGCTAACTGTTTAGGTGACAGGCTTTCCATCATCAGCTGGCAGCAGCAGTGATTTTCTGGAATACGCTGACAGGCTGCAGAGACGGCACTCAGGGAAGGAGCTTCGCCCAGCTGGTCTCTCACCCTCTTCTCCTCCCCAACCCCCCAAACATCTCCCAGCACAAACATCCCAATGGGGTTTACGTGTGGGAGCGTGGGAAACAGCTCACTTTCTCAAGCCACCAGAAGTTGGCAGTTACGGGCTGCTAGTGGGAAGTGATCACACGGAGGCCACATACAGACAACTTAGTTTTAAAAAGCTGTTTTCCAATGAAATTTAAGTCAGTCCAACAATTTTGAAAACACTCCTGGTGTCTTTTATTATTTAGAAACTGGGCGCAGGAATGTTTCTATTTTCACAGGGAATGCTTTAGGAACCGAGTTTTTAGACAAGTATCGTGAAGCACTGCAAACGCTTTGGACAAAGACCAGAGAACCCTCATTAGTATTAGTGCTGGAAAATCGTTTCTCAGCCAGTTTTACAGCACGTTCAACTCAATTGTCTGTGACAATGGAGAAAGATGACATCAAAGATAAATGTCATATACAGAACATCCAGAATTTTCGTTTGTTTCTTAGCTTTTAACTTCTCCCCAGTAAACTTTTTTTCAGATATACCAATTATTGACAGACTTGATGAACAATATTCCCTTCACTTTGGTGCCGGTCTCATCTTACAAATCTGGCAAGCACATGATGCTCCTACTAGCCTTGTTCCTTTTCCCCATCTTTTTAAAGTTCCATGGAGCAATTCAGTAGAAGGGCAGGGAGCACAAAGAGAAGGGCCTAAAGTCACTTAGGAGGCTAGGAGGACAGAACCAGGTACAATCTCCAAAGGGACTAGACTCTCCAGCTGCCTATCCAGCTGCCCAAGGCTGTTGCCATAACTGCCATTCACCCAGCTGCTTAAGCCAGGAAACTTGGGAGTCAGCCTTGATTCCTTCCTCTTTCTCACGACGTCCTGTGTGTCTTACCTCCCAAGTATGTGGCACCTTCTCCATCGCTGCTGCCACCCAAACCCCTTTTCCTCCCCTCATGCATTCACATGACTGGCTTTTCCTCATCTTCCAGGGCTCAGCTGAAATAACACCTTCTAGGAGAGCATCTCCAACATCCAGTATGGACTCCTCCCATTTACCCCTCCTCTGTTCCCTCAGTACCTGACTCCCCCCCACCCACCCATTTATATCTCTGCCTCTGACTTCTTTCCTTTCAGGAGCAGCCACAGTTGTAATGATTTCATTTACTGTCTGCCTGCTGGCTCTGTGTTCTCCCTACCATGCAGTACTGCCTCGCTCAGGACTGGGACCGTGTCCATCTTGGTTACTGCTACAGCTGCAGAGCTTATATGCTACTAGCACGTGTTAGTCCCCTCCTCTCCTAACTTTCTCCAGGAAGTGGGGTGGGAGTTTCATACAGGATAAGGCCTGCAAACCTAGGTTGTTTTAGAAATAATGCCTGACAGTGCACGAGCTCATGGGTGAGCCACATGAAGGATGGCAGCATTGTGTGCTACTGCG
Organism: Diceros bicornis minor; assembly: GCF_020826845.1. Classification (NCBI taxonomy): domain Eukaryota; kingdom Metazoa; phylum Chordata; class Mammalia; order Perissodactyla; family Rhinocerotidae; genus Diceros; species Diceros bicornis. The sequence continues at coordinate 20,568,878 of NC_080745.1, read as the reverse complement.
GTTCTTCCCACAGGAGTGGGACACTGACTACTAAAACAAAGAGTTTGCATAAATATGAACTGATAACTTGAATCCAAGCAAGTCTCTAGATCTAACCACCAGTTTACAGGCAATACAGGGGACAGAAGAACATGTTAAATGATACCATAAGAATGCGATCAGCAAAATCCAGAAAATGGGGCACTCTGAAGGACAAATACCCAGTTTTTTAAACAAATACATCGCAAGAAAAAAAGAAGTGAGGGGGACCTGTAGATTTAAGAAGTCCTAAGAAACATCTACCAGATGCAACGTATCGTCTTTAGATCCTGATTTAATCCAATTAACTGAAAAGTAAAATAAAACATTTTATGAACCTATTTGGATATTGAATTATATTAAAGAATTATTATATTTTAATAATAAGTTAAAGTCATTTTTTTAGAGATACATTCTGAAATATTTACTATGAAATAAAATGTTTGAGATTTGCTTAAAAACAATCCAATTTAGATGAGGGGGGCAATATTAGGAATAGGTGGGGATAGAAATGAAACCAGATAAGCGATAAATTGATACTTGTTGAAGCATTCATGGGAGTGCATTTGAATATTCTCTCTATTTTTGCATATGTTTTAAATTTTCCACAATAAAACTTTTTTTAAAAAAATCGATAATGAACATGATTGATCTAAAGTTTAGCAAAAATGAGCAACTGGCTTTTATAAATTAGCCAATACTAATGTTCTCTGTCAGGAGGAGGGCCTGTGGTTTTTGTTGTCTAAATTCTTCCCTTCCCCAGACTTGCCCACCCTTTCCTGGCAGCCTCTTCCCCCCCAACCAGGGATTTTCAGGAGTGTTAGTTGCATGGAGTGAGCTAGACTGTGTTAATGAGCAGAAGGTGCTGGAAAAGCAGATTTCATAATTAAAGTTAATCAAAAGTTACAGAGCCTTGAGGCACCTGGTGCAGGGCCCTGAGTCCAGAAAGAAACAACTCTTAAACCAAAGTATTACACAGCAGTCGCCAGTGCTACTCTCTATCCGCCACGTTTGTGCTAGTTAAAAAATTACACAGATTATGGGACCAGATTTTAGTTTTGATCTGAATGTTGGTGAGTAGAGGCTGGAGTAGAAATACATGTGCTGGAGAAAACTTTTAAATTGCTTGCACTTCTCCAAACTCACCACGGTGTTTCACCTACTTAACACTGCAGGCTTTTGCATCTATGGTCCCCTCTGCCCTGAAGACCCTTACTCAGCTCGTGTCCTTGGCAAAGTCCCATTTCTCCTTCTGAAGCCTTCCTGACGTCCCCAGGAGGGTTTACCACTAGCTCCTTTATGTCTGCCCACCTCTCTCTCTTTGCAATTAGACCTTGGAGCCTCGACTCAGGTACCCTGACTCCCAATGGCACCAGCACGTTCCTCATTATAGACCACACCTCAAAACCCTTGTGGATTGAATGTATTCCTGAGAAAGCCTATCTGAGTTATTGAGAGAGATAATAATAATAATGTTATATTATTGTCTTAAGGTAACTCAAAATAACCAAATATTGCCTAGCTGAGGTTCTTGGTGAAGCAAGTGAAACAGGTAAACAGTTAGCCATTGATGATTAGGTAGCTGGTAACTTAAGTTTTTTTAACAATTACTAATTATAACTTTTAGTTGTTCACCCACCCATTGTTAACTGTGTTGCTTAGGCAACATGCTAGCCGACTCCTACGAGGTTCCTATAGACAACATCTTGCTGGCACCTAGCTTACCATGGTAACGGATGTTTGATCTTTTTTTCAGGAATTAGGACCCCTTGTCCAGTTCAAGCCGGTTGAGACCACCAACCCATCAACTGGGCCCGAGGAGATGCCTGATAGTGACCTTTTGACATCAAGAGGCTAAAAACTCCACCCTCTGATCATGCTAACACTACCATTTTGTGAACACGCATCCTATGAAGAGGCGTGAAGTCTAACTACGCGTGTCCAGATCATCAATTACCTCACCTCTCCTCACCTCCAATCATCTATCTCCACATTTCAGACCTTGCCCCCCTAATCCATAAATATCCCTGAGTCCCATTTTTGAGAGGCAGATTTCAGACTTGTTCTCCTGCTTCCTCACTTGGCTGCCTTGTGATTCAAACCCTCTCTCTGCTGCAATCTCTTCATCTTGGTGACTGGTTTTCTGGGCAATGGGCAAAAATGAACCAGGTTTGGTGACATAAGTAACGCACCACTTCTTTATTGAAAAACAGATACTTCCAGCACACTGACCAATGTAAATATTGCCCTGAAATCTTGTTTGCAGTTTACACTGGAAAAAAGAAGTTCCTTTAGCAAAGTTAAACCTCAGCGCAGTGTGTTACTAGCACAACTTAATGCCCCTTTACAGAACATGTCCATCCACTCAGCACAGCAAACAACAGGCTTATCCAGCTGCGAGGGGCAGAACAAGTCAATTATATCACAAAACACCCCAGGGTGAAAATGCCAAGCACCACATGGCCCACAGCTGGAGCCAATTATGTACAACTGTTTCAACCCTGCTGGCATTAAGAAGAGGATGGACAGAGCAACTAACTCATATTGGGGGAGTGTTCCCCATTTAAAAGAGCACTACCTGTCTCACGTTCATCTTTCAAGTGAACTCACAGATAAAGTGAACTTCACTTTTCCATGAAGCACTGGAAAAAGTCTAAATGCAGATACTCAATAAATCAAAATTACAGGTTAGATTCCTTATATTCAAATGCACACTGAAGAAGTGACACAACAAGCATCTTGTCAAGCTTACAGGAGCCTAGTAGCAGTCCCGAAGGCAGAAAGCCGCCTGCAATGGTGGGGGAAATCTTTCTTCAAAACAGATGTGGTTACAGAATATTTGAGGCAGGCACAAATAAGAAACAAATGGGGTGATTTTAGAAATGCAAATAGCTGTACTGAGAAGACAATGAAATTGCATGGAGTTGCAAAAGCAAACTCCAGGGATGGGAGGAAGCAGGAACTTAAGGTGAAATAATTTAGCGTAATGAATGGAAAGGCAGCAAACATTTACTGAGTGTCTGCTAAGTTTGAGGCCCTTTACTAAAGCTGTTTGCATTTTTAAAAATTTAAGGCAACCATTGCTCTTTTTGCATACCTGAAACAGACAAGTAAATGACAAGAGACTTAATTTAGCTTAATGTCACACAGCTGGAAAGTGATGGAACTGGGATTTGAACCCACATCTGCTAGAGTCTATAACCTGTGCTCTTTCTGTTAGTATATTCAGCTGCCTAGTTTAGAGACATTGGGAGCAAAAGTCATGGAAGTTGCAAAGCTTCATGAGATGGACAGCTAGAAAAAGCTGGAAAACTAAAAGGGTCTAAGAAAAGAAAAACCTGATAAAGAAGTCCACAAAATAGCCAAATCCATGACACAATCAAGGGGGAGGTTGACTTCAGCCTAGAGCCCAGAGGGGACCTGGGGCCTGACCCACTTTCATGGTACTTTACAGTTTAGAAAGCATTTTTACTCCCGTCATCTCATTAGACCTAGTAAAGTAGGCAATAATATCATCTTCATTCTTCATTTGAGAAAAATGAGTTTCAGTTGCCTAAGATCATACACTAGAAGTGCCAGAACAAAACTCTCGAGTTCAAATTGCAATTTTTTTCCATTAACCCCACCGAGCCAGAGAAATGGCTCTGGCTTGAATTAGAAATAAAAACAAAAGAATTAGCAGATAAAAACAAGGGACAACTTGTGGGTAATAGTTGAGAGATGAGTCAGGGGCCGGCCCCGTGGCATAGCAGTTAAGTTTGCACGCTCCATTTCAGCGGCCCGGAGTTTGCCAGTTTGGATCCTGGGCGCGGACCTGCGCACCGCTCATTATGCCATGCTGGGGCATCATCCCACATGGAGCAACTAGAAGGACGTACGACTATGACAGGCAACTATCTGCTGGGGCTTTGGGGAGAAAAAAGCGAAAAAAAGGAGGAAGATTGGCAACAGATGTTAGCTCAGGGCCAATCTTCCTCAAAAAAAAAAAAGAGTCAATATTTTCAACTTAATCTAGTTAATGTCTAATGAGAGACTTTGGATCAGTTACCCATCTCTTCTGCAGGAAATTTCTACCTGGGATTACCTTCCAACATTTAAAAATGGTTGAGGTCTTTAAATTTTAACTTCTGTTGTATCTATCAAACAAGGGGGAGTGGTGTCCTTCAGTATTGCAGAACAGGAGACTATCAAGGAAGGGAGGAGATGGCCTTGCCCAAACCCTGAGCCTCTGGGGAGAAGCGTGCTCCTCCTTGACACCTTGGATGTAGGTGTCGGAAGTTTACCTGTGCCAACTGGAGCTCCAGTACTTCCTCAATTTAGATTACACCAATCCCTTAATTTGAACACCAATCTCTCTCTCTTTTTTTTTTTTTTGGTGAGGAAGAGTGGCCCTGAGCTAACACCTGTGCCAATCTTCCTCTATTTTGTACGTGGGTTGCCGCCACAGCATGCCTTGATGAGTGGTGTAGATCTGCACCTGGGATGTGAACCCACAAACCCCGGGCTGCTGAAGCGGAGAGTGCTGAACTTCACTACTATGCCACCGGGCCGGCCCCAGGAAAGCTCTTCTTTACAGAAGTATGCTAGCTAATAAACATAGAAAGAATGATAGAAACAAACAAGCTGACAACAAAACAAAATAAAATGCAGTTCAGCAATCTTTAATTTAATAATTGATTCAGGCAAAAATCATCAATGGATGCTAAAAATATTAGGTAAAAGATTGGTGGCCAAGAGACAGTTGCATAAGGCCAAAGTGTCACCCATAGCTTGCTCACTGCTCCAAAGGGAAAAACACAACTTTACAAACATGATCTAGCTGTCATCTCCTTAACACTAGCAGCTAGCAGAGCAATCACCAGACATCAGTTGCTTCCTAACGTTATACAATATGACGTATACGGCTTCATTCATGAAATATTCTTGTTAAATAATGTTTAATCTACTCAACAATAAAATACAAATAACCCAATTTAAAAAATGATCAAAGGACTTGAATGAACATTTCTCCAAAGATATACAGATGACCAATAAGCACATGAAAAAATGCTCAACATCATTAGCCACCAGGGAAATGCAAATTAAAACCACAATGAAATACCACTTCACACCCACTAGGATGGCTAGAATCAAAAAGTCAGATAATAACAAGTGTTGGTGAGGATAAAGAGACATTGAAACCCTCATACATTGCTGGAGGGAATATACAATGGTACAGCCACTTTGGAAAACAGTTTGATAGTTCCACAAAATGTTAAACATAGAGTTACCATTCAACCCAGTATTTCCACTCCTAGGTATATACCCAAGTGAACTGAAAGCAGATATCCACCCAAAAACTTGTACACAAACATTCATAGCAGAATTATTTATAATAGCCAAAAAGGAGAAGCAACATGAATGTCCATTAACTTATGAATCGACAAATAAAACAATGGAATATTATTCAGCCATAAGAGAATGAAATACTGATACATGCTACAACATGGATGAACCTTGAAAACGTTATGCCCAGTGAAAGAAGCCAGTAACAGAAGGCTACATATTGTATGATTCCATTTATGTGAAATGTCCAGAACAGACAAATCCATAGAGACAGACAGTAGATTAGTGGTTGCCAGGGACTTGGGGAGTAGAAAGGGGGGCAGATGGGGAGTAACTGCAAAAGGATATGGGCAGATGGGGAGTAACTGCAAAAGGATATGGGGTTTGTTTTGGAGGTGATCAAAATATTCCAGAGTTAGATAATGGTAATGGTTGCACAACTCCCTGAATATACTAAAAATCATTGAACTGTGTACACTGTAAAGGGGTGAATTTTATGGTATGTGAATTCTATCTTAATAAAGCTGTTATTTAAGAAATCAAGGAGGTGAGGGCCGGCCCGGTGGCGCAAGCGGTTAAGTGCGCGCGCTCCGCTGCGGCGGCCCGGGGTTCGCTGGTTTGGATCCCGGGCGCGCACCGACGCACTGCTTGGTAAGCCATGCTGTGGCGGCGTCCCATATAAAGTGGAGGAGGATGGGCACGGATGTTAGCCCAGGGCCGTCTTCCTCAGCAAAAAAGGAGGAGGATTGGCGGATGTTAGCTCAGGGCTGATCTCCTCACAAAAAAAAAAAAAAAAAAAAAAAAAAAAGAAATCAAGGAGGTGTATAAAACAAGGGGGGATGTGTACATACATATGTTTGTGCATTTGAGAATCTCTCTGCAGGGAGATAAAAAATTCATGAAAAGTAATTATATCTTAGTGGGGAACAGGCTGGAGGCCAGGGTGGGAAAGACACTTCACTTTTCACTGTTTTTACAAGGTTTTTTTTTTTAACCATTTGCATTGTATTACTATTCCAAAAATTAGTTTAAAAATAAATTTATACTTGTTTCCTAAAGAAAAAAAGATTACCAGTTTTCAGGAAATACAGAGATAGAATAATAAGCTAAACTACATTACAAAGAAATAGTTAAACACAGAAGGTGGGGCATTCTACAGCACAATAGACAGTGATTCTTAAATAAGTTGATGAATCAAAAGGCAGAAGGTATTGTTCAAAATTAAAAGAGACTGAAGAGAGAGCCAAATGTAATGCTTGGTCCTTCTTTGGACCCCAGTCTGAATAAGTCTAGCTATAAAGGATAGCTTTGGGAATACCGGAGAAATTTGGTATCAACTGGGCCTAAATTGATATGGATTTTGTTATGTGTGATAATAGTATGCTGGTTATGCAGGGAAATATCCTTATGTTTTAGGAGTGCATACAAAATATTTAGTGATGTAATGTCATGAAGACTCTAATTTGCTTTGGATACGTCAGCAAAGGGAAATTGATGAAACAAGTATGAAAAATGCTAACAACTGTTACATTTAGGTAATGTGTCTATGCATATTCATGATACTATTTTCTTCCCTTGTTTGTGTGTGTTTGAAAATATCTATAATTAAAAATTAAAGAAAAGAAAAAAATTTACTTGAGAACCAAGTAGTTAAGAAACCTTAGGGGCTAAGGAACATTTTTTTTTTTTTTTGGTGAGGATGATTTGCCCTGAGCTGACTTTGTTGCCAATCTTCCTTTTGTTTGCTTGGGGAAGATTAACCCTGAGGTAACATCTGGGCCAATCTTCCTCTGTTTTGTATGTGGGTCACCGCCACAGCATGGATGACGAGTGGTGTAGGTCCATACCCGGGATCCGAACCTGCAAACCCAGGCCACCAAAGCAGAGCGCACTGAATTTAACCATTACGCCACGGGGCCAGCCCCAGGAACAACTTTTTTCACAAGCAATGCAGTAGTGAGTGCTGTCAGGCAGCGTGAATGGTGTCAGGCAGTGTGAGTGCTGTCAGGCAGTGTGAGCGGTGTCAGGCAGCGTGAGTGGTGTCGTGCAGCGTGAGTGGTGTCAGGCAGCGTGAATGCTGTCAGGCAGTGGTGAGCAGCATCACACAGGGAAATTTGCAAACATGCACAGAAGAATAGTACCACAAACACCTGTATATCATCAATCAGCTCCCACGATCAGCTCCTACTGTCGGGCTCCAGTTCCTGTTTCATCTACTCTTTCCACACATATGCATATTTATTTTTTCTTTTTTGAAGTATTTTTACTTCATATGTATCTCTTCTTGAAAAACAGTTTGTTTCAAAGATGTCCTTTTACCGCCACTTTGTTTCAATCAGGATCGACAAAGTCCTCATCTTGCATTTGGTTAATATGTCTCTTAAATCTTTTAATCTATACCAGTTCTCCATCCTTCTTTTTCTTCCATGCCATTTATTTGTTGAAGAAAATGGGAATCTTTTAAAAATAAATCATGTCACTCATCTACTTAGAAATCACTAACGGCATCCCGCTGCTTCATAGAATAAAGTAAAAAAATACCTAGCATCCATTCATTCATTCATTCATTCATTCAACAGATCATAGCAGAGCTCCCACTCTGTGCCACAGGCACTGCTCCTGGTACCTGAGTAGGTGAATGTGCTGAGTACGGCAGGCCAGACCCTGCCCTCACAGGGCTCAGACTCTAAAGGAAAAGACTAGCAACAAACAGTAAACAAACAAATGAATACACTAGTTTTAGGTGGCTATACATGCTGTGATGAAAACAAGATAGAGCGCAACCAAACATCACAAATAGGGGTCTGCATGTGGGCTGAGACCTGAATGACAGGAAGGCGCAGCAATGGGGAGATCAGAGCCATGGGTCTGGGCAGAGGAAGAGACCTGCCAAGACCTGGATGGGACAAGCTGGCTGCGGTCGAGGGAGAGAAAGAAGGCTGGTGTGACTGGAGCCTGGCGTGTGAGGGGAACAGGACAAGGGAGGAGGGTGGAGAGACGGGCTAGGCTGGGCCATGTGGGGCTTGGCCGACACATGGTGAGAAGTCTGGATGTCATTAAGCGCAAAGGAAAACCCTTGGAGGCTCTGAGCCAGAGTGACCAGGTCTGATTCAGCTCTCCCAGTTCTTCTCGCACCATCGCCCTCACTCGCATTGGCTTCGTTCTGCTGTGGCATGCCAAGCTCCTTCCCTCTACACTCCCACGGTCTCACACGCAGTAATGTTTCCTCCGTGTGAATCATCGTCCTGCCTCCTCTGCTTTTTCACACGGCCGACCTCTACTCATCCTTCAGTTCCAGCTGGGTTGGGAAGGTTCTCCTGACCCCTCCAACTAGCTCAGGTCCCACCACAACATATCCCCACCCTGAACTTCTCCTTCATAGCACTTATCACAGTGGCAATTGATCAATTATTGGTGTAATTATTGGTTTAATGTCTGTCTTCCTCAGTAAACTATAAACTCTGTGAGAGCAGAAACAACACTGGTTTGGTTTCAATCTGTATCTCCAAAGCCTAGCACTGTGCCTGGCATATTAGGCAACAGATTAGATATTTGTTGAATAAACAGATGATGTATCTTAACATTCTACTACATTTTATGATAAATAATATCCAGTGTCCTGAACTAGTAAATATGCTTAGTCAACATCTGGTCACTCAATCAACGAATATTAAAGATCCACGATAAAATGGGCCTTAGAGATAATCTTGTCAAACCTCTTTGTTTTATAAATAAAAGAGACCCGGAATAACAAAAGGCTGATATATGAAGAGATTTGACCTCAATTATAAATTGGTCAACTCCTTTTCAGCCTCCACTAGAAATTAATACTTACTTTAAGTATTCTGTGATTCAACCAGAGCCACTGCTAGACCACAGGGTTCCTTTGGGTAAATTAGAAGCAGGTGACTTTTCTGAGGCTCGGGGCTGGGTGAGTGGCCGGTGGGCTGGACTTCAGCTCCTGCTTGTCCCCTTGGCCAGAGCCTTTGTGGTGCAAACAACCTGCATAACCATGGTGGGGGCCCTGGGCTTGACCAGCAGATCCACACAATTCCTGCATGCCAGCAAGCGTGGCAGCTCTAGGAGTGATGTCAAGAGGAATAAGACACAATCTCTGGAAGCCAGGCGAGCCCACAGCTCAGGACTAGGATGGGACGCCCTCCCACCAAACCTGGGCTGCCACCTCTCAAAAAAAGTCATGGGACCGTGTCGAATATGGAGAACCACTTATTTAACTTGAAGTTTACTGTAAAAGAACTTAATAGGAATGCCAGGAAATATGAGAAAGAAGAAAAGGCCAAGATTAAAAAGGCCATTCAAAGGGGCAATACAGAAGTTCCAAGAATACATGCCGAAAATGCAATCCGCCAGAAGAACAAAGCAATTAGTTTCTTGAGTGTGAGCACTAGGGTTGATGCTGGAGCAGCAAGAGTTCAAACCATGAGCAAGGTAACAAAGTCCATGGCCCTTGTGTTTAAGTCTATGGATGCTTCATTGAGGGGTATGAACCTTGAAAAGATTTTGCCCTGACAGACCAACGTGAACACCAATTGGAAATGCTGGGTGTTCAAACACAACAGATAGAAGACACAATGAGTAGCACTACAACACCAGCAACATCACAAAACCAACTGGCTATGCGGCTTCAAGAAACAGCCTTGATCTCAATAGAGAACTACCACAGGGTTGACAGGTCCTGTTGGCACAAGTGTTGCTTCGAAAGAATAGGATGAACTGTCACAGAGACTTGCTCACCTATGTGATAAAGAGTACTTTAAAGAGTAATTTAAAGAACTGGTGCTTCTGTTTACTTCATTTGCTTCTGAAATATTTTGTGTGCAGGTATAGATAAGTTGTACTCCAATTATACTAAGAACACTATATATGCCAGAATGCTTAAACACTGTTTGTATGTAATCCTTTCTTTTGCCTTGCTGTACTTTCCAACACATTAAAAAATTCCAGCGAGTTTCCACTGTGACAGATTTTATAGTTCATTATATTATGTGTAAAAATATGAGGGATATATTTTTGTCGATGCCTTGACAGAGCTAGCATTAGCTTGTTGCATATGAAACATCTTTCTCAAAAGTTACATCAATAATCTAGCACAAAAGTACTACAGAAGAAAGTATAGAATAAAGGTTTTGGTTTTTTTAAAAAAAGGCATAATCTCTTCTCTCAACAAAGAAGAAAGCGCACAGTTTTGGAGCACTTTACCACATGATGAGCTGTTTAAATATATTAATTCAACGAATGTTCACAACTCCATGAGGAACACAATGATGTCTCTGTTTCACAGATGAACAAACCAAGGCTTACAGAGGTTGGATAACTTATCCAAGATCACACAACTAGTGTGGTAGAACAGAGATTCAAACTCACTTCTATTGGGCTCTGGAGACCTCACTCTTTCGACGCTACCTGCTGATAATCCAACTGAACAGATATAATTAAGATGCATGAACATTTGGGAATATATCAAGCTCCAAATCAGACAGTATTAGAGTTACAGAGAGTTCTAAGGACAGAGATCAATGTCCTCTGCTGGCACTGGTCAGTTAGGAAAGAAGAAGAACTTGTGTTGGCTCTGGGAGAACGGGAAGAATCTGAGAGGTAAGAGATGGAGGAAGTGGTAGGGTAAAAGAATGGACAAAGAGCCAAAGTAAGACCTATTTTACTTTTCTGGGAAATGTTATGGCGAAGCTGGAATAAAGCTATAATGGTAGGGTGAGGCCCTGAATCCAGGCCCAAGAGTCCACCTTCTTCTGAAGTTAGGATGAGGGAGGGCACTAAAGAAACTGAACACAGTTGGAAAGTGTCATATCCAACATGACAAGAAAGATTCAGATGCAAGGGCCTGTTGTGAAGGTGAAATGGAGAAGAACCGGTGATTTGCCAAGATAACCACCACGTTACCCAACCCAGTGGTCAATCCTCAATGCTCATCTTTTTGGCCCATCAGCAACATTTAACATGGTGGTTCACTCCCTCCTCCTTGATACACTTTCTTCACTTGGCTTCCAGGCTACCACCCTCTCTTGGTTTTCCTCTTATCTCACTGGCCACCCCCTTTCAGTCTCCATTGCTGGCTCCTCCTCCTATCCCTGACCTGTTAGAGGCTCCCCTGGACTCCTTCTCTATCTACATGCACTCCCTTGGTGGAGTTCATTTAGTTCTCTTGTTTTAAATACCACCATCTATGTGCCAACAACTTCCAAATTTATATCCAAAGCCCAGGCTTCTCTTCCAAACTCCAGACTCATCCCAGACCCCTGATGTTTAGTAGTATACTGCCTAATATTACACTATACTGTCACGCGTCACTTAACAACGGAGATATCTTCTGAGAAATGCGTCGTTAGGCAGTTTCGTCATTGTGTGAACATAATAGAGTGCACTTCCACAAACCTAAATGGTATAGCCTACTACACACCTAGGCTATATGATGCTAATCTTATGGGACCACCTCATATATGCGGTCTGTCGTTGACCAAAACATCGTTATGTGACACACAACTGTAATTTATGTATTTATTATGTTTGTTGTTTATTTTCCTGCTCCCACTCTCCTGCTAGAATGTAAACTCAATGAGGACAGGGTTCTTTGTTTCATTCACTTGTATTCTAAGTGACTAAAACAGTGCCTGGCACATAGGCCTTTGATAAGTATTTGTAGAATAAATGAATGAAGAGAAGAGGGCGATGCAGCCTCAGGGCAGTGTGAGAACCCTCATAAGGTACCATTAACAAGGAAAAGCAAGTGGTAGTGAAAGCAGCTAAGGGGTGGAGGAGGGTGAGTAATTCTCAGTCTGCCACATGGAACCTGAAGTGACAGATGGGCATTTGGGTGCAAACATATGGTATGATTTTGAAAATCTGGGACCCGTGCTCATGAGAGAGGTCACGGCCAGAGACATTGCCATGGAGCAGGCAGGTGAAGCCATACAGGTTGGCAAGATCGCCAAAGAAAGGAAAAATTGAACAAAGGAAACACAAACCATATTCTATGACTCCAGGGGCCTCATGGTCTATTTGTGGACTGGCAGAATATATAAGGAGGCAAGCAAAGGAAACATTTGCAATGATCACAGTACAGTTTAGATTTAGCTCAGGTCTACTGAGGCATCAGGGAATGAAACTGGTTGGGTGGAGTTCTTCATGGAGACTCTGAGCTCCCCCAAGTTCTAGGGGTCATTTCTCTATCGTGGTTCATAGCACAGGGCATTGGAATCACCTGTTCATCTGTGGCTCCCTCACGACACTGAGACATCCTGGAAGGCAGGGACCTGGTCATATTCAGTTGCTGTGTTTTGCACAGTTTATAGCCCTAGCACCTAGCACAGCCTCCTACATACCCAGGAATCCCTTGATAAACACTGATGGAATGAATCAAGTTTTGAAGAAAGTGAGTAGCCTATATTGGCAGAGAAGTTAGGGTAAAAAGTGGAGGAAAGTTGGAAGATCCTGAAGGATAAGTTAAATTTACCCTACTTAAGGAAAGATTCCTGTATGTAAGTGATATAACAAAAATCTGTTTGTGGAAGATGTATGTGTGTGTCAGTGTGCATGTGAGAGAGAGAGAGAAAGAGAGAAATAAGATGAGAGAGCGAGAACAAGAGACTAGAGGCAGGCAAGTCAAGATACAATCTTTTTGCTATCAAGGATTTCCTTGTATTAGTTTTCCATAGCATGAAGGATTTTATTTCCAAAAACAAATTGAACTTATTAAATTTATTTCTCCATTTTTATGAATCAAGACATAAATAATTTAATATGCAATAAAACCATGTTCTAGAAATTCTTCATTGGTCTACAGAGTTGATCAGAGCTTCTGATCAGCATGAGATAATCAGCATTAATAAACTGAGATGATAAAATTCCAGTCAAAGGAAGAAAATGTTTTTATTGTTCTACACAACCTCATTACGTTTTTGAAGAGCTCTTGCCCAGGGAGGTCAGTTCATTGGCCAAGGCCGCAGAGCTCATGTGAAATGTCCAATGGCTCAGTGAGCTGGTTGACTAGATTTATAGATTGGCCCATTCCTCACTCATTATCCAGGATGCGGTTCAAAGAATGGCTGGCTTCATCGCTGGGACCGTGCTGATTCACCATGCAAAATAAGAGGTTATCTCATGGGGAGAATCAGACCTTATCATGTTGGAAGTCGGCCATGGGCCACAGGAGGAAGTCTGGCAATGAAGATGGCTCCTCACTCCGCCACGGAGCATTTCCCCAGCAGTACCATTCTCCTGCCTTTGAACATGTCTCAAGTTAAGGCAGAGGTATATAATGTTTGGATACCATTTCATCAGCAGCTCTCAAACATTTTGCCTCAGGACTCTTTTACACTCTTAAAAATTATTAAAGACCCCCAAAGGTTTGTGTTTATATAGATTGTATTAATCAATATTTATCATATCAGAATTAAAACTGAGAAAAATTTAAAGATTTATAATACTTAAATAATAATGAATTCATTACATGTTAACATAAATAACATTATTTTTTATGAAAATAAAACCCAAAAGTGCTTAGGGAGAGATGTGTCATTGTTTCACATTTTTGCAAATCAATCTGATGTCTGATGATGGAAGACAGCTGGATTCTCATACCTTCTATATTCAATCTGTTGTGATAGATATTACACATCATGTAACCTCTGGTGAACTCTACTGTATACACACGAGAGCATGGGAGTATAAAAAGCAAATAACATTTTAGTATTATTAGGAAAAGAGTTTTGGGGTTTTTGTTTTTTGCTGAGGAAGATTCACCCTGAGCTAACATCTGTTGCTAATCTTCCTCTATTTTGTACGCGGGTTGCTGTCACAGTATGGCCACTGATAGACGAGGAGTGTAGGTCGGCACCTGGGAAACAAACTTGGGCTGCCAAAGCAGAGCGTGCTGAACTTAACCACTAGGCCACTGGGGCTGGCCCAGGAAAAGAGTTTTGACCTTGTGAATTTCTTGAAAAAGTCTCCAGGATACCCAGGAGTCCCCAGACCACACTTTAAGAATGCTACATTAGGTCATCACTAACGGTATCCTTTCCAAGGGCTCTAAAACCAGCTTTCATCTTGTTTTTCACTATCCTAGCTCCTCTTGTAAACCAGTGTCTCAAGGGGTCCACTTGCCTTCCCAGCCCAATTGCTCACTTGAAGGTCTAATAGCTACAGGGCATCTTCATGTTCTGGTCACCTCATTGGTCCCCAATGCCACAGCATCAAACCTGGCTAACACTTTTTCACTCAAGTCAGCCCTCCCAGCCATCTCGTCACTCTCTCACTCTTCAAGACTAAGAACCCCTCCCTGCCTGCCTTCTTCATATCCCACATGTGATTGATCAGAAATGCTGTTGATGACACTTAGATCACCTCTCAGGTTCACCCTCTGTTCTCCTTGCCACCCTTTTTTTTTTTTTTTTTTCCCCCGAAGGGGGTGCACCGTTCCTGGAAGTACTGCAATACCAGGTCGATGCGTGGAGTGGACGGAGCAAGCTCCTATTCCATCTCCTAATTCCAAAAATCCATTTAATATATTGTCCTCGGATAGAGGACGTATCAGATATTAAACTGATAAGAACAGATACTACACTTGATCTTAGCCAAAAGGCCGAGAAGCGATCCTTGCCACCCTTTTTGTAAGCCCTCATCACCTCATGTCTAGATAAACCAGCAGCTTATGGAACTGGCTTTCCTGCTCCCAAACTCTCCCTGTCTCCCTGTTTGTCCATGCTGTCTTGCAAACCACTGCCAGACTTACCTTACTAAAGACAGGCATATGTGCCTTGTGACCAGCTACAGACAGCTTAACCTACCAACCACGGACCTTCTAGCCATCTTTCATGACCCTCTATGTAGTGTATTGTATCATTTGGCCCCACATCTTCACCTCTCCTTGTATCTATGCCTGTTGCCACTATGGGTAGGGTGACCTGCCTCACCCAGTGACTTGGCTCAGCCATGTGACTTGCTTTAGTCCATGAGATGTTAGGAGACATGACCCAAGCAGAGGCTTGAAAAAGCACTTGAGGGTATTGAACATTTGAAATGTGGCTAGTGTGACTGAAAGGCTGAAATTTTCATATTATTTAATTTTAATTAATTCCATTTTAAATAGCTACATATAGCTAATCACCACCCTATTAGAGAAAATGGCAGTGGAGGATGAGAGAACCATGGAGCTGAACCAAATCACCCCAACTGCCCCTGCTAAAGCCACCCTTGATCAGCCCACCACCTGTTGATTCCAGACACATGAGCAATAAATGCTTATTGTTATAAGCCACTGAGGTTTAGTGGCTGTTTGTTACACAGCAAAAGCTAGCTGATACATTCTATCTCCTGACCCCACCTGCCTATCCAGACAGAAACCTCCTATTCCAACAGAAACCCTCTGCTCCAGTCAGAGCATACTCCTCGCTCTCCCAGCATTTGCCAAGCTTGTTCCCATCCTCATGCATTTGCCCCTGCAGTACTTCCCACCTGGAATGGGCTCTCTACCGCCTGTCCATCTACTGAAATGGGACCTGTCTTTCAAGTCTTACATGTAACCTCCTCTCTAAAGTTCTGCCTCACTGTTCTAGCCCACAACAATCCTTCATGTCCATTACCACATGTTTGAGGCTTGATGCTTGCATGTATTATGAGTCAGACATGGGCTTGGGCTGGAATCCTCGTTTGGGCATTTAACTGGGAGTATAGCCTTGGGTAATTACCAATTATTATTATTTCTTCATCTGAAAAAAGGGGCGAGAGCCAGCCCTGATGGTCTAGTGGTTAAAGTTTGGTGCTCTCATTGCTTCGGCAGCCCAGGTTTGTTTCCAGGTCATGTAACCACACCACCCGTATGTCAGTTGCCTTGCCGTGGTGGTGGCTCACAGAGAAGAACTAGAAGGACTTACAACTAGGATATACAACCATGCACTGGGGCTTTGGGGAGAAAAAAAAAGAGAGAAGAATTGACAACAGATGTTAGTTCAGGGCAAATCCTTCCCTGCAAACAAAAAAGGGGGCTAGTTGTTCTGAGAATTAAATAATGTAAAACTAGCAAGTCCCTGACACAAGTAGATATACTCATCCAATAATGGTTTTCCTTCTCAGTGCGGGTTCCTTTCATTTTCCTAGTCTAGTTCCCAGAACAGTGCAGACCACCTAGTTCATGCTCACATTCCCTGTCAATTCATCTTTTCACTCAGGGCAAGTGAGGGTTTCCATCAGCTCAAAAGAGCATCCACACAGCCACAAACAGTGGTGGATGCTGTGATGTGTCACCAGATCCGCCTTCCGCTCCTGGGAATGCAGCCCTCAGTTGTCAGCCCTCTTTGAGGATTGCCTCCCTGGAGAAGGGTCACACCTCCTTTCAGGGCAGCCGTTATCAAATGACTGATCTCTGTATGGGCGCAGAGGCCCAGCCCTCTCATACAGACTTGAGAGAGCTCTGAAAGGTCATCCCACCTTCAGAGCTCCCAGGGGGCTGGCTGAGACCTTTGTTGGGACTGTATTGCAGCCCAGCTTCTCCCTCTGCTCAATCCTTCTTCATTTCGCTCTCTTCAATAGGTGTGGATCTGAGGAGTTCACCCTAATTAAATAACCTGCCTGTTAATCTCCATCTCAGAGTCAGCTTCCTGGAACCCAACCTGTAGCACAGATATAAGATTCAAAGAGAGCTCTGGGATTCCTTCTCATTGAAATGCAGAGTAAACCCAAATAGACCCAGAAGGTATAGTTTGACAGGAATCATTTTTTAGCAATGGATCTCCTAGATCTTTAAAATGTAATGTAGTTAGTCTGGTGCCACAAGTAAAGGAGGGCAGGAGGCCCCAAATTTAACATAGGAGTTCTTAACTCGGGGTCCCAAGACCCACCATAGGGGGTCATGAGCAGAATTCAGTGGGTCTGTTAACTTAGAGGGGACAAAAGAAATTTCATTTTTACACTTAATAACCCCTAACTGATAATAAGCACTTCCTTCCATTATGAATGCAGGCAACAAAGCACAGTGGCAGTAGCACTTAATGACCCTGCCACTCATAGAAGTCACAGACGCTCTCCTATCACCTTATAGTCACCGCAGTTCTGAGTATTGTTTACAGTTCTCATGATCTTGAAAGTTCAGTAATTAGCTGACCCACCATTGGATTTACTGCTACATCTTGCTATTTAATATGGTTAAAAATAAACACAAAAATTACTTCATACAATTTTTGTTTTAATATTTTGATCTGCATTTCAACATAATTGATTTCCTTGGCAATCCTGTGGATTTTGTTTTATACATTTACAAGCATTATTCTAAGAAGGGGTCCCATAGGCTTCCCCAGACTGCCCACCGGGGTCTGGGCAGTCATCCAACAAGGGCGACACTCTCTGTGGGTGGAGACTTTAAGGGCTCATTCTTTTTAGGCAAAGCCGACAAGCTCCACGTGGGTGTTGTCCAGGCGCAGTCTGCCACCGGTCAGACGACGAGCACAGCCATTTCAAGGGCAAGACAGGATCCAGCCGCTACGCTGTTTGTGTTGTTCCCCCCGCTTCTGGAATGCGCACAGCTTTATATGAAATCCACATGGTGCGCGGCTGGGGAAGGCGCCGGCACGAGAGGACTTCACCAAGTTGACAGCGTCCTTGGGCCCGGCCGGTTCCGAGAAGGCTCCAGGGAGCTAAAGGTCACCTGGCCCCGCTCCCCACTGGGGGCTCCCCACGGTGACAACGCTCGGCTACAGGAAATTGGATCACCGGAGGACCCTGCCTTCCCAGCCCTGAACTCTGGACCGAAACGCGTTTCACTCGAGAGCAGAATCATTGCCGAGACACATCCGGAGTTCACACACACAAACGCAGGGGACTGTCGGCTAAATTCCCGGGGCGGAGAGCCCAGTTGGGCGGTCTTTTCCTGCCTCGGCACCTACGGGAGTCCCGGGGCCCGCGCGCCGGCTGCGACCCATCTCTGGCCCTTGCCCTGCGGAGGCTCTGCGGCCGCGCCTGGTTCCACCCGGACCGAGTTCTGTCCCCAAAGGCGCGGGACAATAGCGAGACGCGGACTGACTTCCCGGCGGCAACGCCGCCTACAGCAGCGGGAGAGGAAATCCTGCCCCCGGTGCCGGGTCCCGGGTCCCGGGTCCCGGGTCCCGGGGTCCCTGAGTCAGGCAGGGCGCGCGCGGGCGGCGCAGACGGGGCGAGCTCCCCAGACCCGCGTGCTCCTCGGGCGACGGTGACCAGGCGGGAGGGAGACGTCGGCGGGCCGGGCGCAGACGGGAGCCCAGCGCCGCACCCCGAGCCCGGGCTGCCAGCGGGTCCGGGTTCCCGCCCACGACGCCCACATCCGTCCGGGTCCGCGGGCGCCCCCCGCCCGCCCCAGCCTTCCTTCCGACGCCCGCTCGGCCCCCCACGCCCTCCCCCGAACGCCCCCACCTCCTGCCCCTGGCCGCACTCACGTAGACCGAGTGGATGTCGGATTTGTCGAAGAAGCGGAGCGCCCCGTTCAGCTCCAGGGCTGGGGAGACGCGGTCGTCCCCGGCCTCCAGCTCCAGGTCCCCATGTCCTGGGCCGAAGGGAAAGAGCTCCTGGCGGCTCAGGCAGCCCCCGGGCCCCGCCAGCAGCAGCTGCAGCAACAGTGCCCGCGTCCACGCAGGCCCGCTCCGGCGGATCGCAGCCAACATGTTCCCGATCTGCTGTCCCGCACACCCAGCGGCTCGGCGGCCGGAGGCTGAGGAAGGCGGAGACGTAACCGGACGCCCCTCGGCAGCCCCTCCACGCCTCCCGCCTCCCAACCGTCCCACCCCGGGAACTAGGGGAGGGAAACCGAGGGGAGATGGGGAGGGCCCCGCCCCGTCCACAGGGCGCCGCGGAGGCTGCCCAATGGCCGCGCGGGGAAGGGCGAGGGGCCACACCGAATCTTCCAGCCGTCCTGGCCGCGTCGCCCTCGTCCCCCGCAGGGTGGTGGGTGCTGGTGGCCGCGATTCCCGAAGCCAACCCAGTTCCCACCGAACGGCCACTCCGGGAGGTGGGAGGAGAGCGCCGGGCCCTGCACCATTGTCCTCTGGTCAGGGCTAAGTCGTGGAGAGCGGGCGACGTGGAAATGCCCTGGATTCAGGAGCACAGCCCACCCCATGCTGCTTGGCGGCGCCCGGAGGTCGGACTGACACGGTCAGACACTGGCAGGAGGAGGGCTAGGTGCTGGGAATTAGCAAGACCGGACTGGGCCAGGAGCGTGTTCACTCGTTCATCCGTCCGTTCTTTCAACTTGATTGAGTGCGGGATCCTGTCTCGGTACTGTGGAAGATCGGCCAGAAATCGAGTTCCACTCTCCGAGACAAAGTCACGAGTGTATAGTATAATTCAGTGTTAGGTGGGATGGGGTCCTCAAGTGATAAAGGGCTGGAATAATTGGCCAAGGAGAGCTTCGTGTGGGATATGGGAATCAAACTGGGTCTTCGGAAGAGGTGGAATTTTATCAGGAGGCTGGAGAAGGGATGTTCTGGAAAGCGGAGAGCGTGAGCTGTGGGTGGACTCAAGGCACCACCCCCAGTCGAGAAACTGGGAAAGGACTATTCGAAGTAAAGCCTTTAATACCAAACCTAGGAATTTGAACTCGCCCTAACACTCAGAGGAGAACTATTGAGTGTTCTTGACAAAGGGAGATAAGCGATGTAAGCGGTATCCTAAATAATCAGTTGATCATTAATTTAGCACTGGGTTAAAAGTAGAGGAAGGTCATCAGAGGACCGTTGACCACAAAAAACAAAAAAAATAGAGGTGAGAAAGGAAAAGGTGGACATTGAGAAGAAATGAATCTAAGAGGCATTACGATGAAAGAAGGAATGAGACCTGATTATGAATTTGATTGGGGGTGGGGGGAAGAAGTAACATTGGGGGCTAGGTTTTGAGCCTGCAGGACTGCAAACCCGCCGCTGCCTTTTGAAGTCAGGGAAGAGGACCCAGGACAGTGGGAGTTGGATATGTGTTTAATGTCAGACCTGTTAACCTAGAGGGGTCAATGGGGCATCCCCATCGCCTGTCACCAGCTAAGGTAAAGGACCTGGCACCCAGTTTGGAATAATTCTCCCAAGAAACAGCAAATTCTATATAATGTTTCAAGAGTCCTGAACCAGTAGAAAACATGAAGAAAAAAAGCAAAAGAAACACACTCTCTGAACATAAAGTCTTTGATCTACTCATGACGTCTTTTTCTTTTTCTTTTAAATTCATTAGCCATCAGAGATAATATTTCTCAAGTTTCTACAGGTATCAGTTCATTTTGCAATCACAATAACCCTAGGAAACAGAGACCATCCCCATTTTACAGAGGAGGGGCATAGAGACCCAGAGAGGTTTAAATCACTTTGCTAAGGTCACACAGCTGAAAGCCTGCACCTGACCCAAGGTGGTCCAGCTCCAGGACTGCCTTACCCACTACAGTAAGTGGCCTCCATATCACTATATTTTTTTCTCTTGTTGTTAAAGAATGACTAATGCTGCCTGCAATCTGTTGCCAAATCCCGTGGCTTTTCCTTCAGGTCTCTCCCGGAATTGCATCGCTCAGAGCCGGCATCTCCCGCCCCAGAAGCACTTCCTGACTCTATCCCATGTCGTCTGTAGCTTTGACTGCTGCATCAACCATCTCCGGGTTTCTGGGCCCCAGCACTGCCCATTCCAACTGCTGAGAGTTCCATATGGAGGCTCTTCTTCATCCTCTGTGCTCACCTGCACACAGCACAGACCATATAACTCCCAGTGTGCACCTCAGACTTGTTTCCTTCCAAACCCCCATCCCACCTTCTGTCTCACGTCAGAGCGGCGGTCTCTGGAGCTGTTGTCTGTGCCTGGAATGCTCTCACCCGTCTCATGAATCCTCTCCCTTTTTGGTACTCAGACAGCTTCTGAAACTCCTATTGGTCCTTGGAATTTTCCTCTGCTAATACAGGAGCAAGAGCTGTTCTCCACTTTGCCGGTTCCAGAGTAGCTCCTGGAGTCCAGCCTGGCTGAGTCCCAGGCTCCTGCCACTTACTAGCCTTATAAACTTGGGCAGGTTTCTAAGTCTCAATATCCTCCTCATTTGCGTGGAATATTCACACCTACAATCAAAGAATTGTTGTGAGATTTAAATAAGATAATCCATGAAATTCTCCTAGCACAGAGCTGGGCACAAAGTAAGTACTCAGTTAATATTTAGCCATCATTATTATCTAAACGTATAGTTTTTGTGGTTCTTATTATTTCGGCATTTACTGAGAATCCGCCATAAGTCAGACACTGTACCTAGGAATTCGAAATATCAAGACCGTTAAGACAATCTCTACTGTAAGCAGCTTGCAGTCTAGTGTGCAAGACAGCACAACAGTAATATAGGAGGATGTTTAACAGATAGAGAGAGCAACAATAGATACCACTTGTTGAATGCCTCTTTCTACTAGATGCTTTACAGAACATCGAATTTAATACTACTAACAATTGCACAAGCTAGTAGCCTCATAGTAAATGTAGGGATGTAGGGATGTATGGAAATGAGATGTAGAGAAAATGAGATTTGCAAAAGTTAGATAATTGGCCCAGTTTCACACCGTTAGTGGAAGATCCGGATTTGAATCCCAGTGTATCTGAAATCAAAGCCAATATTCTTTCTACCACACCCTCCTGCCTTTCTATAGAAGTTTCTTCCTCAGTTTCCATTCACAAGACATATTTGCTCCATTGTTTATACATACTGTTCATGCTCTATTTACACACGCTTCTGTTCCCTAATTTCATCAGTATCATCTTGCTTAAGTCGGTCTAGTATATACTGTAAACTATCTGTCATTTCCTATTTATAGCCTGTACTCACTCACATTGCCTGGTGCTCGGGGGACGTGACATCTGTGCTGTGTCTCCTACCAGGACAATGTGGCTGGGTGCCAGCCACTCCTTTAGAATTTGTAGTTTCAGATACATTTAGTGTATAGTCATAATCTTCATCATAGAATACTTAATTTCAATTGTGCTCTGGTCATTTTCGAAGTGTATATAATAATCAGGTATTTTTCTGTAGTCGTTTCATGTGTTTTTTCCCAGATTTAAGCTCTTTGGGGCAAGGATCCTATGTTCTATTTCTTTTCCAAAGTACACAGAGCCTAGCCCAATGCTGTCTGCACATTAATAAAAGTTAATAGTTTGAGGACTCGAGTACTTTTAAGAATCATTTCCTATCTGCAGTAGCATATGCACTCGCAATTACATAATACACCAGTTGTGTTTTGTTTGTTTTTTTTAAAGTTAAACCCTGTACTTTTGAGACTTGCACTCTTTCATTGACTGCTGTCATTTAGGTGAGTCAGGAAGACAAAATTTAGAAAGAAGGCTATATCTATAAGAAGCCAAGGTAACTTTTCTAAATAGCTCAACTGGCTATTTCACTGAAGGAGACATCCATTCTAATCTCATCTCCTGTGAGGTTTGGCCACTGACTGCATATGGCCATGGATGATTCCTTTATTTACCAGATGTCATGTACAGTTAAATGTGTTAGTGTTTCAATTCCAGAGGAATTTGCTTAATCATGGTTAAGATGATGGCTATTTTAAACAACTTAAGCTCAATTCTTATCTCAGATAAGGATAACATAAATTAAATGACCATCCCTTAACAAAAGATGAGAATCAGCTGGATTTGGTGCTCAATTTATTATATTTTCGAAGAAGATTTGATTAAATGTACTTTGGGGAAACACAGTTATGTCCATCTATGCTTTTGGTTCCCGAAGTTTTCAGGATAAAGTTTAATCCTTCTATTTCCACATCCTGTTTTCCCCTGGACATTTTGCTGGTTCATTGTCATCAGAGTTCCAGCATAAGCTGCCTGAGTTTCACTTGCCTTTTGTTGTTGTTTTAATATTTTGTCTTGATTTATGCAATTTTCAGACTTACATAAAAGTTGCAAGAATAATCCAAAAAATTCTGATATACCCTTCAGCCAGATTTCCTCAAATGTTAACATTTTACCACATTTGCTTTATATCTCTCTGTCTCTCCCCTCTCTCTATATATATACACACACACACACAAACATATACACATAGTTTTATGTAGACTATTTGAGGGTAAGTTGCAAACATGACGTTTCTTTATCTCTGAATACTTTAATATATGTTTCCTAAAAACCATGCTGTTAACATACACAATACAATGACCAAAAAAAGGAAATTAACATTGATACAATATATATGTTATATATACTCTATTGTCTATAATCTAATTTACAGATCTTGTTCAGAGTTCACCAAATGTCACAAGGATGTCCTTTAACAGCAAAAGAATATTCCAGATTATACATTGCTTTCAGTTGTCATTTTAGCCTTCTTTAATTTGAAAAATTTCCTCAGTCATTCTTTATCTTTCATGACCTTGACATTTCTTAAGAGTACAGACCAGTTATTTCGTAGACTGTCTCTCAGTTTGGGTTTGTCTGACATTTCCTTTATAATTAGATCAGATTTTTGCATCAGTTTTGGCAGGAGTACTACAGAGGTGATGTGGTGTCCTCCTCATTACATCATATCAGGAGGCACATGGTGTCAATTGGTCCTAATGCTGATGGTGGTCGTTTTGATCATGCAGCACATTCACTTCTGGATTTTTCCACTATAAAGTTACTGTATTTTCCTTTGTAATTAATAGGTATGTTGACGGAGTTGATTTGAGACTGTAAATATTCTGTTCTTCATCAAGCTTTTACTCTCTAATTTAAACTCCATTAATGATTCTTGTCAGAATCAATTATTATTGTGAGGTTGCCAAATGTTTTTTTCTTCCTATGGTCATTTTTAAACGTTATTCAAAATTATGGTAAAATAACATAATATTTACCATCTTAGCCATTTTTAAGTGTATAGTTCAGTGGTATTAAGTTCTTCGTATTGTTATGCAACCATCACCACTATTCATCTCCAGAACTCTTTTCATCTTACAAAACCAAAACTGTATATCTATTAAACAAATAACTCCCCATTTCTCCCTCCCTGCAGCCCCTGGAAACCACCATTTTACTTTTTGTCTCTATGAATTTGACTACTTAGGCATCTCATACGAGTGGAATCATACAGAATTTGTCCTTCTGTGACTGGCTTATTTCATTTAGCGTGATGTCCTTAAGGTTCATCCATGTTGTAGCATGTGTCAGAACTTCCTTCCCTTTTAAGGCTGAGTAATATTGTGTGTGTATACTACATTTTGCTTACCCAGTAGTCCTTCAACAGACATTTGGGTTGCTTCCACATTTTAGCTATTGTGAGTAATGCAGCTATGAATATGAGTGTACAAGTATCTGTTGGAGTCTCTCCTTTCAATTCTTTTGCATATATACCCAAAATGGAACTGCTGGATCATATGGTAATTCTATTTTTTAATTTTTCAAGGAACCATCATACTGTTTTCCATAGCAGCTGCATCATTTTACATTCCCACCAACAGTGCACAAGAGTTCCAATTTATCCACATCCTCGTCAACACTTGTTATTTTCTGTTTTGTTTTTATGTTTTTTTAATGGTAACCATCCTAATGGTTGTGAGGTGGTATCTCCTTGTGGTTTTGAGTTGCATTTCCCTATTGATTAGTGATCTTGGGTCTCTTTTCATGTGTTTATTGATCATTCATATATCTTCTTTGGAGAAATGTCTATTCAAGTCCTTTGCCCATTTTGAATTGGGTTGTTTGGTTTTTTTTGTTGGTGGTAGTCATTTTTTAAAGTTCTTTATTTTGAAAAATTTCAAACCTTGAGAAAATTTGATAAAGAATGCATCCAAAATCACCAGTTGTTGCCATTTTGCCACATTCACTTTATCTCTTTCAATCTCTCTCTGTATATTATTATTGTTGTTTGCATAACTGTTTGAGAGTAAATTACAGATATCATGACCTTTCAGGCCTAAATACTTGAGCATAGGTCTCCTAAGGACAAAGTACCATAATCGTAGTTAGGAAATTTAATACTGACAAAACTCCATTATCTAAACACACAATTCATATTCAGATTTTACCAATTGTCCCAATAACGTTCTTTGTAGTAAATTTTTTTATGATCCAAGATCTAATCCAAGATCATGCATTGTATTTAGTTGTCCTGTCTGTTTAGTCTTCTTTAATCTGAAATAGGACCTCAGCCTTTCTTTGTCTTGCATGCTATTGACATATGTTAAAAGAACAGATCAATAGCCTCATAGACTGTCTCTCAGTTTAGGTTTGTCTAATTGTTTTCTCATGATTAGATTAAGGTTGTGCAATCTGTCAGGAATACTGCAGAACTGACATGGTGTCCTTCTCAGTGCATCACATCACAAGGCACACGATGTCATTTTGTCCCATTATTGGTGATGTTAACTTTGATCAGTTGATTAAAGTGGTGTCTGACAGATTTCCCCACTGGATTTTTTTAGAAAGTAAGATTACTTAGTAATGTTTCCTTAAGCACCAGAATTATTACTATTATTATTAACAAAGACTTATTATCTTTCACGTTTTCAGAGTTTATAAAGCATTTGCATATATTTTACTTCCATTTCCAATCACTATTTTTCAAATTTTTCATTTAATATCGGTTTTCTTCTACATTTTTTCCTCTCCAACATCATTTGTGAGAATATTTTTAGAACTACATCATGTTCCAAGACAATGTTCATCCTAAGACAATATGACAGGAAACTATTAGGAGATTAATCTAAAAAGCTTATATTTATGGCTTCTCAGCTCCTGTACTTAATTTTCTTATTCCAACAATGAATTTTCATGTGTTAATTTAGTCACCTTTAATAACCTACACTGATCATTCCCTCATTGGTTAATGTTTATTGAACACCTACTATGGACCTGACACTGTTCCATCATCAGGACACACCCAAGAACAAAATATCTTAGTGGGGGAAGATGGACAGTAAAGGAATGAATAAGCAATTATATATTATGTTGGGTGGTGATGAGTAAAAGTGTTATGAATAAAAATAAATTAGGAAAAAATAATTAGGGTAAGAGTTTACAAAGTGACGTGGGTGGGTGCGAGAGGTGCAGTTTTATTCAGGAAGACCGGGGAGTCCTTGTCAAGAAAATACCTTTGCAGCAGAGGCCTGAAGAAGTGAGAGAGTGAGCCATACGTGTGCAAGGTGAAGGAGCATTCCAGGCAGAGGTCTGGACGGGGCCATTTTTGGGCCCTGGGTCAGCAGATGTAAAGTTCCTTAGCAAGAATGGGCTCCCTCTGTTCAGAGAATGGCCAGCAGGCCAGGTGGGTGGAGCTGAGTGAGCGAAGGGTAAACCCCTTGGCCCTATAGGCCACAGTAAGGGCTTTCGATGGTTAGCAAGCACCTGCAAATAGTTCAATAGGCAATATGAAAACCAGAAGGAATCAACTAAATTACTGGAATACGTATTTTCATGATGGAGTTAAATGGCTGCCTCTGGTTATGGAAAACACTGGAGATAGTACAAATCTAGTAGAAGAGAGCCAAGAAGGGAAATGATTCCAGTGTGAGACTAAATGAGACATTGTCACTGGAACAGTAGAAAGATAAACAGCAAAATTCTATTGTCTTCTCATCGAATTCAAATACAGTCAGTTCTGCTATAATGCTTGTTTCAAAATGCAAATCTCTTCCAACGTGAAGTCTGTTATGGAAAGATTTCAGCATTCTTGCATTTGCTTATGCAAAATTTTGTCTAAGAGAAATACCAGATGAACACAGAAAACTGCACCCGGTTGAAGTGAGCTATATAGGAATGCACGAAATGCACACGTGCACAGCTCTCCCCAGGACGTGGAGCCACAGCCATCCGCACCTGGGGTTACAACTTTCTGTCGGATCTCAGATACTCTTCCTCCCACCCCTTCACACTGACTCACAAGCCCCCACCTTTGCAAAGGCCACCCTGGCCCTGTGGCCCCAGCCATCCTCTCTTTAATTCCTGCTCGGCCTACTTTGTGCTTTTCCTCTCTGTTCTCTGTTCTTCTTCTCCCTTTATCTCTCATTTCTCTCTCTCTTTCTCTTTTTTGTTCTTGTCCTCTCACACACAGGCCGTGGGCCCGGGAGCTGGGCACACACTTCCACAAGCGAGCTTCAGGTCTTTTTCAAAGTGAAGTGCCATAGTTGTTGTAACGTATGCATTTCTTAACCACTTAACATGTATGAAACATTTCTACCATTTTTATTTGGTCTTGTTGTTTTTTAAATTTCACTGCTGAAGTTTTTGAGTGTTGTACCCCTAACCCCCTTCTCCCCATAAGCCCTGTGGTTTTGATTTGTGCAGAGATTTTCAGGAATGCGTGTGCTGCAATCTAGCAGAACCTGTCACATTTCCATAACAGATATCAGCACAACAAAGGTAATACACAGATTTCCTTGGATCCACCTATTTCTCTCTGGTGCAAGTTAGGAAAAATTGATCTGCCAAGGCCATACTTGAGAGCGATGACATTTAGGCCATTGTGGGACTGAAGGGCACCTGGCTGATTTCTCCCCTTTAGGCTAACTTGGTCTCCCTGCAGAAGGCCAGGGATTTCCCCTTCCAGATCTTTCTAAAGCATCACTCCTATTCCACATCTCCTAGAGTTGCTCCGGCCCTTGGCTTCTTACCCACTGGAAACCACAGACGGTCATCCATTTAGATGGCAGATAGTAAGCTGGGGAACTCACTAGAAAGCAGGGGTAACTAACTGGAAGTCAGCAAGTGGACGTAAGTCTGGAGATGTACATTAAGGATAAACTCAGCAGAACTCTGTCCAGAGGGACAGGTGGGAGGCCTGCCTAAAGTGAGGGTTTTGACACAGGAATGTTGTACAAGTTAGAGCTGACTGGAATAAGCACAAAAGAGACTATTTGGGGGAATGATTGGTTGAGGAATATTCCGGAGCGTGACTTCCCAAATCTCCCACCTGCCTCGTGGAAAACTACTTGGGTTAGTGGCATTGGTTTTCTGCCCGTCCGAGTAAAATGCTGCTGGGTCACAGAAAACCCCAAGTGGGGTCTTATTAAGCCTCTTATATTCCCAATCACATTTCCTGAAACTCCACTGGGTTGCAAAAGCAAGCCATGTCCCCTGGACATAAAATCCAGAGTCCAGGTACAATTTCTTACTCTGTAACCGACTTTCTGTGTTTTCCACTGGTTAAGTAATAACCACACTAACAGTCATGTTGCAGCTGTGTAATGATGATCAGTCCATAGACACGGAAAGTCAGGTTAAGGGATAGAAGGGGCTAGAAGAGCAGGCCCGGCACAGCCTATCACACCAGGTCAGAGACGGGATGCATTCTTAGGCGAGGGGGAGCCACTGAAAGTGTGTGAGTGGTGACATAAGCTGAGTTGTGCTCTGTGAAGACTACTCTGTTAGTAAGGTTTAGGTGGAATTAGTGAAGAAACAGCATGAAAATGGGAGTGTCAAGGACAATGGAGAAGGTATCCATATACTACATAGGTGGAATCAATATTAAGAGAAAAAGAAGAGGGAAATGTGGTTGCCATGAAAATTTGCCTCTAGGATGGGATACAGGGAGCGTAGTTGACTGACAGCCCCCGCTGCTGGCCTTCTGCATCCACCACCACATCACGCTCAGTCCCCACCTCCCTGAGCCCAGTGAGGCACTGCACAGGCCCATTCCTGCAGCGTGCAGGCTCCTGCATCAGGTGACTCTGCTAAGGAGTCCCCATTGGCCTGGCCAAGAGTCATGTTGCAGCTTGAGTGTCTTCCTACCCATCGTCCTGCTTTCTCCCTCTCTTTTCACAGGCATTAGACTTGCAGTGAGGTCTGATGACTCTCTCTGCCTACTCCGGCCCCCTCCCTTTATCCTTCACAGGTCCAAGAAAATGCATGTGTTTTTGGGAGCGGCTCACACACTGCCCGGTGGGCAAAGAGGACGGTTACATCTGCGTCATTTACAAAGTCTGTGATCACATATGTGATGTCATCTGATCATCACAGCAGCCCTGTGAGGTATGTACAACAGTCTCCACTTTACTGGAGAGGAAACTGAGGCTGAGAGTATTTAAATGGTTGCCTGAGGTCTCAACAGCCAATTAATGGTGTAGCTCAGGCTAAAGTGTGATCTTCTGACTCCAAACACAATACTCTTTCCACCAATGTAATGATAGTCAAGTGTTTGTTTAAAAAGTTTTAAGGCAACATAAAACTGTTACCCAAATACAAGTATTCTTCTTTTTTTTTTGTATTCTAATCTGTTCTAATATGCAAATGTCCTATTCAGGGTTGCCACTATAGCATACGTACACCTTTTTGTAGTCACTTTTTTCCAATTAGCATGATAATGTAATTATTTTCCATGTTGTGACATAGCTTTCATTATTATTTTGCATACATGGCATTTATTAGAGCATAGTTAATCTGATCATCTTGCTACTGTTAGCATTTAGGCTGTTTCCATTTTTTGGCTATTATTAAGAAACATCTGCAGTGAATGTTGCTCTTTCTCTCTGGGGATTAATTCTTCAAATCCTCTTCCCCAAAGTAGGATTACTGGGCCAAAGGATGTGAACATTTTTTGGTCCTTGATATGTACTGCCACTGTTGAGACTGCAGGTGAGGGGAGTTGAGAGAGATAGGACATGAACAAAATCACCACCAACACTGGAGAAACAAGACACGTAGACGATAGATCCAGCTCTAACTTATCTTCCACAAAAATCCTTCCCAGTTCCTCCCAACAGAATTCATCTCTCCCTTTCCTACACCCTGTTATATCAATGATTGTAATAACACCTCATCTTGGCTGAGAACTCTTTAGTGTATAAAGTACATCTACAATCTCATTTAATCTGCAGTACTTTTATCTCCATTTTACAGATGAGGAAACTGAGACTCGGAGTAAATGCCTTGCCCAAGGACACTCAATTAGCAAGAGGTGATGCCAGGTCTTCAAATACAGGGTTCTTCCCATTACAGAGCTATAAAAGGACAGCTCATATCAATAGTGAACTTTTTGTCTTTGTCCGAAGAGGTTGCTGTCCCAAGAGTTGGAGACACTGGTTTTGAAGTAATGCTGACTTCTCCACGTGGACAGGCATCCTCTTCAGCTTTTAGAAACTTCACCAGGTTCAAGAGAGCACATCCAGCTGTGTTCCAGAACAGTTATTCCCACCAGGGTGGACTGAGAGGTGGGAAGGGAGCACGAGGGGAGAATAATCAGAATGACCTTCCCTGGATTCCAATAAGCCGGGGGGTGTGCCAGGATCTGGGAAGCAGGTGGGAAGGCAAGCGCAGGTTGAAACTTGAAAGACAATCTGGTAAGTACCCTTGATGGAGAATCATTGATCAAAGCTAAGGATCTGCTTACCATCAGGATTAGGTTTTTTTCTCCCAGTTTCATTTGGGATAATTCCTATCACAATAGGATTTCCTGTATAAAGCCCATTTAATTCTGATTACAAGCTATCCATTCTTTAGGCACAAAGGTATGAGAATAAAGAAAATTTAAACCCAGATGATGGAAACAGATAAAGGAAGGGGGTTTCAACCCTCTCTTCATTCTAATCCTGGGGAGAAATGTACAGCAGTTTGACCCATGTCCTACTAATGGCTGAGTGGCCCAGTGGGAAAAGACCTGGCCTAGAAACCACATGTGCCCAAGAACTGGAAAACCAACAGGTGCTGTGATATGAACAGTTTTGTTAACAGTATCCTCCATGTTTACCTAGTGAGGGACTTCTTGGAAGCCCCTCTTAATTCCTTTATCTGCTACCTGGGATGCAGATTTGTTAACTGGAGCTCAGCAGTCAACTTGAACCGAGAGTTGAATGGAGGAAGGGTGCTATAGTGAGCTGCAAGGGTCCCCAAGGACTGCATGGAGCCGCCCCCCTGCCTGAACTGCTGACCTCCGGACTTCTATTACGTGAGAGAGGAATCATGGTGAAGGGCCAAGTGCAACATCTTCAGGGGACCAATCACAGAAAGAGAGACCCTCTCTACAGAGTATAAGAACCCCAACCCTCTTATAGCTGATAGCGCAAGATTCCCCTGCGGGGTACATTCTGGTTCCCTGCTTTTCCAGTGCTTGCAGGTCGAATCTGGACTTTGCTCTGACAGGAGCCCTTGTACAGGATCCGGTCCAGATGAGGGCATGGGCAGCCTCTGGGGAGAGAGGCATCTACACGTACTCCGTGACTGATGGACGAGTGCAGGTGTCCCCCGGCGGAGGGCTCCTCAATCTATCCATAGTAAAGGACCAGCTTTTAAAGGTCCAGTCTATTGTGGACTGACACTTTTGTAAAATATGATTAAAATGAAATTTTAAAAAAGACATAAATCTCACATTTTAATAGTAGATTGAACAGACATAAAATTACTCTGTCAAATTGCTATGAAAGTTTCTGATCACAGTTGCTCTCAGGTTCTGTACCTGCCTCATTGAGGACTGGTGACAATCCACAGAGCAGCACTGGTCTGTAGGCTACACTTTGGGTAGTGTGGACCTTTTAACCTCCCCCCAAAAGGAATAGTATGTGCATGGTATGTAGATTTATAGAAATGTTTAGTCTAGATAGATTAAATAATTCTATATTAGACAATTTTTATGCTGAATGATCCTATAATAAATACTTGTAATTTGAAAAGGTTACTACTGCTTGGTTTTCACTAATTTGTTGGAGGCAGTGAAGTGAGTATAAGACAATTCACGGAAGGTCTTAGACCCTGATAGCCTAACGCATTGTTGGGCCACTGAATCAACCAGCCCTGCCTCTGGATTTCTGGTTATGTGAGATAATATAAATTACCTTTTGGCTCAAGCCATTTTGAGTAGCAGTTTCAGTTACTTATATGCAAAAACATCCTAAAAGTTCTGGATGCTGATCCTCAATCCATAGGATTATGGAACTAATTAAAGAACGTGGCTCTACCCTTAATGGGTGACACTCAAGGCCTGCTTATAGTCTCTCCTAAAGATTGGTTTTCTGGTTAACAGTCAACAAAAGCCTGGTTGAAAGTCATGGTTTTAAGGCTGGTTGTTTGAAATAGTCTACCCATCCTTCTGATGACCCTGGAACATTCTGGAACATCAGAAAGCTGCACACCTTGACCAGGTTATTTGGCCCCATTCAGAGTTACTCATACTGTGTTGTATCTTGCTCACATTAAGTTGTTCCTGGCTCACAAAAAGGGATTCTGGAAGAGAAAGCTGAGGGAACACTCTCTCTTATCACCTGTAGATTGTTAAGGACACTGCATACAATATTACTCAGAGCCTTAGATTGTCATCAAATCCAAGAGCTAGGAAAAGCTTCATCCTCTCTAAGGTACTGCTATGGGTTTTCCCCTAAAAATTTAACTGACTGATTGTTCACTCATGGAACTCTCAGAGTAAAATATGATGTTCACTTTTAATAACTGTGCAGACTCTATGGTCTATATTAGCTCCTTTATCATTTCCCCTCGTCTTGATCTTCTGCTCCCATCTATACTATCGTCATTCTCAATTTTTTGAATTTGTAGTAATTTTAATTGTAAATCTCCTCAAATCCTTTATGGAAGGATATGGGAGGGTGTGAGATTAACACATTCCTGTTAACCCTCTTTTCAATATTTAGCTACAAATTAAATCAGATTAATATGAAACTCAAGAGAAAGCTTGAAAGAAAAAGTGACTTGTAAATACAAGTCAGCCTGAAGGGTGTGTGGAAGGGCACAGGGATAATTTTTGGTGATGGGAGGGAGGGATGGAAAATAGATGTCAGGTAACAACTTGAGCAGATCCTCTATCAAAAAATTGGAAACCGTCTGATGCACAAATGAATTTATTACCTGTAATTAAAGTTGCAGACTTTCTCAACACCATACCAGTGTTTTGAATCGTTTATTTGGAGTCCAGAAGGTGTTCACATCCCAAGTCAATGCACCACAGCAAGATTTGGCATGGGTGAAGAGAATGACTTTCCTTTGTAAAGTCAGAAGAGGGTCATCTTGAAAAGATCGCTAGAAAGGCAAACTAGTGTGTATGGGCTGAATTGTGTCTCCCCCAAAATTCATATGTTGAAGTTCTAACCCCAAGTACCTCAGAATGTGACTATATTTGGAGATAGGGCCTTTAAAGAGAAAAGTAAGTGAAAATGAGGCCATTAGGATGCTCCCTAATCCAATAAGGGTGGTGTCCTTATAAGAAGAGGAGATTTGGACACAAAAGGAGACACCAAGTGTGCACACGCACAGAGGAAAGACCATGTGAAAAGGCATCGAGACAGCAGCCATTTTTAAGCCAAGGAGAGAAGCCTCATGGGAAACTAACCCTGCTGATGCTTTGACATTGGTCTTCCAGCCTCCAGCACTGTGAGAAATAAATGTCTGTTTTTTAAGCTGCCCAGTGTGTGGCACTCTCTTATGGTAGCTCTAGCAAACTAAGACACAGTGTGACACCTCAACTTTTCAAGGACTCTCAGGCAGATTTTTTTAAAAGTCTGTGCATTATGTTTATGACTATGTAAGAACATATACCCAGGTAAAAAAGACTGGAAAGAAATCAGCAACATGCTAATAATATATGTATTAGGATGATTCTATTATAAATGATTTTTATCTCCTCTATTTAAAAAACATATGACATAGTTGTGTTAGTTTTCCCATTTCTCAAATAATATTGTATTTTGAAATAGCTTAAGACTCACAAGAAGTAGGTGGATCTTTTTAAAGAAGGAATGCAATGGAACTTGAGGATCTAGAAATGAATTCCTTTGAAACGACCCAAGTTTGTGCAGCTCTTGGAGAGTATACCCAACATAAACCCCAGTTGGAAGCCCTGCCCATTATGTAACTCTTCTTTGACCCATTTACTCATTATATCCCATTCTGCATCCATCTGGTAATAATAATGACTTGGACTCCTTGTCCATTCTTCTCTCAGCTTTTGTTGACATCTTCCTCATTCCTCTAGGTCTGGATCAAACACTCCGAAGCCCTTTCCTGATTCCCCGATGATTATGAATTCCTCCGTGTCTGTATCTCTTCTGTAGTATGGTTACTCTGCTTTGTATTATATTCTTTCTGTGTTTGTGCACCCTCCTCACTGCATAAATATTTACTGAGTGGCTACTATGTGTCAGGCACGGTTCTGTGGAAACAGCAGGGGACAAAGTCCCTCCTCTCATGAGGCTTCCCACAAGTGGCGAGACAGATAATGAACAGGCCCCTACAGTGTCCAGTGCTGAAGGGAGCTGTGAAGAAGAATGGGGCAGAGTGAGGGGATAGAGACAGGGAGCTGCAGGTAAGGAGAGGGGGCATGCTACTTGGAGAGGGGCAGCGAGAAACACCTCTCTGAGGAGGGGACACTAGCCCAGTGGTTTGCAAAATGTGGCATCAGCAGCAGCAGCAGCTACCAGATCATTCCGCCTGATTCTCTCAGGGCTGTGGCTTGACCCAGGCTTGTCACTGCTCCTGGCCAGTGGGGAAGAGGCAGAGGTGGGAATACAGGCTGATAAGCAGGGCCTCAGTTTTAAGGGAGAGTTGAAAACTCCACTAGAACATTCAGGTAACTTCTCAGATTTGAAATGAAGGGAAAAAATAAAGGATTTCCTATTAGAGATGAAAGGCTCTGGCTTTGAAAGGACTGAGTGGGAAAGGTGGATGTTTTTATGGGTTGTTTATCAGGATCTTTACTGGAGGAGGGAAAATGAACCACTTCCTGGAAAAGGAAAGACCCTACCCCACCCCGTTCCACCCGCAATCAACACATATCAAAAGGAAGGGAATGCAGGCAGCTCTCTCTGTTTGAGGCCATCTCCAGCAAATCTAGGACAGCTGTGTCTTGGGTTGCCTGAATTCAGGCTTAAGAGGGTGCTTTCTATGTTGAAATATAAGCAGAAATGGGCTTTGGGAGTTGGAACCCTCATTACCTCTTGTCTTGATCCTAAGTTGTCTCCAGTTGGCAGGCCCCGACCCGCGCTCCATACCACTGCCAGCGTGAGCTCTTAGAAAGGACAATCTGAACCCCGCAATCCTTCATTTGCCCCCTGTTATCCCTTTTGGCGACTCCCAGAATTGTGGAATCTCTAGGCCTATGAACTTTTAAGTGGCAATTGAGAGAACCAACATAGAATCACCCACTTTTTATTGTCACTATATCTTGGTTAGTGACAGGACATTTTCACACCAAAATATCGGAATGACACAGTGTCAGAATAAAAGAGTGCTTTTAATTGAATATGGTTAACTATGAAAAATTCACTTTATTTAAAGTATATATGTATGTATATATAATGATATATGTGTGATTATATATATAGTGTGTAATTATAATACATGGAACTTTTAACAATTTTACCACAGACTAATGACAGCTCTGTCACAGAACAAAGCTGGCCCCAGGACTGTGCTCAGGAGCTATGGCCCGTGGAGGAAGCACAGGCTCTGTAATGGGGCCCACGAGGCCCTCCCCATCCCCACATGCCTCACGCTCCAGCCATTCTGCGCCCCTCGCAGTTTCCTGAGCCTCACGGCCTTCTCCTCCTCTTAGCCTTTGTGTGATCTCTGACTCATCTCTCAGTTGTTACCTCCTCTCTCAAATGTTCTTTGTCCTTCTCCTGCCCCTTAGAAGACAGGCTGTATCACTCATGCCTTAGAATAGTATCACTTTCATATTTTTGTCATTGTGTTGGTGAAAAAGGGTCGTTCTTCCTTACTGCACTCCGTGTTGCATGTTTACCTCTAGGTCCTACCCCAAGAGGGAACACAGAGAAGGTGCTCATGAAATACTTACCACACGGAACTGATTTTGAGCAGAAATTATCCTGCTCAAAGCAAAATTTCCTCAATGACGAGGACTCAGACATGAACCAACTAAATAACAAAGCCACCTCCGTGGGGTGTTGACATCGAATACTACGCGGGAGACCAAGTCATTGGTCTGTGTTCAGAAAGGTCCTGAGAGAGAAATGATGTCTGCAGATACTTAAAACAAATATAACTTAAAATTATTACCCTCAAAATGGAGTCTTCATTTATCCACATAACATTATTCCACAGATAATATTAAGGAGAAAACACAGCTAATTATTATACTGTTAAAAAAATGAGGGGCCAGCCCAGTGGCGCAAGCAGTTAAGTGCGTGCGCTCCACTTCAGCGGCCCGGGGATTGCAGGTTCGGATCCTGGGTGCCCACTGACACAATGCTTGTCAAGCCATGCTGTGGTGGCATCCCATATAAAGTGGAGGAAGATGGGCATGGATGTTAGCTCAGGGCTGATCTTCCTCACAAAAAAAAAAAAAAGAGTAAAACAATGGTTATGAAGCTCTTACTAATATATCATCTTAAAAAAAACAGGACACAATATATTGTGGGTGGGTTTTTTTTTTTTAACCTAAAACTTGTTCAAATATTATTTTCTACAAGTAATCTAACTGAGATGTAAAATGCCTTTTTCACTTAAAACCTGCAGGCTGGGGGCTTATATGGGGGTCTGTGTAATGCACATGCATTTCCTCTCAGCCATGAAGCTCTGCAGAGAAATAAATGGACAGAAACACCTGAGTCCATTTATTCTTGTGGACCCGGTAACCGTATGGACCTAATATCCTTTGTTCCAGTTAGAAGATCTGAAATGAAAACAATCAGCAATGCACTCATTTCGGTCCAAATATGGCAGGACATTTCAGCTCAGAACACACTCCCCACGAGGGTGTCATGCGGCACAGGATGGTTTACAAAAGTCAAGCACTTTTCATCTTCCAGGAACTGGAGTGCTAAATATTTACGAATGTGAAGTGGGACGGGGTGCCCAAGACCCTCTCTGGGGAGGAGTGGTTGACTGAGAGGGGTTTTTTTCCCCTCCTAGGTTTACATTGAAGATATATTATGGCAAAACAAATGATGAAAAATGAGAAATGTGTTCAACTGGTTGTTTGGACAACATGGCATCAGCTGGCTGGTTTGGCCCGTCTGTGGAGCATTTTCAGGCCCATTCTGCTTATCTCAGCATCAAATCATCCCTTACTGCTGTCTCGTTACAATATCGGGGCTCACCACAGAGCAGCTTTCCTGTTCTTTCTGAGGCTGAGTGAGCAATTAAGCTTGAGAAGTGGATTTTTTTCTTTTTTTAGCTGTATTTTAAGTTAATGTTACCACTCTCCACTGTGTTTATTTTTCACTAAAATATTTAGCCTTTTAAAAAAATTATAAAAATCATGCATGACTGTTATAAAAAACTCAAACATTCAGAAATGTATAATGTAAAAAGGAAAATTTCTCCTTTCCCCTCCCTATATCCCACACTCTAGAGGTAATTTGGGATTTATATTAGGAACATAGCCTCTGCAGTCAAACTGCCTGGGTGCACGGCCCAGGTCTGTCCCTCTCCTTGGAAGACCTTGCACAGGTTACTTGACCTCCTTGAGCTCCAGTTTTCTCATCTGTAACATGGGGACAATTATGGTAGTCACCTCATAGAGCTGTTGTAAGGATTAAACGAGTTCTTGCGTGTAAAGGGCCTGGAACAGTGCTTGCACATCATAAGCACCAGATGTGTGTTAATTATCATTAATAGTTGTGGTAATACTGTAAACACACACTATATTACTTAGGATATAGGATCAGTTGCTGTAACAGAGACCCCACACTACAGTAGCT
Source organism: Diceros bicornis minor (assembly GCF_020826845.1). Taxonomy (NCBI): domain Eukaryota; kingdom Metazoa; phylum Chordata; class Mammalia; order Perissodactyla; family Rhinocerotidae; genus Diceros; species Diceros bicornis. The sequence goes on along the minus strand of NC_080745.1, from coordinate 20,530,956 downwards.
CAAACAAGATAGAAGTTTCTTTCTCTTTCTAGAAGCAGTTGGAGGAGTAGGACCGAGTGGGTAGTTGCTTCTGTTCCATAAAGTTTCATCCCCTAGCAGGGTCCTTGTCTGTATCAAAGCACTATCTCTGGGGTCCTGCCGCAGGAAGGGGACACAGGAAGTGAACAACAACTAAATTCCTTTGGAAGGATGTGACCATTTAGTTGCACGTATCGCTTCTGCTCACATCCCATTGGCCAGAATTTAGACCCTCTGCCAAGCCTGGCTAAAAGGGAGGCGTTGGCTACCCGTTTACATGTAACATTGGGCAACACCACCCCCTGCGATCTTCACACCCACCCAAGCTCATGCAGTCTTTAGCTGCCAGCTGAAAATGGACAGGGGTGGGAGGAGACCAGAATTCTTTTACTAAATGAAATAAAGAAGGGATGCTGACAAACAATTAGCGCTCTCTGCCCCACACACGTTGTCTTTAATGGTATCATTTTGTACATAATGCTCTACACATAGATTTTTCATTTAGCAATATCTTGCATAGGTCTCCCTAGGTCAGTATATACAGATCTAGTCTGTGTTGTCTGTCAGCTCATTGTATGCCAAGGAATAGAGTTCCCTTAATTCACTGAACCAAGTCTTATTGATAGGCCTTGAAGTTGTTTTTGATTTTTGTTTTTATAAACAAAACTGCAATGTGCATCCTTCTACATGGATATCTTTTGCAATTTTTTGCTAGCACTTCTATAACATAGGTTATAGAACTGGGTTGCTAAGGAAAAGGGCATGTGCGTTTAAAATTTTATTACATACTGGGAAATTCCACTCTGAAAATACCATATCAATTTGTGCTTGCTGGATAATCTATAGGAGTCTTCATGTCTTTTTATCTATGGAAGAGAAATCTCCCCTTTGGAGAGAAAATGATTTCCTCTGACGACCTTAAGGATAGAGGCTGTAGCCACAAGCCCCATCCCCACTAAATGATCATCTTGATTTATAGCCGGCCTACTCTGACGGTATGGAAAAAGGAAAAAAGGAAGGAAAGGAGGCAGAAACCGGACATTTATTGAGGACTAGGTATTGTTATCCTTACCTTATCCATGTGGAAATAGAGGCACTGGCAGTTACACACTGCCAAGATCACCTAGCTGGTAAGGATTTGCTCTCTCTCTTCCCTGCTTCTTTGTGAAAACTTTCCTGATTCATTCTTCCCTTCAATCAGCTTTATCGAGGTACTACTTACATACAATACAATTCACCAACCTTCTGTATGCAATTGGCAAGTGTAAACAAATGGATGCAGCTGCGTAACCACCACCACAATCAGGACATGGAACATTTTCTTCACTCCAAAAAGATGCCTTGTGTTTCTTTAGAGTCAATCCATTTCCTCCATCCAGCCCTGGCAACCACTGATCTGCTTTCTGTTGCTATAATTTAGCTTCTAGAATTTCATAAAAAGGGAATTATGTAGGATGTGATCTTTTGTGTCTGGCACCTTTCACTTAGTATACTGCTTTTGAGATTCGTCCATGTTATTGCCTACATTTGTAGTTTCTTCTTCTTTTAATTGCTGAGTATTATTCTACTGTATGGAAACACAAAAATTTGTCTATCCATTTACCTGTTAATGGACATTTGGGTTGTTTCCAGTTTTTAGCTATTGCAAATAAAGCTATGATGAATGTTTGCATACAAGTTTTATGCAAACATAGGTTTTAATTTCTCTTGGGCAAATACCCAGGAGTAGGATTGCTGAGCTGTATGGTAGGTGTGTATTGAACTTTAAAAGAAACTGCCAAACTGTTTTCCAAAGTGGATGTACATTGTGCATTCCCACCAGCAATATATGAGATTCCCACTTGTTCCACATGCTCGCCAGCGCTTGATATTATTGGTCTTTTTCATTTTAGTCATTCTCGGCCAGATTCAGTGGCTTTCCAACCTGTCCTTGATCTCCTCAACTCCCCTCAGACCCAGGAAGGATAGCTTGTCTGCCTTTCCTTCTGGAGGATGGTCTTGCACACAGCCCTCCTCGCACTGACAGAAATGGAAAGGACAGTCCAAGTGAAGTGAGAAGTGACCTGCCAGAAGAGGGAACTTCTGAAAGAAGGAACCAGGTAGCTGTGAGGCCCTAGGGAACAGAAGGCCACCAAGGCCAACCAAAGGGAAAATTTGTGTGAATTAGCAAGGGGAGGAGCAAGAGAGAGCTAATTATCAGAAAGAAGTGAAAATGGGAACAGGGACAGAATGAAAGAGATTTTCATTAAAAAAAAAAAGCTGTGTGAAGCTAATCGAGACATATGAGATTATGCAGAGATACAGCAACCAAACAGTCTGAGAGTGATACTGGCTCAAGACAAGGTTGACATGAAGGAACCCATTGTAGAAAAGAAACCCTATTGTAACTTTGAATGACCTCTGACAAACTAACTCAGCTGGATATGCACCCTCCAGGACATCTAACTGCTCTGTAGATTTTACCACCCCTGCTTGTGCATGTACCTCCCAGCTGCAATAAGATGACAACTTTGTTCTCCTGAGTTCCTCAGGAATGTGATGACCCCCAGCAGAGAGTCTATGCTGATAGACATCACCAAGGACAACTAAAAGATCAGGGTAGAGGGCATTGCTTTGGTCTCCGATGCATGTCCAGTAAAATCAAAGACTATCAGGAACTAGGAACAGATGGATGCCCCCACCTGGAGGTCAGATGGATGCCCCACCTGGAGACCAGCCCCTTATATAACTGGCCTGTAGTCTTTGATCTATAAGGTCGTTCTTTCAGACATTAGTTGGCCATCTTCCCTCTTGCTAGCAAGCTGGAATAAAAAGTCCTTTCTTTCCTACCACCTTGCCTCTTGACTATTGGCATGTCTTGCGGCAAGCAGAAGAACCCCCTTGGGTAGTAACAAGAGCATGGACTCTGAAGCAGGCTGCCCGGGTTCAAATCCTGGCTCCACTACTCACTGGCTGTGCAATCTTGGGCAAGCTACTTAACTTCTCTGTCTCAGTTTCCTCACTTGTCAAATTGGCTTATAATAGCACCCACCTCATGTTATTGTTGTAAGGATCAAGTTATTGCATGTAAAGTGCTTAAAACAATGTCTGGTCCATTAAGCCCTAGGGATGCATTTGCTATTCTTTCGCCCTCATCCTCATGACAAGAGATTCTCACATATTGAGGTATATGGGGTAACTAATTGGGTTCAAAACTGACTTGGCTTGAACTAAAAAGCCTGACTTACGGCCTATCAAACATACATTACTGTACATCTGCTTAACCATTAAAGTAAAGAATACACTCTCTTAAGATAAGAATACATACTTCCCCTCCTACGCCATATTGGTAACACCCTGTTGGTAACACTGAGATTAGTCCCTTTCCTGACATCAGGGTCATGTTGACCTGCTAATTTGCAACTAAATACCACTTTGAAATTTTGATGAAAATGTATCCTAGGTGTGTTTAACGTATGTTGTTTGTTCTAAATAGATGTAAGACTGTACTGAAAACCATGCTTCTCAGGAATGCTTTCAAAAGCCTTCTCAGGTTATAATTCTTACTCTGGCTCAAGTAAACTCAGTTTATTTCTCTTATCTATAGAATGGTTATTGGTTATTTTGCATTGACACTCATCACTGTGTACCTATAAGCTAACTAAACTGCATTTCATTGGCATTCCAAGATTTCCTTGCACAGTACCAAAAATAACTGTTTAGATTATTCTCAGAGTACCCTCAGCAGAGTGGGGGGCAAGAGCCATCATAGGGCAAGCACACCAGCCTTTGATTCTAGGACAGAGCTGTCTAATTCATAGAGCGAGCTCAGGAGCATCTTTTGCAGATTTGCATTGGGATGCCCTTTCATCCTGTTGGTGGGAGAATTTGACAGGCAGTGGGGCAGGAGAGGTACAGCTCCCACTAACCTGCTGAGGGTGTGAATAAATATTGAGGGTTCCTATCCATGAGTTCCCACTCAGTCAGTCTCCTAACACACGGTTATATTTAATCAGTAGAATTGCACAAAGATAGCTTTGTGGGGGATCAGAATTGGCCACCCCAAAAGGTAGCCTCTCTTTGGCATGAGGGATATTTTGGGTTGGTTACTTCTAAAAACTGCAGACATGGGAGAAGCTCTGAAAAGTAGAATTTACCCTTTGTAAGAAACATTTACATTTGTAAGGGAAATCTCCATTTGCAAAGATACTTCCCTCTCTGTACCAAGAAGAAGGGGGGATGACCTTATCTCTAGAAACTCTTACCAACACAGAAGGCCAGGACTTAAATCTACATAGTAACCTTACTCTTGTTTACTGTCCTTTTCTGGTAATCTCCCATAACTGACTCACCCCACCCCCAACATCCTCCTTTGTCTTTAGCTGAAGATAGTATTTAACATGAGAACCTCCACCATTTTGGCGAGTTGCTCAATTTTTCCTGGGTCTCCCCCACATATACATGTTATAAAGCTTTGTTTGATTTTCTCTTGTTATTCTGTCTCATTTCGTTTTAATTCATAGCCCAGCCAGATGGACCCAGTGGGTAGAGGATATGTCTTCCTCTCCTACAGCTTCTTGCCTGCTCTAGACATTCATGGCATCATTGCAAAACTAGACATGCTTTAAAGTTAGTTTGAAATGCATGTGTCTTTTGTAATGCCAAAGATTGTAAAGCAGCTGCATTATGTTCCGACAAACTTCCAACGCTTCCTTTTTTCCTGGCCAGAGTATTTAACTCATTTTTCAAAGTACTGACTGCTGGGGCTGTGTGCCATAGCAGCCGGGAGGAAGCTCTGCGGAGCTGGAAGGCAACACGGGAAATCTGGTCTGGTCTGGTCTGACCCACCCACATAATGCATTCAGCAGACCTGCCCACCCGACAAGGCTGAGCCCCTGGGCTCGCACAGCCTCTCCCCTATAAGCAAAGACAGAGATGGGCAGAGAAATTGCAAGTGAAGATTATTTGTTCACAAGGAAGACAGAGGAAAGAAAAAAGACAACTGAAACAGAATTGCAGCCCATAAAGTGAGGTTCTTGGAGCTCCTGGAGCCTTATTATAAGTTCCTAGAAGGCCAAGCTTGTGTCTTACCTATCTTGGTGTTGATGCAAATAATCTATAGCCAATCTATGAATCAAAATTGGCATGAGTTTATTATGAGCCAGATCTGAGAACCATATAGCCCAGGAGAGTCCTTTCACAAGGGAATAGAGCACTCCAAAGAAGTGAGGGGATACAGAGTGGTTATATACTGTCAAAGAGCATGTCTCACATATGATTGGAATGTCCCTTTTACAATAGTCACGAGATTGCTTTGCCAGCACAGCACTTCCACAATTCCATGAACACAGCGGGTCAGTGATCTCAATGTGGGTGATCACAAGGTGAGCACAGCAGGCCAGCAATCAATTCCTAGCCTAGGGAGAGATACTTATCCTTAAGGAAATGTCGATGTGGGAGAAGTTACGTTCTTATCTTTGGGGCATTGTTCTTGTCTTTGGGACATAGTAAATGCTTAAAGCAGATGTACAATGAATGTTCAATGGCCTCATCAGGCCCTTTTGGAAAAACAAGGTCAGGCCAAATTAGTTTTACACCAAATGGCTTCCTCATATACTCTAATATATCCTATTGCTTGTCATTTATTTATCATTTTCCCCTTTGGATCTATAATCTTTCAATAGAAAGCATTGATGATCAAAATATCATCCCTCGGTGCCAGGGTGGTTGCTGCCTGTGCTGGGTCCATCATGTCCCTCGGTGCCAGGCCTTTATCTCGTTTATTTGCCCAGTTGTCCACGTCAGGGGAAATAATCAGATATAGTGGACAAGCATAGAGGTATACATCAACAGAGGAAGCATTTCATAGGTTTGGGTTTTTTTTTATTAATTTTAGGTTGTTGCACAAACATTCTATATGTGCTTTTCTATGACTCCTTATGTTTACATTGTTTGCAATTACAGATCAAGTACAGTAACAATGGTAATAATTCAATATATTTGAAAAGATTAGTTTAAAATGAGTTCTTAGGCATAGTCCTTATCAGAAAAGGAAATTTGTCCAGGGTTGTAAGATGGATCAACCATCTCAAGTCACCAAGCAATCATTACTCTAGCTTGCATGCCAGTCTTACAACACTGAGAAAAGAAAACAGCAATTAGTTTGAATATGACTAGTGCAAGAATTCCAAGAAGTAATAGAACTAGGAATTGCAATCTGGATGGAAAAAGGGAACTGATACTGGAAGGGAGCCAACCAAACAAATCAAGACTGGGTGTAGGATCTCCTAAGGCATTCACCTGTTTTTTCATGTGTTTCAGCAGAAATGACACATTGGAAGATTCATCAGGTATAAAAACACAGCATTCAGTTTGAATGATTGCACATGTGCCCTCTTGGGATGCTGTAAGACTATCTAAGGCCATTCTATTTTGAAGGACAGCCTTTCTCATTTAAGACATTTCAGTATTTAATAAAGCTATTCCTGCTAGACTATCATTAAGGGCTTGTTGAGTAAATTTAGTCAAAGCCTCTATATGTGATGATATCTTCTAGCCCCAAGGAAGGAAAAAATATCACTGCTAGGTGGTCATACCAGTGGGAACACTGAACGAGCCCATCTGGCTATAAGGAGAGGGAGATTGGCAACAGACGTTAGCTCTGGGCGAATCCTTCCCTATATCCAAGAGAAGCCCAGAGTGCAGCACCCTAGCCATCCAGGAGGCAGCCAAGGCCAGAGGTTTGTTCCATATAACTACTGAGTACCATTAGGAGCCATCCAGTAAACGCCTGGTCTCTGAGACCAGTCTGTTCCAAAATCACTTTCTTTAAGTGTACTAGTATTCTGATATGACTCAGGGGTTATCCAGCCGATCTTTTGAGTGTAATTTGGTAGATTTTGTTTGGAATGATTTCTTTGTTCCCAACATAAAGGTGCCATTATGTTTAAACATCCATGGCTAGGAGTAAGCCAAACATATCCATCCCAAATTTGTGTGAAACCTTTGATAGTTCTAACTGTAATACCTGGTTTCTTCTGTTCATTTGCAAATTGCTGGGATAATGGGATGGTTTGAGTAACAGAAAAAGAGTAGCCGTGCCTTGTATCATTAGTAGCATGGGCTACTGGCCATGTTTCAGGATCATAATTAGTAACATTGGACAAACTGCTAACATTGGAACTAGATCTTTCCATCACCATAAATTGCTTTAGAGCTTTCCAATCCTTGCCTTGAAAGAGAAAGACCCACCAAGGCAACCCAGAGGTACTAGAAAGTGGAAATGGGCCACATATCCAACAACTGGACTGATTTTTGTGTGTGGCAAAGGAATGTGCCCATTGCAGAAAAACATTGCCATCATAGGCCCATTCAGATGTGGAGTGGAAAAACAAACATAGTATTAGGATAGTCTTAAATGCATTTTTGTAATTAATAAAAGGTTTTGTAATTCGGTTCAAATCTATCTTATAAAATTGGAGGGTAAAGTATTAGGGTAGCAAAAAGGTAAGGCAATCTAGAAATTGATTATTTAGCAATTACACAAAGTTTAAACATTACAAGGGTTTAAACGAGGATATATAAGGTTGGGAATACAGGCCTGGTCTGGAGACTTGGGACAGCTGTCTACAACAGATGTCACCTTCTTCTCATCCTGGCTTGGAGATATTCGTCTTCGTCAGTTGAAGTCGGGTGTCAGAGACTAGAGTTGAAGCCCATTCAGGTGGAGCCTTTTTTAAATGAGAAGTGTGAATCCATGAGTCTACACCTTTTAATTTTGCAGCATATGGGTTGGTTAAAAGCACCTGATATGGTCCTTTCCAAAGGAGTTGCAAAGAGGCCCTTATCTGGTGTCTTTTCCAATAAAGAAAATCTCTGGGTTGTAATCATGATTCTTAAGGTCTTCATCTCCGGGAGCCCACTGGGAAAAGAATCAGCTACCAATCTCTCATTTCTTCTAAGTGCCTCAATGAGACCTTGACAATAATGTAAAATATCTCCTTTAAGTGAGTTGGTTCATACATTTCTTCATCTAATTGCATAGGTTGTCCAGTTATTGTTGCAAAAGGAGACAGCCGATGTTTACCAAAGGGTGTAGATCTAAGAATGAGGAGTACTATCGGAAGAGCTTTTGGCCATGAGAGATTAAATGCTTCTGAAAGCTTTGCCAATTGAGTTTTGATTGTGCCATTAGTTCTTTCCACCAATCCTGAGGATTGGGGATGCTAAGCACAGTGGAAATGCTGCATTATTGGCCAAATATTACAAATAGATTTAATTATTTGTCCACTGAAATGAGTTCCCCGGTCACTTTGTAACTCGGTAGGAATTCCTGAAACAGAAATTACTCTCTCTAATAGTAATTTGCCTACTGTTAGAGCCGTTGCTCTTCTGTAAGGAAAGGCCTCAACCCAATGTGGGAACATACAGATCATTACCAAGAGGTATTTATATCCTTGAGATGGTGGCATTTGCACAAAGTCCAACTGCCATATCTCAAAGGGTCCCTTAGGAAGGGGAAAGTGGCCTTGTGACCCATGAAGTGGTTTCTCTAGATTATACCTTGGGCATAAAACACAAGTATAGGCTTTATGGGCCACTGTGGGAAAATGTTTCCAAAAGTGTTGTTTGCCCCAGAAAATCATCTTTTCAGGTGCCCGCTGGGTTAGTTGGTGTATATGTTGGAGCAGTGGCAGTTGTGCCCAAACAGGTACTATGGGTTTGTTATTCGGCCGGAACCACGTCTGTGAGGGGGTCTCAAAACTTCCCCCTTTTGACTGCCATATCTGTTTCTCTTCTTCCGTGGCGATTTCTTGAGCCTGTAGAAGGAAATCTTTTACTGGGTTAGTAGAGTTAATAGGAAGCAGCAGGCATTCTCAAGGGTGGGTAGGGCAAGCCTTAAAGGCTGCTTGTTTAGCAGCTGCATCAGCAAGCCAGTTTCCTTTAGCTTCCAATGTATCTATCAGATTTGGAATGCCCTGGTATTTTAATAATTGCTGGTTGTCTCGGTAGCTGTACAGAATTTAATAATTCTGCAACCTGTTTCCCATTCTTTATAGGCTGACCTGAAGAGGTTAAAAATCCTCACTGTTTCCACAGCATTCCAAAGTCACGTGCTACTCCGAAAACATAACAGCTGTCAGTGCAGATATTTGCTACCTGGTCTCTGGCCAATTGACAAGCTCAATTTAAAACAATTAACTCAGCTTGCTGTGCTGATTTTATCTCTGGTAAATAAGAACTCTCAATTATGTCTACTGAGGTCGTTACTGCATATCCAGCCTGAAAATGTCCTTGTTCATCCTTTAAGTAAGACCCATCTGTAAACCAAATTAGATCAGCATTATCAATTGGAGTTTCTTGCAAATCATTGCTAGGCGTAAGTAGGCAATAAGTTAATAAAATGCAGTCGTAGGCATCTTCCTCTCGTCATGCTGGAAGTAAAGTTGCAGGGTTAAGATTATTACGTCAGGCTAAGGTAATATTAGGAGCAGAGAGCAACAGAACTTCACAGGAGGCTAGTCGACTTACAGAGTAATGCTGAGTGTGATGAGAATTTAGGAGTGTGATGAGTGAGGAACATAGATAGTTAAAGGAGACCGCATCACTATTTCTTCAGTGGTCTTGCATAAGAGAGCTGCTGCTGAAATGGTTCTCATACAAGGCGGAAGCCCTTTTGCCCCTGAGTCTAACTGCTGACTATAATACCCTATAGGTCAACGTTGATCTCCACTTTTTTGAGTCAGGATACCTAAGGCATATCCTTTATCTTCAAGTGCGAAGAGGAAAAATGGCAAGCTGTAATTAGGGTGTCCTAAGGCTGGTGCTTGAGCCAAAATACATTTTAAGGTAGTTACTGCCTTCTCTCCTGCTGTCCATTCAATTAAATTAGGCTGGTCAGTCCTTAGTCATGTATATAAAGCTTGGGCAATAAGTGAAAATTTAGGTACCTAGTTCCTGCAATGTCCAGTTTGTCCTAGGAATGCGCTTAACTATTTCTTTGTCTTGAGAGAAAAAGCCAAGATCCCTTTAATCCTTTCAGAATCAATCAATAGTCCGTCCTGAGATATTAAGTGTCCTAGATATTTTACAATAGGCAGGCAAAATTGTAGTTTGTCCTTGGACACTTGATGCTCCTTAGATGCCAACTGTTGCAACAGATAAATTGTGTCCTTCTGAGAATCCAACTTAGTTTTTGAACATAAGAGCAAATCATCCACATATTGAGTTAAATTAGAGTCATTAGGGAGCTCTCTGTTAGCTAAATCAACCTTGAGTATCTGGGAAAAGTAAGTGAGCTTTCAGTATAGCCCTGTGACCTAACTGTCCAGGTATACTGGCGATCTTCCCACGTGAAGGCAAAAAGATATTGACTATTCTTTCCTACGGGAATGCTAAAGAAGGCGCTGCATAAATCAATGACTGAGAAATAGCAGCTGTTAGTTGGAATGGCTGAGAGCCAAGTGTGTGGATTTGGAACCACAGGATGTCAGGGAATCACAATGTTATTTATAGGTTTCAGATCTTGAACAAATCTCCAGCCTTTTCCATTAGGCTTTTTTATTGCCAAGATAGGTGGATTACAGGGACTAGTACAAGGCACTATAAGTCCCTTTTCAAGAAATTCCTGAATGATAGGCCTTATCCCATTTAATGCCTCTGGCCTAAGTGGATATTGCCAAATATTAGGTAGAGGCTTAGAGTTGTCAATGGTCCCCTTAATAGGGGTGGGCAATTTAATTTTCCCAATATCTGATGAGGATGATGACCATAATTCTCTAGGCACTTGTAATAACAGGTCATCAGTTTTCTCTTCTTCTATTTGAGTCATTGATTTCACAATCATCAACCTTTCAGTAACCACACTTTGGTCAGCTTCCTGATTTTCTAAATCTAGAAGCATTTCACCCTTTTGTGAAAAGGGAATATGGGCATTGTATGCTTCTAGAAGATCTCGTCCAATCAAATGAATTGGAGCACATTTTACCAGGAGAAACACATATTTTCCTTTGATGGTTCCTAATTGAAAAATTATTGGTTCTGATTTAAAAACCTGCATTGGAAAACTTGAAACCCCTACCATTTGAACTGTCTGTTTACTCCAAGAGAGAGGGCAATGAATAAGGGTAGAGTTGAGGACAGATAAGGTAGCCCCAGTATCTACAAGGGCCTTTGAAGTTTCCCTTCCGATAGTTATCTCAATTTCCCCTAAGGTATTTGTGAGGAGGAGGGAAAATGCCCTCTCACCCTCAAAGCATCCCTATTCCTGTTTATTTTTGTCACACCCTAAACCCCATTTGAGCTTATGGCAATCTCATTTGAAATGACCAGGCTTTTTGCAATAGTAACAGACACGGTCATTTCGTTTCTGGTTAGGTTTTACAAGGATGGCTTTTGTTGGGCCACTAAGCTGTTGTAGTTGTATATTCACAACCTTAGTGGCTTTTTCTTTTTACTGTAGAGTTTTAGATAGTTTATCCGCAATATGACAAGAGCACTAGTGTGCATAATAGTCCAATTCAGTTCTTGTCTCTTAACTAACTTTGCTAATTCCTCGTCTAATCCTTCTAAGAAAATTGAATTTAATATTGAATCATTCTGACTATCCTGAAAACTTTTGTGAGCCATCCCAGAGTGCTGGTTGAAGGTTTTCTGAAGCCTTTCACAATAATCAAAGATAGATTCTTCAGGTCTATGCTTGCATGAACGGACTTTAGCCAATCTATTTTCTTGGGAAAAATTACAGGAATAGCTTTACATAAGTTTCGAGCAATATCTCTACACTCTTTAAGGTCATAAGGCTCGCGCTTATGGAAATCCTCCAGGGGATCTTTCCAATCTGCCTCTTTGATCCATTCCTTTGCTTTGCTCTGACACCAGCAAATGCACAAGCTGATATAAATCTGAATATCCTGGTGCATATGTCCTAACAATTAAATCAAATTCTCCAGCAAACCCTAAAGGATCTTGCAAAGGGTCTGGGAAGTTCTTTGTTAAATTCTTAAGCTCAGTTCTTGTCCAGGGAGTATACACAAGAGCAGGCTCACCTCTGGCAGTAACAGGTTTCTCCTTAAAGGGAGCCACTATAACTTTAGGACTCTCAGTATCTGCTCCCTGTGTGTTACTCCTTGTTTTTTCAAGGGCTAGAGGAGGAAGAGGAGGTAAAGGAGGAGGAGGAGGTGGACAGGTTGGGGTATGGAAGTTCAGAAAGGAAAGGATATAAGGGTGCTGAGGGGGAAGAAAGAAGGAGATGAGCTCTGAGGTGCCAAAAGCCGTGGTGGAGGAGATGGAAGAGACAAAGGGGGTGGCACAGCTTCTGACTTCCTATCTCTCTCTAATTCAGACACAGTCTCTGCCAATTTACGGTTAATCTCCTGTAAAGAAGTTATTTTATCATTATTATGTTTCGAAGCCTCTAACTGCCAATCATAATAAACTTCTCATTCTTTTGTTTTAGCTTTATAGCCAGCTTTTTCAACTTATGCTTGCAAATACAGTAGTTTTCAGAGGTCAAATATTCCCCACTTTGGCCATTTAAGACTTAATTCATCCTTAGTTAATCTTTCCCATTTTGTTAAATCCTTGCAAGCATTGTTTCTGTATGCATTATACACGAAACCATCTAGAGTCCCAGTGGGGGGTTGTCAGTCCAGGAGCTGGCCGGCTTTAGAAGCACAGTTTCCCATTTTCTTTTAGTTTAGTTTGTTTGTTTTTCATAAAGTCTGAACAATTTCTAAGGACAGCGTAGTGGGTCAGAAGTGTGCTGCTTGTGAGTGTCACTCCATAAAGGAAGGTCATAAACACGCTCTTACGTGCCTCAGTTTCTCCTGCTGTCATTCTAAGACTGCTATGGGGGCTTGGAGCACATGGGTGACCAACTCTCATATGTGCTTCCCTGGACAAGCCTTTAATTAATTAATGTGAATGATAGTGGAGTTCCCTATGGGACTGCTACACATCGTGAGGCATCTGATCCTCCAACACTCCCGCTCAGGTTCTCAGTCACCTGAGAATGCCTTTCCGCTGGAGGAGCAATGTCCCTTTTCTTTGGAGCTGAACACATTCAGTCTCTCATTTCTCTATCAAGCAGTTTGTTCAGACTTTATAAACAAAATTCTTTCCAATTTTAAAGCCAAATTGAAAGGACAACCAACCCCATTCACTCTAAGCTTCCCCGGCCTAGGAAATTCCCCCTAGGTTTCTCTCCACCTAGGAAATGTACCGGTACCCTTCAAAGTCTCTAGTCGTAAGACCTTAAACAGCTCATATAAACTCTTGGACTGTCAACTTAAAATAAAGAGGTCCAGGTTTCAGGAGAACTCACCGAGGTCACCTGAAGAATGCAGTGATCCATGGGGCTCAATGGGCCCCTGTGGTACCAAGTGCTGGTTCAGTGTAGATTCCAGGTGGTCTCTGGTGGGTTTCTCTGAAATCCTGCTAAGTACACCAAGAAATGTCAATGCAAATAATCCATAACCAATCTATAAATCAAAATTGGTGTGCATTTACTACGAGCCAGGTCTGAGGACCACATAGCCCAGGAGAGTCCTTTCATAAAGGAGTAGAGCACTCCAAAGAAGTGAGGGTATACAGGGTGGTTATATACCATCAAAGGGCGTGTATCACATATGATTGAAATGTCACTTTTACAATAGTCATGAGATTGCTTTGCCAGCACAGCACTTCCGGAATTCTGTGAACACAGCAGGTTGGTGATCTCAATGTGGATGGTCGCAAGAAGAGCACAGCAGGCCAGCAATCAATTCCTAGCCTAGGGAGAGATGCTTATCCTTAAGGAAATGCCGATGTGGGAGAAGTTACATTCTTATCTTTAAGGGCATTTTTCTTGTCTTTGGGACATAGTAAATGCTTAAAGCAGATATACAATGCATGATCAATGGCCTCATCAGGCCCTTTTGGAAAAACAAGGTCAGACTGAATTAGTTTTATACCAAATGGCTTCCTCATATACTCCAATATATCCTATTTCTTGTCCTTTATTTATCATTGGTGAGCTGCTCAGCAGAAAGCAGGCACACAGTGGGTTCTCAGTGAGGTCTCTTCTCTCTTGGCTGCATCACTCCTGGAGGGCCTCCTTCCTCCATCTGTGACAAGCCCCATCATCCTTCTTCCTGCCCCCTCTGCAAGTTGGTGTCCTCTGAGTTCTCTCCTCTTCCTAATCGAAGGTCTCTTTCCAAATGATGTTATATCTTCTACTGGCTTAAACTTCCTCTTTTGTGCTGTGAATCCCCCAGATCTCCAATGCCAGCCCTTGATCTCTCCACTGACTTCCCGATGGACATTTCCATTGGTGTCTCACAGATATCTTAAATCAACATTTCCAAAACTGGAACTTGAATTCTCTCCCTCCAGGGTGAACCTCCACCTGGATTCCTCATCTAGGTCCATGACACCATCTTTCCCCTACTTGATCCACCTAGAAATCTGAGTCATCTTTGACTTCTCTGTTTCCATCTTCTCCCCAGGTCTAATTAGTAGTAATAATTATAGCTAACATTTAGGGGCACATCCTATGTGTTTATAGTAATCCATAACATTTTAATTTAATACACCAATTATACGAGGTAGGTACTCTTATTAGCAAAGTTTTGTAGGTGAGGAAACCACAGCACAGAGAACTTGCTCAAGGTCTCAGAGCTAATAAACAGGTAGCTGGACTGAAACTTGGGTCTGTTTAATTCCAAAGTTTGAGCTCTTCATCACTGCCCTGGAGCCCCCTTGATCACTTGTCCTAAACACCTCTCACCTCTGCATCCCTCTCGTCATCTCCCAGGCTGGCCTTTTTTGTACTTGTATCATTTCTCACATGGACCAATGCCACTCCCTATTAATGTCTCCAGCTTCCAGCCTGTACCTCCATATTGTTAACACGGTGAGTTCTAAAACCTTTTGATGGTTTGACATTGCCTATAGGAGAAAGCCTGACCTCCTAAGCATAGCAAAAGGAAAACAAATTTCTTCACCCAGATTTTCCGCACCATCTCTCTGCTTGCCCACACATGTCCTGTATTTCCATCTCCTCCATGACGGGTCATGATCTTTCACTTTTAGATATTTTGCCCATATTGTTCTCTCAATGAGAGTGGCCTTTCTATCTCACCCATCTGTGAATTCTACTTGTCCCTTAAAACTCAGCTCAAATGACAAGTTCCCTATAAAGACATCGGTGATATTGTGATTTATAATGAGAAATATATATTTGGTCTTTGTCCAGTTCCTGACACAGAGCTCCTAAAACCCTTGGAATTTCCTAAGTCATAAGAGCATTAAAGTGAAAGCGGTGTCTTTTGTTGTTCATAAGAAGCCCCTTTCAACCACACCTGAGTTTATGTTAATGAGGTGACTTTTGGAAAGAGACTAAGGATGGGGGCTGATTGCCAAGGGAACAAACCATGTGATTAGAGGGTTTGAACTTTCAGCCTCAGACCCCAGGGAGAGGAGAGTGCCTGGAGGTTGACTCAATCGCCAATTGCCAATGATTTAATTAAGCATATCTACGTAATGAAGCCTCCATAAAAATCCCTAGAGTACGGGGTTGGGAGAGCTTCTGGGTTGGTGGACATGTGGAGGTGCTGGAAGGGTGGTGCACCCAGAGAGGGCGTAGAAGTCTCTTCCCCCACACCTTGCCCTATGCATCTCTTTCATCTGAATATTCCTGAGTTGCATCCTTTAATAATAAACCAGTAATCTAGTAAGTAAATTGTTTTCCTGAGTTCTGTGAGCCACTCTAGCAAATTATCAAACCCAACGAGGGGGATGGGAACCCCGATTTATAGTTGGTCAGAAGCACAGGTAACAACCTGGACTTGTGATTGGCAGCTGAAGTGGGGGGGTGGGGCTCAGTCTTATGAGACTGAACCATTACCCTGTGGGATCTGATGCTATTCGAGGTAGACAGTGTCAGAACTGAGTTGAATTGTAGGACACCCAGCGGGTGTTGGATGATTGCTTGGTGTGGTAATAACCTCCACACGTTTGGTGGCCAGAAATATTGAGAGTAGTCTGGTTAGTAAGGAGAAACACTGAGATTTTTCCTTTCAATATCCCAGATCTCCTAGGCAGAATTAAATCTTCTCAGCCCTGTGCCTATGTCACTTTTATTTTATTTCTTTAATAAGCAGTAGCAATAATTCCTTTATTGCATGTTACCACAGAGTCCTTGCTGATGACATTATTGTGCCCTTCCTCTTCTAATGTGGACACATTGCCATTGTTACAAGTAGATTCTTAACCATTGGCCATTTATTCACTCAACAATCTCTTACTGAACTCCTTCACTTAAAATCTCAGACACTGTTCTCAGTGCAATGAGTGGAAAATGAGTAAGGACCGGGGCACTGAAGAGCTCTGAGTTCATGTTAAATACACATTTATTATTATGTAGCTTATCTCATAGGGCAGGGACCAGGTTCTAATCATATATGTATTTCCAATGCTTAATATAATGTGTGCTCAAAGCAAGTGTTATATAATTGTTTGTCAAATGAAGGAATGAACCTGAATTCTACTTCTGACCCAATTTATGGATTGAAAATAGGAGAAGTGAGGAATGAGGATAAGATTTCTATTGAGAGCCTGACCTCCTGCTCTCGAACTAACATCCACAGAGAATTCCAAGAAAAACCCAAAGCACACTTTCAGAACCAGCACTCCAATGGCAGTGATGGGACCCTACATGATCTATTTAGGGGCCCTTGGCTTGAAGTTTAGATAAAATTATTGTGGTCATGATGCCAATGGATAGGAGTTTTATAGATCATGGAAGGGCAGGATTTTGCTTTCTCCTACCGATAGAACCTATTATTAACTACAGTGAAGCCATTAACATCAAAATGGGACCTGCAGTTCACTTCTGAACACCTGAAATTACTTCCTTAGTTCTCGTGTTCAAAAAACCCAAAAGGAGGGGCTGGTCTGGTGGCGTAGTAGTTAAATTCACGTGTTCCTCTTCAGTGGCCCAGGGTTTGTGGGTTCGGATCCCGGGTGGAGACCTACACATCACTCATCAAGCCAAGCCATGGCGGCATCCCATATACAAAGTAGAGGAAGATTGGCACGGATGTTAGCTCAGGGACCATCTTCCTCAAGCAAAAAAGAGGAAGATTGGCAATAGATGTTAGCTCAGGGCCAATCTTCCTCACCAAGAAACAAAAAAACCCAAAAGGAATTACTCACTATTCTTTGTGGGATGCTTCCACCGAGCTTGTTGAGCAGTCATTATCAGAGGGAGAAGCAAAAGGGAAGCAGGGTGCATGAGGATAATGGTACAGGTCACAGGCAGGGTGCCCTCTGGTTGGAGCTGGTTGGAGAATTTCCGACATCCAGATGTACAACCTCCACCATGGGACAATTTCAGTGACCACCATCCCGTCTCCGGGAAGGTTGGGAGACCCCAGGAAACATAGAAACAGCTCCCAGGCCTGTAATTTACCACCAGCCCCTTGGTTCCAGAATCTAGTCAAAGCTGCCCCATTGGCCTAAGCCAATGACCCTGTACAGCTCCTGGATTCCCACAGCCTCGTCCCAGCAACGCTAAAACCAAGTCTAGAGTGTGGAAAAGTGGGAAGAGATGGTCCTTCATCATGCCTCAGTCTTGGAGAAAACCTTCACGAATTTCAACATCATCAGTAACTGTGTGACCTGCTCCCCAGGACTTCAGGTGGAGGTGGGACCTTGGGGCAGCCCTGAAACCTGAGGGGTGGAGAGGGCCTCGGGGTCTTCCTCTGTTAATGTGCATGTGAGTGTGTGAGTGAGGGTGTGTATGTGAGTGTATGAGAGTGCGTGTGTGAGTCTGAGAGCGAGTGTGTGTGGGTACGACAGTTTCTGATCTCAAACTACCCCTCACAGCTACTTTCCCATTTAGAGGCCCCGTTGAAGGCCACCTGAGCACTCCCCTGTCCCTCCCCCCCAGCGGAAGAGACGCTCTCCTCTGGGGTCTCCTAGCACACTCTAACTTATGGTCATGATCACTGCCAGCTCTGTATTGTGGTCATTTACAACTGTCTTATCTGCTTGACCGAATTGAAAGCCCCCTGAGGACAACGCAGGATCCAGACTGGCTTTGGGTTCCTGCCCGGCACGTAGTGGGTGCTCGACAATCGTCTCCTGATGTGTGAGTCCACCTCACGCTCAGCTCCAGGGGCTCTTCAGCACAGCCCTGGAGTGTTTTCTTCCCCTACATCCCTCTCCTCTGCTCCACGGAGCACCTGCTCAGACAGCCTGGGTGGAGGTGGTGGCAGCCACTCACGCTGTGTGGAGGGTGGCCCTGTGTCCACTCCACACAGTGTAAGCCCCACCTGACCCCTGGGTCCCTACAAGGCACGGGGGAGTGACTGGAAGCTGGGCCTGGGAGCCAGAGGAGCTGGTCTGAGGTGTCTGAATGACACACCCAGCCTTCTCAGAACCTCGGTTTCTCATCGATGACACGAGGAGCAGCACCTTCCCACCCACCTCACAGGGTCTTGTGAGGTGACAGCCGTGACAGCCTTTGAAAAGCATCAAACGATGTGCAAATACTAAGTAACATTACTGTGAAAATAGGTCTAGTCTTCTGGGGGAAGAAAAAATTATTTATCAGTGTCCTACACATAAGCTACTGAAAATGAATTTGAACAAAGTAGAACTCAAAACAGGAAGAGGGGAACAGCATCCTGAGCTTTTCTGAGGCTGCTCTTTGGTGTGGAGACGAAGCCGTGGGGCCTGGCGTTGGTGGATCAGGCTCTGTAGGTGTAACTTGCCCAGTGCAACTGTGAGGGCTTCTGTCCCCACCCGGGGAGGGAGGTCCCAGGCGCTGGCCCCAGAGGCAGCTGGGAGAAGCTCTCTAGCAAAGCTGCGCTAGGTGTGCAGCGTGTTGGTGCATGCAGTGTCACATCTTTCCTTGCTTCCGTTTCGCTGTGGTTACCTGATTTTAGACGTTGCTGGAAGTTCATTTCTCTCTCTCCTCAGAGAGGGGGCTGTGCTGGCCTTGCACACAGAATCACTTCTCAGTTTCTCCAGGCCAGGGGCCTCTCCCAGTCTTTGCTTTTCTCACTGTCCCTCCTCTAGTCTTTGGCTATTCTACTGGATATTAGTATTTGAAGGGAGGGTAGGTTGGAGGGGGAAGTAAGTAGAGTCAAAATTCAATCTGATAGCAGATTTGATAAATGCTTAAGTAGGGGAGACGTTAGTATTTCACTAACGTTTTATTAAATTTATGTTTCCATATTTCTTTTTATAAGAGATTTTCAAAATCGACCATGTATTGGAGGACAGAATACCAAATTTCTATTTTGTCAATTTTACTAAATTCATACATGGCATGTAAAAACAGAAGGTTCCAGAAGATGGCGCCAAAGTCTTTCTTTTCTCCACCTTGTTCCTCGCTCTTGACTGTCTCCCAGTCAGCACATTTCACCCTCATGAAAATAAAGTTTCTTTATCAGCACAGACCAACTCTAGTTAAGATCCACAGCAGAAAATCCCCAGTAAGAGGTTTAGGGGGAAAAGCTCCAAGAGTTGTAGCCTTGGTTGGTATAATTAGCAACTTCCAGGTTTCCAAATTGTTTACAGATTTTGCACCAGTTCAGTTCTGAAGAAATGTACCAGCAGACCTGAAGGTCAGCCTCACTCCCCATCTGCCACCACCCCCTCCCACTGACCCCATTGAAGCAACAGTCCAGATGTTTTGGGAAACAGCATGGTGCTGGGTGGAACCCCGGGACAGAAGAAGCCTCTAATAGGGGTCTTAGATTTATAAAGCAGGAGATCCTGAGCCCCCCAAGGACTCCCCTCCTCTCACTAGGCCCATGACTGTGCCCCAGGCCATGACCAGAGCACAAATGAAGATGAAGAAAAGGGAAATTGTCGAAGTGACAGGGCTGTCTCCATGTCCTCCCCAAGTGCAGGGGAAGAGGGCTGTTCAAGTGGGGAAGGCAACAAGAATGAGAAACCAACACAGCAGAGCCAGGCTAAACGTGTATGCCAAGCCTAAATATCTATTTATTGCTGTCTGTGTGCACGGCATTGTGAGAACTGAAAAGAGATACAGTCCCTGGCCTCCAGGAATTAATAATTAGGTAGAAAGAAAGTTTATTTCATCCTGGGGTACTTCAGAACCAGCTGACACCCTGTGCTGATTGCAGACATCTTCCATCTTTGTGACAGCATGTCGATAGCTTCAAACTAGCCATGATTTACACCACAGAAATCAGCATACACTACAAATCAGGGCTCCAGCCTCCTTCAGAGCTGAATGTTGACCATTTACCAGCACACATTGTGGTGATTCTGTCCCACCATAATGCAAACTACTAAAATAACGGTGGAGCAGGACATCCCACAGTTGGGAACCAATGAAAAGTGTCATGGGTTTGGAGTCAAGGTGAAGCTCTCCCATTTATTGACTATCTGACCCTGACTAGTTGAGCCTCAGTTTCCATCTCTTTTTAAATGTGACTAAAATGCTAGTTACAGAGCAGTTATGAGGCTCAGATGAGATGGGTTTGTGCAAAATGCTACGTAAACCATAATGGCTTTTACCAAGGCCACAGAGGCAACCTGTAAAATCTGTAAAATGATGATGGTGATGCCTATTTCATCCCAGTTTTATGAGGAATACATAAGGTAATGCATATTTTTTATCGTTTCATTTATTCAGTAATGTTTATTGAAGTTTCCTATGTGCTAGCTGGGCAGTCATAAGAAAAGATGTAAAAACACTTTGTAGATTACAAAGCTTTTATGTGAAAAGTCTTCTGTAAATTAGAAGGCATCATACATTGTTTTTTTCCCTCAACTTTCTTTATCCCTTCCATTCTGGACATGCTCACGTTTGCACTATAACACATCTTGCAGCCAGTATTATACTCTAATGCCTTCGTTTAAACCAAAATACATGGTAGCCATCAGAAATAATGTTATGGAAACAAAACTATGACAAGAAAATGTCCTTGAAATATTCTGTTGATTGAAAACAAATAATAACAAAATTTCCTATATTTCTATATATAGGAATCTGGGAGAATACACATTAAAATATTCACAGTAACTTTCTTTAGGTGGAAGATTAATGATTTTGCTTTTCCTTTCTTGCTCAGATATAATTTTTACTTTTCCTACAAAAATTACCTATGTAATTTTTTAGTTAAAAATAAAGAAATAAAAAATTTTCAGTTAGCTATTTATCTTATAGAATCTTAAATACGGATTTGAAAGGAGGCTGAACGATCATTATAGATGAGGAAACTGAGCCCCAGGGAGATGGAACTGAACTGGTTGGACATCTTTCTCTAAATTCAGCATTATCTTTCCTCTCTGTCCAAATGTGTTTGCTTTTGATTATTAGTATAAATCTATATGCTCTGCAATTAGATTCTCATCTTTAATTATCTTTCTGACTTTTTGATGTATCTACTTACTCTAGGGTAAAGTATGGTAGTTTTTCTTTGACTTGCTTTCTTCTTTTTTTTTAATGTTCAACTGACTGCCTGGTTTCTTTGACTTTTCTCTTTGAAAGACTCCTGAAGTAAATAGCATTTTATCCTAATCAGTGGCCTCTAATTATATTCTTCTCACATTGCCTCTGGTCTCTACCAACTAATTTTCTCAGAAATTTCCACGGGCAACTTATAATTCCTCAAAGCCAGCATTCCTGGAATCAGAACATTTTTTTCTTCATTTGACGTAGACTGCAATAAGAGTTTTTCATACAGAATGTGCAGTATTATTTAATACAAAGGCTTTTGCCCTCTGGGCCTCAGTGTTTCCATTTGCCAAGTGGAAGTCTTCTCAACTCACTTGATGACTCTTTTTTATTGAAAACATCTTGGAAAATCTCAAGCCTTTCCAGCGTCAGCAGACACTTGACTCCTTAGATGGCACGTGAGCAAATGGATGTGGGACCAGGGGTTGTGATGGAAGCCAAAGCATCAGAGCCGCCTCCCAAGACATGGACCTTGGACTGTACACAGAGAAAGCCCAGAGGGGCAGAGCTAAATGTCAGAGCAGATGAATTTGACTGTTGTTTTTTTTTTAATGACGCCTCTTCTGTGACCAATGTCCCACAGCCAGTTACCCTGCTCAGGGCACTGATGGCTACAGCTTGATTAGCCCCTTAGAACAGTGCCAATCATGAGGCTTAAAACACACACACGCACAGGCACACAGTGAATGAACTGACATAAGCTTCCGGGTTCTTCTCTGAGAGTCTAGGGTAGCGCTGTCCAGTACAAATATAATTCAAGCCGCAAAGGTGAGCCACATATGTAATTTAAAGGGTTTTTTAGCAGTCACATTAAGAAAAAGTAAAAAGAAATATGACAATAATTTTAATAATATATATATATTTTTATAATTTTATTTATTTATTTATTTTCCCCCAAAGCCCCAGTAGATAGTTGTAGGTCATAGTTGCACATTCTTCTAGTTGCTGTATGTGGGACGCGGCCTCAGCATGGCTGGAGAAGCGGTGGGTCGGTGCGCGCCCGGGATCCGAACCCTGGCCGCCAGCAGCAGAGCGCGCGCTTAACCGCTAAGCCACAGGGCCGGCCCATTAATAATATATTTTATTTAACCCGATATATCCTAAATATTGTCATTTTTCACATGTAATTAATAGTAAGAATTATTATTGAGATATTTTACATTCTTTTGTTCCTACCAAGTCTTTGAAATCCAGTGTGCATTTCGCACCAAGAGCACATCTCAATTCGGATGAACCATGGTTCCAGTGCTCAGCAGGCACACTTGGCTAGCGGTTACTGCAGTGGAAAGTGCAGACGTAGGTGTATGACTTGCCAAGGTCTATAGGAGGCAGTAGAGTATAAAGTCATGCCTGGCAATTCCAGGTAGATTTAATCTCACCGGTTAAAGATTTCCACTATGTGGAATTGGATGCAGGGAATGAAAAATTACTATGTGCCTGGCATTATTAATAGATACAATTATTTTTATATATAATTCAATACTCCCAACAACCCTATGAGATGAGTGAGGGGATGCTCATTTTACAAATGAGGAAAATGAAACTCAGATAGTCTGGGTGGCTGCCCAAAGGTTCCCCATCGAGCAGCTGGAGGAGGCAGGATGCCAGCACAGGTCTGTTTGGTGCCTGAGCCCAGAGGCTTCCCCTCCCCCACACCCCCAATGTTGCCCCATTTTCCAACCACACAGACGTCCTGGATGGGAGATAAGTGAGTACCCAAGAGTCCAGCGTGGTAAGGTTGCTCAGGCCAAGGTGAGAACACCCAGAAAGGGCATCCAGCTCAGACTGGCTTGGACAGCTTCTTGGAGCAGGTGACTCCTGAGCCTGCCGAGGATGACATAGCCGAGAAGGAGGCCAATTCAGAGAGCTGCCGCAGGAAGGTGTCAGGGGCAGCCCTTTGGGGACCGCAGATGGCTCTGAGTGGCTAGAACAGGGCCCAGGTGTGCTGGGCAGACATGTGGGCTGAGAGTAGAGGAAAAGTCAGCCATGGGCCCAGCACCCAAGGGTTTTACCCTGAGGGCAGGTGATTGATGTGAAAGGATCTGCTGTTGAGATGGCTCCACATCCTGGATGCAGAATGGAGGACCAATAAAGGACTGTGCCCAGGGTGATCCCACTTGCACATTTCCTTTGTAAATGTAAATTTCAAGTCTAACCACGTGTGGTCACCCCCATAACCTGGCCCGGTCAACAGAGCAAAGCGAGAGCTCTGGGAGGTACTTAACTTTCACCCCAATGGATATGGAGTCAGACAAACCCAAACTCCAGTGCTGGCTTTGCCACCTAGCTGTGCCACCTCAGCCAAGACTCAGTTTCTCCATCTATAAAGTCAGAACCACACAGGAACTGACTGGATAGAGCCGGTGTGAGGATTAAATGAAAGAATGCTGGGCAAGTGCTCAGCAGAGGAGCTGATACCCAGCCATGCTGAATGGATCATGCCCAATGGTGTCACTGTCACCAAAGCACTGCCACAGTGGACCTTCAGGACCATAGGTGGATGGCAGCACACGGACTCCAAGTCCCCTCCTGTATCACATGCACTTCAGCACATGGCAGGTGCAGGACACCT
Organism: Diceros bicornis minor; assembly: GCF_020826845.1. Classification (NCBI taxonomy): domain Eukaryota; kingdom Metazoa; phylum Chordata; class Mammalia; order Perissodactyla; family Rhinocerotidae; genus Diceros; species Diceros bicornis. Next base: position 20,506,906 of record NC_080745.1, on the reverse strand, counting down.
GCTCCGTGATACACTTATTCATTCCCAGCTATTCTAAGGTTACATGCCAGGTGCTGGGGAGGGAAAGGCGTTCCTCCCCTCGTGGACTTACAGTCTAGTGGGGAGACAGAGGTTACTTAAATGACACAAGTAATATACAAAGTACAACCGCGACTCCTGTTTCAGGGGAGAACTCACTGTTCTAGTCAGAGAGATGAAGACAGGCTCACTTTGTGTATTAGTTTCCTGGGGCTGTGGTAACAAAGTACTACAAACCGGGTGGCTTGAAACAACATACGTGTATTCTCTCACAGTTCTGGAGGCTGGAAGTCTGAAATCAAGGTGTCCACAGGGCCACGCTCCCTCTGAAGGCTCTAGAGGAGAATCTTGCCTTGCCTCTTTCAGCTTCTAGTGGTGTCTGGCAATCTCAGCTTGCAGCTGTGTCTGCAAATGGTGCACCTACAGCCAACCACCAGGAGAGGGCGCTGAGGCTCAGGCAGGTGGAGGGACTCTGCCTCTCCAGTTTTTCCTCTCCTGCGTCTCCTTTGCACATCGTTCTGCCTTCTCTCCCTCTTCTTCTTTAAGATGACCCAATATAAAGTGAAAATATATTTTAAAATATTTTTTTTCTTGTTGAAAAGAATCATCATATCCTCTTCTCTATTTAACAATCTGGTGAATGAAAAAAAGATTTCAGCCCTCCTACCTCCCATTTAGCTTTCAGAATATGCATTGCTAATACTTCCCTGCAATTTTTCAGGGGACATCAAGAACCTGAGGCAGGAATTCCACTTCTGAGGAGCTGCTCTAAGGATAGACAAAGATGTATTCATTAAGATGCTCATCATGTCAATATAAAATTTTTTTTAAGAAACACTTTTATCTTACTTATAAAACCGCTTTATTGAGCTATAGTTGACATAAACTGCACATATTTAAAGCATACAATTTGATAACTTTTGACATACGTATAAACTTGTCATCATGGTGATAATATTTTGTAATTTTTCTACTTTATAAGGTAGCATTTTGTCATTATGAAATATTATTTTAGAAAATTATTTTAATGACTGCATAGTATCCTATCATGTGGTATATGATTTATAATATTGAAAAATGAAAGCTAATTGAGATATCCAACAATAGAGAATTAGTTGACTCAACTGTGGTCTATTCTTAACATGAAATACGATGTGGCCAAGCAGCTTTTGAAAATCGTTTTGTAGAATATTTATTGACTTGATAAAATGTTCAGGATCGATTTTTAAGTAAAAAATATATATACACGTGTGTTCATGTGTGTATAGGAAAAAACTGAACAAAATTTTAGACAGGCCCAAATGCTAACAGTCGTTATCCAAGGTGGTGGGATTACAAGTGGCTTTTTCTCTATTTCTGCGTTTTTCTACGTTTGATGCACAGAATCATCATAATTAATTTTAAAAGGCAAAAATATTCCATTTTTTCCTGAAAATTAACAGCAACTTAAATGTCCAAAAGGGGAATTTTACACACATAAGATGAGATACTATACAGTCATTTAAAATGTTTTAAAAGAATATTCCATAATACGAGAAAATATTTGTGATATATTTAGTGGAAGAAGCAGTTTACAAAATAATATAACTTAATTTAAACGGTATTGAGGAGCGGTAGAGAAGACGACGGCATAAGCGGACTCTGAACTCACCTCCTCCCACAGACACAACAAATTTACAACTACTCTTGGAACAATTGCCCCTGAGAGAGAACTGAAAACTGGATAAAAAGAACCCCTGCAAGAAGGGACAGTGCTGACTGAGACGGAAGAGGCAGAAATTCCCTTCTGGAGAGGGAAAAAGTCACATTTGCAAGCTGCAATGCTTCATAGCCAGCTAGGAGCAATCCTAAGATACACAGCATTCCCTGGAGGAGTGGGGAAGCTGAGCGGGGAAGCATTGCCACTATAAGCATCTTTTGGACTCAGCACAACAGAGATGAGTGTGATAATATCTGGCCTTGCTGGCTACTAACAACAGTGGGGAACACCCCCAGAAAAGCTATCAGATATAAGGGGGAAAAAGCCTGCTCTGGAAGGGCCCATGCACAGATTCACCCATTTTGGAAAGCAACCTAAAATCACCAGAAAGAAAGATGCACAGTCCTTTGGTGAAGAGACTCACCTGATAGGCTCTGGGTGAATCGTGGTGAGGAGTGAGACCTCTCCAGGGACTGAGACATTGGCAGCAGCCATTGTTGTGACCTGAGGCAGGCGTGTTGACAGAGAAGTTGGATGATGCCATTGGAGTTCTTCCCCTGCCCTGTTTGTCCAGGGTCTGCCACATCCACTATAGCACCAATTTAATCCAGCTCAGCCAGAGTAGGCAGCCCACCCTAGGGACTGGCCCCACCCAACAGCAAGCCCTCCAGCAACTGGTGGGCCTGCATAGGCTGGGTGCCTGGATCCTCTGCAGCTGGGCAAGTGGATCCACCTCTGTGGGGCAGGGCATGTGCAAGGAGCAGGTGGAGTGTGTGGGGCCTCAGAAGTGGGGCAACTGAGTCCACTTCAGGGGGTAGGGGTGCATGCACAGGGCAGGACTGTGTTGATGGTGTGTGGCCCTGTGGGTGGTGGGGCTTATCAGCTGCGGAAGACGTGCTTCTCAAATAGCCATATAAGGGATCAGCCCCACTTTTCAAAGCCTGAAACAACTGGGTGCTCTCGTGTCTGGGGCCAGCCCCACCCAGCTGCAATCCTCAGAGAGCTGACAAGAGCCTTGCAGGCCAGAGGCCTACAGCAATTGTAAGCCCCTGAGCCTAGCAACCAGCCACACTGGGGGCCTACTCACTCAACAGAAAAACTGCAACAGGAATGTGCTATTAGACCTTGCAGCCCACTGTGCTGGGGCTCCCCACGCCCAATAAAGAGACTGAAGGGTCCACAGCAGCCACACACAGCTGAGCGTTACAACCAGCCAGCCAGGGGGACAGCCTAACCTCCCTGGGCACCTGTAACAAGAGCAAACCTGCCACAACAGAAGGACACAAGTAGCCCACACAGGGTCACTCCTGGAACATTTGGAACTGGTGACAAGAGGGAGGCACACTGCAAGGCCTCACAAAGCATCACTTACATAAGGCCACCTCTCCAAGATCAGGAGATGTAGCTGACCTACCTAATACGTAGATATAAGCACAGAGAAAGAGGCAAAATGAGGAGGCAGAGGAATACGTTCCAAGTAAGGGAACAAGACAAAACCCCAGAAAAAGAACTAAATGAAACAGAAATAAACAATCCACCTGACAAAGAGTTCAAACAAAGTCATAAGGATGCTCACTGATCTTGGGAGAAGAATGGATGAACTCAGTGAGAACTTCAACAAATGAATGGAAAATATAAAAAAGAACCAATCAGAAATGAAAATACAATACTGGAAATGAAAAATTCACTGGAGGGACTCAATAGCAGCATAAAGGATACAGAAGAACAGATCAGTGAGCCGGATGAAAGAATAGAGGAAATCACTGAGGCTGAACAGATAAAAGAAAAAAGAATTAAAAAGAGTGAGGACAGTCTAAGGGACCTCTGGGACAACATCAAGCACACTAACATTCGTATTATATGTGTCCCAGAAGGAGAAGAGAGAGACAAAGGGGTAGAGAATCTATTTGAAGAAATAATAGCTGAAAACTTTCCTAACCTAAGGAAGGAAACAGACATCCAGGTACGGGAAGCACAGAGAGCACCAAACAAGATAAACTCAAAAAGGCCCACACCAAAACATATTATAATTAAAATATCAAGAGTTAAAAAGCCACAAGAGAAAGGCAGCAAGTTACATACAAAGCAAACCCCATAAGGCTATCAGCTGACTTCTCAGCAGAAACCCTACAGGCTAGAAGGGAGTGCCATGATATGTTTAAAGTGCCGAAAGGAAAAAACCTACAGCCAAAAATACTCTACCTGGCAAGGTTATCATTCAGAATGGAAGCAGAGATAAAGAATTTCCCAGATGAGCAAAAATTAAAGGAGTTTATCACCAAGAAACCAGTCTTACAAGAAACGCTAAAGAGACTTAAGTGGGAAAGAGAAGACCACAAATAGGAATAAGTGAATTATCAAAAAAAAAGCAATAAAATCACTGGTAAAGGCAAAAATACAGTAAACATAGCAGATCAACCACCTATGAAGATAACATGAAGGTTAAAAGAAAAAAGTACTAAAATTACCTATTTCCATGATAAGAGGGTAACGGATACACACACACCCAAAGAGAGGTTAGATATGATATCAAAAACATAAAATCTGAGAGGAGGGGAGTAAAAGAGTAGAGCTTTTAGAAAGAGGTCAAACTAAAGAGACTATCAACCTAATATATATTGCTATATATGTAGGTTATTATATATGAACCTCATCATGATCACAAACCAGAAACCTACAATAAATACACAAAAAATTAAGAGAAAGGAACCCAAACATAATACTAAAGAAAGCCATCAAACCACAAGCAAAGAGAGCAAGAGAAGAAAAAAGGAACAGAGAAGAACTACTAAAACACCCAGAAAAAAAGTAAGAAAATGGCAGTAAGTACATTCGTATCAATAGCTACTTTAAATGTCAATGGATTAAATGCTCCAATCAAAAGCCATAGGGTGGCTGATTGGATAAAAAAAACAAGACCCATATATATTCTGCATACAAGAGACACACTTCAGACCTAAAGACACTCACAAACTGAAAGTGAAGGGATGGAAAAAGATACTCCATGCAAATGGCAATGAAAAGAAAGCTGGGGTAGCAATACTTATATCAGACAAAATAGACTTTAAAATAAAAACTGTAACAAGAGCCAAAGAAGGGCACTAAATAATGATAAAGGGAACAATCCAGCAAGAGGATATAATACTTGTAAATATCTATGCGCCCAACATAGGAGCACCTAAATATATAAAGCAATCAATAACAGAAATAAAAGGAGAAATAGACAGTAATACAATAATAGTAGGGGACTCTAACACTCCACTTACACCAATGGATAGGTCATCCAAACAGAAGATCAATAACGAAACATTGGCTTTAAACAATACATTAGGCAGGATGGACTGAGTTGCTATATACAGAACATTCCATCCAAAAACCACAGAATACACATTCTTTTCAAATGCACATGGAACATTCTCCAGGACTGATCACATATTAGGCCACAAAACAAATCTCAATAAATTTAAGAAGACTGAAATAATACCAAGCATCTTTTCTGACCACAAGGGTATGAAACTAGAAATCAACTACAGGAATAAAATCAGAAAAGCCACAAATATGTGGAGATTAAACAAAATGCTACTGAGCAACGATTGGGTCAATGAAGAAATCAAAGGAGAAATCAAAAAATACCTGGAGACAAAGATAAATGAAAACACGACATGCCAGAATTTATGGGATACAGCAAAAGCGGTTCTAAGAGGAAAGTTTATAGCAATACAGGCCTAACTCAACAAACAAGGAAAATCTCAGATAAACAATCTAACAGTGGACTTAAAGGAACTGGAAAAAGAAGAACAAATAAAGCCCAAAATCAGGAGAAGGAAGGAAATAATAAAAATCAGAGCAGAAATAAATGAAATAGAGACTAAAAAACCAACAGAAAAAATCAACAAAACTAAGGGCTGGTTCTTTGAAAAGATAAACAAAATTGACACACCTTTCGCTAGACTCACCAAGAAAAAAAAGAGAGAAAGCTCAAATAAATAAAATCAGAAATGAAAGAGGAGAAATTACAACAGCCACTTCAGAAATACAAAAAATTATAAGAGAATACTACAAAAAGCTATACGCCAACAAATTGGATAATCTAGAAGAAATGGATAAATTCTTAGAATCATACAACCTTCCAAAACTGAATCAAGAAGAAATAGAGATTTGAATAAACCAATCACCAGTAAGGAGATCAAAACAGTAATCAAAAATCTCCCAAAAATAAAAGTCCAGGACCAGATGTCTTTCCTGGTGAATTCTACCAAACATTCAATGAAGACTTAATACCTATCCTTCTCAAACTCTTCCAGAAAACTGAAGATGAGGGGACGCTTCCTAACTCATTCTACGAAGCCAACATTACCCTGATACCAAAACCAGACAAGTATAACACACAAAAAAAGAAAATTACAGGCCAATATCACTGATGAACATCAATGCAAAAACCCTCAACAAAATATTAGCAAATAGAATACAACAAAACATTAAAAAGATCATACACCGTGATTCAACGGGATTTATTTCAGGGATGCAGGGATGGTTCAACATCCGTAAATCAATCAACATGATACACCACATTAACAAAATGAAGAATAAAAATCACATGATCATCTCAATAGATACAGAGAAAGCATTTGACAAGATACAGCATTCATTTATGATAAAAACTCTGAATAAAATGGATATAGATGGGGGGCCTGCCCAGTGGCACAGCGGTTAAGTGCACGCACTCCGCTTCAGTGGCCTGGGGTTCACATGTTCGGATCCCGGGCACGCACTGACACACCACTGGTTAAGCCATGCTGTGGCAGCAGCCCATATAAAGTAGAGGAAGATGGGCATGGATGTTAGCCCAGGGCCAATCTTCCTCAGCAAAAAAAGGAGGATTGGCATCGGATATTAGCTCATGGCTGGTCTTCCTCACAAAAAAAACAAAATAAAATAAATAAAATAAAATAAAATGAAATAAAATGGGTATAGAAGGAAAGTACCTCAACATAATAAAGCCCATTTATGACAAACCCACAGCTAATATCATTCTCAATGGAAAAAAACTGAAAGCTATCCCTCTAAGAACAGGAAGCAGACAAGGATGCCCACTTTCACCACTCTTATTTAACATATTATTGGAGGACCTAGCCAGAGCAACCAAGCAAGAAAAAGAAATAAAAGGGATCCAAATTGGAAAGGAAGAAGTGAAATTATCACTATTTGAAGATGACATGATTTTATCTATAGAAAACCGTAAATAATCCACCAAAAACAAATTTTTAGAAATAATAAATGAATATGGCAAAGTTGCAGCATACAAAATCAACATACAAAAATCAGTTGTGGGCCGGCACGTGGCTGAGCGGTTAAGGGCGTGCGCTCTGCTGCTGGCGGCCAGGGTTCACATCCCGGGCTCGCACTGATGCACCGCTTCTTCAGCCATGCTGAGTCCGCATCCCACATACAGCAACTAGAAGGATGTGCAGTTATGACATACAACTATCTACTGGGGCTTTGGGGGAAAAAATAAATAAATAAAATTATAAAAAAAAAAATCAGTTGTGTTTCTGTACACTAAAAACAAAGTAGCAGAGAGAGAAATTAAGAATACCATCCCATTTACAATTGCAACAAAAAGAATAAAATACCTAGGAGCAAACTTAACCAAAGAGGTGAAAGATCTGTACACTGAAAACTATAAAACACTGTTGAAAGAAATTGAAGAAGACACAAAGAAATGGAAAGATATTCCATGCTCTTGGATTGGAAGAATTAACATAGCTAAGATGTCCATACTTCCTAAAGCAATCTATAGATTCAATGCAATCCCTATCAAAGCTCCAACAACATTTTTCACAGAAATAGAACAAAGAATCCTAAAATTTATATGGAACAACAAAAGACCTCCAATAGCTAAAGCAATCCTGAGAAATAGGAACAAAGCTGGAGGTATCACACTCCCTGATTTCAAAATACACTACAAAGCTATAGTAACAAAAACAGCATGGTACTGGCACAGAAACAGATACACAGATCAATGGAACAGAATCAAGAGCCCGGAAATAAACCCACACATATATGGACAGCTAATTTTCGACAAGGGAGCCAAGAACATACAATGGAGAAAGTAAAGTCACTTCAATAAATGGTGTTGGGAAAACTGGACAGCCACATGCAACAGAATGAAAGTAGACCATTATCTTACACCATACACAAAAATTAACTGAAAATGGATTAAAGACTTGAATGTAAGACCTAAACCATGAAACTTCTAGAAGAAAACATAGGCAGTACACTCTTTGACATCGGCCTTAGCAGCATATTTTCAAGACCATGTCTGATCGGGCAAGAGAAACAATAGGAAAAATAAAGAAATGGGACTAAAAAGCTTCTGCACAGCAAAGGAAACCATCAACAAAACGAAAAGACAACCTAACAATTAGGAGAAGTTATTTGCAAACCACATATCTGATAAAGGGTTAATATCCAATATATAAATATATACATCTCAACAACAAAAAAACTAAAAAAAATAGGCAAAAGATCTGAACAGACATTTCTCCAAAGAAGATATACAGATGGCCAACAGACACATGAAAAGATGTTCAACATCATTAACTATCAGGGAAATGCAAATCAAAACTACAATGAGATATCACCTCACGCCCGTCAGAATGGCTATAATTAACAAGACAGGAAACAACATGTGTTGGAGAGGATGTGGAGAGAAGGGAACTCTCATACACTGCTGGTGGGAGTGCAAACTGGTGCAGCCACTATGGAAAACAGTATGGAGATTCCTCAAAAAATTAAGAATAGAATTACCATATGATCCAGCTATTCCACTGCTGGGTATTTATCCAAAGAACATGCAAACACCAATGAGTAAAGATACATGCACTCCTGTGTTCATTGCAGCGTTATTCACAATAGCCAAGACTTGGAAGCAACCTAGGTGCCCATCAAGGGACGAATGGATAAAGAAGATGTGGTATATATACACAATGGAATACTACTCAGCCATAAGAAACGATGAAATCCGGCATTTGTGACAATGTGGATGGACCTTGAGGGTATTATGCAAAGTGAAATAAGTCAGAAGGAGAAAGTCAAATACCGTATGATCTCACTCATAAGTAGACGATAAAAACAACAACAAACAATCACATAGAGACAGAGATTGGATTGGTGGTTACCAGAGGGGAAAGGGAGAGGGGGGAGGGTGAAAGGGGTGATTAGGCACATGTGTTTGATGATAGCTTGTAATTAATCTTTGGGTGGTGAACATGATGTAATCTACATAGAAATCAAAATATAATGATGTACACCCGTCATTTATATAATGTTATAAACCAATGTTACTGCAATAAAAAAAAAATCATGAGAAAAAAGGGCATTGAAAAACAGACTATCATTACATATGCTAAAATATTTCTAGACTGTAGGATTATAGGAGATTTGTATTTACTTCTTTATGGTTTTCTGTATTTTCCAGATTTTCCACAATCAATATGAATATCAACTACAACAAGAAAAGATATTTAAAGGTCCTGTTATAAAATTCACTATGTTAAGGTTGTGAAACAATAGTGAATTTTTATTTTATTTCATATTTTTCTATATTTTCCAAATTCTTCTCAATGCAAATAAAAATGATTTTAAATTGTATTAATTACTACCATACAAAATTGTTGATCAGAGGACACTAATAATAATATACCTCATGATTGTTTAACAGGCAGTATTTCACCCAGTGTTTTCATGCATAGTTTCTCATTTGATCCTCAAAGCAACTCTGTGAAGATGAGATAGGTAGCTAGGTAGACATGAGCGGGGGATCATTGGAGACCTTGCTGCATCAGTGTAGCGTCTTGCTGGCATCCTACAAGATGCAGATAGAGGGGAACTGAGACCCGCCTGATGCCACCACCAGAGTCTGAGACCGGCGACCAGGACGATAAAGATAACAAGTGCATAAACAACACATACAAAGCCTTCTGCTACACACCTCTAGAGGACCTTTCTTTAATTTACATACAAATTCCATATGCATTAGGCCCCCCTCCGCCGGCGATGACTGCCATGACAGTTCCGGAGATTCTCCTAGAAGGTCAAGAACTCCCCCTCCCGACATGTGGGTGGAGGAAAGACCATTATTGGCAGATAACCAGATAATGCTAATTCCCTCTAAACAGCCCAAATAAAAATAAAACTAACCCAAGACACGGGGCAGATGTGTTGTCTGGCACTGCCCGCTCCTGACTTGGAGAGTATCTGACCTTTCCTCTAATAGATCTTTGCTTGCTTGCTGTTGCCATTGTGTCGGTGTCTGAATTCCCCCCTTACACTGGCCAAGAACATGGGCGATCGGACTCTTCAGTCCGGTTACAAGTAGGTCAGCTGTGCTCCTTCTAAGAAGACACCGCCTTCCCCGTTTACACTGCAGGGACCTCACTGCGTCCCGGACTTAGGATGAGTTGCCAGAGAGGGCGGCCGTCTCCCCTCCTTCTGTGCTTTCTCAACACCGCAGACTCCTGGTGGTGCAGCCCTTTGCTCGTCTGCATCTGCAGCTGAAGGCCAGTGCGTGCTTCTCCCTCGAAGCCTTCTAAATAAATGAACAAAATTGGCACAGAATGCTATAGATTTCCAGAAGCTTTTTAAAAAAATCTTTTTAAAAATTGTAGTAAAATACACATAACATAAAATCTACCATTTTAACCATTTTTAAGTGTATAGTTCAGGGGCATTCAGTACATTCACGTTGTTGTGCAACCATCACCACCCTCCATCCCCAGGACATCTTTATCATCCCATCTGAAAGTTTTTGAATCGACAGTCTCATAACGCATTTTATTACTGGTCAGGTAAGGAAACTGAGGCTTTCTTCCTCTCCCCTCATCTCTCTTTCCTGTTTTCTCCTCAATGCTTGCAGTCTGGCTTAAGGAACTGGAACTGGTCCCACTAAGGCCCTCAGCACCCTTCTGGTGGTCGAATCTCACGGGCTGCCTTCTGGTCCTGCCTTGCCGCTGGTCTGCAGCATTGGACAATTCTCTTTTCCAGCCCTCCTGGAAATTTTCTCCTCCCACAATTTCTATAACACATTCTCTCCTGGGTTTTCTCTTATCTCTTGGGTCTTTTCTTCTGTCTTCTCCTCCTCCTGGCTCAGGAACTCATCCCCACTCTGGATTGTTGCAAGAACCACCTGGCTGGTATCCCTGCCTCTGGGCTTCCCCATTGAACCAGGGCCATCTTTCTAACAAGGAAACTGGATCCTGCCCTCAAGTCTACAAGTGTGGCCTAAATTGACAGGATAAAATCTAACCTCCTTAGTTAGATATAGAATGCTCCTTGTAATCTGACCCCTGGTGACCTATAACACTATCCTCACCCTCACCCCTTTATAGTCTGCAGTATAGAATCATTTGCAGTTACAGTGTTGAAAAACCAATCTGTCTTATGCCTCAGTGTCTCCATACATGTGGTAGCTCTATTCTAGAGCTTGTGTTCTAATTGCTTGCGTGCTTGTCTATCTCCCACTACAGGGCAGGCTCCTGGAGGGCAGGGATCTTGCTTGTCCATTTTATATCTCAGCGTTTAGTATAGTACTTTATAGTTGGACAATAAAATAACTATAAGCAGCTCTAGAAAACAGATCAATGTCTTGACGGAGATCTCAAAATCATTAAGGGGTACAGCTGGGACTGGAAGCCAGGTCTTGAAACGCCCTGTCCCTTCCTACCATGTAAACCTCCTTCCTACTGAGGGTCATCCCAGGGACGACAAGACGCTGAGAGGAAATGGCTGCAGTCTCTGCATGGTCCTAGGAAAATAAGAAAACAAAGTAAGTGCTGTAACGCCGGACTAAGGTCGAAAGACTTAGAACCAAAAGGCATTTGACAAGCACCCCAAATTGGAGAATTGAACTACCGCTGGCGTTACAAAGCCACGCTGCAATAGCGAAGTCCAGCCGCTAGAGGGGGCTCCTCTCCCGCCTCCTGCTGAATGTCGTGGAAGGAGAGCAGGCGGTGTGTGGGTGGGAGGGGTGTCACTCTCTCCTCCCCCAGGCCCGGGGCTCTGCCGGCCTCCCGATCGCAGCCTACAAGAGCTTGCTAATTCACGTGAGCTTGCACGAGACAGAGAGGCGGAGTGGTGTGGCTGAAAGAGCTGTTGTCTGCATCAGGATACTTGGGTCCTGCTTTTTTCTAGATCTACCACTAACTCGCCATGTGACCCAATGCCAAGGAGCCCCAAAGGGATATTTAGATCTTTTACAACTTTAAAATTCAGAAAGAGGAAACTTGCGTTTAAAGATTATTCGTCATTTTCCAAGGTATCAGAGTAATGGCGGAATCCTCTCCCGGGGCTGGTAATCACAGACTTCTCCCCTCCACTCACCACGACTATGACCCGCTTCTAGACGACTGTTGCTCATATAATTATTCGAGGCGCTTCTCCCGAAGAAAGAACTGTAGTTGCACTCTTGGTTTTAACTATTTTCATATGTTATGAGTTGAAGTAAATGATATATTTGATTAATCCGTGTGAGATAGGTCCTGCTCAGAGTTCTCTGAAAGATGAAGAGATCTGGCCCTGAGCCACTGCCAAGAAGGAAAGGGGGTCCGGGCGGGGGGGATATGAAAGACGAGAGAGGAGAGACAGAGAGATTTCCTTTTACAAACCCAGATGTTTTCCTTGGTGGTTGTGTGTGGTTTCCACAAAACCCACCTGTCATTTAGTCAAGACTGTTAATTAGGGGGCACAGATTTGGACTGTTGTCTCTAGCCCCCAAGCTGGTTATTAACCAGGAGGCTGAGCTGGTGGCTGCAGCAGACACTGGAAATTCACCAAGTGCTGCCCCTGGGAGATGCTCCACCTCTGAGTCCTAGGTGGCTATGGGGTGGGGGCATTCCATTCTCCAAAGTCCTGCATGGATCTTATTTCTTCTAACATTCACAACCACAAAAGAGGTAGAAAGCACCAGATTTAATTTCCAGATTAAGAAACTGAGGGTCCGAGAGACAAAAATGACTTGCCCAATGTCACCCAACTGGCACATGGAAGATCCGGGATTCAAAGCCACCCTTGACCCCAGGACCATTGTCTGCCTGTCTGCATAACCAGATCCACCCAGCTCAATCCCTGCCCGTCAGCCCTTCTCCATTTCACCATCTGCTAAACAATCACGCCCAGTTCCATCCTTGCTCTGTCTTCCCCAATCCCGTGACTCTCTAAACTCTCTGCGACTGTTTCACAGGTTACTCTCACTTCCCCAACCAGGTGGTAAGTGTCCTGAGGTCAAAGAGCATGTCTCCCACTTCTTCATCCCATATCTCCAGGTACCAAGCTGGGCACATTACTACGAGTGTCATAGTCAATGGGCCAAGAGAGAACCTACAAATGACATTGTGTTCGAAGACCACAGGTTTGGGCTGGTGGAACCACTCTTCTCTTCACGGCCTCAACTCCTTTCTCTCCTACAGTCATGCTCATGTTTTAAAGACCCTCTTGCAGCTCTTTGGATCTCAACTGAAATGTTGCTCCCCCAGAGACCCCCTGACCAGCCAGTCGCAGGTGCCATCCCTGCTTATTCCTTCTCATGGCATCTTTCTCTCTCTCCTTTTCTTCATTTCTCTATAAATTTATTGTTCTTTGTTGAAGATGTTATATAAACCAGAGTTGTAAGCCCCTCTTTGAGTTATTCTTTCCCATGTATGTATGAGATATACATGTTAATAAACTTGTTTTTTGTCTTGTTGATCTGTTATTATGCAGTGTCATCTGAGAATCTATGATGAGTAGAAGAATATTTTTCTCCTCCCCTACAGTATGTCCTGATTGTTTTTCCTTTGGGTGTTTACCTGATAATCTCCTGGTTGCCCCGAGTGGCCCCTGCTGTGGGCAGCAGCCTCCCTTTCTAGGGTTGACAGGGATCAGCCTCAGAGGTGTTGGGGTCTGTCTGCATTTCTTTTGGAGCATCCCAGAGTTTCTTTGTCCATGTACAAGCAAATATGAAAATATTTCCCCCACAGGATCATGTCTCACCCTTGCAAGTTTTCCAACTTCCTTGCTCTGTGCCCAATACTGAGTAAATCTTCTGTAGGTATCTTTTGATGAATTTGATTAACTAACGGTATTGTAACAAAAACTTGGACAAGAAAGAATGTGACTTTGCAATATGCGTGAAAGAAGAGCGGAGGCGCATGCTGAGTATGCACTGTTGCAGCGAAGAGTCTCCCTGCATCTTTTCTGCTCTAGCCCAAGACCAACCCTGCATTCTGGCCTTTGTTTCGCTTTTGTTTTTTAGTGGATGTAAGCAGTTTATTGGGAAATCTCAATTCATTCGTTGTTACAAGGACAAAATTACTTACTTCATGAAAAGGTCTTAGAACAGCGTCTGGCACAAAGACAGAAGCCGACGAGCACTTGAAATTATTATCCTGTGCACTCCTACCTCCTCGCCACAGTTCCCCTCAGACGACCTGTTATCCTGTGACATGGGCTGAATTCTGTCCCCCTGACATTCAGATGTTGAAGCCCTAACTGCCCCCCCCACACACAATGCCTCAGAATGCGACTATATTTGCAGACAGGGTCTTTAAAAAGGTGATTAAGATAAAATGAGGTCATTATGGTGGGCCTTTATCCAGTATGACTGGTGTCCTTATAAGAAGAGGAGACTAGGACACAGACACACACAGAGGGAAGATGATGTGAAGACACAGGGAGGAGACAGCCATCAACAAGCCAAGGAGAGAGGCCTCAGAAGGAACCAAACCTGCTGACACCTTGATCTCGGACTTCCAGCCTCCAGAACTGGGAGACAGTGAATTTCCATTGTCTAACCCACCACTCTGTGGCACTTGTTATGGCAGCCTGAGCAAACTAAGACACCTTGCTTAGCCCCTCATTTCCCAAACATATTAAACTAGAGAAGTTTTCTTGTTTTTGTTTTTTAGAGCCAGGCCCTGTGCCACTACGAGGACACAGGGGAGCACCAGCCACCTGTGAAGCAGTTTCCCTCTGGAATGTGGGCAGAAGGACTTTGCACCCAAGGGTGGGCAGCTCAGCGTCTACCCCAGAACCCCCCAGCTGTGCCTGGGATTGGAAGCCACCTTCCCCGCCAACTCTTTGAAGGTGTGTGTGCAGAGCTGTTGCAGCCACAGCTCCCCTACAGGGAGAAGCCCACCCTCAAGGAGGGGAGACAGTGCAGACGCCTGCCTGGGGTCCCGCGCTCATCACGACGCTTCTCAGGCCAGCCCCACCTCTGCCCTCCCTGAGCTTTGAATCTTCGGCTAACCCGCACCCTTTGCGCTTAAGTTAATTAGAGGTGGTTTGCGACGACGTTTGCAGCTCAGAGGTCCTGACCGAACACAGTCTCTACAGAATGAGGTCCTAACTCAGCAGCTCCTGCTGGCCGGGCTCCAGCCTCCCTCTCACTGCTGCCCCAGTGGTGCAGGAATGCTCCAGGGCTTCCCACAGGAATGGCCACCCTTGGCCGGGCAGTGCCTGCTGTCACCCACCAAACCTCCCCTCCCAGCGACCCCGCTCAGATTCCCCACCCAGAGCTGCGCCTCCCTCCTCCGGGCTTCCCCATCACCCTGGTGTGCGTGCGTGTCTGTCTGTCCTGGGCTCCTCGAAGCCAAGGCCTGTGTCGTAACCCCTTCTGCGTTCTCAGAACCTGCCGGGTGCCGGCGCACGTGATGCATTGAATCCGCTGGGGAAGTGCGCGTGGCTCTCGGCCTGTCCCGTGGCTTGTCCCTCAGCTCCCAGGAGGCCAGCAGTGCTCACAGAGGGGGCAGCCGCAGGCCCCATCGAGGCTCTTACAACTTGCTATTGTAGAGTCAAGTGGGCTCTAGACCGAGACCAAACCTATAAAGAAGCTCATAGTTAAAATGCCACCCAGAGCGGTCACTCAAGCAGCTCTTACTGGAGTGGAACGGAACCGACTCTTACCGGAGCTGGCCCGGGGCTCGCTGCCCTCGCTGGGCTGACCACAGTCCAGGGCCTGGCTGCATATTAAAGGAGAGCAGGCTGGAGAGGGGGAGGTTACAGTTCATAAAGTCACAGCTCCAGTGGCCGGCGGAATTGGCCATGGTCTCATTTGGATTGGCGGTGCTGGGTCATCACTGTGCTCTTTGGCAGCATTGTGCAGTGGCTCAGAGCCAGACACAGTGCCTCCTGGGCCAGATCTGCCCTCAGAGAGCTGTGTGCCTTTAGGGAGGCCCCTAACCTCTCTGAGCCATTCATCACCCAATAGAGAACAGTATTATAAATTAATGGGGATATGCTTAGGAATTAATGAAATACTATGCTTGCAAATGTTTTATTCTAACACCTTAAAAATGGTTGTTGTTGGTTTGTCTGCTTGTTTGGTTTTCTTCGAGCCTATTTAATTCTAATCCCTGGCCTTTCTCGCCCCCAACTCCTCAGGATAATCCCAAACCTGCTTGCTGTCCCTCCTCACAGCCCACACAACCTGTGACATTTGACCTCTTGACCCCTCTACTCTTCCATTTACCAAACCTTCCTTTTTCTGTTCACACTCCTAGTTCCCACGTGTCCCTTGAGCCCTCTCTAACTCTACACTTCCTTCTCTTTCCACCTTACTCTCCTGACACTCAGTCTTGGAGCAGGGGAATTACACATCTCCTAGGTGACTGCCCATCTTAGGGCCATGTGCAGCTGAGTCACTTTTGTGACAATGGAAAATGAGACAACGGAGACAGACAACCGGCATACACCCCTCACCACTAAGGTAATGACGACTCACGGTCCCCCATCACCATTGTTGACCATTCCCCACTCCCAGTTGGTGGGCTCTTCCAGATACAGGGCTAAGCGCTCACACGCATGATTTTAATTCATTTTCACAAGAGCCCTATGAGGCTGATGGCCTAGTCTGGACAAGAAGAGCCACGGTCATCAGCAAGGCTGTGTTTCAATCAGTGGGGCACAGCACTTATTCTTCCAGACAAAGCCCAGAGCCACCCACTTCTTGCTCTGCAGCTTAGCGCCGGGCATGCCAGAGGCCTGCCTCCTCCGCGGAGCCCCCATGCACTCCAGCTCAGCCATCTGCTCCGCTAACCGCTGGGAGACGGCTCAGGCTGCGGGCCCTGAGCTGACGGGGGCTCTCACTGTCATGGGAGGTTGCTCTGAAGCTTGGTGTGGAGGTTGTCAGAGCAGAATGCTGGCTATGTTTCCACGACCCAGGCATGCTGAGGCAGCACATGTTGGCAGGCCACGACTGCTGCAGCCACGGTGTGGCTTTGTGCTCTGCCTGTGGGCAGAAGGGAGCAGCTGCTCACCCACCCACTGGCTCCCCAAACTCATCTGAGCCCTGTGATTTCCTGGGCTTCCCCCTTCCTTTGTTTAGCTGGTGCTATGAACTGAATTGTGTCTCCCTAGCCCCCAATGTGATGGTATTTGGAGTTGGGGCCTTTGGGAGATAATTGAGTTTAGATGAGGTCATGAGGATGGGTCCTCATGATGGGATTAGCACCCTTATAAGAAGAGACATCAGAGAGCTCATGCTCTCTCCACCATGTGAGGACACAGTGAGAAGGTGGCCGTCTACAAACCAGGAAAAGAGCCCTCACCAGAACCCCACCATGCTGGCACCTTGGTCTTGGACTTCTAGCCTGTGAGAAAATAAATTTCTGTGGCTTAAGCCCCCAGTCTGTGGCACCTTGTTATGGCAGCCCTAGCAAACTAATACAATTAGTTTCCTTATTCTCAGCCCAATACAAGACAACAGACACGACTACTGTTGGAATTATTATCCTTGGTGCTGTTTTCACGTTTCAAGAGCACGATTAGCAAGCACTTTGTTTAGGATCTGCTTCTAGATGCTCTTGGACCAAGTTTGAATTCTCTATCTACTCTTGAAAGGTGGGTCCATTCCCAGGGCATCTATCCAAATCTAGGCCTTTGCTGGTCAAATCCCACCAACCCAGACCCCACGAATCCCCAGGATCCCAGCCCTCCCACTTGCGGGGTCCCTTTGCCTTCCCTGCCTCCTCTTTCTCTCCCTCTTTCCCTGGTCTCCAGAGGAGAGGATGTAGGAGGCCTCTCCCTGGCACCGTGGGCAGGGAACTCATTCTTCCCTTTCTAGACACAAAGCGGTCAGTGTGCACCGCCTCACAGAGGAAACATGCAGATGAGGCTTTGGGTGTGGCCGAGTCCTGGCCCCAAGTGCTGGCCTGCATTCTTTCTTACTGCTGCCTTTGTTTTCCCTTTCAGCAGACTGGCTCTGAAATAAGAAGATAATTTAAAACTCTCAATACACCACGACGTGGACGTCACAAAAAACTGGATAATGAGTGTCATCAATTCAAAGACTACTGAAGATGAATCACAGCACAAGAAAACTTGAGATGCCCTGAAAGCTACAGATCATAAGCGAAAGAAAGTTCATTCGAGTTTTCCCAAACTGACACCAATCCTAAAAATCTACGCGACTAACACTAACGAGCTGGGAAGCTGAAACTGTCCTGAACTTCAATCATAAAAACAGTATTTGATCAATCGTGCCAGACAAAAGAATTCTCTTTCTATTCTCTTTACAGAAAATTATATTAGAGAATCATTCTTATGTGAAGAGGAGTATGCAGCCAAGAAACATAGGGAAAAGGGTATTAAAAGATGCCTCAGACAACTTAAAAGTAAAAATATTGCATATTCTTCTGAATTTTGTGATGTTTGCAGTACTGGTCAGCATCTTAAAATTTGTAAATTGCTCTTCTAAATAAATATTCACTGTAGTACCTAATTTTGTATTTGAAGTTTTGTTTTTCTTTCCTTAAAGAGGGGCTCCAACATTGAATAAGCTTCAGGCTCCACAAAACCTGGATCTGGCCAGGCCTCTTGATCTGCTCTCTCAGAAAGGCTTTCAACACATGCCTCACCTCCACCACTTTTGCTCGGCCCTGTGGCTATCAGCAAGCCTTTTTCCACAGTTCACTGGACCTGCAGATTCCAACCACTCTCAGTGGCTAAACATGAGTGTGCCAGGGAGACATGCGGTGCAATCATAACAGCTCATTTTCCCTGCTGCGCATGAACCTTCCACTCCTGAAAACAAGATGTGGCCATTCTTGGGCCCTGAGATACAATGAATTTCCATGGGAGGAATCGACTTCCTCTTCCAAATGTGCTACTTGAACCACTATTTTTCTGGAGGTGAACATGGGAACCTGTTAAGAAGGCTGTGCAGCAATAGCAGGCAGCCTAAATGCCTTTCCAAGAGCTCCTGGAAAGAACTGGGTCTAGCTTTCCCCTCTGAAACTTGAGCAAACCATTTACAATGACTTCCAGGGAGCAGAGTATGATGTTAACATGCTTTTGGGGATTCATCAGTAGTGAACATTTCATTCTGTTTTCAGGCAAGTAGGCAATATTCCATGCTCTTAACCACCAAGGGCCCCAATTTATAATAAGCTCCTTGTTCGCCCCGGATCCCCTTAACACCAAAGTTTTCATGAGATTACAGTCATGCTCCGCATAACATCTTGGTCACATATATGATGGTGGGTGGTCCCATAAGATCATTATGGAGCTGAAAAATTCCTATCGCCCAGTGACATCCTAGCCATTGTAACGTTGTAGCAAGAGAAAAGGAGAAAAGGAGGAGAAGAAAAAGAAGAATACCCAAGACAATTCACAGTGAAGGATTTAGCAGAAGCTTTTGCAGACCTCAACAAGCTCATTAAAAAGTTTGAAAACATGGACTCCAACACCAAAAGGTTTTCATTAATAGTGAGGAATATTGATGGTGCATTATCTGCTTAGAAGCAAATCTATGATGAAAAAAAGAAACAAAGCAAGTAAATCACCATGGTCATATTTCTGAAAAGAGTGACACCTCCTCAAGAAGAGCCTCAGGCATGTTCTTCAGGAGGTATTCCAGAAGAAGGCATTGTTATCATAGGAGAGGACAGCTCCATGCGTGTTACTGCTCCTGAAGACCTCCCAGTGGGACAAGACGTGGAGGTGGAAGACAGTGATACTGATGATCCTGACTCTGTGGAGGCCTCGGCTATCGTGTGTGTCTGTGTCTTAGTTTTTAACAAAAAAGTTTGGAAAGTAAAAACAAAAATAAAATATTTTAAACATAGAAAAAATCTTATGGAATAAGGATATAAAGAAGAAAATATTTTTGTACAGCTGTACAATGTGTTTGTGTTTTAAGCTAAGTGTTATTACAAAGAGTCAAAAAGTTAAAACCTGTTTTAAAGTTTATAAAGTAAAAATGTTACAGTAAGCTAAGGTTAATTTCGTATCGAAGAAAGAAAAATATTTTTTATAAACTCAGTGTAGCCTCAGTGTACAGTGTTTATAAGTCTACAGTCATGTACAGTAATGTCCTAGCCCTTCACACTCACTCACCACTCACTCCCTGACCCACCCAGAGTAACTTCCAGTCCTGCAGCCTCTATGCATGGTGACTGCCCTATACAGGTGTACCATTTTTTTATCTCTTATACCATATTTTTCCTGTACTTTTTCTATGTTTAGATGCACACTTACCATTGTGTTACAACTGCCTACAGTACTCAGTACAGTACCATGCTGTACAGGTTTGTAGCCCAGGAGCAACAGGCTATACCATATGGCCTAGGTGTGTAGTAGACTATACCATCTGTGTTGGTGTAAGTACACTCGGTGATGTTCGCACAAAGATGAAATCACCTAACGATGCATTTCTCAGAACTGTCCCCGATATGAGGCGACGCATGACTGTCTTGAATCATTAAAAGAGCATTTCTGAGCAACTCTAGGGGAGCTGCACCTTTGAGAGCCATTAGGGATTGTCCTAGATTTGGAGTTTGTTATAAATAACCCCACTAGGGCTGTCTGACTGAATTAAAATCTGATATGCTTATTAGTGGGGGGATGAAATATTCTAACACAGATTTATGGTGGTAGTTGCACCACTAGATGAAGTTACTAAAAATCACTGAATTGTACACTTGAAATAGGCGAATTTTATGATCCAATAAAGCTGTTTTAAAAATCTGATATACTTTATGGTCTTTAAATTTAGGAATTACAAGCATGAGATAAAAAAATAGGTATATAAATCATTCATATTTCACAAAAAGTAAGATTTATTTGTTGAAATAGGAACTTTAAGACAAGAATAATCATAGCTTACAAAATCCTTTACACAAGAATAATCTTACCTTGCAAATCCTTATCACTTATGCTATCTCTCCTGCTCCCCCTTGAATCTCTTAGCATTCCTGAAACTTTTGAAACCCGTAGCATTTAAAGTTTGAGATTGCAATTTAGACCAAAAAACCCACAAGAAATGTTGACTTTGTCCTGAATGGCTAAGAACAAAAACTACAGCCAGTGAATCAGCTGCTCATTCAATAATCAATCAAACACCTAACATGTGTTGATCATGGAAATGAAGAGACCACCAAGTTTTTCTATCACTTTAGGTTTGTGAAGCAGGACTCATCATTGCTTAGAGCAAAACAAAAGTCTTTTAGAAGGAATCTGGAGACTGAAAGCCACATGACATGAAGTCTTCAGGGGTTGCATCTAAAAAATGTAAAAAAGCAATAATACTGTGGCTACTGTAACTACTGAGTAGTTTCATCTAGCAATTTAGATCCATTAATATGAATAAGTATAGCTTCCATTGTCTAGGGGGCATGCCCTTTTTAGTCAACTGATACTCCTGGTTAGTGGGTCCCCTGTAGGGGCCTTACTAATATCCTAGATTGAGCAGGCTGTGGTTAGTTGTGTTGTTTCTATCACATGTTTCTCTAGCTGGAATCAGCAATACCAAATAGTACAGAGGGCTCTTTCCCAGGAAAATACCAGCAAGGATTTGTTTATTGAAACGAGCTACTTACCACCTTGGAAATTCTAGTCCTCTGAAGTGGAACACGGACAGACACGTTTAACCTGGCATGGAGCATGGGTGGGGGCGTGGCAAAGGTCTGGAGGACGGGAATGCTGTGGTCAGTAGGCCCGGGCAGCTGCACAGCTGAGGGTTCCCGGGCACCTGGGTGCTCGGTCAGGACAGGATGTTCAGAGCTGGGCGAGACGCCTGATGGTAGCTGGATCTCAGCGACCAGCCAAGGGGCAAAACAGAAATTCCTCCTTTGGCCTGCCCTCTTCTCACCCTTTAAATATTGAAAAGAATTTCTGAGGACAGCTGACAGATAATAAAAAAGATAATTTCACGCAAATGTTATATCCAAAAAGTTAATTCTAAACTTTTAACTACATGCATATAATCATCTGGGAAGATCTATAACCACATGGGAAGGTACTTATCACTATTTTGGCCCCCCAGCATCTGAACTCCCTACATCGGGAAGTTTCCTACTCTAGGAAGTAGAAGCTTCCACCATGGAAGCTGGAGACGCTAGATTCTCAGGTTTGCAGCCACTATTGCTGCTAGGATGTGGGCACATGGTCCAGGCTCTGCCAATCAGATGGCCCTGCCCCAGACTCCAAGAAGAATGAACTGTATAATCTAGTCTAGAGAGGGATTCACTCACCCAACACCCTTACAACTGCCTTCCCTTGCCTGCCCCTACTATAGAGGCTGGTCATCCCAAATATGTGTGTTCCTAGCTTCCTTTGTATTTCTAGATGGCTGTGTGGCACACTTCTGGCCCGAGAGATATGGGTGGAGGTCTGTCTTGAGATTTCTTGGAAAACTCTTGCCTTCCTGATACAGGCATCACCCTTTCTGTCTTCTCCCAATTTCTGCCTTGAATGCAAATGTAATATCTAGGGCTGCGGCAGCCATCTTGTAACCATGAGGGAACAACTCTAAAGCCAACATGCAAAGGATGGTAAAGCAGATCAAAAGAGCCAGGATCCCTGGCAGATTTTTTTGGATATTTGAATCTATGCTTGCAATAACTGACAACTAAATATGTGAGAAAAGTAAGCATTTATTTTTAACCTCTTATTAGCCAGATTTTCTGTCATTTGCAACTGTCTTCATTCCTAAGTGACACAGGCAGTTTCCAGTGTCCAGCATTGGTGTGGTCTACGGTGCAAACTGCTATGTCAGAGCCAGTGGTGGTAGCAGTAGTGTTGTTGCAGGACCAGTTCTGCAGCATTATTTTGGGTGTAATTCCTCTTTCTTAGCCTCCAAACTCCTCCAGAAGTCCTGGAGATTTTGTGAGCTATGTAACATGCCTTTTAATACATTCTTTTTCTGCTTAAATTTACCAAAGTTTAATCGAAAAAAAGAAAAAGATGAGGTCATTATGGTGGGTCCTAATCCAATATGACTGACGTCCTTATAAAAAGAGGAAATTTGGACACAGAGATGTACACAGAGAGAACGCCACGTGAAGATGAAGGCAGAGATCAGGGTAAAAAAAAAATTAACCAAACTTTATTTCTGTTGCTTGCAATCAAGAACCCTGAGAAATACAGAAATTGACACCAGGAGTGGTAGCAGTAACACACCCTCAGGTAGTGGGGCAGAATTTGAAACTGATTATCTGGTCTGGTTGGATCTAAGGACAACGAAAATGCCAGTAATGTTAAGACAGTTTTGGCACAAATGCTGACTTGTGGTCACCTGCCCCGAAGGTCACCGAGAATAATGAAGGTCCCACTGGAGTTAAGGCATTAAGAAACCAAGTGGTTGCTGCCAGAGAACAGCATAAGGGCACAAAGAATTCAGGAACTGTGGGGTGGAGTGGTTGATGCTAACAGCTGGAAAGCCTAAGAAGCGAATGGCAGGGTCTTAAATTCTAGTTCAAGGCGGTCTGAAAACCAGGGACTTGCACTGACTATGCTAAAAGATATCTTATCTTTTGCAACCACAACTAAACCAAAAGGAAGATCCTGTGGGTTCCTGATTTACAACATCTGTTATTCACAACCTCCTCTTGTCTCTTGTTGATGCTTAGGGGACTGACTGGCAAGAGTGAGAATTGGGAGATTCTGAACGGAATCATAAGGGACTGAAGACTCACGGAACACAAAGCTTCTCTTGTCACAGGAAGTAACCCCTTTCCCTGTGTAACGAAGCTGTTCCTCACTTGCTTGAAGACCTATAATGTTCTTGCCTGAGGAAGTCACATTTCAAGGGGAATCCCTTTGTACCTCTTCTCTTCTCATTGTCTTCAGACCAAAACCAGAGCTAGATACCAATATGTCCGTCATGTTATAAAGCCAAACTTGGACGGAGGAGACATACACAAAAGTAACTGTGAGATTTTTTTGTGTGTGTAAGGAAGATCAGCCCTGAGCTAACATCCAATGCCAATCCTCCTCTTTTTTTTTTTGTTTTTTTGCTGAGGAAGATTGGCCCTGGGCTAACATCCGTGCTCATCTTCCTCTACTTTATATGGGATGCCATCACAGCACGGCTTGACGAGTGGTGCGTGGGTGCACACCCGGGATCCGAACCTGCAAACCACCGACGCGGAGCGCGCACACTTAACCGCTGCGCCATCGGGCCGGCCCCAAGATTTTGCTCTTTATGTTGGTAAAAGTCTTGGGAATACATGTGGGAATCTCTTCTGAGGGTGCTAAACCAGGGAGGTAAGAACAGGACGTTTCCCTCCCAAGAGATTCGAGCTCAAGGTGCTTCCTGGGTCTAACTGTTCGCTTGCTTGGTTGGTTGACTGAAACCTGGTGGCCCACACCAAAAGAAGGTAAGATACCTGAATTTCTTTGGCATAACGTTGAAGCAGGAATCCAAGGAAATAGGAATGTTGGTGTGAATATATTGTGTATGACCCACTCCCCAATCCCCTACTGTCCCATGAGAGGAACCAGAAGACACGCCCTTCATCAAGACATTGAGAAATACATTGGTGAGCAAAGTGCCCCACCACCTCTCAAAAATATTGTCATGGCTACTTTATGTACATCAGGGATGCTGTCAAGAGCTGCTGGAGTTACACAGACTCCTCCATGAGGATCCCAGGCCAGTGGTGGTACAACCATCAAGAGAGGCAAAGTCTTCTCAGTAGAAGTCATGGTGACCATGACCATTCCCAGGGCCAGTCTGGGAACCAGAATTGTCTGCACATCAGATACCGTTGGCAGAAACTAATTGGTCACAAGTCCCTAGGACCAAAATAGATGGGCAGCTCTCTATGGCCCTACATAATCCATATGACAGAAGCAAACCAAAAACTCTCTAGGTCTGACTTAAGTCATCAACAGACAATCTTGTAACCATATCTATTTCTTAAATCTGAACTTGAATGCTACAGAAGTGGTAAATTCCTACAACGTTCCCATTTAACAGTCCAGTTGATATAGAAGATGGACAAGTCTTGGAGAGTGACAATGGTTTATCATAAATTTAATAAGTGGTGACTTCAATACAGCAAACCCACACAGCCTCTGGAGGAAAATCTTTTTTCTCATTCTCAATAAGCAAAGAACTCCAAAAGCTGTTTTCTCTCATTTTGGCAAGGATGGCTTCCCACCTTGCTTCAGAGTTATGTCAACTCTGGCTCCACACCACAATTTGATCTGAAGAAATCTTAACCACTTCAATGTTCTTTAGGACATCACAGTGACCACTACATTGATGATATCATGCTATGAGGACCTAAAGAGCAGGAGTAGTAGTTATTCTGCATACGTTAATAAGAAACATACAAATTGTAGCATGGGAAATAAATCTCATGAATCGACAGGGGCCTCTGACTTTAGGGAAGCGTCTTAGGAGGGTTAGTGATCTAGGTTGAGCTATCTCCTCCAAAGTGAAGGATGAGTTGCTGCATTTTACACCACCTCCTAAAGGAAAGAGAGATACAATGCTTGGAGGTCCTCTTTACGGAAGCAACGTTTGTCACATTAGGGTGTGTTTCTCTGACCCATTTATTGGGTGACTCAAAAAGATGCTAATTTTGAGGAGGGGCCCAGAGATAGAGGACACTCTCCAACTGGCTCAGGCTGCATTGTAATCTGTTCTGCCACCTAGGACTCAGGAGATCCAATGGTGTTCCCAGAGTCAACGGCAGACTGGAGAGGTGTATGGTGCCTGTGACAAGCCCTGTTAGGAGAATCACAGGGTCAATTATTAGTGTTTTGCAGCAAATACATGCCCTCTTTGTCAAATAACTATTTTCCTTTCGAGAAAAAGACTTGGCTTTCTCCTGGGCCATGGAAGAGACTGAAAGCCTGATCGAGGAAGTCAGATTACCACACAGTCTGAGCTGTTCATCTTGAGCTGGATGTTATTTTGATCCATTGAGCCACCAAGCCAGGTTCACCAAAGGACCCAGCTACACTGGAGACTCTTAATATTCAGAAGGACAGGTTAACCTGCCTCATGGATGTAAGTCAACTTCTCTCCCCAGCTAGTCCACTACTTATTCAATGGGTTCATGGACACAGTGACTGTGCAGGCAGAGACTGAGACTATCCATGCTTTTAACAATCTAGACTTCTCCTTCCAAGGCTGACCTAGCTTCTTACCAGCATCACTAACCAACTATGAGTCTTTCAAAAGGCACCAAATTCAGGAGAGGTCCTAGACGGCCACCTGGAAGCAGACTATATAGACTAGACTTCTTTAATCATGGAGAGAATCAGTGATTTGTTCTCACTGGAATAGACATGTTTCTGAACCTGAATTTACTTTCTTTGCCCACCATGTGTGCACTATCATCCTTGGACTTTCTGAATGCCTTGTTCATCATCACAGTATCCCACACAGTATCACTTCTGACCAAGGACCTCACTTTACACCAAAAGAAGAAATGTGTTGGGCTAATTTCTGTCCCTCAGTAGCAGCTGGCCTTATAGAATGGTGGAATGCCCAATTGCAGACTTGGTTATAGCGCCTGATGGAAGATGCAACTGTAAAGATGGTATGACTGTCCTATAGTACATAGAATATCTTCTGAACTCAAGGCCAATATATGGTGGTGTTTCTCCTGCAGCCAGGATACACGGCTACAGGATCCAAGAGGATGGCATCTATCACCAATACACCCAATGACCCACTTGAAAGTTGTTATTTCTGTTCCCTTCACCTCTGGGCACTGCTAGTTTGACGGTCTTACTTAGCGGCCAATGAGGAATTCTCCCACCAGGGGACTCAAGCACAGTTCCCTTGAGATTGAAATTGAGACACTGACTATGTCAGACTCCTTATGCCAGTGGGTGAAATTGCCAAAATGAGTATTATAGAGTTGGCTGTGATGACAGTGACAATCAAGGGGACATAGTTGCTATTACATGATAGGCAGAAGGAGGTCAATAGATAGAATCCAGCCATGGTGGTGCCTCTTGTTACTGGCATGTCTGTGGAAAACTATTTTTTGTTAAAAAAATTCACATGCTCGGATCCCTCAGACATGAAGTTTACCCCCTGATTAGCTGAGATGCTTGATAAAGGGAAAGGGGGATTTTGTAATGTGCATTCAAGAGAGGAGTCATAAATTGTTGTAATTATATACCAATTATAGCCTTGTGGCCAGTTGCAAAAATAAGACCTCTAACTTTTACTTATATTTTCTTCCTTGCTGTGTCATATGTTTGTGTGTCTCTATTTTAACTAATTGCCCTTTACTTTTAATTTTCTTCTATTTTATATAAGATAAATTAGTGATAGATATCTCAACAATTTAATCTGTGAGATCAGAATATTGACCTAGGATTGTGACAGAATTAAAGGAGGAACAACTATCACCCAGAGATCCTGGACTTTGAGCTGGACACGGAAAATAATCCTTCAGTGTAACCCCTTTGGGGAGAGAGTGAAGGTATTTTTCAGTTGTACAAGGGATGTTGCATTATATTAAGTGGAAGCATTTTTATTTTATATAGTATTTACTTTCAGAATTGTAGGAATATTAAGAAGCATATTTGATGCCGGGTAGTCAAAGGGACAGACTATTATAGACATTTGGCATTCTTTTGGGCTGCTTTGGAAGTATGGGAAAGACTGTCAGTCCTTTCCAAATCCATTCTCCCCTTCATCCATAATAATAGGACCTTGACTCTTAGCTATGCATATTGCCACATGGATTAAAAACTACATTTCCCAATCTTGTAACTATCTTATTAAGGTAACTAAGTTCTACCAACGAAGTGAAAGTAGATGCATTGTGTATTTCTGGGAAGGCTCCATAAACAGGAGAGAACAAGTGTTCTTTAGTCTTCCCCTGTCCCTCCTAATGCCAGGCTGGGAGATGGATGCAATGGTTGGAGAGCCAGCAGCCATCTTGGATCACAAGAGGTCTTGCATGGTGGAGGAGAAATATCAGAGCCTGGGCCTCTGATGACAAACTATATTCTTTCAGTATAATAAAATATAAATAGATATTTTTTGAACATCCAGGTAAGCACTAGGAAGACATTGGTAAACAAGGCATAGTTTCTATCCTAAGAAAACTTATAAACCAGTGGCGTGACCGACAGTTATGCAAGGATGGTCTGTAAGCACACAGGTGGTGCACCCAACCCAATCTTGAGTCGATGGTGGGTGGTGTGGTCTGGGAAGACTTTCTGGAGGAAGTAACCTTCTTACAGATGAATAGGATTTCTCCAGTTGTTGGAGGAAGGGGTGGAAAGAGTTTTTTTTGGCCCAGGGGAGTTCAGAGGTGTTAACACTCATTAACACCTCTTAAGAGACCAGTCAGGGAGGTAAGCCAGGGTAGGAGTTTGGACTTTATCCTCAGAACAACGAGTGGCAAGTGAAAGGAATGTGAGCATGGGAGTGACACGGTCAGATTTATTCTTTAGAAAGATCATTCCAGCTCAGTCATTCTGTGCAGAGTGGATTGAGGGGAACAAGATCAGAGGTGGGGAGACCAATTCCATATTTTCTCTTTAGAAAGTGAGAGAGAGAGAGGGAAAGGACAGAGGAATAGAAAAGGGGCTTGACACAAAGGCACACTGGCCCTGACGAAGCGCCTGAAATATACTGGGAGGGTGGAAACACTAAATACTTTGGAGGAAAAGCAAGGCTGGAACCAGGGTCCGCGGCGCCCTTTTTAGGAAAAAGAACAGATCATTAGGCACAAGTTTGACTATTAACTTAAGATGAGAAAATAAATCACAAGAAATTACTGGAGTCTTGGAGATTCGGGTCTCTTTTCTTCTGTTTACCTGAACTGCTTACCTAGAAATGCTTCCAGAAGGCAGCCTGGCGTCCCCTCTCTGCCCGGAGCACTAGACAACTCCTGGCACCGCCAGGTAAAGCTAGAGAGGCACCCTGGGACGTAAACTAAGTCAGCTTTACCGCCTCGGAGCAGCGACCAGCCTCAGCAAATGAGGGAGCTCGCTGGCCCGGCGGACAGACCGTCCTACTGGATGGAACGGGAGGCGGTACGCCGGGAGGTGAACGTCACCCTGAAGTCCTGCGGGCTCCGTCCGCTGACCCGCCCCCGAGCCCCTCCCGGCACCAGCTGCACTGCTGAGCGGTGAGGGGCGCGGTATCCCCGCCAGGCGCACCGTGTGGGGCGCACCGTGCGGGTCTCCGGGAGAAAACAGCCCTGCTTACCACCGAGACCAGGTGGCAGCCACAGGGAACCTTCTTTTCCTCACTCTGAGTCTACAAACTTGACCTCAAAAACACAAACCCTGTCTTTGGCATTTCTGCATTTAGAAACAAACATCGCCCCAGCATGAGATGTCCAAGGACAAACGACGTCCAGTTCATAGCCACAGCATCGTAAAGTTTTCTTTTTCATGAAAAAAACGACTTGCAAAGTTGTTGTTTTTGAAAGAAAATATTAACTTCTGCAAAACAAAAAGTAATCATCAGCAGACAGCGCGAGGCGCGGAGCTCTGTCCCCAGAGCAGCGGACGCAACGCCACGGGGGCTGGGGGCTCTGGGGGCTTCGGGTTGGGCGGGGTGGGGGTGCGGAGCGACAGCGCGCAGGGCGGGGGCGGTGTCGGGGGCGCGCAGTGCGGGGCGGGGGCGCGAGCGGCGCGGCCGGGGGTGGGGTCCCAGGGGCGGGGTCCCAGGGGCGCACGGTGCAGCGCGGGGGCGCGCGGGGCTGGCGGGCGCGCGGGGGCGGCGGGCGCGGCGCTGCCAATCGCAGACAAAGGCCGCCCAGTGAATCATGTGGTGCCGGGGGAGGAAGTGCGGCTTGTTTTCTTTCCTCCAGTCGCGGGGCTGCGGGCGGAGCGCGATGCGCGGAGACCCCCGCGGGGGCGGCGGCGGCCGCGAGCCCCGATGAGGCCCGAGCGCTCCCGGCCGCGCCGCAGCGCCTCCGGCGCGATGGAGGCCCCGCCGTGGGACCCCCTCCGCAACGACTCGCTGCCGCCCACGCTGACCCCGGCCGTGCCCCCCTACGTGAAGCTCGGCCTCACCATCGTCTACACTGTGTTCTACTCGCTGCTTTTCGTGTTCATCTACGTGCAGCTCTGGCTGGTGCTGCGCTACCGCCACAAGCGGCTCAGCTACCAGAGCGTCTTCCTTTTCCTCTGCCTCTTCTGGGCCTCTCTGCGGACGGTCCTCTTCTCCTTCTACTTCAAAGACTTCGTGGCGGCCAACGCGCTCAGCCCCTTCGTCTTCTGGCTGCTCTATTGCTTCCCCGTGTGCCTCCAATTCTTCACCCTCACGCTGATGAACTTGTATTTCACGCAGGTGAGTCGCGGGAAGCACCCCCGATGGGCGGGAGGCACCTGCCGGGCGCTCACCGGGTAGGATGGCCCCCGCGCGGCGCTTGATACGGGGGCGACGGCAGCCGCTCGGACCGGTCCCAGAGCTACAGGGCTGAGAGTGTGGGGAAAAGGTTGTGGGGTCGCCTGAGCCCTGTCCTACCTGCAGGCCTTTCTCCCAAAAGAGGAGAAGGAGGAGGAAAGGCAAGGCTGGCGGCCACATCCAGGGGGTATCGGACCCCCTCCGCGCAGGGCGCCACAGCATCTTCATGCGCACATCGCAGTTGGTACTGATGGGAGGTGTGGCCACCAGGGAGACTTCGCCTCCAGAATTTCTCCTCCATTACCTCATCCCAAAGCACCTCGCTTCCAGTCTGGAAAGGTCGTCTGCACACTGGCCTCCAGATTTGGGCCAGACACTGGCTTTTTTTGAGTGATGGTGGGGTGGGACAGTCCTGGTTTGGATGAGATGTTTTGAATCTCCAGCCTAGGAGTCCTACTGTAACTCCGGCTTACTAACTCATCCCACGGGATTGCTAAACAGCAGCCCAGGTTAACACCCAGCTCCCGAGCTGCTGAACAGGAGTCAGGCTTGCCATCCGAACTCATCTGCGAGGCCCCAAGAAAAAGCCGCAAAAATTTACTGGGGCTTTTTTACAGGCATGCAGGAGTCATTTTATGAGGCCTATTGTTAATAAGCTGATGGGAGAACGTGCAAATTAACTTGGCAGTCGTGACCACTGACTTAATGCAAGTACAGTGATTGTCAAGTACTTTGCAAATACTGTGTAAAATATTGCATAAAGGTTTAATAGCACAATGCTACCACCCTCGTCATCATCTCTGATTCCCATTAGCTTTCCAAGCACTAGAATGTCCATTTTCACTAGGCCTCTGCTCAAGGAGAAGGCACTCACCATGTCACCTGGTGAGGGTAATTTAAAAGCTGTGTCATGGGCAGAAAGTTTATGCAAGCAGGCATTCCATTCTTTTTAACACTGTCCCTATTTCCCAAAAGAAAATTTCATTGATTTAGAAAAGAAAAAAGAAAAAAAAGATAGAAAAATGTTGCCCTGATGTAGTGGAAGCTCCTGACTGAAAATTTGGAAGAAATACTTTTGGCTAAAAAATAGTATATGTACTATTTAGTAGCTATTATACTGTTATCCAAATGGATCTATGCTCAGAGCTTTCTCCTGAGTCCAGCATATCAGCATATTTTGCAGTCCACGAGTAATGTGTATGATTTGTCCAAATACTACTTTTAAGCCCGAAAACCAGTTCAGGCAGTCAGCCACATTGCAGACACTGGGCTCTTTAATTGGATTGAAAGAGGTGGTTCCAGCAAGATAGGTTGATGTTACTTCCAGAACTGTGACATGGTCGTATTGCATATTGAGGTCTGTATTCTTGTCCCTTTTTGAGGAAAAAAAGGGAAGTGTCGGGCACTGCCATGGAGCTCTGGTCATCACTTGCGAGTTCTGCACTCGGAGCTGGGTGCAGGGCAGGGCTGCACATTTTCTGCACCATCTGCTGGTGGGCAAGTAAATGCTGAGTGAGGGGAAGAGTGACCAGGCCGACAGCCACTCAAGCTGAGAGGCTGCGAGCTACAGCCCTGGCTTCTTTCTAACTCCCAGGTCTTTTTTTCTATATGTCTCCAGGGGGGCCGGCAAGAGAAGGTGGTACCTAAGTGCTGGCATCTGAGACCCTGGCAGAGCAAAGCCATTCCTTGGCTTCCTGACAAATGCTCTGAGACTCCTGGGGAGTTATAAACCGCTTTCCTCTCCCCTCCCACACGCCTTCTCTTAGACACGGTTCTCACCATTGGAATTGCCAGAGGAGCTTTAAGAATTACTGCTGCATGGGCCCCATCTCAGAGCAAGTAAATCAGATTTTGGAGGGAAGGGGGATAGCGGCTAACAATTAAGAAGCATGTCCTATGTGCCAGGCGCAGTTCTAAGTGGTTTGTCTTATTTATTCTTCACAAGAAGTACTGATAGCATCCCCATTTTACAGAGGAGGGTGAGAGAGGTTAAATGACTCATTCAAGGTCACGCTGTCAGTGCCCAGTGGAGCCCGGAATCACACCGGCATCTGTGACATCTGAGTGTAAGGCTTATCCTTGATGGTACAGTATTTGAAACCTCTGACAATGGAAAACATACGCCACTCTGAATGTAACACCTTGTCCTCCGGAGGAGAACATCAAGTTGGGGAGATACAAAGTATATATACGGCGCAGTCAAGAAATGACTCAGTGGACTTAAGGGAGCGTATGTGTAAGCTTTAGGAGACTTGAGCGGGACCTGAGTCTTCCCAGAAGAGGTGGGTTTGCACCAGCTCCGGAGGCTGGGAGGCTGGGTGGGAGGGACGAAAGGGGAGTGGGAAGGGAGCAGCGTGGCAGAAGTTTGGAATTGGGAATGAACTGGAAGGGGATTCCGAGAGTGGAGGAAGCTTTTCTCTGTTGTTGTCACGTCCTTGATTCCTGGCCCAGTGCCCGGGGTTTACTTACTCATCTCACTGAAGCCTCGCTGATAACGCGGTAAATACGGTTTTATTACTCTCTCCTCTGAGGTTCAGAGAGATGCGGAAACTCGCCCGCAGTGCCTTGCAGCCTGTGCTGCACCTCTCTGAGTGCCTGTCCTGAGTACCCCTGTCCTGGCCATTGGAGTGCCACAGTCCAGTCCCTCCTTTCCCTCCACCACCCCCCTTGGCCGATGCCTATGTGCAGTGCACATACTGTGCAGCTGTAAGCAGCCCCTGCCTGCCCAGTGACACACATTTTAGGGTAACTTGATAATTGAGCATGCTCAATTTGATTTACGTTTTTCCCAAATCACTGTTTTAAAACAATGCTAGGAGGGGCCGGCCCAGTGGCGCAAGCGGTTAAGTGCGCGCACTCCGCTGCGGCGGCCCGGGGTTCGCTGGTTCGGATCCCGGGCGCGCACCGACGCACTGCTTGGCAAGCCATGCTGTGGCGGCGTCCCATATAAAGTGGAGGAAGATGGGCACAGATGTTAGCCCAGGGCCGTCTTCCTCAGCAAAAAAAGAGGGGGATTGGCGGATGTTAGCACAGGGCTGATCTCCTCATAAAAAAAAAAAAACAATGCTAGGTTAGGTCTGTCTTTCCACCCCCTAGTGACCTCTCAGACAGAATGACCTTTCTAGTCATTCTTGGTTATTAAAGCTTTCCATCCAGCTTAAATCTGTCTGCCCCTATCCGGGGCAGCCCAGGCTTAGATATCCAGGGCTTGGAGTAGCAGGGTATATCCTGTGCTCTTAGCCTCCCCCGTTCCCCCCTCAGAAACTGGCTTTTCTGGGGCTGGCCCAGGGAGGGGGCAGGGTTGTCTCATGTGACTCTCTGCCGGTCCGCCTCGGGTCTTGCTCTGCCTCTCTGGGTGACTCTGCCATGTGGCCGTGTCTACATTGTGTGATCAGTTTCATCCTGGCTCCCTCTGCCCATCTCCCTTCCATCCCAGTCCCTTCTCCCAGTGGGGCCACCCAGGTGATGGGCTGGTGTCCACCCACTGTCTCCTTCCAGGCCCCCATCTGCCCCTTTTCATTCTCTGCCTGCCTAGGGGCCCTGCCACCTGCAGAACCCCCAGTGGAAGCAGATAGCGCCCTCTGAGTTCCAGGTGCCCTCAGCCCCCCATGGCACAGGTTGGCCTCTGCCAGGACTCCCTCTCCACACCCCACTTTGCTCTGGTGTCTGCACCTGTTGGGCCTGTGCATTCTCAGCTCAACAAGCATCTGTCCCGGGAGCAGGGACCAGGTCCTCTTTCTTCCTAATCCCCCTGAGCAGTCCCCATGGAACTTTCTCCTCAGTGGCCTGGGGTGAGGGCCATCATCTCCCACGTGAACACTGCTCTCCTGCCAATAGGCTGCTGACTCTTTTTCTCCACTCGTTGCCTTCTCATACAGGCTGGGAGGGAGGGAGGGAGGTGGCTGGTGGTAGGACTGGTTCTGCTCACTCTTAGCAGGCCCCATGTGTGGTGTGTGTACATCTGGCTCCAAATGTTTGCAGCTTTCCTTGAAACACCGAGTATTGAGTACCTGTTGTTTCCAGCCCTGGGCCCTGGTGTGAATTCTGGGGTACAGCCAAACTCTTGCTCAGCACCCTGCTGCACCAGGACATGGTAGGGCCAAGGCTTGAACCAAGGCCTCTCACTCAGAGCCTGTTCTTCTAGTACCATGTTAATTTGCCTTTTTATTGGGGCTTAGAGTGGGGCGGGACCCTGAGACCTGAGGCACATGGGGTCTCTGTGCGTGAGGTATTGTGGTGCCTTCCACCCCCCAGGTTGTAGAGTAGAGGCTTAGAAGCAAAGGCCGCCAGCTTCTGTGCCAGGGCAGCGCCGGGGTGAGGCAGGTCTGTCTGCAAAGCTGGGGCAGAGGGTCTTGGTGTGGGAGTGGGCTTGGCGACACCTGCGCAGCTGCATCTACCAGCTGTTCTCCCTTGGAATTATGCATCTGGACCTCAGACTCTTGGGGTTCTGAGTTTGGTTGAATGCAGTGGGCTCCGCTTCCCCCCATTCAGCCTAGTCTTGAGCCCTATGACAAATTCCTGCCATTTCAGTAGGGTAGTTTGAGGAAGGGAAAGGAGAAGTGAACCCTCTTGGTTGGGGGAGAGATGGTGTGATTAATGGATGCTGATGCAGGAGCCAGGACTGTGCCACACCTTAGAGGGCAGCTGGGAAGCTGCGGGGGGTTATTGTGGGTGCCTGAGGCTCATGGTGGGGGGCTGTGGCTCATGATGGAGGCTGATGGCTCATGGTGGGGGCCTGAGATTCATGGTAGGGGCCTAGGGGTCATGGTGGGGGCCTGTGGCTCATCGTGGGGGCCTGTGGCTCATGGTGGGGGCCTGGGGTTCATGGAGGGGGCCTGGGGTTCATGGAGGGGGCCTGGGGGTCATGGTGAGGGCCTCGGGTTCATGGTAGGGGCCTGTGGCTCATGGTGGGGGCCTGGGGCTCATGGGGGGGGCCTGGGGCTCATGGTGGGGGCCTGGGGCTCATGGGGGGGGCCTGGGGCTCACGGGGGGGGGCCTGGGGCTCACGGTGGGGGCCTGGGGCTCACGGTGGGGCCTGTGGCTCGTGGTGGGGGCCTGGGGGTCATGGAGGGGGCCTGGGGGTCATGGTGGGGGCCAGGGTCTCATGGTGGGGGCCAGGGTCTCATGGTGGGGGCTTGTGGCTCATGGTGGGGGCCAGGGTCTCATGGTGGGGGCTTGTGGCTCATGGTGGGGGCCTGGGGCTCATGGGGGGGGCCTGGGGCTCATGGGGGGGGCCTGTGGCTCGTGGTGGGGGCCTGTGGCTCGTGGTGGGGGCCTGGGGGTCATGGAGGGGGCCTGGGGGTCATGGTGGGGGCCTGGGGGTCATGGACGGGGCCTGGGGCTCATGGTGGGCACCTGGGGCTCGTGGTGGGCCAGCAGAGGCCTGTGAATGAGGAGGCTGTGCTGGGAGTGGAGGGAGCAGGGACCCTGTGGGCAGGGCTGGGTTTGAATCCCGGCTTTGCACCTAGCATGGCTGCTGTGGCCAGTTACTGAGCTCCCTGAGGCCGTACTGACCTTCTTCACCAGGAAAACAGAAACCGCAGTGCTCCTCCCCACCCCCGCCCATCCCCAGGCTGGAGCAGGTTAAAGGAGATGCTGTCAGTGCTACATCCCTGTGCTCCTCTCCTCCCTCAGTTAAGGCGCTCTTGCTGCGTCCCCTGACAGCTGCAACCTAGGTTCTTGCTCAGACACCAAACCACAGTCCTGAAGGTCAGGCCCCAGTGCTGGCTCTGCCCTTTATCAACCCATCGTGTCATCAATATGGCTTTTACCACAAGATTGCAACTTTTGTGTCTGTAAGATGGCAGTGCCACTTGGCCCACCCTCAGGGAGAGTATGGAAATCAGCAGTTCCTCACAGCTGAGCTCCTGAGACCGAGAGCTGAAGGGATCAGAGGTCCAGCAGCCCAGCCCTTCATCTTGCAGATGAACCAGCCGAGGCCTAGAGAATTCTAGTGACTTGTCCTGGGTCACCCAGCCGGACCTGCAGAGCCTGGACGAGGCCCAGTGTCTCTAAGCTTGTGCTTGCTGCACACACCACCCACAACTCGATATGCACCACAGACCTCATCCTTGCCCTTGGGGAACTAGGAGGCAGCTGAAAATCTAGTCCAGGGCCCCTCCCTCCCCCACCAGGAAAAGGGAGGGGGTGACTTTGGGGGTAAGGGGGTCTCGCTGTGGCTCTTGGCAGTTAGTTTAATTGAGAAATGTTTACTGAATACCTATTGTGTGCCAGGCCCTAATCTAGGAGTTGTGAACAGGGAAGCTTCTAGGCCTCTTGGTGATTATGAAGTAAGAAGCTTAGGAACACACAAAGCAAGCCTTTGCCAGTCCCCAAGTACCTTATTTCAAAACTGAGATCACACAGGGGCAGGGAATATGCTCAGCCTCACCTCTGTGCACCACACCGATGGCCCCCTGGCCCCTGGCTCTTTGTGGTCGCTCACTGGGCTCACAGATGCCAGAGCTGTGTGTGTTTGTGTGCCTGTGTGCATGTCTCTGTGTGTGTGTGCGCACTCCTTTGTGCACCTGTGTGTGTGCCTGTGTGAGTGTGCATGCATGCCCGTGTACCTCTGTGTATGCGTGCCCTTGTGTGTGTGAGTGTGAGTGCGTGCACACGGAGTACTAGGAGAAGTTTCCGTATTGCCTTCAGTCTACACCCACCACCAGCACCCCCAGGATGTAACTTCCTAATTTTACTTCTAAAAATTTCCCTTAAGAAGAAGCCTTCTAATTTTAACAGCCCACTTGCCCAGGATCTCCCCTCAGCGCACTAGCTTTTTAGTCTCTCTGCCCCATCATTGCTGGTTCAGTGCCATAGGGTTCACCTGCCAACTTAAGGTGAACCACATCTCGTTATTGCCCTCCGCGCTCGTGGGAACAATTAGACTCTCACGAGAAATCCACCCCCATTGACCAGAAAGCCTTGATTTCCCAACAGCAGAGGCCGAGCTGCACTGCCAGCTTTGTCCTTGTGCAACAAGCACAGAGCTGTGGCTCCTGTCCCCCTGGGGAGCCTGCGTCTGGGTCCCACACAGCCTCGTGCCCGCAGGGTTTTGCTCCCCTGCCTTTCCCCAGGTCCGACAAGCAGGGACTAGTGGGAGGCAGGGAGAGCGCACTGTCCTGAGGCTTGTTTCCTCCTCAGCTGGGTCATCCATGGCTGTGTCCAACACTCCCCCACAGAGGCCTGTGATGTGTTCCTCGTTTAAGCACCCGAGGCCCCCAGTCCCTGGGAGCTGATCACCTTTGAGGTGATGGCTGGAGCAGTGCGGTACGGGCTGACCAGAGAAGAACATGGACAAAACTGAAAGCTACTCATCCAAAGAACATCGCGAGAGATCCTTAGGTTTGTGAAAAAAGCAAACCATGTGCTTTCCAAGACCTGCTTTCCCCAGTGGGTTCCTGTTGGCCCTGCAGTTCCAGTGTGAGGAGACGACCTCTTCCTGGTTTGTGGGTCTGCCTCCGCCCTGACTTTCTGGCAGGTCAGTTTCCGCAGGACAGAAATAGCCTCAGCAAACAGTCCAGACAATACCTGGCACATGGGCATTCACGGAGGTCTGCAAAGGCTTGTCAATATTTTACTTGCTGTTTATCCTGTGGCTAAAGTTTAGAGTCTGTTAACCTAGGAGGTCAGATGAAGTCCAGGTGGTATTACTCTACAAATGAGTTGGTATCCTCAAACCTGTGCGTGGAGGGCTGCAATAAAGGAGGTAGCGACGGGTGCTCGCGTCAGCATTTCAGACCTGTGAGCCACATGTGGCCTCTGGTGCGTATTCTTTTTTTTCAAATGTATCTTTTAAAAGATAAAAACTATTCTTAGCTCACAGGCCATACGAAAACAGGCTGTGGGCTGCACTTGGTCCTTGGGACAAGGTTAGGACAAAGCCATGTTTGTCGCTGAGCTCCTGCCCCACCTTTATTCTGTTCTTTTTGCTGGGGGCAAGTTGGAAATAGGCTTTGGCTTCTTGTTCCGTGGTTAGAGAGTGTCCTTCACTCTGAGCAAATCTTATTGATCACCTACACACAGGTATCTGGGGTCAGAGACAGTAAGTTGGGATTTCTGCCCAGAAGGTCCACTGACTCTTGGGAAGGACAGACATAAACAGAAACAAGAGTGCCTCAAGCCGCGTGCCACCCACAGTGCACCGAAGGGAACCTCTCCCCTGCCTGCTGGCGGCTGGGGAGACGCAGACCTGGGGCCTTGATGGGCTGGACGTCTTGTGACATCATCAGCGCCCCCCACCCCCTTTTAAGGGCAGACATACTTGCTAAGCTATGCAGTCTGTAATACACAGGGTAAATGTCTGCACACAATGGGATCAGCCCCCTGGGCTGCACCCTGTCTCATATGCTGCTATCCCCGCTTCCCAGACCTAAGAGCTGTCAGAGGTCACATTCCCATCAGGTGATGGGATCGTCCATTTGTCATGCATGACCCGTGGCAGACAGGGAGAGACACGGGCAGAACGTGCGCAACACTGGCTCCCCATGGGCCAGGCCCCGGTAAGGACCGCTCTCCTGTCCTGATGAGATGACACAAATCTGTCCATGTGGAGGTCCTGGTCCTCCCAGTTTTCACATAGTGACACAGGTTTGGACTGGAACATGAAGACTCGTTTCATTCATTCAACAAGCGTGTTTTTTAAATTGAGGTGAAATTCATATAACATAAAACTAACCATTTTAATATGTACAACTTAGTGGCATTTAGTGCGTTCACTTTGTTATGCAACTGTCACCTCTATTCCAGAACATTTTCATCACTCCAAAAAATGCTCCATACCCATTAAATAGTCACTCCCCATTCACCCTCTCCCCAGCCCCTGGCAACCACCAATCTGCTTTCTGTCCCTATGGGTTTACCTATTCTGGATATTTCACATCAAATGAATCATACAATAAGTGGCCTTTTGTGTCTGGCTTCTCTCACTTAGCATGGTGTTTTTGAGGTTCATCTGTGTTGTAGCGTGTGTCAGTGCTTCCTTTCTTTTTAAGGCTGGGTAATACGCCACTGTCAGTGTGGACCACGGTTTGTCGACCCACTCCTCCAGTGATGGACGTTTAGGTTGCTTCATCACAGCTTTGCACATGCCTGTTGTTTTCTAGACACTGTGCAGTTCGGATTAAGGTCAAACATGGGTCTGCCTTCTTGGAACTTAGTGTTGAGCAGGGAAGATAGACTACATACATGATGTATGTCTTCTTTGTGCCATTGGCCATTACTTAGTGGCAGTCCTTACAGTGGTGACGTGAAGTGTGCGATGTTTCCAATAGAAGGTTGGGGGCTTAATTCACTCCTTCATCTCTGTGATTCTCCCTCTATGATACATGTTTTAAAAAGAATCTGTGGCTTTTGCTGCTATTTAAGTGTAAGTCAAATCCGTTTGCCCTGGTTTGTTCACGGCAGCTTCCTGGGGTCCATACCAACATCAGGATGGAAGGGTGGTGCTTGGGGGAAGGCTGGTTAGCTCCCGTTCCTACCCCATGGGGCCACGCAGAGCAACTGGAATCCCTCCTCCCCTGATGCACAGCCTTGCACAGATTTGACAGCATATTTTGTGTCCTCCCTGAGTCCTCTCTGCTTGGAGTGGGACATTCTCAGTTCCGTTTGTTGTTTCTGATGGGCTGTGGGTTTGTCCCTCACCATCCCAGTTGCTGTCCCCAAAGGCCTGCCCAGTGTCCCACAGTGAGTTGGGGGCAGCTCCAGGGGTAGACTGAGGTCTCGCCGCTGGTGAGCCGTTTTTGTCACCATGTTGCTTCCTCTCGAGGAGGTACCGACGGCATTTCTCTCGGGGGCAGGCTATAAGGACCATCATCTGACACTGAGTCTGTTCGGGCTACTCTTAGAGTATTATAGACGGGGGCTTAAACAACAGAAGTTTATTTCTCCCAGTTCTGGATGCTGTAAGTCCGAGATGAGGGTGTCAGCACGGCTGGGCTCTGGTGAGGGCCCTCTTCCTGTTTGCAGACTGCCAGCTTCTCCTTGTATCTTCACGTGGTGGAGAGCCGAGAGAGAGATCTCTGGGGTCCCTTTTATAAGAGCACTAATCCCATTCAGGAGGGCTCCGCCCTCAGGGTCTAATCCCCTCCCAAAGGCCCCACCTCCTCATACCATCACACTGGGGGTTAGGACTTCAGTGTATGAATTTTGGAGGGACACAACCATACAGTCCGTAACAAGTACCACACTGCTCCCAGCAGGGCAAGAGTTCCAGGAAACCTCAGAATCCTCCTCACTTCTGAGGCAGAAAGTTATTTTGTAGGGAGAGGGGGAAAAAACAGGCATTTTCACTGCTAACTTATTTGGTAGCTTTTGCATAATTTGCTCCAAGGACCAGGGTACAGTGGTAGGACATGACACTGCTGCAGTGGCACAGAGACCTTCCTTCTTGGAGTCTTTGGGCCTGGCTCGCTAGTAAGCCCCAGCCAACCTTCCTAGGCTAAGAAGTGTGTCCTCTGTGCTATAATGTGTTACCTTATTTAAGCACATTTGGAACAATTACGGGCAGGGTGCTGGCTGGTAAACGTGAACTGCACTTGTGGCCAGAGCAGTTCAGAAACATAATAACGATAATGGTACCTTGTGTGGCCACAGCCCTTGGCATTCACGATACTGAAGAGAGAATCCTGCTTGGGAGGCTGGTCTGCATTATTAGTCTCCACCTGCGCCAGCAAGAGTGCCCGACTCCCCCACAGGGCCTCCGCCCCATGGACTCAGCAGCCTGGGCAGGACGGGGCTGCCCCTGGGGACTGTCAGGCCTGCCTCCCTTCCCTCCCCTGACAGGTAGGCCCCACACCCCCTTAGAAGTAAGGCTGCAGCCACCGTGTGGGGTTTCACAGAGTGAGGACACAAGCTGCCCTCTGGGAAGGCGCTTCATGTCATAGAGGTTTAAAAGGAGCAGGCACCTTAAGGAATGTTTATACCAGCCCTCTTATCTTACAGATAGACACTGAGGCCCAGAAAGGTGGAGAGTCCATCAGGGGCAAGCAAAGCATGTTCATGGTGGTCTGGCCAGCTGCGCCCCTGAATCTAGACACTCAGGTGACAGGAGATGACAGAAAAGCAGGGAAGCTGAAGGCCAGCGTTTGTTGTGTCTTTAGGTTGACTTTGAGGGCCTTTGAGTGGAGAGGTGCTCTCTAAGTGTCTGGGCCCCACTGCCCCTCCCCAGCTGCCTGCCCGGCCTGACTTCATCAGTACGGGCCGAGCTGGGGCTGCCCGGCTGGTGTGGGCCTGTCGGAGGGAGTAGAGGCCAGGGAGGCTCTCGTGAACCCGTGCAGGGGTGGGGGAGAGAGAGGAGCTTGGCTGGACGGGTGGGATTGGAAACTGGAGAGGAGCCCTTCAGGAAGGAGAGGAAGCAAGTGGAGATGACTTCTCACGTGAGGCCTCCGCCCCTCCACCATTTACTGAGTGAGTGCTGGGGGCCATCCAGGTGTGAGGCCGGCTCCTGCCTCACAGGGTTCCCACTGTGACTGTGGGGGTAAGACAGGCACGCGCACACACACACACACACACACACACACACACACATACACGCACGCCTGAGAAGGGATCTTAGGTCCCCGGTCAGCTGGACGGCACGGCACAGTGGGCCTCTCAGGAGAAGGCTGACAATACTTCCGGGGAGTTCCGGGCTTTCCAGATGTTCAGAGGAAAGCAGTATTGTTGTGAGTCTTGAGATCCCATGTGAAGAAGCTCGCCTGAATGCCGAGGGCTCCGTTCTCCGAGGGTCAGCGTGAGGCCAGGAGGTGAGCAGCACTCTCGCTCCTGGAGCCCCGCGCTCGCCAAGTTCAAAGGCAGGAGTTGACATAGTGAAGACCTGACCCTGGAACCCAGTCACCTCCTGGGGGCATCTCACACCTGGCCAGCCCAGGACACGGACAGAGGACACCTTGGCTTCAGGCTGCTGCACCCCAGAATTATGTGGCATGAACAGCATGCTCATTTTTCTTTCATGAAGTTCCATGGCTTTAAAAACGTGGACAGTCTCTGTAAACATAGAGACGTCGCCCTTGCCCTTGCTGTCCCAGAGAGGTGACCTGAAGTGCCGGTCCCCGCTAGAGCTGTCCTTTGCTCCTCTTCAGGGATTGCTGCAGAAGGGGAGAAACCCCGCATTTGGGCTTCAGGGACTCTGATTGTCTTGTCGCCTTGCTCTGGTGAGTGAGGATGCCCAGCATGTGGAAACACAGAGCAAGGCAGCTGACTAATGACTGTCACCCGGGGAGACCACGGCCGGGGTTTGCATAATTTCCCCAATATATCAGGAAGTGGGCAGCATGGGGGGGACCACAAGAGCAAATAGCAAATGTGTCAGTAGTTCCTAACGTTTTTGAGTGAGAAAGTTCCTTTTATGGTCAAGAAGGCATTTATGGTCACAGTTTAGTAGTTGTGCATTTAGAATCATGGTGTGAGAACATATACAAGGACTAATAATAACAACAGGGGCAGCAAACACATAAACACCTAGATAGTGTCTTTTAGGTGGCAGGCATTTGTCTAAGTGCTCTACATGTATTCATTCACCTCATCCTCACAAAAACCTATGAGGTGGGCACTGTTATTAGTCTTATTGTACAGAAGAGATACTTGAGGCACAGGGAGGTTCGGTCACTTTTCCAAAGTCACACAGCTGTTAACTGGTGGAGCCTGGATTCAGGCCCAGGTGAGCCAGCTCCAGAGTCCACACTCTGAACCATCTTTAGATGTCTCTGTGCTGGAGATGAACACACAGCTGTGGCCTGTATGTAGTGGAATACTGTGCCTCCGAGAGAATGCATGAACTAGAGCTGTGTGTTTCAACACCCATACATTGCAAACACATCATGATGCATGAACAAGTTGTAGAAGGGTATGGAAGATGTTAATACATTCAAATGAAGTGGAAAACCATGCAAGACAGTACTATATATTATTTGTGACTACATACATACATAGTAAAAGTATAAGCCTGCCTGGGTGTAATAACACCAAATTCAGATAGTGATTACCTCTGTGGAGGAGAGAGGATTAGAACCAAGGGGAGATGCTGGGGACTTCAATGATATTATTTTTATTTATTGAAAACAAAACACAACTAGAACAATCATGGCAGTGTTAAAGGTTGACAGCTGTACCGTGGGTACGTGAGTATTGGCTCTGTCATTTCTTGGTGTATATGTGACATATTTTATAATAAAGTTTAAACCCACCATAAATTGGT
The DNA here is from genome assembly GCF_020826845.1 of Diceros bicornis minor. NCBI lineage: Eukaryota > Metazoa > Chordata > Mammalia > Perissodactyla > Rhinocerotidae > Diceros > Diceros bicornis. The sequence goes on along the minus strand of NC_080745.1, from coordinate 20,463,397 downwards.
AACATTTTTCAAATGAATTTGCATACGTACCTTTAAAAATAGTGTGTATGTGTGTGAACGAGACAGAGAGGCACACTGGTGTCTTCAGCATGGACTTCAGTTTCTTCAGGATGGTTTCCACAGACTGGACTTCAGTCTGTGCTTCGTGCACAGAGTTTTGGACCCACTCAAGGGTCTCCCGGGGCCGCAGCCCACCCACAGGCGGAACCACGGCACACAGGATCAGGTATCTGGCCTGGGCGTGGGGTTGGGAGCCTGTAGAGGGTGGGAGGGTTCTGCGGTGTTCACTCTGCCTGTTCGTTTCTAAGGGGCAGCATTTCAGGGAGGGGTGGCCCAGGAGTGCAGACTCGGAGACACGGGTCTTGTTTTGCAGGGGGCTTCATAAAGCAGAATGGCTACACAGAGCAATTCTGAATCAAGTGCAAGTCTGGAAGCATAGTGCTGCATTTAGTCGTCACTGACGCTGCCTCTGGGGACAGAAGAGGTGACTTTTGTTTAGTTTTGCTGAATGCACAAGGAACACTCTCATACGCACAAAGAATAGTGTGGGACATTTTTGCCAGAAGCAGCCAACATGACATTAGGAAAAATGATTGTAAGACAGCGAATGCCAACTTGAGTTAGTAGGAGAAAAACAGGCAGGCCGGAGTTCAAAGGGTGGGAACAGAATTGCTGAGACATTCAGAGGCTGGAATTTATTGTGGGGGGAGCAGGGTTCAGCAGCTGCTTCTAGAGCTTTTCTGTGACGGTCGAAGCAAGTACGTCATATACCAGTCTCTGGGCCCTCCTGCGTCATCTGAGAGGTGGAGGGCCTGGGGTCACTGAGAGGACACTGAGCTGCCCATGGTGGGCGGTGAGGGGACCTGGCCCCATGCTGGGAGAGGGCAGAGCCGGGAACCAGGGCAGCCCCACACCGGCCCTGGGGGTGACTTCCAGCTTCGCTTCATGCCCACCTGGAATCAGTGCTCAAACGAGAATCAGAGGAGCCAGGATCACTCGCAGTGGCATCCTCAAACCTGAGTGAAATCTTCGGAGTCACCTAGCTTTCCTCTCACTGCCATTAGTTCTGGGTAGGACGTTTTAAAGAAGTGTTGCTGAGACCAAAAGGAATTTGTGATTGGGGAAAAATGCTTCATTTCCACAAGATGACAGGAGTTTCCGATGGAAGCTGTTGCTTATTTCTGCTGTCTTCTGACCTGCTCCCCGCCCCTGCCTCCCATCCCTTCACCACCCCAGGGCAACTCTTGAAGAAACCTGGTGTTTTCCGAGGGGAGGGAGGCTGGACCCTGCTGTCCTCTCCCTCCGAGTCTTCATTTTTTCCCCAAGAAGAGGCTGGGACTTTCCCTTCCCCTTGAGGTTCCAGCCTGATCTCCCCATGCCCTTGGGGCCCCTGTTGGGGAGCAGGCGGCCACCTCCCTCTGCTGTCCCCTGAACTCCCTCAGCCCCCTCCTTCCTGCCTCAGTTTCCCAGCCCATGTGCCTCCCTCCCCGGGGCACCCTCCTCCGCACCCCTGCCCTCCTGCCTCTCCCTCCCTCTGCTCTGCCTTTCTGGGGCCCAGGGCCGTCTTCATTATGTTTGGTCTCCCAATCTTAAAAACAAGGTCCTGACCCCTTGAATGATCTCTTTTTCATTTCACAAAGACGTCCGTGAAGAGAAGCTTATGCTCTAGAATTGACTCAGCGCCTGCACTTCCTCCTGCTGCAGTCCAGCGTCTGCCCACTTCCCCTCCCTGTCTGCCGGCCTCCCCACATTTATTCCCTGAACCCTGGGCAGCTTCAGTCACCCTGACTGGCCCCGACCCAAGCCTCTGTCTCCCGGCCTCTCAGGCCTGACTACCTAGCTCTGGGCCTGCTCCTCGCTTCCTTTCTACTCCTTTATATTGAGTGAGACATAATTCACAGTCTATACAATCCCCCATTTCAACTGTGCTACATTCATAGAGTTGTGCAACCAACCGTCACCACCGTCAATTTTAGAATGTTTTTATCGAAAGAAACCATGACGCTATTAGCTCTCACTGCCCATTTCTTCCCAGCTCCCCAGACCTAGGCAGCTACTCATCTATGTTTTGTCTCTGATTTGCCTTTAAACCTACACTTTGTTTTCATCTTCCCTCTCAACTCAGAGTCAGGCCCTCTCCTTCTGATCCCCACTCCTGGCCCCTCTCGTAAAGCACACATCTGATTTCTAATTGTATGAATTCTACTGAAAACCCTCTGCACTCTCTTACCCAGGGAAGTGCGCGTTCCTTACCTGGGTTCACGCTGCTGCTTCCCAGCCTGGGCTTGCGTCCCAGCCTAGCCTTCCTGCTGCCCACCCTGCCCTCCCCAGGGCTACCAGGCTTCCCTCAGGCTGCCTCCTCCCCCCTCCTCCCCACACCTCCTCACACCTCCTCATGCTTCCTCACACCTCCTCACACCTCTCCATACCTCCTGACAGCTCCCCACACCTCCCATATCTCCTCACACCACCTCACATCTCTCCACACTACCCCACTGCTTCTCACAGCTCCCCACATCACCTCACATCTCCCAAACCACCTCATACCTCCCCATACCACTTCACACCTCCTCACACCTCCCCACACATCCTCATATCTTTTTATACCTTCTCACACCTCCACACACCACTTCACACCTCCGCATACCACCTCACACCTCTCCATACCATCTTACAGCTCCTCACACCCTTCCCACACCACCTCACATCTCCCACACCACTTCACACCTCCCCACTACCTCACACCTCTCCATACCTCCTGACAGCTCCTCACACCACCTCACACCTCTCCACACCACCCCATTGCTTCTCACAGCTCCCATCACCTCACATCTCCCACACCACCTCACACCTCCCCACACCAGCTCACACCTCCTCACACCTCTCCACACATCCTCACACCTTTTTATACCTTCTCACACCTCCACACACCACTTCACACCTCCACATACCTCCCATACCACCTCACACCTCTCCATAGCACCTCACAGCTCCTCACACCTCCCCACACCCCCCACATCTCACACCACCTCACATCTCCCACACCACTTCACACCTCCCCACACTACCTCACACCTCTCCATACCTCCTCACAGCTCCTCACACCTCCCCACACCCCCCACATCTCCTCACACCACCTCACATCTCCCACACCACCTCACCTCCCCACACCAGCTCACACCTCCTCACACCTTTCCACACATCCTCACACCTTTTTAATACCTTCTCACACCTCCACACACCACACCTCCACATACCTCCCATACCACCTCACACCTCTCCATAGCACCTCACAGCTCCTCACACCTCCCCACACCGCCTCACATCTCCCACACCACTTCACACCTCCTCACACCACTGGCATGTCTGTGTCTTGTTGTGAGTTTCTTGAGGTCAGGGACCAGCTTTTCCTTATTTTCACAATTCTTGAGTCCACATTCAGTGCTCAGTGTCAGATGACCCGTCGTGAACACCAGCAATCTGAATGTGGGGACAATTCAAATTTTTATCTGGCATTATTTGTTCCTAACCACTCACACAAACCCAGTCTTCCTCCTTTCTGATTTTGTGGCTCTGCTTTTGCACTGAGCAGGCAGAGCCTGTGCTGTCAGTAGCTCTGTAAACTATGAAGGAGTAATTAATCTTTGTCCGTCTCCCCCTCAGGAGCTATCTCCTCCCAGCCGAGTTCCTGCTGAGGTCAGTGGGAGCCAGTGCAGACTGGAGGAGATGGGCAGCCCGATAAGAGATCCCGGTGGCCAGAGAGCAAGAGTTAGCCCAGGAGGGTTAGCTCCAGTTCTGGGCACCACTCAATCTTCAGTGAAACCTCTTGGAGCACAGACGGGGGTGGGGGTGGGGTGGGAAGGAGAGTTTGGATTTTTTTTTTTGTGAAAACGTGGTCCAGACATTTATGCACTTTAATAAGGGCAAAAATGATACTGTAATTACAAAAATATATATATCAGTTTAAAATGCCAGGAATTAAAATACAACTTTAAGGAACTTAAGTTTAAGGATTAACTTGAAGGATAAAGGAAGGGTTTCTAGGCACAGCTTGAATAGGCCCTGTTGAATTCAAGACATATACTTGCCACGAATTATAAACAAATCATGGTCAGGGCTTTTATTTTGTTGTCGTCCTCACCTTTGCCTTTGGCTGAGAGAGAGTCATGTGATTTACTTAATATCAGATTGTGCCCTACCTGGCGATCACTCTTCCTCCGGGCGGAGACGTGGACTTAACGATGGTATGAGTTTGAGTTTTGTGGGGTTTCCCCATCATTTACTGCTCAAGTCGTTGTACCAGGTGGGGCCCACAGCGCTACCTTTCGGGTAGAATGCTTAACCTTATGGGCCCTCGTGCTCCGTGAGGTGTCCGTGTTGTGCTTGGTTGGTGTTCGTGTTCCCAGGGGGATAGGCTGAGTATCACTTTAGAGTTGTCGTTACTTCTCATTTGTTGTGGTTATTAGTACTATTATTGTCATTGTTACTATTATTAAGGCTGCAGTGAACATTCATCCCCCTGTGCTTAGTGCCAGAGGGCAATGTTTCCCAAACTCTGTTCCCAGGGACCCTAGTTGGGAAGACCTTAAGTGGACAAATAAGTTTGGAAGACCGCTGCAGACCATGTATTTCACTAAAGGTTTGCAACATAGATTAGCCTCTTCAAGGCCCTGGGAATTCCTGCAGGAAAAAACTGTTTAGCCTAGCAGTTTCTAAATTTGGTCACATGATGCTTATTTCCAGTAACATTTATTAATTCCCGGTTCTGTGGGAACACCTTGAGAAGCCCTGCCTCTAATAAATTCTTTTTTTTTTTTTTTTTTTGTGAGGAGATCAGCCCTGAGCTAACATCCGCCAATCCTCCTCTTTTTTTGCTGAGGAAGACGGCCCTGGGCTAACATCGGTGCCCATCTTCCTCCACTTTATATGGGACGCCGCCACAGCATGGCTTACCAAGCAGTACTTCGGTGCGCGCCCGGGATCCGAACCAGCGAACCCCGGGCCGCCGCAGCGGAGCGCGCGCACTTAACCGCTTGCGCCACCGGGCCGGCCCCTCTAATAAATTCTTACAAGTGGAATTGTTAGGGCAAAGCATATCATTGTTTATGAGGCTCAAATGCTGGAGCAAATATTTGACAGTGATGCCTGGGAACGCTGTCCATCATCATATTCCAGGAACGGTGTTCTGGGGTCCAGGCTGGCCTTAGAGGCCATCCTGCCACACCCGTTCAGTCCGCCTGCCACCAAACGTGTGGATGGAGCTGCAGGGGCCAGGAGCTCTGGGAGGTAAAGAAACGTCTTGTTTCGTTTATAAAGGAGGATGGTGGGTAGGTGGGCTGCACTTCCAGTTGGGAGTGTTCACCTGCTTTGTAGCTCTTGGCTCGCTGTATCATTCTGCGGGTCCCGGGCCCCGAAGACCCAGCACTGGCCAAGTGGTGGCTGGGAGCTGGGAGCCTAGTTAGCCGTGAGTTGACCCTGATCCACCCATACTCTCTCGTGCCGTCCCCTGTGACCAGGAGCTGCACGTGCAAGATGGGGCAACAGGTGGCCAAGGAATGGAGAACAGGTGATGTGTGCCCACCATGAGGCAGAGCCCGTGACTTGCAAATCAGCTCCCTGTGCTCTGACCAGTGGAGGCTAGAGCCTTTCTGGTTTGCATCTGCCCTTTTCATTTCCTCTGTCCAAGTCTCACCTCTCCAGTAGGACTATAAGCCTGTTGAAGGCAGGACTGGGCATATTTTTCTTTAATTCCTGACAGCACTTTGCACAGAGCTGTGTCCATAGGACGAGGGCCCGGGGTGGACCCCCGCCTGGGGATCCCATCCCATGGAGTGCCCTGTGGGTGGTTCCCGAAGTGCGGTGAGAGGCCACGTGTCTAAGAGTGAACTGAGTGACTTGAACTGAAGTGACCTGCCCCTGAGTCAGCCCCCCTAAGTGTGGCAAAATACTAGGACAGTATTTGCATATTTCCTTGACAAGGTCAAACGCTTATTTAAAATACTGTAGTCTCTTCTCTTCACTTTGATTCGTGTCTGTGAAGAAGTCTCAGTTATTAAAAGTGAGGTGGCCAAGTCCTGTTTAACACAAGAGCGTTCTTCTGAGAGCATTATTACATGTTGCATGAATCAGTGTTATATTTTGTAACAGAACTTTGGAGTCAAGTATTAATCTATTCCTTGTCCCTAAGAGAGGTTGTTTTGTAACGTTTCTCCTTCTTATGGGCTGCAGAGAAATGCCAAAGGTGATGTGACTTGCCAAAAATCCCATGGGAGGTTGTCAGATAAAGCTGCACTCGGGACCCCTGTAGAGTAAGGGTGTTGTACTCACACCATCTATTTGTGTTATTACCAGATATTTTAGTTTATTTATTATATAAACCCCTGCCTCTTCCCTCCTTCCAGAAAGGATTTAGAACAGAGACAAAACTCATGTCAAAAACCAGATAATTCTTCCACCAGGGCTGGCTCTGAAAATGTGTTTTCAAAAAGAGGGGAGGTGGATTTGCTTGTTGTAAAATCTGTAGGAATTCCTGTGGTTCCTCTCTCCCCTAGATGTGGATTCTGTGGGTTAGAGTCCTCCGTTGGCAGCACAGCGTTGGGGTGTGAGTGCGTCCCTGTGGGACTGACTGGGGACTTCAAGCTTCCCCATCTGCGTTCTTAGCACCATACCTGACTCGCCTGGTGTCGTCTGATTATTGCCATTGCGTATTTCAGTGTGTTTTAAATTAGTGATTGAAGAGCTATTCAACAATATTAGGTCAGGCAGTTTCCTTCTCTTTAGATCAGTATTTCTCACAAGGGGGTCCTTGGGCTAGCTGAATCACAATCAGGCAGGGTAGGGAGCTTGGCATCTCTGAAGGTGGGGCCCTGGGGCTTGCATCTTTAACAAGTTCCCCGGGTGATTCTTGTGCACATGTAAGTAAGTAAAAACCATGACTGAAGGTCCGCAGAAGGTCTTCTAAAAGGTTCCCAAAGGGAAATGGCTTCTCCTACTGCATCTGGGTTCTGGGAATTGGGCCATAGAGTCATCGCAGAGGGTCCCCACCCCTCATAATGTCTGCACCAGCAGACTTGGCCAGGCACTTGGGATCCACCGAGGGTTTTCCTGGGATTACTTTCAACTATCCCTCCAGCAAACCAGTTTCTCACTGCTTCCTCCTCAGATGGAGGGCAACAGGATCTAACCCCTTTGTGCCCCCGGGTCCCCGAGCTGCCTGACTCTCTTCTCTCCCACCTGCCAGGCCCATACTCCCTACCTGTTTCCTTGGCCTTTACTCCTTATGGCTTAGGTAATTCCACCACAGGCAGTGTTTCCCCCCTACTTAGACAAGTATTTGCAGGGGCTGAGCAAATCCTGAGGGAGGTACCAAGTGCAAAGAGAGCTGAGAGCACGAGTGACTGGGGATTAGGGAGGAGAGGTGGGACCAGGAGGGGGACTGGGAGGACGGTGGGTTCCCAGAGGGACATCGCAGCCCGTGGGGCCAGCAGAGGAAAGGCTGAGGCCGAGGGGTGTTTAGGAACTCCGTGCAGGGGAGCGTGCTTGGAAGCAGGAATGCAGGTCTTCTCATGCTCCCCAGACCATCTCTGAAAAAAGGTCCTCTCTTCTCCACTCTTCCATACCCTTTCTTTCCTTCTCCCAGTGCTGCTCCCCCCACCCCCAACACTGGGGATCCAGGATGGCAGATGATGAGCGCCTGTGCTGCTGTTCCACTTACTCCATCAGCCCCCATCCCGCCCCCCGACACCCTGGCGACCCACCTGGGCCTGCCTCCGAAACTCCTTGCACACACTGGGAACACAGCCACGTCATTGGGGCTGGAGCTTGAGCTGATACCTACTTCTGTCTCCTCTTCACCTTCTCAAAGGCTCCACCAGGCTGGCCGCTGCGTCCTCACGGACGCGTTAGCAATTGTACAGGCTGCTGAGGTTCTGGAGAAATTCCAACACGCAACCTTTCTCCTACAGAAAACGATCGAGTTTGAGACTTCCATAATCCGGAGACATTTTGAGTGTGCTGCAAAGTTTGAGGCCTGGGTAAATGGACACTTGTAGCAAACAATGTTAATTTGGTGCCATTGAAAATTCTAATAAAGTGTAAGGGTGGACTGTTTTTCTCTAGAAGTATAGGCTCAAATGTGAATCTGAAAATAAAAGAGAAGTACTTGGCAGTGGTAGACCAGTAATACTTTTACTTTTTTTTTTTTTTTACCATTTTTAAATACCTTTACTTTTAAAATTGTATGCACAGCTTAAAAAAATGTGTACCTTAACAAACTTTCTCAGAAAGCAGTCATCTCAATTTCAGAAACTGTGCCCAGCCTGGGCATGAAGGGAAAGGGGAATTCCAAGCAATGAAATCAGTGTGTTGGTGTCAGCCTATTGTGTCCCCAACTTGCCATGTTTTTCTGTCATTGCAGGTGATTTTCAAAGCCAAGTCAAAATATTCTCCAGAATTACTCAAATACCGGTAAGTACCCCGGGGCATTTCTCTCTGTGATGGCGGGTGAAAGACTCACATTGACCCTGTTTCTACTGCTGGGGTTTGCACACATCTCGCCGTTGTGAGCTGCCGGAAACAGTCCTGCTTGCTGAGGGTTGGACTGCAGGCGTCGTATCCGTTGCCCGTAAGAGTCAGCTCACTGCATCACCGCCTACTAGGTCTTGCAGCATATTTAACTTGTTTAGGAAGGAGCCTGGTGCCTTTCACAGCCATCGGAAAGTAGAGGAGAATGCAGCAATGCGTGCTGCATCTGAACCTTCCGGAGAGCCCCACAGAAGGAAGAAGGGTTCCCTGAAGATGCCAGCCCCTGGCCAGGTCCCCTCTGGGTGCAGGTGCAGCCATGGTAGAGCCGTGTGCCCGCAGCCCTGCCCTCCACCTGGTGGCCTGACCCACCTCGTCTCTGCTGCTGACTGCTGGTAGGCTCTGTTTTCCGGAACTCCACAGTCCGTTGTGCGGTTACCATAACGCGCCACACAGCTGCTCATTTGGATCTCCATCCACATCCGGCGAATGTATCTTTGACTGTTTAGTACTCAGTTAAGCTCCTGAGGCGAAGTGTGGTCTGTGTCCTTGAGAAGTACACACTCTGTAAAGATGTCCTAAACAACACAGAAACTCGTAGGATCAGGCAAAGCAGCATACGTGACCTGTTGAGAGCGTGGGCAGTCTCTGCCGCGGACCGCTGTGAACTGTGGGAGTCACCGCAATTTTGTAGAAGCAGCCTGTGTATGGGTGAACAGGAGAGGCTTGTGATCTGGAAGGGAACGCCTTAAATCTCCTGCCAAATTTATGTGAAGACATGCGTATGCATGTTTTTCCTGTGCAGAGGATCCATAGTTTTCCCTAAATTTTCAAAGAGTGTGACTCCCCCACAACAGCCTGGTCAGACTGGCCGGAGGGGCAAGGGAGACAGGGCATCCAGAAGGTGTGAGTTGGGGCAGGCCTGATGTCCCTGCCCGGGAGAGCTCTGCTGCCACGGGCAAGCATTTCTGGAAAGGCGACTTTGACCAGTTATCTTCTTGAGTCAAAATGAAAATTTTGTTATTTTAAAAATACGTAAAAATGTGTACATATTATATTTTATTGAAATATATATCATCTTAAATTGTATATTTTAATCCCCATCTTATATCCAAGGAAACTGAAGTTCAGGAAGTTAGGTGACAGCACTCTGGCCAGGAGACGAGTAGTGAGACTCGTGGTGCCATGCTTTATTTTTCACCTGATCTGCAGTCTCCCTTCACTACTTTTTGGGTGGTTTGGGTCATGTTTCTACCAGACTGTTCAGCTGGGACTTCAGAGTCCACCATGGATGATGTTGGTGCTAAGGAGGACAGGCGACAGTAGCAAGTCCAAGTAGACGATTCCCTCCCTTCTCTCATAGGAAAAAAGCTGGCCTTTCCTCTTTACCCATAATTCTGGCCCTCCGTCCCCTCGCCCGGAAATGTAGATCAGCTGGGGGAACTGGGGAGCAGAGAATGAGTAAAGATTGCGGGGAGGGGAGAATGTCCTGGTTGGATCATGGAGCCAATCTTACCTTGGAAATGGTTCATTGAGGCTGGGGTAATGAGGTGTTTTCTAGAAGGGAAATATGAAAGCACTGGTGGGAAAGGAAGACTGTTTTCAACCTCTGAGCACTTGGGGGATGGGGTCTTTCTGGTGGGAAGATGCATGAGAGGATGTGAGCATGGGGACAGTACTTGACCTGTGAACCAAAGCACAGACAGCCCGAGAGGCTGTGCTGGTGTGTGTGACTGCTTTGACTGGGAGGGGATCTGCGGAGGTGAAGGGGGAAGTAGAGGAGAAATACACTGGGTCCAGATATTAGAAGTGGGATGTGTGGGCCAGAGAAACTAAGAATTTCTTGAAGCCAGGACGGTGAGGTTTCAATGGGAGAAGCCTGTTAACTCAGATCTAGTAACTTAGTTGCCAAGTGTAAAGAAATCCTGGGAGTTGTTCATATTTAGGCACATCTTTAGTCTCCTCTATTTAATTCCCCATTTCTCTTCAGCCAGAGGCCACTGTAGATATTTCAGGCCACGATTTATCCCTTGAAATGCTTTGATATTTTGGCTTCAGGATAGCCTGGCTTCCCTCATTTAATCACAACGCATTTGAAATGCATCACAAGCCATTAGTCTAGAGCTAGTTGAAACTTCCCACCCCAAGCTACTCCGATAGCAAGTCTGTGTTCTTGAAGATAACTTATGTTCAACCCAGGCAAGAACCCCTTTACTTTCTGCTTGCCATCCGCCTTTCACTAACACATCTACCAGCTCTGAGTGTTGCTGGAGTTGGTGCCCATTTGACTCGGTTTTTCTCTTTCTCAGTCTATATTTTTTAATCTTTGGCTTGGGAAATGGGAACACGGGGTGTGCGAGTGCTCAAAAGTAACTTTGATTTTAAACATTTTCAACTGTTTTCCTTCCATTTTTAATTTTTTTTAATAAATAAAAAATATAACGGGGCCGGCCTGGTGGCGCAAGCGGTTAGGTGCGCGCGCTCCGCTGCGGCGGCCCGGGGTTCGCTGGTTCGGATCCCGGGCGCGCACCGACGCACTGCTTGGTGAGCCATGCTGTGGCGGCGTCCCATATAAAGTGGAGGAAGATGGGCACCGATGTTAGCCCAGGGCCGTCTTCCTCAGCAAAAAAGGAGGAGGATTGGCGGATGTTAGCTCAGGGCTGATCTCCTCACAAAAAAAAAAAAAAAAATATAACAAGCCAGGCTTTGCTGACATAACAGGCTTTTGTTTAGCAGGTGGTCCTGTAGGCTGAGAGTAGGATTTGATAGAAATCAGGGGCAAGGTGGTTTTAGGCAGAAAAATCAGCTTGTGTGAAGACAGGGAGGTGGGGACATCTGTACGGGTTTGGGGACTGTGGGTAGATTGGTTTAATGAGCACATGGGTGCCCATAAATGGGTCTGGCCCTACAGTGCAGGGGATTGGAGGGTGCAAGGGTGGGGTTTAGGGCAGAGGTGGATTAGGAAACTGTGACATTACTTCTAGCTAGAAGGTGTGTGGTGGTGAGGATGGGAAAGGGGCACAGGTAGGAGAGTGCGAATAAAGAATCTGTTGAGCCTCACAACTGATTAAATGGGGGTGGGGTCGGGGGTGGAATCAAAGAAGATCTTTACAGTTTAGGAATCTGTGAAAAATTATGGTGGAATTGTGGTTATTAGGAAAACTCAGAGACATGCTGGAGGAGGAGCGTTAGGAATTGAGCTTTGGACACGGCCTGAGGTGACAAGGCATCAAAGGCAGGCTGTCTGGAGCAGGAGTCTGGACTTAGGACAGAGGCAGCCGCCCGAGACGAGCTTTTTGAACATGGTCGTACAAAAGCTGTAACTGAAGCCGTAGAAGGGAACGTATTTCCCCTGGAAGAGGGTGTTGAGGGGAGAGCCACGGGGGAAAGACGACGAGGAAGAGGAACCAGGGGCTCTCCAGGGGCAGGCTGAGGTGGGGGGAGAATGAGGGCCGGGGGGAGGGCTGTGGAGCGAGGGGAGGGCAGCTCCGGGAAGGTGGGGAAGGTTGGCGGCTGGGAGTTTAGTGAGTAGGTTGTGGGGGCTCGGGGACCGGCAGAGCCCATTTACAAGGGGGAGTATCTGTGGAGGAAGTAATGATGGGAGGAAGTGAAGCCTTTTTCTGGAAGTTGCTGTTGATGGAAGGAGAGGCTCCTGTGAGGCTCTGTGGGGTGACGTCAGAGGAGAGAGTGAGGCACCAGGCGCAGGGCCCCGTGAAGTCTCTCAGCAGCTCCTTGAGACAGGAGGGGAGGTGTCACCTCCGCTTCACAGAGGAGGACACGGCTCCCAGAGTGGCCAAGAGCCTCTCCTGATGTCGCGACTCTGTCTCCCACGCCGACTTCTCTGTCACGCAGGGCAGATGACGGCAGGACAAGAGGAAGGAAGGAGGGTGGAGTGGCGGCTTGGTCGCCGTTGTGTGATAGTCCAAGATGGAAAGGGCGGCAGGGAGCCACGCCACACGCGCAGTCGTGGGCACCGCACCGTCTGGGTGGTGAGTTATGCCTTGCTTCCTTGCCTTTACCCTTTGGTACTTTCCCAACGTCCTCTAGCGGTCATGTATTACTTTTATAATAAAGAAAGAGGAATGAGAATTTGTATCCACAAAAGTATTGAAAACAACACCTATGAGGAGTCATCTGGAAAAGCTAAATGTCCAGATTGTGCTTTTTCCGGAGGCTTGTTGCTGTCACATGGGTAGAAAGTGTGTGCACACACCAGCAAAGGTCCAGAAACAATAGGGCCAATTCCAGGAACTGGATGTTTCCAACCTTGTGTGTTTTTCACAAAAACACAGCACACAGTGATAAAACAATAAAAAATAGGGCTTTCAGGGTACCAGAATGCAGATATTTGGTGACTCCCAAATGATCCTGCCTTTGTCTCTCTCTCCATGCTCGATTTCCCCCATCACTGTGAAAACGTGGAGGGGAACAAATAAAAATCATAATAATTTACCGTGAGCCAGGCGCTGTGCTGACTGTCCCCCATGCGTTGTTTCCCCTGGCCCTCTCAGCAGCCCTTCGAGACTGGCGCAGAACTCCCGCCTCACGTGGTATAGAGGAGGAAGCTCAGGCTTGGCCTGGTTAGGTCCTTGGCGCAAGGTCACATGCAAATTGCATGATTTCCTGATGAAGGCACACCACAGGGTTTACCGTAGACTGCAGGAAGAGAAGAAACAGTCCTGCATTGAATGAACACTGTCCACATTGCAAGGTGCTCCTGATCTTAGCAATGTGCAAGTGTGAAGCAGAGTGTCCTAGACTTGAAGCATAGGGCAGGAGTACTGAGCGGTTAGCATGAGCCCAGCATGGCTTTTGGGTGCTGGGGACACATGGGGGCTGCCCTTCCTGAGCTCTGTCTGCTCGGGGGGGTGCCAGCGCCGGAACTGCACAGCTGTCCCGTGTGCTGTGGAGGTAACCCCCAGCATGTTGTGAGAGGGAAGGACAGTGGGCAGTAGGGAGGGCCTCTGGGCTCCCTGAGGCAGAGACTTGGCTGAGAAGCAGCTGGCCGGGAGGAGCTGGGGGCGAGCACTCCCTGCAGAGGGAGCGGCAGGACCGTCACAGTCCGTGAGAGAGTGGGGTGGTTGGAAGGGCCTTGACTAGTGATCGCGTCCTATAAAAGATACTGTCCTTGGCAACTAATTCGTGTTTATTTTAACAAAAAAATTTGTTTCTTCTTGAAAAGTTTTGAGTGCATAACTACACGAGATGGAATCTCCAAGTCTTTAAAGCCCTGCCTGCCACTACCCTCACGTGGCACGACTCCAGGGGGCCCCGTTCATACAAGCCCTGTCCCGGGCCAGTGGGTGGTAGCCGCCTGGTGCCCCTCTTGCATATCTCTTATCTCCCTTCATGGCTCCACCCTGTGTCCTGGTCCCGCTGGGTCCCTATCATCCTGCCTCTGGCGTGCTGCCTTCCTCAGCTCCCTGGGGCCATCGTCTCTCCTAACTGCAATCTCTTCATCCGTCCAGACTCCACACTGTGCCCCAAATCGTCTTTCTCAGACACAAACAGGGCCACATCTGTCATTCCTCTGCTTATCAGCCTTGTGTGTTCCCCAGTGTCTCCTGCCTGGCCCCCTCTGGGTTCTCTCCCACCCCGTCTCCCTCTCCTGTGGGCTTTTGCTCAGTCAGGCCTAGCAGACACTCACCAGCCCAGGCTGAGCATGTTCTTTCCTGCCTTTCCAACTGGGTACATATTATACTGTCTCCTCTGTCCCTTCCATGTACTTCGTCCGTCCGTCCAGTATCCCACCATGCTGCTGCCCAGGCCGCGGCCGTGCCTTCTCCGTCTCCTTATCTCAGCACCAGCTTGAGAGGACACTCTGCTTCGCACTTGCACATTGCTAAGATCAGGAGCATCTTGCAACGTGGACAGTATTCATTCGATGCAGGACTGTTTCTTCTCTTCCTGCAATCTACTGTAAACCTATTCCTGAGGAGTGGCCAGCCCCCAGTCCTTTCTCTCTACCTTGAAAGATGCAGTTCCTCAATTTTTGGTTGTTTCCCCAAGAAAGGGAAAGATCTAGTAACTGCTGCGATGGAGTGTTGATAGGAAAGAAAAGGGCAGCCCTTGCCTGGAGATCTAATGTAACACTTTTGGATTCAAAATGCACATCTTCACCTGGACTGACTCTTTTCTTCTTCCCTCCCTCCTCTTAAACATATTTATTGAGCTCCTACTGTATACAGTGTTGATAGAGGGGGATGAAGGAAAGAGCCAGAATCTCTATCTTCACAGAGTTTACTGCCTATGTAGAGGCAGGCATTGGTCAGACCGTTGTCCATATGCTTTATTGTAAACTGGTGGTAAGTCTGAAGGCTAAAGTCCAGGGGGCAGGAAGGCAGATATCAGAGACCTGATAGCGCGCGCGCGTGTGTGTTGTAAGGGGGGTGCAGGAGGGAGTCAGGAAAGGCTTCTTGGAAGAAGTGATATTTGAGCTAAGATCTGAAGGATGAGAAGGAGTGAGGTAGGCAAAGTTTCTTTGGTAGAATGTGAGTTCTGAAAATTGTGTGAGAGACTTTGCCAGTGGATAGTAAATTATTAATTGCAAGACATAAAATCCCATTCAAATTAGCTTGGGTAAGGGGGGTTTATTATATCACCCCGACATCGAGGGCAGGAAATAAAACTGCACCTCCACCTCTGCACTTCTCTCCCTCCCTCCCTCCCTCTCCCCAGCCTGGTCCCTCCCTCCCTCTCTCTCCCTCCCTTTTCTCCTCCCTCCCTCCCTCATCACATGGGCTCCTGTCAGTGGTGTGATGTCTGGAGCTGGGACTAGAATCCAGGTTTCTGTGTCCTGGTCTGTGATGGCTTTTGAAGACACCAACATCACTCTGTAGCTTCAAAACCACTTCTAACTGATGGATTTCTGCTTTTGGACTTGCACACATATTCAGCTTAAACCAGTCTTGATAGTAGTTATTTTTGAGCCAAGCAAGTCTGTTCCTTATTTGCATGCCTATTGAACAGCGTCTGCCTGACGTAAACATGATACGGACAGTCCTAAAGAGAAACTTGAGGCTGCTGATTTTGCTTTTAGTAAATCTGAGAAGTCTTTGTATAGATCTCACACAGGTCACTTGGGAAGTGTGTGGTTCTGAGAAACTGCGAGTTATAAATGGCCAATGACGTGGACAGCTTTGTGTCTGTCCAGCCTTGGGCAAGGTGGTGTGGCAGATTTTTAACCAGAGCAGACAGCCCACAGCATCCAAGAGTGAGTGTTCCCAAGCAAAAGTGAGTGCTGCTCAGACTCAGGGACCTTTTTGGAGTAAAACTCTTTATAAACATCGTCTCATGTAATCCTCACAAACAGCCTGCAAGGTAGGTGTTGTTGGGTCTGTTTTCAGATGGTGACGCTCAGGCTCACACAGGTTGGTTTTGCCCAAGTTCACGGAGTGCAGAACTGTCAGTGCTCATGGAAACCAGCTCTGACTCCGAGCCCTGCTCTTTCTCTCCTCATGTCCTGTGAGCAGTGGGCGTTCAGGGGGCACTTCAGCCGATGTGTGCATGTCTTAGCCAATCCTCACCCCCTCCCAGAGCCAGGGAAAGTGAGGCGCAGAGAGGTAAAGTACCTCCCTGGAGGCACAGTTGGTAGTTGATTTGTAGTTTGAATCTGGGAATGGCTGCCTCTAAAGTCCAAGCTCTTAAATGTTTGTTAACTTTGGGGCGTGTTCTGCTTCTAGCAGTTAACCAAAAAATATCACGGTTTCCTTCTGGAATGATCCAAAATATACTGCCAGCATGCAGGGAATGGTGCCTTAAATTTCTCTCTGGGTCTTTTCCAGGTTACCCCTCTACCTGGCCTCGCTCTTCATCAGCCTCGTTTTCCTGTTGGTGAATTTAACCTGTGCCCTGTTGGTGAAGACAGGACATTGGGAGAGGAAGGTGATCGTCTCCGTGCGTGTGGCCATTAATGACACACTCTTCGTGCTGTGTGCCATCTCTCTCTCCATCTGTCTCTACAAAATTTCTAAGATGTCCTTAGCCAACATTTACTTGGAGTCTAAGGTAAGGTAGAAATGTGGTCGAGATCCTTCCATTAAACTTGTTGTAAAAATAGTTCCCTGGTTTGCAAACAGAGCTCAACAAAGACCTTTCACACCTGACCTCCTACAAATGATTAGCCATAGTGTGGATGCCAAAACACAGAGGTATGTAGTTCACTGAACTTTGTATGCAAGGAGAGTTCCGTTCCGGGTGGCTCAGGGTGTGTTGGACTGTGCAGAATTACTGTAAGAGAGTTAGGTCTCTGGTTTATACGGACAATAGTTTAACCAAAATTTTAAAGGACTACTGGGATTGATTGTGCTAATAATATTAATACAGCACACATCTAGTGTTCCTGGCACTTTTACAAACACTCTATGTGTATAAACTAAGGTAATCCTCACGACTCTGGGGAGTAGGTATTATCCCCCCTTTATAGATAAGGAAACTGAGGCACACAGAGGGCAGTCGCTTGCCCCAAGTTATGCAGCTAGTAGAGGCAGAACCAAGATTCAGACTCAGCAGTCTGGCTCCGGGGTCTGTCGTCTTCACCACCTCGTCATACTGCTGTGGAGACTCAGGTTCAGACCCCTGAATTGGCTGTGTCCCCGAGATGGTTCTCCTTCACAGTGGAAGCCGCTCCTGGAGTTCAGGACAACACTCCTCTCGTGCTGATTGTTCAGAAATAGAGCCGGACATGGTATGAGAGGGCAGCTCCTGGCCTGTTCTCTTATTTCTCAGCTATGCCTCACACCCTAGAATCTCGATTTTCTCCTCTCCGTTCCCCAGGGTTATAAAGAAGGGCAGATATGATGCCTGGAGCTGTGGCCGAAGTGCCCCCTATCAGCCTGACCCCCAACTCTGCCGTCATTGAGAAGCCTAGTGAAGTGTGGAGGCCAGGGAGCGGATGCCCGGGCCTCTCACTGGCTGTGGGACCCCAGCCCCACCAGTCACTTCACCTCTCGGGGCCTTGGTTTCTCACTTGTACGCTGGCTGAGTGATTTGTGTAGCTCCTCTGCTTCTGTTCAGTGACTGTGTGTCCTGTGGCTTCCCCCATGTCTGCCTTCATTGCCACATGGCCCATCTGGCTATAATATACCTTTGGTCTGAAGATTGTGAGGCAGCTCTGTCTCCCACAGTGTTGTGTCTTCAGCAGTGATCAGTAGATCACAATCTGTGCCTCTAATATCAGAAACACAAAGCCTTTAATCAGGGCATTCTGTGATTTGGCTGAACTCTTACAAAATCCTGCAAATTAGTGTGGCAGAGTAGTTTGTTCATTTATACCTTTTGATGAATTTTGAACTTGATTTTGTCTTAACTTTCTCTGTTATTTGTATTGTCCCCCATATAGGGGCTATCCAAGGCTTTTCAAAACAGAATTGTGGTTTTAACAGGAGAGGTTAAATTTTAGATTGTCAGAATACCATTTAGGTCACCCTAGTGGCAGAGAAGCTAACAATCTATTACTGGCAAAATAAAAAAATATCTTGGATTTAGTTAATGACTTCCAAATGCAAAACTCAAAAATTAATTTCAGTGTTTTGGTTATGTTAACTATCTGTTTCTAGCTAGAGGTCCTTTAACTGATTTTAGAAATTGATGGCTTCATAAATTGGGGCACAAATCACCAATTTCCACATAATTCCAAGCCCTGAATCACATCGGGACTCCAGTACTCCCAGCCTAGAAGATTCTGGGTTTGAGGAAGCTCTCACAGCCCAGAGCCACTGTCAGCAGCACAGCTCTCTCCCGGCCGCCATCCCTATGAGGTTGTCCCCAAGCCAGAGGCCGGGCACTGGGCTCATAAGTCAAGAGGGTCCTGTTGGAGCTGAGCAGAGGCACTCAGAGATTTAACAAAACGAGCCGTCTGACTTGCTTGTTCTTAGAAACCTAGGTCTTAGGCAAATGGCCCATGTTTTAACCCTGTTAAAAGCATCTCCAAATCAAATTGCAGGTTTTGAAGCACCTATTTGAAGATAATTTGTAATTGTAGGAAAGGGGTGTGGAATCAGTTGAGGTTTGGAGTGGGGATTAAGGTCTGAGGGTAGAGGGTCTGACAGACGGTTGGAGGAGACTGCAGTGCCTGAGATCCGAAGGGTGTACAAGGTGCAAACACAGGCTGTGTTCCGGGAGGAGTCTGGTGTCCTGGACCTGGAATGGGTGCACCCCTCATGGCTCTCGCTTTTCCAGGGCTCCTCCGTGTGTCAAGTGACTGCCATCGGTGTGACCGTCATCCTGCTTTACGCCTCCCGAGCCTGCTACAACCTGTTCATCTTATCCTTTTCTCAGAGCAGCAATGTCCACTCCTTTGATTATGACTGGTATAATGTGTCAGACCAGGTCAGTGGGGGCCCGTGAGGCATCACCTGAATGGCGACTTTTTGCTTTGCAGCATCCCATGTGGCAAAAGGGGATAAGCTCCTTGCTTCTGCTGCCAAATAGAGACCTGCCTTCAGCTCTCGTCTTCTGAGAAAACTAGGAGAGAGAGATATATATATGTACACACACACACACACACACACACACACACACACACACTCTCTCTCTCTCTCTCTCTCTCACACTATCACACTTTCCTTTCTACTTTCTGAGGGTCTTGTCAAGCAGTCCTTAATTTTTTTTTTTTTTTGTGAGGAAGATCAGCCCTGTGCTAACATCTGCCAATCCTCCTCTTTTTTTGCTGAGGAAGACTGGCCCTGGGCTAACATCCGTGCCCATCTTCCTCCACTTTATATGGGATGCCGCCACAGCATGGCTTGCCAAGCAGTGCGTCGGTGCGCGCCCGGGATCTGAACTGGTGAACCCCGGGCCACCGCAGTGGAGCGTGTGCGCTTAACTGCTTGCACCACCGGGTCGGCCCCTAATTTTTTTAAAGCACTTCCACGTAAATATAAGATGGTCTTTTTAAAGGGTGAAATTTGCAAAGGTAAAACAAATAGTATTCAGGTTTCAGAAAATACAAAAACTATGAAGTTAATTTTTTTAATGGAGCATGTATACTAACAGCATTTGGGGAAATCTATACAACAGTGACTGAGGATATTCAGGTGTTAGTAAAAGCTTATTTTATCAGTGGTTTCAGTATGATACTCTCTTTTTTTTTAACATATTCTAGAAATTCATAAATTATAAAGCAAATGAACCAAGGTAGTGAAATATCATTTGGCATCCATGTTCACAAAAGCTCAAAATAAAAAAGAATGAGAATGAGTTAGCATTCTCTCATTTGAGAAATATCGATTCTTTGTCTGTGGCCCTGGACAAAGGGCTGGGGATACAAACATGAACAGACTCATTTCTTGCTGTAGGAGTTTATATCCACTGAGGAAAAGAGACACACAGATAAGCCATTACAATAGAGAAATAGAACTTCTGTAATAGGACTCGACTGGATTGAATTGCAAAAGCACCTTAGCTTTTGCTGGAAAAATATTGAATACCTAACTATATACAAATCCTCTTCTTAAATCCCAACAGTGCTCAAAACCTGGACTGAATTAAGACTCTGGAAGAAAGAATAAAACGACCATGTTAAGTTAAACCTGTGAGGACAAGATGAAATTCAGAAGAGGGACATGCACGGTGTTATCATTAGGAAAGATTAAAACAACAATAACCACCCCTAACCCAAACCAATACCATAAATATAGAATGGGAGGAAGTTGGGCAAGGCATTGCTAAAGGCATGCCCTGTTTTGAGAAAATCAATTATATAAAAATCTAAACTTTAAACAATGATAAATTAAAGACTTATTCATAATATGCAAAGGATTTTTTATTATAGTAAAATATACATAAGATTTACTATTTTAACCATTTGTAAGTGTACAGTTCAGTGGCAGTGAGTACATTCATGTTGTTGTGCAACCATCGCCACTGTCCATCTCCAGAACTTTTTCATCTTCTCAAACTGAAACTCTGTACCCATTAAACAACAGAGACTGGGCTTTTAAAAAATTATTATTTAAATTTTTCCTTCAATTAAGAGCTTGTAATATAACAAATTTAAAATATGATCACAGTTTTTAAAATTTTGTTGTTTTTAGAGGGTATTTATCTATGGATATCTAGACCTATGTGTTGCAACCAAAATAATCTAGGAGCAAGCAAGACAAATGGCTACACGTGGTGCACATTATTTGTGTAGAATGGAAAAAGAACAGCATGTTATTGAGACGTTATAGATGGGATATGAGATGCAAAGTTTGAGAGTAATCTTTCTCAAGAGTAGCATGATTAGTTTTGATTACTGTACTTTAAATATGATGTAATAGAGAAGGAAAAAGGATTAAGTGTAGGTCATTGGCCCTTTATGGCTTGATTTTGGTGCATTGTCTTTCTTTGAAATGATGGCCTTACTGATAGAGTCGCCCAAACCGAAGGTGCCTGTTCCTCACACGCCTTCCATCTGCCCTGCAGCATGAGGGAGAACACTATGACAGCAAGTCTATTTAGCCATCTCATCCTGGACTCTGAGAATTTTTTTCTAGACAATATAGCCTGTAAAAAGCTTTGAAGGTTAAAGAATAGGATATAGTTAATGTGAAGAGAAGTTTAAAAATTGACATGTTTATCCTAGGAGTGAGACCAAGGGTAACAGTTGTATGCTGCCCTCAAGGATTTGGGAGGAGGCAACATAACATTCTCATTATTCAATTGTTGAAAAAAAATCAGCTTCAATTTGCGAGACTTAATTTGGAGATAAGGAAGATTTTGGAGAGTGAAGTAATAAAACATCAGAGATTGGCAGTTTCTGTCTTTGAATATTTTGAAGAAGATAATTATCTATCCTGTATGGTTTAAATAACCCCCCATCTGAGGTCTGGACGATTAGTATTATCTGATTTCAACATGCACATTTTAGGGGAAAGGAATTATACCATATTAGAATTAATTTCTGTTCACATTAGAAAGACTCAAATCAAAGTTATTCCCTGTGCCCTCAGTCTAGTGACTCTCCATTTTCTCCCTCTCTTTTCAACAGGCAGATCTGAAGAATCAGCTGGGAGATGCCGGATATGTAGTCTTTGGAGTGGTCCTTTTTGTGTGGGAACTCTTACCTACCACCTTAGTAGTTTACTTCTTCCGAGTTAGAAATCCTACAAAGGACCTTGTAAGTAAACCAGTTTCTGTTTGTAAAAAATGTCTCCTAATTCTAATCACAAAACATATACAGTTAGAATTTTTTCTTAGATTTTCAGTAGAGAGCCTCTTCCATCCTATTGTGGTATAAAAAGTTCCCTTGTCTATTTAATTGAGACTTTCTTTTCTCTTGATTCTCTTTTGAGGGAGGTATGTTTGTCAGTTTACCTTTATTTCATAAAAGAAATGAAATTGCTTCTCAGGCCTTCCTTCTCAGAGCTCGTGATTATGTGTTTTCCCAGTGCAGCAACATCCTCACTAGTATTTGAGCCTTGAATTGCTGTGAACCAAATATATAAGCTTTCCTTTTAGCAAAGGAAAAATAGAGAATAGTAATTCAGGTCTTCACCCCTGTGTTATGCTGGATGGTGATTAGGGAATGGGGTGATAGAGAAATAAAAACATTATTGTGAAGAATGCTAGAGCCACTCCCCCAGTTTGGTCATATTTCCGCTTAGCCAACTTTATATAAATATCTTCATGAGGGCAGGACAGAAAATGCAAAACCTGGTAGAGTGAGGGAGCTCCTGGGAGCCTTGCTGCATAAATTACTCCAGCCACACTAACTAGTGGTGGAATTTTGAATCACGGATCAATGAAACCCATAGAAAAGTATAATGAATGGTTTTTGGCCAATGTGAGCTAAGTGTGGGTGGTAAGGAAAGCATAGATATAATAACCAACCTGTTGTGTTTTATCTTATTTTTTTCTTATTCATCTCTGGGAGTCACTAATGAGCCAGGAATAGAAAAAATTAAAGTGAGACAGGAATGGGGTGGGTGGTGGAGAAGCACACCCTTAGTGATGGGCCCTTGAAAAGAGAACAGCAGTGGGCACAGTTTTCTAGTTCTCGGGATCAGTTTCCTCTCTTTTCATTATTTTTAGCTGCAGAACAGTGGTTCTGCACTTTATCTGACCTTTACTTGCCTTGGGAACACCTGGAGGCTTCTGTAAAGTCAGACCCTAAACACTTCCTCATCCTTGGGAAAGGAACATGTGAAAGGTAGGCAGCAGATCTAGGCTGAGTCCAGTGCCTTGTTTTCCTTCCTTCTCTGAAGACAGACAGCTGAAGTTTTCTGGGAACCTTATTTGACTCAGGAATAAGTGACGGGTCTCTTAAGGGAAGATCTCAGTGCTCGCCGAGGCTTCACTAGGCCCTTGGTGTGCTTTTTCATCACCTCCTGGTTTTCATCTCTAGTGTCGCAGAGGCTTAGCAACTGTACCCCCTCAAACCAAGCCACTCTGAAGGAGCGTATTTATCTGAACCCTAAGGAGTAAAAGCTAATGTTTTATTGTTCAAAGTACTGTTTTATTAAATGAACACAGAATAATATTGATAGTCTGATCTGTACTCTCAGATCTCATTATCCAGGGAAACACGTCATCCTTAACACACTCTGTGTGTATATAGAGCTACTTGGCTATTGTGGTGGAATACATCTACTGTTTGGGGTATTATTTGGAGTAGTTCTCAGACTTTGGTCTCAGGACACTTTACACCAATAAATTATAAAGCATCCCAAAAAGCTTTTGTTTGGAGGGGTGTTTGTGTGTGTGTGAAATTTTTTTAAATAGTCATTTATTAATTCATTAAAAATAATAAACTCATCACTTGTTACCATAAAAAATTGTGAAAAAGAACTGTGCTTTTCAAAACAAAATAAATTAGTGAGAAGAGTACCATTGTTTTAAAACTTCATGACTCTTTTATTTATTTATTTATTTATTTTTTTGTGAGGAAGATCAGCCCTGAGCTAACATCCATGCCAATCCTCCTCTTTTTGCTGAGGAAGACTGGCCCTGAGTTAATATCTATTGCCAATCGTCCTCCTTTTTTTTCCCCCCCTTTTTCTCCCCAAAGCCCCAGTAGATAGTTGTATGTCATAGTTGCACATCCTTCTAGTTGCTGTATGTGGGACGCGGCCTCAGCATGGCCGGAGAAGCAGTGCGTCGGTGCGCGCCCGGGATCTGAACCCGGGCCGCCAGTGGCAGAGCGCGCACACTGAACCGCTAAGCCACGGGGCCGGCCCCTCATGATTCTTTTTAATGTCTGGCTTAATAGAAGATAGCTGGAGTCTCGTATCTGCTTCTGCATTCAGTCTGTTGTGATATATTGTTTTGTTGAAATATATGGAGAAAATCCAGCCTCACAGAGGTAGGTAGTGGCAAAAAAGAGGAGGATTTTAATAGCTTAAAATAATTGTGAAGATTCTTCTTTGGCACTCCACCCAAACTCAACAAGTTGTAGTTTCGTAAAAGTTAGTTGCGATATGGAATCTAAAACCATATCAGTGAACTTTTCATATTGTGTTATATATTAACATCCGTTGGTTTAACTTGCACTTTGAATGGATCTTTTACCCATGCATGGTTTTGTAATGTCATGCACTGGTCATTTGGAAAATATTGGTTTACCAAGTTATGCTGATCTTCCAGATGTTAAGGTTTCGTTACACAATACCAAAAAAAAATCTGATCTCATCAGAAAAATCTTTAAGTATTGGAAACTTGTCAAGCCAAGCTCATGGTAGGGAATACAAGTTTTCCAAAGCTTTAATTTTTGCTTAAAAGCTCAGATTTGATCACTGATAACAAATATTGTCACTTGTTTTCCTTGAAGTGACAGCTCACTTCATTCACTTTTGAGACAATGTCTGCTGAATCTCCACGTCTGAAGAACCATGGTTTGTCTGAGTTGTCAGGTTGCGTGAAAGAGTAGCTACAGCTCAAACAGTTGTACAAGTGCTTTTCCTAAAAACAATCATCTTAGGGCAGAAGTGCTTTATGCATACTTTCCATTTTCTCACACAGAATATTAAAAAGACGGGCTCACAGACTGAGATTTAATTTATAATTTTTACTACTCTGTCAAGGACATTAAGTGAAGATATTTGTTGTCACTGTGATTCTGTGGTGGTGAAGAACAGTCACTACTTGTGCCATGGGTGCCACTGCTTTGATTGGTGGTGACGCAGCCGTACTTTTACTCACCACTGCTTTTGCACCGTCAGTGCAAATGTCAACACAATGGAAAAGGCAAATAACATCTTAATATACTAATTATGAAAATAGTTCTGACCTTGCAGATCCCTGAAAGGATCTCAGGGACCTCCATGGACCACACTGGTGACTGCTCGTCTACAGTAGCATGTTAATGAATTCAAGTGATTCTTTATGTCCTAAACGACATTATCTCCTAATTTAGCGTCAGGGAGGGAATTCAGTATGAAGGATGCATAATCATAAATAGAAAAACATTTTCCCTTTTTTATATTGTACTCATGAGGTAACTCTCATTAGCAGGTAATTTGACTGTCAAATTTGTCTTGGTGAAGAACCAGTGTTGTTCATAAATATCCTTGGGCAAGACTACCAGAGTTAGTGCAGAATTTGGTAACTATAGCTAACAATTATGTAAGTGTTTATATATACTAGGCTTTGATCTAAGTATTTTAAACATATTAAATTCTTTAATCCTCACAATAACCCTGAAAGGTAGAAACTTATACTCATTCTTAGATGAGGAAACTGAGGCTCAAGGTCACATGGCTAGTAGGAGACAGAGCCAGGATTCAAACCAAGGCAGTCAGGTTCCTGAGTCCATGATTTTAATTACTGTGCTACACGGTGGCTTTCTTAGCATAATAAGGTTTGGAGAAGAAACTAAATTCCTGATATGAATGGCTTAATAATAATAATATTATTATCTATAACTTATCTAATTGGAGAAAAAACAGTTTAATATTCTTTTGGGAGGAAGTTTATATTTAACTCATACTCATTGACTTTATGTTTTTAATTAATAAATTTGACAAGTAACATTGTATAAATTTAATGTGTACAGTGTGTTACTTTGATACATTTATATATTGTAATATGATTGCCACTGTAGTGATATTTATCACATTACATAATTATAGAACAATATTTTCTGTGTTTATTATACTGTACATTAGATCTCTATGGCTTATTTACTACTTGTTACAAGTTTGTACGCCTAAACACTCAATCTTATCCTCCCTCTCCCCATCCTCTGGTGACCACCGTTTTACTCTCTGTTCTTTACAGGTTTGATTTTTTTTAGATTCCACATATAAGTGATATCATATAGTACTCATCTTTCTCTATCAGACTTATCTTGCTTAGCATAGTGTGTGCAGATCCATTCATGTTGTTGCAAATGGAAGGATATCCTCCTTTCTCGTGGCTGAGTATATTCCATTGTGTCTATGTACCACATCTTTTTTTATCCATTCATCTGTTGATGGGCATTTGGGTTGTTTCCATATTTTGGCTATTGTGAATAATGCTGCAATAAACATGGGAGTGCATATATCTCATCAAAATCCTGCTTTCATTTCTTTTGGGTATACACCTAGAAGTGAACTGCTGAATCATATGATACATCTATTTTTAATTTTTTGAGGAACCTCCATATTGTTTTCCATAGTGGTTGGACCAATTTACATTCCCACCAACAATGTATAAGCGTTCACTTTTCACCACATCCTTACCTGCACTTGTTGTCTCGTCTTTGATGATAGCCACTCTAATAGGTCTGAGGTGGTAGATAGCTCACTGTGGTTTTGATTTGTGTTTCCATGATGATTAGTGATGTTGAGCATCTTTTCATGTGCCTATTGGCCATTTTGATATCTTCTTTGGAAAAATATCGATTTAGTTCTTCTGCCTATTTTTTAATAGGTTTATTTTTTTGTTAAGTTATATGACTTCTTTATATATTTCAGACATTAACCCCTTATCCAATATATGGTTTGCAAAAATTTTCTCCCTTTCTGTAGATTGTCTTTTCATTCTGTTAACTGTTTCTTTTGCTGTACAGAAGCTTTTGAGTTTGATGTAGTCCCATTTGTTGATTTTTGCTTTTGTTGTTTGTGCTTTTGGCATCGTGTCCAAAAAATCATTGCCAAGATCAGTATCAGTGAGCTTCTTCCCTACCTTTTCTTCTAAAAGTTTTATGGTATCAGGTCTTACATTTAAGTCTTTGATCCATTTCGAGTTAATTTCTGTGAGTGGTGTGAGATATGGGTTCAATTTCATTGTTCTGCATATGTTTCTCCAGTGTTCCCAGCACCATTTGTTGAAGAGACTGTCCTTTCCTCATTGGGTGTTCTTGGCTCCCATGTTGAATATTAGTTGACTATATTTTCTAGAATTTAATTCTGGGCACTCTATTCTGTTACATTGGTCTGTGTGTCTGTTTTTGTGCCAGTACCGTACTGGTTTTATTACTATGGCTTTGTAGTATAGTTTGAAATCAGGAAGCGTGATACCTCCGGTTTTGTTGTTTTTTCTTAGGATTGCTTTGGCTATTCGGGGTCTTTTGTGGTTCCACACAAATTTTAGGATTGGTTCTTCTATTTCTGTGAAGAATGCCTTTGGCAATTTGATGCAGATTGCATTGAATCTGTAGATGGCTTTGGGTAGTATGGCCATTTTAACAATATTAATTCTTACCCATGAACGCGGGATGTCCTTCCATTTGTTTGTGTCTTCTTTGATTTCTTTCAAAGTCTTATAGTTTTCATTGTACAGATCTTTCACTTCCTTGGTTAAATTTATTCCTTAATATTTTATTGTTTTTAATGCAATTGTGAATGGGATAGTTTTATTTCTTTTTCAGATGCCTTGTCATTAGTGTAAAGGAATGCAAGTGATTTCTGTATGTTGCTTTTGTATCCTGTGACTTTACTGAAATCATTGATTAATTCCAACAGTTTTTTTGATTGACTCTTTGGGATTTCTGCATATGAAATCATATTATCAGCAAACAGTGATAATTTTACTTCTTCCTTTCTGGTTTAGATGCATTTTATTTCTTTGTCTTGCCTAATTGTTCTAGCTAGGACTTCTGGTACTGTACAGTCATGTGTCGCCTAACGAGGGGGATACATTCTGAGAAATGTGTTGTTAGACAATTTCGTCATTGTGAGAACATCATAGAATGTACTTACACAAACCTAGATGGTATAGCCTACTCTAGGCTATACGGTACACACCTAGGCTATATGGTACTAATCTTATTGGACCACGGTCATATATGTGGTCTGTCGTTGACTGAAACATCGTTATCGGGTGCATGACTGTATTGATTAGGAGTGGTGCAAGTGGGCTTCCTTGTCTTGTTCCTGATCTTAGAGGAAATGCTTTCAGTTTTTCTCCATTGAGTATAATGTTAGCTGTGGGTTTATCGTATATGGCCTTTATTATGTTGAGGTATGTTCCTTATATACCCAATCTGTTAAGGGTTTTTATCATGAAAGGATGTTGTATTTTGTCAAATGCTTTTTCTGCGTCTATTGAGATGATCATGTGATTTTTATCTTTCCTTTTTTTGATGTGATATATTACATTTGTTGATGTGATGTATTACATTTATGTATTATGTTACATGTATTTATTTGCATATGTTGAACCATCCTTGTATTCCAGGGATAAATCCCACTTGATCATGGTGTATAATGCTTTTAATGTATTGTTGAATTTGGTTTGCTAATATTTTGTTGAGAATTTTTGTGTCTATATTCATCAGGGATATTGGCCTATAGTTTTCTTGTGGTATCCATATCTGGTTTTGTTATCGACGTAATGCTGGTTTTGCAGAATGAGTTTAAGAAGCATTCCCTCCTCCTCCATATTTTGGAAGAGTTTAAAGAGGATTGGTATTAATTCTTCTTTAAATGCTTGGTAGAACTCTCTAGTGAGGCCATCTGGTCCTGGAGTTGTCTGTTTTGGGAGTTTTTTGATTACTGATTCAATCTCTACTCATTGGTCTGTTCAGATTTTCTGTTTCTTCCTGATTCAGTCTTGATAGGTTGTGTTTGTCTAGAAATGTATCCATTTCTTCCAGGTTATGTAATTTGTCAGCATATAATTGTTCATAGTAGTCTCTTATGATTCTGTGTATTTCTGTACTGCCAGCTGTACTGTGTCCTCTTCCATTTCTAATTTTATTTATTTGAGTCTTATGTCTTTTTTTCTTAGTCTAGCCAAAAGTTTGTCAATTTTATCTTTTTGAAGAACCAGCTCTTAGTTTCATTGATCCTTTCTATTGTTTTTCTGGTCTCTATTTCATTTATTTCTGCTCTGATCTATATTATTTCCTTCCTTCTGTTAACTTTGGGCTTAATTTGTTCTTTTTCTAGTTCCTTAAGGTGTAAAGTTAGGTTGTTTATTTGAGATCTTTCTAATTTCTTAATATATGCATTTATTGCTATAAACTTTGCTCTCAGAACTGCTTTTGCTGCATCCCACAAGATTTGATATATTTCCATTTTCGTTTGTTTTGAGATAATTTTTTATTTCCCTTTTGATTTCTTCTTTGACCCATTGGTTGTTTAGAAGTTTGTTGTTTATTTTCCACATATTTGTAGATCTCGCTTTCCTCTTGTTGATTACTAGTTTCATACCATTGTGGTCAGAAAAGATAGTTGGTATGATTTCAGTCTTCTTAAATTTGCTAAGATTTGTTTTGTAGCCTGTCATTTGATCTGTCCTGAAGAATGTTCCAGGTGCACTGGAGAAGAATGTATATTCTGCTACTGTTGGATGAAATGTTCTGTATGTCTGTTAAGTCCATTTGTTCTAAAGTGTGGTTCAATTCCAATGTTTCCTTGTTGATTTTCCATCTAGACAATCTAGCCATTGCTCATAGTGGGGTGTTGAAGTCTTCTACAATTATTGTATTGTTGTCTATTTCTCCTCTAAGATCTGTCAGTATTTGCTTAATGTATTTCTGTGCTCGGGTGTTGGGAGCATATATATTTACAGTTGTTGTATCTTCTTGTTGTATTGACTCCTGTATCATTATATAATGACCTTCTTTGTCTCTTCTTACCCTTTTTGGCTTGAAGTCTATTTTGTCTGATGTAACTGTGGCTACACCTGCCTTCTTTTGGTTTCTGTTTGCTTGGAATATCATCCTCCATTGTTTCACTTTGAGCCCATATTTGTCTTTAGAGCTGAAACGAGTCTCCTATAGGCAACGCATAGTTGGGTCTTGTTTTTTTTAATCCATACAGCCATTCTGTGCCTTTTGATTGTTGAGTTCAATCCATTTACATTTGGGGTGATTATTGATATGTAAGGATTTGCTTCTGCCATTTTATCTTTTGCCTTCTGGTGATTTTGTCTCTAAATTGTTGCTTTTTTCTTTGGTTTTTCTCTACCTTTGTAAGTAGGTCGTTTTCCATGGTGATGTGCTCAGTCTTCCTTTTTTTTTTATGTTTTGTGTCTCTGCTCTAGATTTTTGCTTTGTGGTTACCATGAGGTTTACATAAAAATCTCATAGATAAAATAGTCCTTTTTCTGCTAATAGCAGTTTATCTTCATTGACCCAAAAAGGTTTCACCCTTTTACCCTTCCCCTTTTATATTTTTGATGTCACAAATTATCTCTTTTTATGCTGTAATTTTGTTACCAAGTTGTAGTAGCTATAGTTATATTTAATGCTTTTTTCCTTTAACCTTTTGTGTTATTATTGTTTAATATACTATTCTAAAAAAGAGTTACAGTTTTCTAATTCTGTTTGTCACCTTTATCAGAGTTTTGTATACTTTCATCTTTTTCTTTCAGTTTGACAAGATCCTTTCAATGTTTCTTATAAGCCAGGTGTAGTGGTGGTGAACTCCCTAAGCTTTTGTCTGTCTGGGAAAGCCTTTATTTCCCCTTCATATCTGAAGGATAACTTTGCTGGATAGAGTATTCTTGGCTGGCAGTTTTTATCTTTCAATACTTTGAATATGTCATTCTACCCTTTCTTGGCCTATAGAGTGTCTGCTGAGAAATCTGCTAATAACCTAATGGGGGGTTCCTTTGTAGGTTACTGTCTTTTTTTTTCTCACCTGGCTGCCTTTAAAATTCTTTATCATTGACTTTTGACAGTTTTAATATACAGTCATGTGCTGCATAATGATGTTTCGGTCAACGACAGACTGCATATACAATGGTGGGCCCTTGAGGTTAGTACCATATAGCTTAGGTGTGTAGTAGGCTATACCATCTAGGTTTGTGTAAGTACACTCTATGATCTTCACGCAATGACAAAATCACCTAACAAAAGCATTTCTCAGAAGGTTTCCCCATCGTTAAGCAATGCATGACTATAATGTGTCTTCAAGAAGGTCTTTTTGCATTGAGATAATAAGGTGTTCTCTTGGCTTCATAGACTTGTATATCCAGTTCCTTCCCCAAGTTTGGGAAGTTCTCAGCTATTATTTCTTTAAATAAGCTCTCTGCTCCCTTCTCCTTCTCTTTTCCTTCTGGTATACCCATTTATCTGATGTTGGCTCTTCTGATGGAGTCTGAGAGTTCTTGTAGGGTTTCTTCACTTTTTAAAATCTCTCTCCTCTTCCACCTGAATCATTTCTGTTTCCTATCCTCACAGTTGCGTTGTCTCTTTTCCATCTGATTGGCTCTATTTCTAATGCTTTCTAATGCATTCTTCATCTCATTTATTGAGTTCTTTGGCTCCAGAATTTCTGTTTGGTTCATTTTTAGAATTTCAGTCTCTTTGGTAGAGTACTCCTATTCATTAATTTGATCCCAGAGATCACTGTATTGCCTTTCTTGAGTTTTCTTGCAGCTCACTGAATTTCTTCATAACAGCTATTTTGAATTCTTTATCAGTTAAACCACAATATTCCATGTGTTTGGGTTTAGTTGCTGGAAACTGTCATTTTCTTTTTGTGATACCATATTACCGTGATTTTTCATAGCATTTGATGAAAAGTGCCTCTGCCATGGCATTTGAAGTAGCAACACCTCTCTCATTTAGGTAAGGCTTGTTTACTCTGATTTTAACAATTCAACAGATTGGTAATTAGGAGCCTTCCTCTTGTGTTCCAGAAGGTGGTGGTATAGCACAAGTTTTTGGATTTTCTTAACCAGAGCTGACTTGCCACTAAGGTTGGGATCATGTGCATTAAAAAAAAAAAAAAGCTGGAGGAGAAACAAAAAAAGGGGGTGGCGGCAGAGTAGGGGAATGTGTGTGTTTAGTACCTGGGGCTTTGGGTTTGCCTATGTCCCGGTAAGAGAATCCTCAAATGTGAGGGGATCCCAGAGGTCCATGGGCAGATATCTTGCCAGAATTCTGAGGCAGACAGCAAGAAATGCCTTTCTTCGGCTCTCTGTTGGCCTTCTTCTCTTTCCTTTCCTTCCCTCTAGTCACTGCCTCTCTCCTCAGAGAGAGCAGTGGGTCCCTCCACCTGCAGCACATGGAGCTGCGCAGACCCCTACTCACCATCATCACCGCTGGCCTGGTACCGCCCTCCGCTGCCGCCTCCCCCACCAGTCCCCTGGCTCTGCAGCCTCCTTCGAGGTCTGGTACACCCACTTCTGGATGTACAGATGGATGGATCTTTTGGGTGTCCTGGTGTGCTGTGCAGAGGCACTTCTGTTCAGTTATGGATGTCCAATTAGTTGTAAATTGAAGGGGAGAGAAAAAAGGAATGACTTACGGCACCATGGTGCCGATGTCACTCACTCATTGACTTTAAAAGAGCAGACTGGGGCCGGCCCAGTGACACAAGTGGTTGAGTGCTCTCGCTTTGCTGCGGCAGCCCGGGGTTCGCTGGTTCGGATCCCGGGTGCTCACCAACGCACTGCTTGGCAAGCCATGCTGTGGTGGCGTACCATATAAAGTGGAGGAAGATTGGCACGGATGTTAGCCCAGGGCCAGTCTTCCTCAGAAAAAAAAGAGGAGGACTGGCAGATGTTAGCACAGGGCTGATCTCCTCACCCAAAAAAAAAAAAAAAGCAGACTGCTGGTGGGGCATTTCTTTAAAATGTTATTTACCATTTGTATCCATAATTCAGTCAGTACAAACAAGCCTCTACACTTGGCATCATTAGAGCCAATGTAACGGTGTAGCTCTTTGCGATCCACACCAGAATCCTGAAGGGTACTTGGTGTAAGTACCAATTCTTAGGCCATGTTTTGGACCCAGATCAAATCTCTGGGGTAGGTTCTGGGAATCTAGCACCCCCAAGTGATTTGAATGCACTGTAAAGTTTGAGAATCTCTCTCCATATCATATATTTTTTTGTTTAAACAGTTTTATTGAGATATAATTCCCATGCCATACAATTCACCCATTTCGTGTGTACAGTTTAATGGTTTTTGGTATATTGTGATACATGCAACCATCACCACAGTTTTTAGAACACTTTCATCACCTCAGAAAGGAACCTCATACCCTTTATCTATCACTCCCCATCCTCCCCCTCCCTCCCTGGCCCCCAAGCAACTACTAATCTACTTTCTGTATCTATAGATTTCCCTATTCTGGACTTTCATATCAATGAGATCATATGTGGTTTTCTGTGACTGGCTTCTTTCACTTAACATGTTTTCAAGGTTTATCCATGTTGTAGGATGTATACTTCATTCGTTTTTATGGCCAAATAATTCATTGTATGGATATGCCACATGTTGTTTATCTGTTCATCCATTGATGGATATTTGAGTTGTTCCATCTTTTGGCTGTTATGAATAATGCTGCCATAAACATTCATGTACTAGTTTCCATGCAAACATATATATCTTTATTTCTCTTGGGTCTACGTCTGGGAGTGCAATTGCTGGGTCATATGGTAACTCTATGTTTAACTTTTTGACTGTTTTGCAGAAAAGGGGTACTATTTTATATTCCCAACAGTAGTACATGAAGGTTCTGGTTCCTTCACATCCTCCCCAGCACTTGTTATTATCTGACTTTTTAATTGTAGATATCCTGATGGGTGTGAAATGGTATCTCATTGGCTTTTGAGTTGCATTTCCCTGATGACTCATGATGTTGAACATCTTTTCATGTGCTTATTGGCCATTTGTGTATCTTCTTTGGAGAAATGTCTATTCAGATCTTTTGCCCATTTTAAAATTGGATTATTTGTCTTTTTATTATTGAGTTGGAAGTATTTTTTATGTATTTTAGATATGTCTTGTCAAATATACGATTTGCAAATATTTTCTCCCATTCTGTGACTGTCTTTTAACTTTCTTGATGGTATCCTTTGAAGCACAAAAGTTTTTAATTTTGATGAAGTCCAGTTTATCTGTTTTTTCTTTTGTTGCTCATGCTTTTGGTGTCATATCTAAGAATCCTTTGCCAAATTCCAGGTCATGAAGATTTGCCCTTGTATTTTCTTCTAAGAGTTTATAGCTTTCACTCTTACATTTAGGTCTTTGATCCATTTTGAGTTACTTTTTGTATATGATGTCAGGTAAGGGTCTAACTTCATTCTTTTGCATAGACATTCTTGCTACAAATAGTAAATTTTAATACCTTGTATAAGTTCCACTTTGCTTTCTATATTTGGCTAGATTAGTCTTAGAAAAGCAGGAATTCATACATAGGTACCCATCATATAACAACCTTGTTTAATACTCTATTGAATAACTTTTAAGTAGACCACTAATGATATGTACAAGGATGTTGGATTTTATGCCAGATTTGGTTTGCAATATAATACAGTTCTGATCTTTTGCTTACTTGAAACTAGTCATTTGAAGTTTTTTGAGAGGTAAACTCAGCTTGGGGACAGAAACAGGATGAAATGATTATAGAGGCAGGATAAGAAACCCTCTCAAAATTGTCTCATCATTATTATTTCATTATTGTAATTTTTTGTGAATGCTCACATTATTGTTTGGGTTTATATCTAATTTGGGACTATCTACTCTAGTTTGGCTTTTGGTTATTGTTTGGCTTTTTGATAAGAGATTAAAACAATGATAATTCATTGTTGTAAACAGGACTCTGAAAGAAAATTTTGTCCATACTGATGAAAGAAAAAGTTAATCTCTCTTAAATATAAAAGCAACTGAAGTGAACACTCCAGCTGAACAGGTACATCCTCCATCCAGATGAATAGAACATCCTTAGTCTCCTGCAAGAAACATATCTGATTTATCTTTGTCTAGTGCAAGGCACAGTGTCTGAAAGTATGCTAACAGTTAACTGTCTTCTTAGACCAACCCTGGAATGGTCCCCAGCCATGGATTCAGTCCCAGATCTTATTTCTTTGACAACCCTCGAAGATATGACAGTGATGATGACCTCGCCTGGAACATTGCCCCTCAGGGACTTCAGGGAAGGTAAGACCCCAGTTCGTGTTAGAGAGGCATGGTTAGGAGGGGCAGGGCTGCACCACTGTCCACTGAAATGGGCTCAAACTAAAAGAAAATTCCTCTGTAAAAACTCTGGATCTGGAGGTAGAGTGAGGCAGATAGGAAGAGGAGGGGAAGCACCTGAGTACGTGAAACCAACTGCAACCAGAGCAGAGACCCTCTCCCAGGATTATGCGATTTGTTTACCTCTGCCACAGGCATGGTCTGCAGACAGGAGGAGTGGAAAGCTATTCCCCTTTCCTCAGCCTGCTGATGCTTTAGCCACACTCGACTGCCCAAGGGCCGTCATGTCCCCTCTTTCAGCCTGTGGATCTGGGACTTCAAGACCAGCAAGGGCAAGAGGAGCACAAAGGGCTGACCTAGTGCTTGCGAGCCCCTCTTCTCTCTGCTTGTCCTCCCAGGACCCTGTACTGTTCCTGTGAAAGAGAAGCTTCAGGCTGTGTTTCTTAGAAATGAAAGCTTATCTTACACAATCCTTGTGAATTTAAAGACCTATCATTAACATTTTAATGTAAACTTTATTTTTTCCTCTGGGATGAAAGGATAAAAGAAGATATGCTTGCCTTTCTGCTCCTTATCACTGACAATAAATGTCCATACAAAACAGGAGAACTGAGAAAAAGCTGGGAGAATACGTTGCTTTCTCAGTGGTTCAGAGAGCAGAGAAATTCTGGTCAGATAGAATAAAAGATGGTGTTTGGGAAAAAAGAGGAAAGTAGACCAATCCACCAGGCCAGCAGATGTAAAGAACATAGCTAATCTGGAAGTTAGCCAAAAAAACAAGAAGGCCTTCCGAAGTCAAAGGTTGTCCTAACCCTCTTCCCTAAAACTGTTCTCTTATTCAGTTACCCCTTTGCATTTTCTACCAGCAATGCCTGTCCCTTCGTACCCTGCTGGAGCAGCCCTAACCCCTCACCTGCCAGAAGTGACATAGAGCCAAGGGAGTCCTCACCACCTATGTGGAAGACTACATAGAGGAAAATAATAATAATAAAAACATACGTTATTGAGTGCTAACTATATGTTAAGATACTGTTCTAAGCACTTTACAGGTATTAACTCACAGAAACCCAACGAGGTAGTTACTAGTAATACTCCCATTCTACAGATGATAAAATTGAGGCACAGAAGTTACTTGCCCAAAGACACACAGGTGGCGAGCTATACTTTAGGATTCAAATACAATTTGTAGCTAAAACTTTTTGTCATACCTAGTGATTGCTTTATAGTTCTAGCAGTACTACACTTCTGGGCTCTATAGAGTTCAGTAGACTTTTGTGGGCAGACTTCTAGCCACTGTGCATAGCACTGTTTTGTGGGAAAATGGGCTTAAAGAAGCTATTTTAAAAAACTTTGGGACTGTCTATAGTTTATACATAATCCCAGTTCTTTCTACCTAAAATAGATATGTCATCAATAGTAAGTATAATGTTTTAAGTGACTGAAATATCTTTTTCTTTTTAAGTTTTGCTCCAGACTACTATGATTGGGGACAACAAACTAACAGCTTCCTGGCACAAGTAGGAACTTTACAACCAGACTCAATTTCGGATCCTGACAAACCAAGCCATGGGTAGCATCGTTGGAGTTTTATGGAAGATTCATCAGTTGAAAAGCTTCAGAAAGACTAACTTAATGACAGCGGAATTTTTAGGGCACTTTTCCTTAAGAAATAGGACTTGATTTTTATTTGTTACAGGTCTCTAATGGCTCCGTAGGACTAAGCAATAATTTAGATTGATAAAACCTTATTTTAGTACTAAAACGTGAGCCTGGCTGCCTATTTCAGTGGGTGTAATTTAACTTTAAAAAAATCTGTACTTTTATAAAGATGTATTTTATATAACTTAAATAATAATGCTAAAATATCCTCGGGTTTTTTGAGAATGTTATTGCAATATATGTTGTAGTTTGCACAGACTTTTATGCATAATTCAGTATACAGTATATGGTCTGATGGTTTTTTAAGGCTTTTGGACTAAAGTATTCCTCAAATCCTTACCTCTTCAGGTCCCTCAGAGTCTGAGCTCCACGCTGGTAGACTCTAAATACAATTGACATCTCGAAACTGCAATTGCAACTCCAGTGTTGAGTTATAATGGAGCAGAATCTCAACAGACTAAGGTAATTGGCTCCTTAGAGTTTGTTTAAGGCCTAAATGGTTGGTCTCTCAAAGAATCTCCTAAATTTTGCCAACAGTTCAACACATGTCAGTGAAAAGTTGATAATGTTAAAAACATTGATAGAGTTGACTTACATTATTAAACCTCCTCTGCTATATTTAGAGATTTTGCATAGTTTTTCAGCCCAATGAAATCTAATATCCATTACCTCAGGACTTCAGCAAGACTGCACCTTTCCCAACTCACTGCATATTCATTACATTCAAGGAACAAACAAGAGGTTCTCAAAAGGGGATTAATAATAAATACCCCTGGCCCTTGAGCCAAAAGACCATGTGGAATCCTAACAGTTTTCCTGTTACTTCCAACCATATTTAAAATAATGCCCCTTTATTTTTTTTTATTTATTTATATTTTGTGTGTGAGGAAGATCAGCCCTGAGCTAACATCCATGCTAATCCTCCTCTTTTTGCTGAGGAAGACTGGCTCTGTGCTAACATCCATTGCCAATCCTCCTCCTGTTTTTTCTTCCCCCAAAGCCCCAGTAGATAGTTGTATGTCACAGTTGCACATGCTTCTAGTTGCTGTATGTGGGACGCGGCCTCAGCATGGCCGGAGAAGCGGTGCATCAGTGCAGGCCCGGGATCCGAACCCGGGCCGCCAGTAGCAGAGCGCGCGCACTTAACCGCTAAGCCACGGGGCTGGCCCTGCCCCCTTTATTTTTAAATAGCTCTGTAAGCAGCCTCCTGGAAGCTGCATGTTTAAAATGGGAATAGCATTGCAATATTTAGTAACATGATTCCTGTCTCTTAGCCATGTAAAAGGGCATGTTCCAGACGATTGTTCAAAAGTCATCTTTCATTTAGGTGAAACACATGTCAAGAAATACTAGCTCCCCAACTGTGCTATTCTAAAACTTCCAAGATACAGATATATATTCTGCAATTATAAAACTGCCTCTAATAGGAGACTATGGTACATGGCTCTGTGAGGGAGGTTAAATGCTCTGATTTTCTACAAAACAGAGATAAGGTACTAGAGTAAGTACTGTTACGTGAGAGAAAGTATTTTGCTCTGCCTAGGAAATCTCACATCTTGGGACAGAGGGAGGGGCAGATGAAAAGGAACTTATATTAATAAGTTCTCTACATGATGAAAGGCATTTCACATGTCTCCTACTTCCCATTTTGGTCTTCAGGAATAATTGATCTCTGGGCATGGATTTCACAGAGATCAAGTCTACTTCTCTTACCTTGATGGTATTTAAAATTGGGATCTCAAGTTTTAAATGGGTCATGATTGGGTTTTTCATTTGTATAGGACACCTTTACCCTGCATAATCTCACATAAACACATTCTTGCCTGTCAGTATATGGAAGAATTTGGGTCACGTATCATTTAAAATAGTTACTATCAGGGAAAATTCTACACGGAAGCAAAATTTGCACTGATTATTCACGTTGCCTTAAAAGAATTATAATAAAGTTGTTATTCTAAATAGCTTTCAGAACACGCTACTTGTCACATTGTCTTTGTTACTAATACTTAGAAGAACTTAAAGGCAGACTCAGCATATGCTTAAAACTCTTTTAAATCGTGCTTTCAGCAAGTACGGTAATTCTTCAATATTAGGTCAGTCAAGGGTAGATATATTTTTTAAAAAACAGTGATAAAAATATCACTAAAATCATGCAATTATTATACTCATCCTATGATGTATAAACACTTTATTATTCTGTTAGTACTGGCAGGAAAATTGAAATACCCAGCATTAACTGATAAAAGCCATAATCTATTTTTATGATAAAGTTGCTAGTATTTATTTGAACCATTATTTTTTATTGGAAAGAATAAAAATGTTCTAAGTGCCTATTTTTCACTTCTTCCCCCCTTTTAAAAGTAATCCTAAAGCACAAGTGTCGTAAACACATCTAGAATATGAAAAACTATAATTGTATCAAACTATCTTTCTCTCATAGTAAACGATCATGTACACCCTGTGAAATGTTGCAGGTACGGTATGGAAAGGAAAATTAAAATTCCCTTTAGCTCCCAAATTTACTTGTGCTGCTAAGTACACTAACAAAGCTACTCTTTTTGTGAAATATTAAAGGCTAAGAGAAGGCAAGGAATGGTGATTACTGGTTCTAAAATACCCAAACGTCCTTTTATTTTAAGGCAACATGATGAAATTAACACCCTGATAATTTGAAAGTTAAAAATGTATGGGGAAGAGGCAACATCACTGAAAATTTTGTACCATCATTTATCTAAGCCCAATTCAACACTAAAAGGCTGCCTGTGAATGTTTCTGTGTTTCTGTTGAAAATACACAAAATAGGTGTCCACTTCTGCAGTTATTTGTCTAAGAATTCCAACTGATTTGTGTAGATGTCTTTCATTGGCTCTTTTTCCTTTTTACAATTAACCCATTTAATTGAGCTGATGATTAAAACATCCAGAGTGTGTTACACACAGAGCTGTGGACTGTAAGAAGTTTTGATTCTTACAATATACACATCAAGCACATTTAGTTACGCCAATTCTTTCTTGAATATATCAGGCACGTTGTTAATAACTATGCTTATTACCACGTTTAGCTGCTTAGATCAGGCACACTTGCTTGTGCATCCCCAAATTTCTTCTTTTACCAAAATCCAAGAGAACTGCTCTTTGTTGGGCTTGAATACTTAACCCCTTTTAAGAGGAAAGGAATACGCAATAGTACACCCTAGAACGTGAGAAGTACTTTAAGAAAAAGCTTCTCATTTATATTTACATAGTGGATATTACTAGAATATTGCTTTTATTTTTTTAACAATAAAGGTAATCTTACATTAGAACTAAATGGATCTTAATATTTGAAACTTTATCAAGATTTCCCACTAAAAAACTTTGTTAAAAAAATACTTTGCTTTCACTTTAGATTACTGCATGATAAAATATAGACTAGTATAGGTCTGGTAAAAGACATATCTAATATATGTTTCCATTTTTTATCCCATGTTAAGTGAGAACTTTATTAATTAAAAACATTTCTAACTGTGCATAATGCTACTTAAGACTTCTCAAGGTCCAGATGGAGAAGCAATTGGAAAAGATCAGGCTGAAATAGTGGAATTCTCACAAAGACTATAAATAAACTGATTAAAGTGAGGAAACATTTATTTAAAGAGGGACAATGAAGATAAGGGAATGGAATTCAGTCAATGTCTGTTGAGTGCCTATTATGTACCAGACACTGGGCTAGATACTAGTCATGTGTCTGTGGGTTCAGAGCAACACCCTTATACTAGCCCTACTCTTGGCCCTTAGCAGGGATTTATGAAGAGCCCTTGCACCAAAGGGTCAAAATACCTTGAAGTCTGCAAATGTGTCTGCCCCCAACCTAGATCTCTGTGTTGATTCCCGTATCTGTTGCCTAGCTCCTCTGGCCTGGGCACTGATGGTGGGTTCATTCAGTGTGAGGTTCTGAGATTGGCTGCCCAGGTCATCAAGTAGGGGTTCAAAGTCCTCAGATCCAAATCCAGTGACTCAGCAGCTCCTAATGGTATCTACCTGGTTCCTCCAAAGCTGGCTTCCTTATCTCTTTTCTTTGACCTGTGGCCGGGACCTATCCTCTGTTTTCCCAGAAACTGAGGATACCTTGCCAACATTAGTTCTTCGGCCTCCAAACCTGGTCTGCTCTTTTTGACCCTGGCTGCCCTACCACTCAGAATATTAGACTCTTCATCTCCAGAATGGATCTTCTGCCTCCAAACTTTAGCCTAGTCAGAACTGGAGATCAGATGCCTGCTCTCTTCAGCTAGATCTGTGACCTATTTCTCTTTAGCCTATCTGAGCCACAAAATCCCTCCCTTTCTCTACTGATCCCTGTCAGTATGACCTTTCTTGACTCTGAACCTGAATTTCCCATGAACCTTGCTAACCTATAACAGTCTCTCCAGTCTCTTTGCAGTCCCAAGTCATGGTGCTCCTTGAATGCATTCCTTGAGTTACAAAAAGGGCACATTCGGGATAAACAAATAATGCCTTACACCACGGCCAGTTTGTGTTACTGAGTATCCTTGGTATACTATCCCCTTGGTGAATTCACTAGCCCAGAGTCTGGGCTTTGGGTTTGCAGACTTAAAACCTGTCAAAGGGAGCAGAACACTTACTCATTTGGAAGTATATTCTGTGACGGAAAGCCACATGGAAAGTTAAATTATATCAGAATGTTGCATGGTGAATGCTGGCTCTCCTCTGACCAAGGGGTGTTAGGTGGATGATTTTAATCAGTCTGTGACAACTTAATGGCGTTGTCAAGCAGACCAAGATTCATTCACATTGAGGGCACCTTCTCTACTACATAGTTTTCTATGTTAGCTCTTCCTCTTCAATTGGTATATTCTTTTTCTGGGTGCATTCTCACTATAAACTAGATAGACTCTAGTTAGGTTAGAGAGTTCATACGTTACATGATGGGGGGATGTGGGGATATTTGTCTGTTTTGTTCACTGCTACATACCCAATGCCTAGAACAGTGAATGAATAGTCAAATCCTGTTCTTCTGCTAGATAGCATCTTTTTTTTTTATAAGGTAATTTCTTGCACTTGCACTTTTATCCATTGCATGTTGATTTTAAAAGTTTAATACTCATTTAAGAGCCCCTCCCTGTTTTCTCATGAATGTTTGACAGATATCAACTTTGGGACAGACTTCATAATGGAATAAAAGAAGAAATAAGGATTTTTAGAGAGATAGTTCTCAAATCATTCTTAGAGGCTAAGTCTAAAATAAAAGCACTGAGATGAAATTCTGTGTACACAGGCACCACATCTTCTGTCTCTTTGCCCTCACCTGTTTGGGCATGGGCAAATGGAATACTGAAATAATTGACACAACAGGTAGTAAAAAGTAGATCCTTAGGGGCCAGCCCTATGGTGTAGTGGTTAAGTCCAGCGCACTCTGCTTTGGCAGCCTGGGTTCGGAACCCGGGCATGGACCTACACCACTTGTCAGGCCATGCTGTGGCGGAGACCCACAAACAAAATAGAGGAAGACTGGCACAGATGTTACCTCAGAGCTAATCTTCCTCAAGCAGAAAAAAAAAAAGGAAGGTTGGCAACAGATGTTAGCTCAGAGCAAATCTCCCTCACCAAAAAAAAAAAAAAAAGATCAGATAAAGTATCAGATTAAAAGAACAGTGACACATTAAGTGGTTAAAAGTGCAACCCTCCAGAAAAAAACACTGAGTTGGGCAGAGTTTTAGCATGATCCATATGTTAAAGGACTTTTTAAAGCTCATACGGAATAAACAAGAACAGCTAAATAAAATTGTAAAAAAACTAAAGGGGGGGATGAGAGGGGGTGTCACACACCAGATATTAAAACACAGACTCCCAGTAATTAAAACAATGTGGTATTGGTACATGAGTAAATAGACCAATGAAACAGAAAGAGAACCCAGATAGACAGCTAAATCCATATGGGAGTTTAGATATGATAAACATAGCCTCTGAAACTAGTGAGGAAAAGATAAACTGTTAAATAAATGGTATTGGAATAACTGGGTAATCATCTGGGAAAAAATTAGCTTGGATTCATAACTTACATCTTATACCAAGATACACTCCAAATGAATCAAAATTTAGATATTAAAAAAAAAAACCATAAAAGTCCTAGAAGAAACCATAGGTGAATTATTGCTGTGGAATGAAGACGGCATTCTAACTATGACTCAAAGTCCAGAAACCACTAAAAAACTAATAAATTAGACTGCATAAAAATAAAAAATTTGCATGGCCACCATAAGTAAAGTCAAAAGACAGACAACAAATTAAAAAAAAAAATTTAGAGCTCATTAAAGTCAAAGGATTAATATCCCTAACAAAGCACTCCTAGAAATTGATAAAAGATGAATAATGCAGTAGAAAAATAGGCAAAAGATGTGAACACAAAAGGAAATACAAATGACTCTTAAAGATATTAAAGGTAGTCTTACTCGTAATAAGAAAAATACAAACTAAATCACATTGATATATAATTTTGCCTCTATCAGAATGGCAAAAATCCAACTTTTTAATAACAACTACTAGTAAGGATGTGGGTAAGCAGGCATTGTCTTAAGTTGCAGGTGGGTATGTGAACTGGTAACCATGCCCTATGGCGAGCAATATTCTAATATTTTTCAAAATTACA
The DNA here is from genome assembly GCF_020826845.1 of Diceros bicornis minor. Classification (NCBI taxonomy): domain Eukaryota; kingdom Metazoa; phylum Chordata; class Mammalia; order Perissodactyla; family Rhinocerotidae; genus Diceros; species Diceros bicornis. The sequence continues at coordinate 20,420,289 of NC_080745.1, read as the reverse complement.
AATGCACATGGTCTTTGACCCAAAAAGTCCCTTTTGGGGAATTTTTTCTACAAGTACATAATTACATACATCTGAAGTGACATAAATACAAGGTCTGGAATCAATCCAAATGCCCATTAATAGGCAACTGGTTAAATGATTGCACATTCATATAGTGGACTACTAAGCAGTTACTACAAAAAAAAAATGAGTAAGCTATCGAGTGATATGGGAAGATTGCCAAGAAAAACTAAGTGAAAAAGAAGCAAACAGTATGTATATGATGCCATTCTTTGGGTAAAAATGAGAGAAAAAAATAAGACTTTACATTTGTATTTGTTTGTATATGCCTAAAAAAGTATGGATGGAAACATAAGGAACCAAGAACAGAGGTTATTTATGGTGAGGGCGGGGGGAGGCTGTGCATTATGGGAAGTTGGGCCAAGGACAGAAAGAAGACATTCCACTGTATAGCTTTTTATATATTTTGGTTTTTGAACCATGTGAATGTATTACCTATTCAAAAAATTAAATAAGTATATTTAAAAAGCCTTATGACTCAATACAAATCAAAAGAAGTTCCCAATTTTTAGTTGAATGGTAATAAGCCAACTTATGAAATTACACAAATACACCACATTCTGAGGAGAGGCTCTGGAGTCAGACTTTCTAGTTTCAAATTCTAGTCCCACAACCTAGAATTTGTGACTGTGGACAAGTTACTTAGCCTCTCTTATCCTCAGTTTTCTTATTTGTAAAACAGAGAAGTAATTGTACCTATCTACTAGTGCTGTTGTGAAGATTAAATAATCCATGCAAAGCCCTTACTACAATGGCTGCCAATGCTTGCTGTTATAGGAAACAACCTTAGACTATTTATATATATTCTCCCTTCTCCACAAATTATAATCAAATCTTCATCTTATAAAAGCAAGCATTTAAAAAGAGGGAAAAAAACAAGAAAGAAAAATTGCAGAAACATTTACTTTAATTCACATTTTCTGCAATCTGGTGGGTACAACAGCAGATTATATGGAATTCTGTTTAAAATAAAAGCTGTACCTGTAGATGCTAAAAGTACACAAATTTGTGTGTGTGTGTCTGTGTTGTTTTGTTTTACCAAATAATTCCATGATACCATGCACCCAGTATGTGTATTTTGGTGAGTAGCTATGGTTTCTGCAGGTACTTCAGTTTGCAAACTGCTGAGAGGTTTATTGTGACCTGTTCCCAAATTTCCAGCTGAAGGCAATGCTGATGAAGATCAAAATAGCTGTTCTTTCTTATATACAATGGCACCTAGGTAAAGTTGGAAAATATGGCACAGTGTTTTATATAAATACAGAGATTACAAGTATTGAGTAATTCACTTTAAAATGTCAAAATAAAACGTCTGACTTATCAAATTTCAAAACTGTGAATACTATTACTATTCTGTCTGATCCTCCTCATAATCTAAGAATCAACACAGGAGAAACATTCAAATTTTACCAACTTTAATATATAGTATTTCTAACTTAACATAGATGCCACTTAAGAAAAAAATAAACTCATTCCATTGAAGGAAGGAATATTTTCCTTTTCTTCATTTTCATTACTTCATCAGCTGGTACAATCATTTCTGTCAGTTATATTATCAAGTGCTGGATTTTTAAATTAGGCGATGAGATAACAGACAAAATGCAAAGAGGTATTACCAGCCAGGCATTTTCACAATGCAATCAGTACTCTAGTACCACTTCACAACAAAAGGTATATGGATTAGAAAAAGTTTATATCACAAGGATCATAAAACATCACCAGGCTCACAAAACAAAGATTCCTACAGCTTTTACAGTCATTTAAGAAATATACATGTACACAAAAATGTAGGCTGCCCCTACAATCTAATTTATGGTAATAAAGTTAAATTTCAGCTTAAGAATACTTCATTTGTTTATTTTCTTGGTAATGAAAAAATTTGTTAAAATCTTGAAAACAACTTTCTACCCTAACCAGACCTTTTAATTTCCTAGAACTCACTCTAATATACAGTTTTTCCTAAGCTTGAAACAAATCACAGTAAAGAAAAAAAGCAGTAAATGGAAATGACCAAGGATTTTCGCCAGTAAATAGTTTAAATAATAGCCTTTATCTTTAACTGAGGGAATGAAGTAACACTACCAAAAAGATTTTAAACTTATAGTAATCATAGACACAAAGTGCAAAACTCTCACATTTCCTTAAACTCTGAATGAACACTAAGAATAATTCTTATTAATTTACCAGCAAGATTACTTAGATATTCACTTTTTAGACAAATTTACCTTAAGGTCCCCTCTCCCACCATACAATACTTGCATCCCTAAAAATGAAAATAGAACGTGGAGGAGGCTCCAATCAAGCGAGCCTGTTTTATTTAACTTAACAAAAAGCACCACCACCATCAATAACAACAAAAAAAACAGGGTCTATAAAGGTTACAAATTGGGTAAGAAAATAATTAACTAGTGAGACCCTACTCCCTCCAACCATATTCCTCCAAGGGACAACTAAATATTTTTAAGAGAGGGGTGAGCCAACTAAATACAATTTAAAATATGCCACTAAATCATCAATAAACACATTCCAGACTTTGTCAGGATAAGATACAGATTTAAGAGCACTTATTTGCTTCATAAAAGACTGAAGAGTCTAAGGAGAAACTCAATTTTGTACCCGCATTACTTCTACACAGACGCAACCTCCAAATTAATCACATTATGTTTACTAACACCTTTAAAAAGAAGCAATATTTTAAATATTAAGGATATTTAAATCCCAGGTTTAGAAAAATGACAAGGACTTAGGAGTCATCTGTTGGTACAAGTCACATGAAGTACCATTTATATACAAAGAACTAAAATGAAAAGAAAAAGTGGAGAGAGGGGAAGTTTAAAGGAGGGTTGAACTATCCTACCTGCTTAAATATCCTACCAAAGAAAATCAGATTGAGAGAGGATTGCATAGATTGTATTATAAAATAAAATCCTTTAAAAATGCTTACTTTAAAATAGTAAATTTTGTGTAAATAATGTTTAAATTGACATTATAAATCCATATAATCCCATTCAAATTTTATCAAGATGGAAACTTAAATATTTATACAATTTTTTTTGTTTTCCTAAAGTAAACAAAAACTTCTAAAATTGGAGTAAGGACAGAGAAACACAAAATCGAAATAAACTGATTTACAGGTTCTAAGTAAAGAATCCTCTTGAGCCAGCCCACTATACACACATGAAATCTGGCTGGGTGGCATAGGGGACAGTACTTATTCACCTTTACCAAAGCAGGTCCTTTAGACCAAAACAAAACAGTAACAACAACAGCAATTTAAAATCCTAAATAAAAACCAATGAAATTAAAGTCCTGGGGAGTCTTAAGTAACTTCTCTAACTATACATTGAAAGGGCCATTCATCACACTGACACTTTCATATAGAAGGTGACACCCAAAGCTAGGCAAGGCTAAAAACACATTTTAAAATCTGATAAATTTTTATCACTGATACTAGCCCTAAGCAACACTTGCTCCCTAGCTCTCCTTTTCCATAACAGAATGTTAACAGTGTTATTAGGATGGAGACATGGCCATTTAAGTTTGACAACTGGAAGTAAAGGATACTACATAGAACAAAACCAATTCTACACAAACAGAATAGCAGACTATTTAACAGATTGAAACATACAAAATTAAACACAGAATTAGTATAACTTACATGTTTTAAAAGTATATACTTCATTTATAAATATCTTGAATTGATAATCTATTAAGAATCATAAATATTCAAGTGAACATTTGAATTTTCTCTTTAAGAGTTCAGAATTCTTGAAGTCTTTGAAGGTTAGTCTCTTTCTGCTGAATGTCCAAGACTAAAAGGCTTCACACAGTCACTTTATGTCTCTAATTAGACATACAAAAGCCTTTATTACCTACTGTGTTGTAATAAGACTTTAAAATTCTGTAACTCTCTTATACTTGTAGAAAGCCTATAGGAGGAAAAAAAAAAAGCATATTAGTACAGCTAATATATGTACATATTTCAAATTACTGACATTGTTATATAGGCTATAATTTGAAAGCAAAATCCAAAATAAAAGAACGTAAACAACACTGAACATTGAAGCTTCCATTTTTAAATGAGTATGACTAAACAACATGCTACTGAACAACAACTGGGTCAATGAATAAATCAAAGGAGAAATCAAAAAATACTTTGAGACACATGAAAATGGAAATACAACATACAAAAATTTATGGGATGCAGCAAAAGCAGTTCTAAGAGGGAAGTTCATATTGATACATGCCTACCTCAAGAAACAAGAAAAATCCCAAACAATCTAATTTACATCTCAAGGAACTAGAAAAAGAACAAATGAAGCCTGACGTTATTAGAAGGATGGAAATAACAAAGATCAGAGTGGAAATAAATCAAATAGAGACTAAAAAGACAACAGGAAAGATCAGTAAAACTAAAAGCTTGTTCTTTGAAAAGATAAACTAAATCAACAAACCTTTAACTAGACTCACCAAGAAAAAAGAGAGAGGGCTCAAATAAATAAAATCAGACATGAAAGAGGAGACATTACAACAGAAACCACAGAAATACAAAGGATAAAGGTCTACTGTGAACAATTATACACCAACAAATTGAATAACCTAAAAGAAATGGGTAAATTCCTAGAAACGAACAACCTTCCAAGACTGAATCATTAAGAAATAGAAAATCTGAATAGACCAATTACTAGTAAGGAGATTGAATCAGTAATCAAAAACATCCCAACAAACAAAAGTCCAGAACCAGACAGCTTCACTGGTGAATTCTACCAAACGTTCAAAGAATTAATACCAGTCCTTCTCAAACTCTTCCAAAAAACTGAAGAAGAGGGAAAGCTTTCAAACTCATTTTACAAAGCCAGCATTACCCTGATACCAAAACCAAAGACACCACAAGAAAAGAAAATTACAGGACAACATCCCTGATGAACATAGATGCAAAACTCCTCAACAAAATATTAGCAAACCAAATTCAACGATACATTGAAAAGATCATACAACATGATCAAGTGGGATTTATTCCAGGGATGCAAGGATGGTTCAATGTCTGCAAATCAATCAACGTGATGTACATGAATAAAATGATAGATAAATATTATATGATCATCTCAATAGATGCAAAAAAAAAAAAGCATTTGATGAAATTCAACATCCATTTGTGATAAAAATTCTCAACAAAGTGGGTATAAATGGAATGTACCTCAACATAATAAATGCCATATTCGGCAAGCCCACAGCTAACGTCATACTCAACAAGGAAAAGCTGAAAGCTTTTCCTCTAAGACCAGGGACAAGACAAGGATGCCCACTCCCACAACTTTTATTCAACATAGTATTGGAAGTCCTAGCCAGATCAATTAGGCAAGAAAAAGAAACAAAAAGCATCCAAATTGGAAAGGAAGAAGTAAAAGTCACTATTTGCGGATGACATGATTTTATATATAGGAAACCCTAAAGACTCCACACCAAAAAACTTGTTAGAACTAATAAACAAATTCAGTAAAGTTGCAGGATACAAAATCAATAAAAAACAAAAATCTCTTGTGTTTCTATATACTAATAATGAACTATCAGAAAGAGAAATTAAGAAAACAATCCCATTTACAATGGCATCAAAAAGAATACAATACCTAGGAATACATTTAACCAAGGAGGTGAAAGACCTGTACACTGAAAACTCCAAGACACTGATGCAAGAAACTGAAAAAGACAGAAAGAAATGGAAAGATATTCTGTGCTCATGGACTGGAAGAATTAATATTGTTAAAATGTCCATACTACCCAAAGCAATCTACAGATTCAATGCAATCCCTAACAAAATTCCAATGGCATTTTTCACAGAAACAGGACAAACAATCCCAAAACTTGTATGGAACCACAAAAGACTCCAAATAGCCAAAGCATCTTGAGAAAGAAGAGCAAAGCTAGAGGCATATGATTTCAACTATATTAAAAACTACCATAATCAAAACAGTATAGTATTGGCATAAAAACAGACACATGGATCAATGGAACAGATTAGAGAGCCCAGAAATAAACCCATGCATATATTGTCAATTAATTTACAACAAAGGAGCCAAGAATATACAATGGAGAAAAGACAGTCTCTTCAATAAATGGTGCTGGGAAAACTGGACAGCCACATGCAAAAGAACAAAACTAGACTATCTTACACCGTACACAAAAATTAACTCAAAACGGACCAAAGACTTCAATGCAAGACCTGAAACCATACAACTCCTAGAAGAAGACATAGGCAGTAAGCTCCTTGACATCGATCTTGATGATGATTTTTTGGATGTGACTCCAAAAGCAAAAGCAACAAGAGCAGAAAGAAACAAATGGGACTACATCAAACTAAAAAGCTTCAGCACAGCAAAGGAAACCATCAACAAAATGAAAAGGCAACATACTGAATGAGAGAAAATATCTGCAAATAATATATCTGATGAAAAGTTAATATCCAAAATATATAAAGCATACAACTCAATAGCCAAAAAACAAACAATACAATTAAAAAATGGGCAGAGGATCTCAACAGACATTTTTCTAATGAAGAAGGCCAACAAGTACATGAAAAGATGCTCAACATCACTAATATCAGGGAAATGCAAATCAAAACCACAATGAGATATCACTTCATACTTGTTAGAAAGGCTATTATCAAAAAAGACTAGAAATAACAAGTGTTACTGAGGATGTGGAGAAAAGGAAACCTTTGTGCACTGTTGGTGGGAATGTAAATTGGTACAGCCAATACAGAAAACAATATGGAGGTTCCTCAGAAAATTAAAAATAGAACTACCACATGATCCAGCAATTCCCCTTCTGGGAATTTATCTGAAGAAAACAAAAACACTAATTTGAAAAGATATATGCACCCTCACGTTCACTGCAGCAGTATTTACAATAGCCAAGATATGAAAGCAACCTAAGTGGCTATCAGTGGATGAATGGATAAAGAAGATGTGATACACACACACACACACACACACACACACACACACACACACACAGGAATACTATTCAGCCATAAAAAAGAATGGAATCTTGTTTATGTTAAGTGAAATAAGTCAGATAGAGAAAGACAAATACAGTATGATCTCACTTATATGTGGAATCTAAAAAACAAAACAAGCTCATAGATACAGAGATTAGACTGGTGGTTGCCAGAGGGGAGGAGGGATCGGGGTGGGTGAAATGGGTGAAGGAGGTCAAAAGGTACAAACTTTCAGTTATAAAATAAATAAGTCTTGGGGATATATTATACACCATGGTGAGTATAATAATACTGTATTGCATATTTTGAAAGTTGCTAAGAGAATAAATCTTAAAAGTCCTCATTGCAAGAAAAAAATGTTTGCAACTATGTATGGTGATGGATGGTAACTAGAATTATTGTGGTGATCATTTTGCAGTGTTTACAAATATTGAATCACTATGTTGTACATCTGAAACTATATAACGTGTGTCAGTTATACCCGAATAAAAAAAGGAAAGAAAAAAAAGTGAAGGAGAAATAAAGACTTTCTCAAACATAAAAATTGAGGGAATTTGTTGTCAGTGGACCTGCCTTACAAGAAACGTTAAAAGTTCTTTAGAGAGAAGGAAAATTATATAGGTCAAAATCTTGGATCTACATAAAGAAAGGAAGAGCATCAGAGAATAAAGAAAATAAGTTTTATTTTTCTTAATTGTTATAAAAGATAACAGTTTGTTCAAAATAATAATAATAGTAACAGTGTATTTGATGATTATAGCTTATGTATAAGTGAAATGAATGACAGCAATGATACAAGGGCCAAGACAGAGGAATAGGGAATGCTTGGTTATTATTAGGTAATTACAGTACTCATGAAGCAATATAGTGTTATTTGAAAATGGACTTGGATTAGTTAGAAATGTATATTGCAAACTCTTGGGCAACTACTAAAAAAAGTTTTAAAAAATGTATAATTGATAGGGGAAGAAAAGAGAAAATGGAATAAGATAAATTGATCAATAAAGAACAGAAAAGTCAGAAAAAAGAGTGGAAGAAAAAATAAGAACAGATTGGGAAGGAAGAAATAAAACTGTCCTTGTTTACAAGTAACACGATTGTACAAAACTCCAAACAACTGACAAGAAAACTCCTGGAACTAATAACCAATTATAGTAATGTTGTAGGATACATGGCTAATATACAGAATCAATCACTTTCCTATATACCAGCAATGAACAAGTAGAATTTGAAATTTAAAAAAACACCACATAATTTATATTAGCACCCCCCCAAAATTTTTTTAAATGATGTTAATAAAACATAAGAAATAATCTCTGTATCACTTGGTTCCCTAATTTGTAAAAAAAATTCTTCCTTGACTTGACTTTTTGCCTTTTTTTCCCAGGGCAGCATAGTATTATTTTCTATAACTCTCTTCCTTCTGTTCTGTATTCCTCAGTTAGTTGGTATCTCATGTATCACTGTAGGCAAATTCAAATTATTTTTGAAACCATCTGTGGTACAGACAAAAAGCAAACTCTATGTCCATATACAGAAAAAAATGGGGTAATAACGAGTGAAAGAAAAATGCCTCCTCAGCTTTAGAAATAAAGTACAGTTGAAAGGTTTAATCTCTTTTTCTTTCATCATCTTCTCAACCAAGCTTTCCTTACTCCTGCTACTGCAATTGAACAAGTTATAATCAGCTAAAGAGAATATTATTAGGAGAATATTTTCCCCACAAAATCAAGAAGGCAAACTGAGAAATACTGGCTATCTGAAATTATTTATTTTTCCTATGACCTGTAGAGAAAGTGATTTGTCTGCATTAAGGACACTCTTAAGTCAAGTGAGTACAGGTATAATATATTATAATAATTCTATCCCTTTGCCAGCAAAACAAAAACTACGTTAGCAGAGAAGATGATCTTTGCAGTTTGCTGAACCCAGCCTGGGAATCAAGTCTTCACTGTGAAAACGGTTCTTACCTTCCAAAAGCATTTATAAGAGCAACTATTTCCTGTCGAGTGAGTTGGAAGCCTTTAGATGGGCTGTTCTCTGGAAGCTTTTGGATTTCTTTTTCAGAGAATAATATCTTCAGGGCAGTTCCTAAACCCTGAGTCTAAAGATAAGCTTACAATTAAATTCATATAATAACAACTACTATAAAGGTTTAAAGAAATAGTCACTGTGATGAGAGTCAGGAAATGCATATGGACTGTTTCACCAACATGTTAAACTATGCAAAATACAGTTTCTACTTCCTCACAGATTATGTAATGATAAATTTATCTAAACTGTTAAGGAAATCTGAATAGTTTAACATTTGTTAGACACGTGTCATCTGTGTTGTTATGTGCATCAAGTCGGCTCCGATTCCTGGCAACCCTATGAATGAGTGATGTCCACAAGGTCCTGTCCTCAACAGCCCTACTCAACTTCTATAGACTCATGCCAATGGCTTCCTTTATGGAATCAATCCATCTCATAGTCTTCCTCTTTTCCTATTGCAAATTACTAAAATGCCTTTTTTAACCTAGAAAATATATTAGAATTACAACGTTCATTCAATATGTAACCTTGAAAGCATTCTTTATAGCCCCTAGCAATTCAAAACTGAGAGATTATTAGTGATACCTACACTTTATAATTTCTCAATTATTAGCACTAGAGAAAATGAAAAAATCTGATTTCAGTGTAGCCTTCATTAAAATAATTCTATCTCTTCATTTTCTGACATATCATCTTTGTAAAATAAGACATAAATATCAAACAATCCTTTTTATACTGAATATATAGAGAAATGGGCCTGCGTGGCAGAACTTTCCTATTTTGTGATTATGTGGCCTTTTTTTTTTAATTTACTTTTTTTTTTTGTGAGGAAGATCAGCCCCGAGCTAACATCCATGCCAATCCTCCTCTTTTTTGCTGAGGAACACTGGCCCTGAGCTAACATCTGTGCCTATTTTCCTCCACTTTATATGGGACGCCACCACAGCATGGCCTGACAAGCCGTGCATCAGTGCGTGCCTGGGATCCGAACCCAGGCTGCCAGCAGCGGAGCGCACGCACTTAACCGCTACACCACGAGGCAGGCCCCTGTGTGGCCTTCTTTTAATCATTGAAACAAATTCAGTGACCAAAATTTGATAATTAAGTCTTTTTATATGATTATAGTTTACCTTTTATATAGGTATATAAAGTACTAATATACTCTATTTATAACCAACTCCAGAAATGAATCTGAGATCGTACCAATAGAAAGAGATGAATAAAACCAAAATCATTAACATAGAATAGGAAAAGGATCCTTATACATACATATGTAACACACAGAGTTTAATATTAATTTTTTTCATCAATAAAACCAAAAAAACCACACTTTGGCTCTGCCTATTTCTAAGCTCTAATTCAATGAACAATGAGGACATTTTAATAAAAACTTTCAACTCCTCAGTGGAAAAATTTAAGGCAATAGTTTCAAAAGAGAAGACAGCACACACACCTGTAATTTCCCCCATAATCTGCATTTGTCACATCCAACACAGTCCATTATGCGGGAGATATTCTTGAAATGTAACCGGAATTCCTCCTAACATGCAGAAAATATTTTCATTCTAATTAGACTTTTAAAATCAAACTGCAGTTGTCTGAATTATAAGAAATAAAGTTTTGAAGTTTATTAATGAATTTATTAATGAAGTTTATTTTAAAGTTTTTTAGTTGTGTTTTTCCACAGTTGAAGAAAAATATTTGAATTTGTATTGCATAACATGGCACATAAACCAACTAAATTAATGGAAATTTTTATAAAATTCATTCTACATATTAATTCCACAAACTTTTTTATGGAGGGGCTACTCTATGCAAAGCACCAAGATATGCACTATAGGGGACACAAAAGTAAATAATACATGGTTTTTACTTTTAAGGAATTTAACTGCTGCTCCCATTTAATATCTGCATACAACAGTGGTAAATATATCTATTTTATGTTTTATTTATTCTGATGTATTGTTTTGTGTGAGTCTAAATTAGAAAGCTAGTCCTGCAACAATGATCAATTTTCATCTCTCTCCTTAGTACCACACTATATTTGTAACAGGTGCTTCAATGTGCTCTGAACAGCATCGATAATCATAGGGCTATACAAGGTATATGGTCTCACAACCCCACATTTGCTAATGCAGCTTCTCCAGGGATGCTTGCTCACTGGATCCTTGTCTTTTGCTGTAATAGTTTCCTATACAGGGGAGAATTCTGACTGTGAGCACCTGTACATGGTTTCTATAACTTTAAGGTCAGTCTTACCTTATCTGAGGTTAATGCTAGTTAAGAGAAAGTTCCCTCAACTTTTTCCCATGGCAAACTTTAAACATAAAAATCATTTTATTGTACTGAGGTAGACATTTTATTGCATGAAGCTAGAAGCAAGTAGCCTGAAAACTCTGGCCACCACAAGCCCTGCCCAGGTGCCCAAAGAGTTGCGAGGAATCAATACCTTGGCCAAAAGAAAGACAATATAAAAAGAACACAAAAACTCCTTTGCTCTCCATTCTCATGTAATTCATGTTCTTTGGAGCAGATGGAAAATGGACTTAGGTTCTCCTTTATACACCTTTGAAAAACAGCAAACAAAATTTCCAGCATTTTGTAGTTGAAAGCTAGTTGTAAAACCTCAGTCTCACCTTCCTCATCTACAAAAAGATACATAATTATAGTTGTCCTATCTATTACACAAGGACATTCTGAAGATCAAAAGTATATTTGTATAAATATTTAGAAAATAGAAAGCATTACCAAAAGGAATTGACATTATCTTAAATACCATAATAGCAATATAACTCTAAAACAACCATAACAAAACAAATCTTCCAAAACTGAAATATAGTTGTGGCTAAATTACTTACTTAATTTCAGAAATACCAAGAAACTCTTACCAATGGAGAATCACTCAGTGCTAATTTACTATTTCTTGTAATATATCCACATTTAAAACATCTTGGGGCCAAATGTGTTTCAGAACTCAGAATTTTTTAGATTTTAGAAATACAGTACATATGCTATTTATTATGAAACACCCTGTAATCAAATACATTAATGTTTCTCCAACAAAATGTAAGAATATTCATACAAAGCAGAATTTTAAAAAAACACTATAAATATTCTTACATAAGTTCAGGGTAGGTTTAGCTAACAAATTAATTTACACCAAATGTAAGAAAAATCTTTCAGTCTTTGGAGCTTTTTGGATTTCGCAACTGCATATAAAAGATCATGGAGGTGTACTAGAAGACTATTTACCAGTCAATTTCAAATACTTTTATGAACATTTCAAGGGTACAGTGTATTCCTTAAAGTATTGTAAGCAGAGGAAAACAAAGAGCTCCTAATGTGAAGTTTCATAATGTTCCTACAATATATTCTCCTTCTGATATCACAGGTTAACAAGTAATTTTTGCCTTTTTTGTTACTCCATAAGGACAAAGATATAATAGTTTCAAAAACTGTAACATTCCATAAAAGAAACTTTAGAAAAATATACTATTTATTGCCTTCAAAGTGGCTAACAGTTCATGATTTTTTGAAAGACACATCAAAACAATACACACTGTGATTTTAAAGTAAGAAAACTTTCTCTCAAAATAAAACTTTCTCTCAAAATAATACCTTAGAAAGACACTTACAAAGGTGCCATACTCATTGGTCATACTAATGACTGAAGATAATCCTAAGCACTTGGTCAAACTAGGAAGGAGAAAAGAAATGAGAAGAAAGTATGGAGAAAGGGCTTTTCAAATCATTTATAGTAAAATCCAATCAGACTAACTTCAACAAGTTGGAGAACTGGGAAAGAAGAATTTACATGAATAGGATTAAAACACAGCCAGTAATCTGCTCCCCACTCTGTCCCCCAATCAAGAACTCTTTACCTTTAATGATTTGGCCCCCTTTTTGTCACCTGCAAACATGGATTTCTCGTCAAAGTGCATGGGAAAGGACCTGATGAAATGACAATATTATAAGTTACATGAAAAATTCAAGTACTGTGTATTAGAGCACTGGTACAATTTTCTATCCCTACAAATATTTAAAGTTCATTATTTACTCAGGTAAGGTTTAGTAATGTACAACAGCAGCAAACAATTCACATAAATTATTCAATAAAAGACTAAAGTAAGATACAGATGGCTTTGTAATTTATAATATTGTAATGTTTTAAAAAATTACATGATAAAAATAATCTGAAACATTAAAAACAATTTATATGAAAAGTATGCAACACCCTCTTAACATTTTAAAAAGTCTTTATAAATTAAATGCATAATTTATACTTTAAACACTTCTTAATCCAACTTTCCTCCATGCTCATTTTAACAACCAGTAAACTCAAGTTTTATAGACCAAGAATTTTTTTTAAAAGGTTATATTCTAGAAGGTAAGGCTAATGTTCCCTGAGCTATCTTCATGCTAACACAAGACCATCTGAATTTAAATAACAACTGGAAGATTACAAAATTGGTAGAAAGAGCATTAAAGTACGGTCATGCATCGCTTAATGACAGGCATATGTTCTGGGAAATTGTGTCGTTGGGCAATTTCATCGTTGTGCAAACATCATAGCATGTATTCACACAAACCTAGATGGGATAGCCTACTACACACCTAGACTATACGGTACTAATCTTATGGGACCACCGTCGTATATGCAGTCCGTTGTTGACCAAAACATTATGTGGTGCATGATCATAGTTTTAAATTACATACTACATAAAATTTAAAGTTATATTTAGAAACATCCTCTTCTCAAGTGTGAAAGTTAATGCAACAAAGCTTTTTAGTCAACATTTATAGAAAAATTTTTAAATTTTGCTGCTATTCTATTGGCCATTTTCCTTCTCAGTTCTAATTCTCCCTTTTCCTAACTAACTTTTAGGAGTCAGTTTTTGTTGTATTTCAAGCACTACCTCACATTCAAATAGAGTGAAGAATTTCAAATCACTGATACTCAATTCTTACTTTGTATCTTGAAAGATATTCAGTAGAAGGGTTTTTGTGTCAGCATCTTCTTCTACATTTCCAGTGTAAAGATCGACAATTGAGCGCTCAAAATATGGGGCCACCTTTGATAAAGCTCGAAGCTCAATTAAGTATAAAAAGTACAGATTCTTTAGCCTTCGTGGACCTTCTCCCTTGGTTTCCACAGGGTCAAAACGGCGTTTAAATTCTTTTATATTAGGTCCCCAGCTAGGTTTACCCCAGGTTTCTAAAGAGAAAGAGAAATACATTATATACTTTTAGTAAGTAGGATATTTTTTCTCTATAGAGAATATGTATTTCCCCCCAACAATTTTTATACTAATAGAAGGCAAAATTTCTATGTAAAAATCTGATTACCTTCCAAAAGATAATTTGCGCATAGATGTAAATTAATACTAGCATGAAGTCCCGATATAAGCTTATAGAAGACTCTCTTCTCCAGACACAAACCTATTCAGAAAAATATTGAGAAAGAAATCACACTCATTTATATAACAGAAATACTGAATCAGAAGATTGAGTATTCAGGCTTATTTTTAAAGTTAAGATTCAAGGACATTATAAATAAATCAAGGAATAATATAAAATAAGTAGATCAAGATTCTTTCACTAGAAGATAAAATAAGATTCTAACTTCAGAATGGAGTTAACGGAATATGATAACTTGATGGAGAATATGATAGAAAAGGTTTGGGCTACTGGAGGTCCAAACACTGTGGATGCACTTGGCAAGTTCCCATGTTACCCAGAGGCAACAGCACAGACTTTTCATGGTTTAGGCTAAGACTTTATTAAAGCAAACATAATTATTAAAGTCACTGCTTTGGCTTAACAAGAGCTGTTTCTCCCTTTCCGTTCCCTTAGATGTTCTTTCTTTGAACCTACTAGATACTGAGAGAAGAGATTGAAATCTGTTTCTCTCCTTCCTCCAGATCCTTTAGTGTGTCTTTTTAATCCTCTGCCCTGGAATTCTCTAATTCTACTTAACTATATGCTCCTCTATGTTCCAGTAAGGAGCCAAAACTTGGAAAACAGACATCCAGGAATTTCACTAATAAAAAAATGTATGACCATTTACTGTGTGAGTAGAATCATGTCAGATGGAGTTCAGGAATATGATGGAAAATTGTCTTATGTAGCCTTATTAAGCCACACAGGCTTTTGCTCAAAATAAAGGTCAAGATAATTCCACCATCCTATCCTACCCCTGGCTCCATCTTAAAAGATTTTCTCTTACTATAAGAGTAATACGCACTGTGAACGTACTTAGTGCCACTAAATACTTAAGTTTAAAAATGGTTAGGATAGTAAATTTTATGTTGTACATATTTTACCACAAAAAAATTTTTTACAAAATATTTTTTATAGAAAAATTTAAAAATAAAGGTAAGTTTTAAAAATCCACTGTTCTGGATGCAGAACAATTAACTTTTTCCCTCTCTTACCACCCAACAGAGGTTTTTGTTTTTGTTGGTTTTGTTTTTTGTTTTTTTTTACACTCTCCCCATGGGGAAAAATGGGCTTCAATAGTGGAAACTAAGAAATAACCTAATTTATATGCTGAGGGATTTTTAAAATGTAAGAGTACGTTATGTGGCTTACTTTACATCTTTTCAAGATCTAAAAGATCTTTAGTTTCCCCTTTATGTTCTACCACAGATGGCTCTGAAGCACTTAGCTTCTAACAGGAAAAAATAATTAATTTGAGATCTCATTCCCTAATTCAGAATTCTTGCTAGAATATTCTCATTGTCATGGATGAAGACAAAAAGTAGAAATTAAATTCTGTTTTGTAGCTTCCTCATAAAAGTATATGGTCCATTTTGAATGTTTAGGGTAACAAAGGATACAAACAATATCAATAAATTTGATAAAACATTAGGTACTAACTTCTTCTCTAGTAAAACTTAATTAAATCTGTTATCAAGTAGCAAAATGATCAGATTTGAAGTTTGCTTTCTTTTCCTTCCAACCTACCTCTCTAAGCAGGCTTATATCCAGTAAAATGTCTAAAGACTAGAGAAGGGAAAATAGGCAAAGTAAAGCAAAGCTTGTGAAAATTCATATGCCTAAGAACAAGAACATGAAAAACTAAGAAGCAATTCTAATTTAGAAAGCCCACAAAGCTCCTTACCTGAAATGGGGATGCATGATAAATGAGCAAGATGGAGTAAAAATGTACTTCCATAAACTGTGAAAATCAGGTAACTTCAAGCAGAATGGTAATAACAAAAGATGTGCCAACTGAGTGCACCAGCAAGACACACAACACACTTAGCAGAAAATTGCTGGAGAGCTTCTCCCCACCTACAGTCTGCTGCCAGGCCCGATGCTGTCTCTGACTACTGAGGTCCAAGCAAAAGCCTTCACAGTCATACTCATAGTAACACCTTCGAAAGCTGATCTACAAGGGCAAAATTCACCAACTCCTATTTCTAACAATACAGAGCAAATTCAACTATTCAGTTTAGAAAGTGGTTCTCCTCTTTCTCTTTTGGATTTAATTTCATGCAAATTCATTTTCGGCAACTGAATTATGAGACATTGATACATATATTTTTTTCTCTCCCAAAAGGGCTATAGATTTACTTTA
Organism: Diceros bicornis minor; assembly: GCF_020826845.1. Lineage (NCBI taxonomy): Eukaryota > Metazoa > Chordata > Mammalia > Perissodactyla > Rhinocerotidae > Diceros > Diceros bicornis. The sequence continues at coordinate 20,403,616 of NC_080745.1, read as the reverse complement.
ACAGTATGATTTGGCATTTGGACACTGTTTAGTGATTTTTCAAAGAATTTTTACAGGCATCACCTACACTCACAGTGTAGGTAAGCTGGATGGTGTCTTGACATGAGTACAGCCATGTTTGGCCGCTCCATTGACCTACAGCCACCAGCACAAAAAGAAATATAAAAGCTGCTTTCTGTGTGGTGGGAACTGGCCTTTTCCCGGGAACTGGCCTTTCCCTCACGGAGGGAGTTGCAAGTTGTAACATTTCAAGGCTCTTGGAGCGTCGTAGCACGGGATGGACTGGCCATCTGTGCCGGGCTAGGACGATAACCAAAGAGAACAATGCACGTACACAACTACTGGGCTGGGACATTAGCCAGGGGGCTCAGTGCACGTACGCCACTGATAACCATTTGTGCATGGAAACACTAAATGCTTGCTCTGCAAACTCTGTAATTGCTTACTCTGAAAATTACTGATGGTATAAAAACTGCTGGAAACTGAGACCCGGTGAGAGTTCCACCTGTGGAAGGGACACCTTGCCCAGGACGTGTGATCCTTGCCCAGCCGCGTCGATTGACAGGGCTCTCCCGGCAGTGGGGCGTGGATGTTGTGAGTAACTGATTTGATGTGAAGTAATTGATTTGATATGAAGTAATTGATTTGATGTGTTCTCTTTTCGGTCAACCTGGTGTTTCTCTTTCTGGTTGATTTGTGTCATTTCTCTTCAGCCGATGTGGGTGCTTTCCCTTTCCAGTCGGGCTGATGTTTTTTCCCTCTTAATATTTGACCTATTTGGATCTGTGTGCAGACTGTCGCCTTTACTATCCTCTATATAATAAAATATACCTTCAGTCCATTTGTTTGGAGTGGAAAGTGTCTTTTACGTCTCCGATCGAATCCCCGAACCTCTCATAACATAATTGGCGCTGTGAGCAGGATTCGATTAAGGAGATGCCTTTCCTATTCAAACGAAAGGTAACTGAAGCCAAGGTGGAAGAAATTCCAGGATGGGAGGACCCTCCCTTTTGCACCCTGGCTGGGGAGTGGGCTCACAGGTCAGGGTTATGTGAAGCTTGGGATGCTCGTCTGCGACGATTTGAACCGTTGGATGTGACCAAAGCTTTGCAGACGGTGGAAAGGAAAGAGAAAGATGATGTTTCTTTTTTGGCACGGCGAGGTTGGTGTTTGTTGACTGCTTATCGCCGGGCTATAGAAGATAGGGATAAGATACAGACAGAGAAGGCACTCTTGGAAACGGAATGTCGCCGGGCTATAGAAGATAGGGATAAGATACAGACAGAGAAGGCACTCTTGGAAACGGAATGTCGCCGGGCTACAGAAGATAGGGATAAGATACAGATAGAGAAGGCACTCTTGGAAAAAGAATATTCAGATTTACAGTTGCCTGAAGTCAAGGTGGAAGAAATTCCAGGATGGGAGGACCCTCCCTTTTGCACTCTGGCTGGGGAGTGGGCTCGTAGGTCAGGGTTATGTGAAGCTTGGGATGCTCGTCTGCGACGATTTGAACCGTTGGATGTGACCAAAGCTTTGCAGACGGTGGAAAGGAAAGAGAAAGATGATGTTTCTTTTTTGGCACGGCGAGGTTGGTGTTTGTTGACTGCTTATCGCCGGGCTATAGAAGATAGGGATAAGATACAGAAAGAGAAGGCACTCTCGGAAAAAGAAAATTTAGATTTGCAGTCTCGCTTGGCTATGATTCAATGTCAATATCTCGCACTGGGAGATCAGGCTCGAAACTACCAAGCTATAGCAGAAAAGGCTGCTGTAAGAGTTGCCAAATATAAATATAGAAAGAGAAGAGGAAAGGTAAACGAACGAAAAGTTCATATGGCCATAGCATCGGCCGGTCCTAAGTGGGACCCGGACACATGGGATGGTGATATCTGGGATGATGATTCTGAAACTGATTATGAGGAAGAGGAAAAACCGCCCAAACGCACAGAGGCACGTCCTCTTCGCCGTCCGCAGATGGAAAAGGATGGTAATCATCCTGTAAGGAAAGATGTGATTGAGGATTTTAACCAACAAGAAATTTCTGATATTTTAGCCCGGGCTACACAAAAGCCTGGAGAAGCCATTATAACCTGGCTTGTTCGCCTATATGATATGGGTGCTACAGGAATTAATCTGGATGCAGGAGATGCTTTTAAATTTGTAATTTTGTCCAATGATCCAGTAATACGGGGAGCTTTCAGAGACTGGAGCATGAATGCTCACCCCCCAAATGATCGTGGACAAGACACTGATGGTACAACTTTATTGGCTCTTGCAGTAAAAGGAGCTCAAGATAAATACCCCACGGATGATATGTGGCCAGACACTAATAGACCATGGTATACTTTAAAAGATTGTGTCCAAAAGATGAGAGAAGAAACCATGAAACGGGCTGTGTTTCTGGGGTGTGGTGAAGCTTTAAATGAAATGACTTTAAGTGTCCAGGTGCGAAACAAGTTAATAAAAACTGCACCTCCGGCATACAAACAAATAATTACAACCCTTCTCATGAATGAAACTGAAAGCCCTATATCAACACTTGCAGATAAGATTATGCAGCTAGCAGACTTGGGAGACTGGCAGACAACTGAAAACTCTCCAAGAAGGGAAAAAAGAGAAACATTCTTTAAAAAAGATAGAATGACTCGAGGTGATATGTTTTTGGCTCTACTCCAGGCAGGAGTACCTAAAGACCAGATTGATGGAGTTGACACTAGAGAATTATGGAAATTATATAAAGAAAAAGGGCTGAATGTAAAACAAGTGAATAGAAGGGACAGTATAGAGGATGCTTCCAACCCAGTGCCTACTGCACCTAGTGCACCACCTCCTCCCTTGGATCCTCTTCTTGCTGACTTATGTGATTGAGGGGAAGGCCAAACCTCTGTATCGATTAGTGCCACTATAAGAAAAGATATTAGACCACATGTACCAATTAAAATATTTTGGAAGAATGGATCTACAACTAGTGTGAAGGCACTTGTAGATACAGGGGCGGAGGCCACCCTTATCTATGGGAATCCAACTAAGTTTCAAGGTACATCAATTTTGATAACTGGATTGGGAGGAAAAGAAATCCAGGCAGTTACCACTAATCTTTCTATGCAAATTGGGCAACTACCCCGGCGCACATATCTAGTTATGATTGTGCCAATACCAGAATATATAATTGGGATTGATATTCTAAAAGGATTGACATTAAATTTGGCTGATAGACGATACCAATTTGCTATTAGAGCATTGTCTTTCCATATTAATGCCGTAATTGTGGGATGTTTGCATCATGAAGTAGAAATTCCACCTGCCACGCAAGTGGTCAATCAAAGACAATATCGCATCCCTGGAGGACAACAAGAAATATCTGAGACCATAGAAGATTATTTGGCTGTAAAAGTCCTTCGCAGAGTAACTACAGCCTGGAATAATCCTATCTGGCCTGTTAAAAAAGGTGATGGGACATGGAGAATGACTGCAGATTACAGAGAGCTAAACAAAGTGACTCTGGCAATTCAAGCGGCCGTCCCTGATTTGATTACTGATATAACAGAATCTCCTGTTAAATGGGGTATCTCATATGACCAATTGACTGAAGAACAACAAAAACATACCTGGTTTACGGATGATTCTGCCAAAATGATATCAGGCTCACGGAAATGGAAAGCAGTTGCCTATAACCCATCCACCCAACAAACAATTGTCACCACTGGAGATGAGTAGCCAATATGCTGAACTTTATGCGGTGTATCAGGCACTTCAACAAGAACAGGGGCAACAATGTCATATATATACTGATTCATTGGCAGTGGCACAAGGTTTGGCAACGTGGATGCCACAATGGAAAAAACATGATTGGAAAATTAATGATAAAAAAATATGGGAAAGGAAATTATGGGAAGACATATGGTTATGGTGTCAAAACACAATTGTTACTGTATTTCATGTTGATGCTCACAGTTCTTTAATTTCTGCAGAACGAAAGCATAATTCTCATGCTAATCAGCTGGTGCAGATTCGTGCAACACACAACCCAGGCTTAGCACAATGGGTCCACAAAAAGAGTGGACACTTGGAAGAACAAGCTTCATACAGGTGGGCACAACAAAGGGGAATCCTTGTCACTCACGATGATATTGCCACTGCAGTACAACAATGTCAGTTATGCCAACAGTTAAATAAACGGGGAGTTCCACACCCCTACCAAGGTCATATCCAAAAGGGATTATTTCCCGCCCCTACCTGGCAAATAGATTTTATTGGACCATTGCCAAATTCTTGTGGATATACTTATGCCTGCACTGCTGTTGATACATATTCTGGTTATTTATTGGCTATACCAGCTAAAGTGGCCACCCAACAGAGTGCCATAAAATTATTAGATATAATTAAGTTATATTATGGAACACCAAGGCAAATTCAGAGTGACAACGGTTCCAACTTTACAGGTAAGTTGATTCAAACCTATACCAAGGAAAATTATATAGAATGGATTTATCATATACCTTATTACCCCCAAGCTGCAGGCCTCATAGAACGAATGAATGGATTGCTTAAACAACAATTGAGGAAACTTGGTCATGGCTCATTAAAGGGGTGGCACAACCATCTAAGTACTGCTCTAAATATGTTAAATAACAGGCCACTAGGCCCTAATGAGACTCCTCTGTCAAGGTTGTTACCAGCAAAGATTACAGAAGTGGCAGCCGCCACCCATGAGCTTATGACCTTAACCTGTTGGCCCCTGACTCAGTTTGCTAAACCGCCTTTTCGTGCCACGGCCGAAGCGGCTGGATTGGATTTATCTACTGTTCATTCTATTCAATTGCCCCCTAAGAAGCAGTCTATAGTCCCTACTGGGATAGGGGTACAATTTCCCAAAAATACCTTTGGTTTGTTAAAAGGACGCTCTGGACTGGCAGCAAAAGGTATTGATGTACTGGGAGGAGTCATTGATCCAGATTACCAAGGAGAAATAAAATTTATATTATATAATGGTAGTGACACAGTACTAACTGTAGAGTCTGGAGAACGAGTGGGACAATTATTGGTGCTTCCCCTCTTGACTCCAAATGTGTCACAAGGACAACCTCCAAGTAAATTAACTAAAAGAGGAATGCAAGGATTTGGGTCTACAGATGGATGGAAACCTGGAGCAAAAGTGTGGGTGACACATCCACCCAATGCAGCTCCCCGTGCCGCAGAAGTAGTGGCCCAAGGGCCCACTGCAACACTCATAGTTATGTATCCAGGAAATGAACAGTTATATCATGTTCCTAAAAATTCTGTTTCTTTGCGTGAATAGATACTCCTGCTGTGTTCGCTATGCTGTGCTGCACCTCCATGTCTGCTGCAGACCTACACACAGAGGCATTAGTTGCCTCTGTAGGACAACCTTTGACCCTGCACTGTTAGACCAACTGCTCTACACCAGTGGGGCCTATAACCTGGACTACGAATGGCCGAGAAGTTTGATCTCAGAAACATCAAGCAACTTCTCAATATAAGATAATTTCTCTATTGCCCTGCCTTCTGCTACCCTCCATGATGGGAGCTGGTCTAGACTTCTACAAGCTAATTTGTTAGGCCTAAGTGTTACCTTATCTAATGTTATCTTTGATGCTGTGCATGATTTGCAAAATCAAGTTAATAATATTTCATATTCTAAGGGGTTATTTGATTGGTTACCTTGGGGTTTGGGTCCTTTATTGCGAGATAGTTTTATAATTATTGTAGTCATTGGATTTTGGATTCTTGGATGTGCCTTATGTACTTGTGTACGAAGTTCATTGTCTGTGCGTATGGTGTCTTATGGTTAATGGAGACGGCCACGGCCAAATATGTCTTGACATGAGTACAGCCATGTTTGGCCGCTCCATTGACCTACAGCCACCAGCACAAAAAGAAATATAAAAGCTGCTTTCTGTGTGGTGGGAACTGGCCTTTTCCCGGGAACTGGCCTTTCCCTCACGGAGGGAGTTGCAAGTTGTAACATTTCAAGGCTCTTGGAGCGTCGTAGCACGGGATGGACTGGCCATCTGTGCCGGGCTAGGACGATAACCAAAGAGAACAATGCACGTACACAACTACTGGGCTGGGACATTAGCCAGGGGGCTCAGTGCACGTACGCCACTGATAACCATTTGTGCATGGAAACACTAAATGCTTGCTCTGCAAACTCTGTAATTGCTTACTCTGAAAATTACTGATGGTATAAAAACTGCTGGAAACTGAGACCCGGTGAGAGTTCCACCTGTGGAAGGGACACCTTGCCCAGGACGTGTGATCCTTGCCCAGCCGCGTCGATTGACAGGGCTCTCCCGGCAGTGGGGCGTGGATGTTGTGAGTAACTGATTTGATGTGAAGTAATTGATTTGATATGAAGTAATTGATTTGATGTGTTCTCTTTTCGGTCAACCTGGTGTTTCTCTTTCTGGTTGATTTGTGTCATTTCTCTTCAGCCGATGTGGGTGCTTTCCCTTTCCAGTCGGGCTGATGTTTTTTCCCTCTTAATATTTGACCTATTTGGATCTGTGTGCAGACTGTCGCCTTTACTATCCTCTATATAATAAAATATACCTTCAGTCCATTTGTTTGGAGTGGAAAGTGTCTTTTACGTCTCCGATCGAATCCCCGAACCTCTCATAACAGATGGCTACTGCCACTCTTGTGCCTCAGATGAGGAAAGTGAATCTTAGAAAAGTTGAGTCAGTTGCCTATAAATAGGAGTGCCCTCTGGAACAATGTATCAATATTCAGGGACTCCCATCAGTAGGATACTAGAAGAGTGGCTAATACAATATACTCTACTATCCAATATTGCCCGTCAATTTCATTCTCATCATCCATGATCAATATGGAGAGTCTCTGACCACCTCTTTTCACCTAAATACTACTTTTCACAATTTGTATCTTTAGAATAAAGCTAATTAAACAAAGCTAAGCATCTTCTTCCACAAAGGCCATTTATCAATAAAATTCCTAGCAGTATTTGCACATCATTAATGTTCACTTTAGTAATGGCCAATATATGCACATAGTTTATTAAAAACAAAAAGAAATCATGATCACAAGATAACATGACTGATGAACACACATAAAATAGAATTAACTACTTAGTTTATCTCTCTAGAGTTCCTATAAGGTTATGGCTATGGAATATCAATTTTCCTATATCATTCAACTTGCTTATCTTTCATTAATATATTTTAACTTTTGGTTTCATAAATTAATGGCAATTTGGTAAAATTTTTAAAAGCATCATATATCCAGTTATTAACCAAAGTTTTTAAAATCCTAGAATGTTTCAGCTTTCCATTAATAACATTTTATATTTTCAACACTAGAAAATATACGATTGCAAGAGTATCGAAAATATTGGGATCTATATCGCTTATCCTCTAATTAGACAAGTTTAGACTATATTAGTATGTGTAAATATGTTTTTAAAAAATCTTCTGAATGCAAATTTACCTTCCCTCAATTTCATATATAAAACAAGTACTTCCTTCCAAAAAGAATGTCTCTACTTAAAAAAACAGATTTGCATAATGGTTACTAGAAAAGTAGTTTGGATGAAAATTACATATAAAATGGAAATAAGACTGAGGAACCAGTTATGAAAACCTAATGACAGTATCTGCCCTGTGTATTTCCATAATGCTAGGTTTTGGCTGACCAAATTTTTCAAATAATTTTATCCCCAAATACAATAACCTAAAATGTTATTTTCTTTCAAACACTGTCAAAATTAGTTGTCTGGGTAGTGAATCCTAAAACTTACAAAAATTTATTAAATAAATCAATACATTTTTTATGAGAAGCCAATAAATTTAAAAAGCAGCACAGAAATTTACCTTCTAGCCATGTGTAGAATGATTCTCCTTAAAAAAAAAAACACAGAATTGGGTTAAAATATTTTAAATAGTCATTTATAAATTAGAATAAATTAAGTCTATCAAATATTTCTTATGATAGATTAAGGAATATCTCTAAAATAATGTCCACTGCTTCATGTGAAGTGGAAAAATAGGCATATGGTTCTAGAAAATAAAGCCCAAAAGTAATTTAATTTTGGGAGAATGTTCTTATAAATGATATTTTGACTAGTAAAATTTCTGGGAAAACATTTCAGTTAAAATGTTATGTAAATCTTATTCACTAGAAGGCTTAAACATCCATAAGTATGGGGGGAAAGAGTTTAATAGTCTTAAATTTGCTTTTGATGATAACCATAGCATTGTTTTAAAATTCCAGAAAAAATAGTGAATTATAATTTAAAAAATTAAATTATTAATTATTCCATTTTTCCTGAGCCAGTAAAGCTAGATATAGTGCCTCAATTATCTAAGACTACTAAGTTTCAAAGGATAGTAAGAAATCTCTTAATTTTCAAGATAATTCTTCAGAAAAAATGAATGATTAGAATATGGAGAGGCCTGATTTATCTGTGTAGTTAAGGATAAAAGAATTATTTCTAGCCCAACACTGTTCTCTTGAGTGCGGGAAAAAATGTCAATAAAGATCAAAATAGTCGATGCACTTCTTAAGTTACCTATCCTTATTTCAATGAGAAAAGCAAAGCATGATAAGAAAAACGCAAACATAGATGAGCTGAGCAAGGAGTCTAAGGGATAAATTAGATGGTGGGGAATTACTTTGCCTCCTGAGAGTCTTCACACTTTGCAAAACAACACAAACATCTTCCTACAGATTCATTCATTCAACATACTTAGTAAGGATCATTCATCATTATCTCACTTGTTTATTCAAAAACCCCCAGATGCTAACAGGAAAAGTCTAGCTCTCAAGGTCCTCAATAACCTGGCCTCTACTTATCCTTCCAGTTTAAACTACCCCTATATAAAGACTTTCCTCCTGCTAACAGGGTATCCCCAAACATGCTTGATTTTTCCTTTCTTAACTCCTTGGTCCATGCTACTTCCTCCAAATAGCACATACTATCCAATTCTACCGGCCTAAATCTGCCCCATTATTTAAAATTCATCTCAAATGCCACCTCTTCCAGTAAGCGTTCCTATATCACTCCAGTGAGTTACGATTTGTTCCACCTCTAAAGACCTATATCACCTGTTGGTACTATGTATGTAATACTTCTTTATCATTGTTTATGTATAGTGCTTATCACCCCTGCTATATGTTGTTAGCTCCTACGGGGAAGGCATCATGTTTTATACATCTTTCTATCTTGCAAAAAGCCCATCACAGTGCCCTTCAACATAGATAAGTAAACATTCATTTGAAATAATTATTTTGGCTGTCTTGGGGCACCTTATGACTGATATTCAGTAACCTGCAGTAACCAATTGTTGATAAATCACTACTCATCAGATTAAGTATTATAATGATAACTGAGGTTATAAATATAAAAGTCAATAAGAAAATGAAGTCACAAGACAAATTATCTGGTAAAACTATCTTAACTTCTCTCTGTTTCTTCAGAACACATTCCATTAGATTATAATAACCAAAAAATGGGGAACTTGGAATGTGATCCTGGTTTCTAAACTAAACACTTATGTAAAATGATCTTTATACTTTTTTTTTTTACATAGGATAACTTTATACTATAAAAAATACTCTTACTTTTTTGTCACCATTCATTGGTAGCTATTTTCTGAAAAAATAGGATAAATACTTTCTTTTGAATTAAATAGAGGAAAAATCAAATCTGATAGTTAAAAACATTTCCTCTACTTGAAGCAAACACAAACACAAGAGTTTTAACTCACCATCATCTTCTCCTGAAAGAGAAAACAATAGACAGGATTTTAGAAAATGTCTTACAGTTCAGATTCCAATTTTATTTATTATAGGATTAAAACTTGCTGTGTTAAGCTATTAATTATAGCATGAACCTTGGTCAGTGTGTAGTTATCCTGCAAAGGAGACTTCTTAATAAGAATATTGACCAAAGAATACAAGACTTGCACGTGTTTCATACAATAAATTATAAGAAAGCAACTAAAAGTACTTCATAAAGACCACAAGTTTCAATAATTAACTAACAAATATACAAAGCCACTTCTTTAATCACTACGTATACAACCCTCTCTGAACATTAGTGTTTCCATGCTGGAATACTTTTCTCTTTTAAATTACTGCTCCTCAGCCCATATACACCTTAATAAAAGTACTTTCCCAACTGTAATTAGTGAAATCCTCACTGCAGGTGCTACAGGCCTGCCTGGACAGGGGGAAGAGGCCAGAAGGTTGGGCTCTAGGGCTCCACAGCAGCTCTGCCTTTATTAGATTTATATATGGAATTCTGATATGATTTCATTTTTGGAAAAAAGGTTCTGTTGCTCAAAAGTTGCTGGAAAGCTAGTTGTATAAGCCTAGCTGTTATGGCTCATGAATAATGTGGAAGAAACATTAAGGCAAGAATATTAAAGAGCTGTGAATCAACAATTAGCAGTTTCAATGGAGACTGCATACAAACAGCATCAGCAAGAGCTATTTAATTACTTCACGGAGTACCCACCCAACAGCTAGGACCCATTCTCTCCCCCTTACCTAGTCTTCTATCTCCCTCTTTCACGTTTCTTTTTTATTCTTGTCTCCTCACTCCTCCCTCTTTTCCTATATAATGCTCTCCTTCCTCTCCTCATCTTTCCAGCAGTCTCATGTCTCTAATTTATCATAATATGGAAGTGAAGTATTTCTTAGGACTTGATGGTTTTATTAAATGAACAATTATATTTTCTGCTTTAAAAGTAAGTGATCATTGAAAAGTCTGGAAGAATATCTTCCAAACTCAGTACTGTGGAACAGAAAGCGTGTGGAGGCAGGGGGAGCTTTCCTTTTTTACTTTATAAAAATTGAAGCAATACAAAAGTTATATAAAGTCTTGTGTAATAAAAACATTTAAGTTGAAAATAGAAAAGTTATGATGTAAAAGGAGTAAAAGAGACAAAGGATAAGAAGCCATGCATGTCTTTTTCATGATCCAATTCCCTTCTCCAGGGAGTGTCAAAATGAATTTGGGGAAGAATATTTGCCACATTGTGATAAAGTGAGCATCTAAAAGCAGTCCATTCACTCAACCTTTCTAAGTCTCTTTGGCTCTCTGAAATGCCTAAACATACAAATCTAGACCTAGAAATTCAAGTTCTTAAATCAATTAGAACGGCAAATCAATTACAGGGTTGCTCCCAGGCTTCGGCTCCTCGTTGAGAACAGACTGAGGATGTGCCCAGTAGTGTTGTAGTGAATAACCTCCAACTGTCTACAGCAGTGCTATCCCACAGAAATATAATGCCAGTCACATATGCAATTTAAAATTTTTTCTAATATCTACATTTTAAAAGGTAAAAGGTATACATGCACTACAACAATGTTATGTGATACAAGAGTTAAAGTAGTCCTACTGAAACAATCAAGTTCTGTTTAACGGCAAAAATATTTTACACTGCTTTAGTTTTTAAATTTCAATGAACTAAAATTAAACAAAATGTAAAATTTAGTTTCACACTAGCCACATTTCATGTGCTCAATAGCTCGATGAAGCAAGTGACTACCTTCTTGGACAGTGCAGGTTTAGAGCAGTGCTGCAGGCAACCTAACTTTCTGAAACTTCTCTACATCCTTATGACTCAAAGTGTGGTTACGTGGATCAGCACCCCGGGCATCACCTGGGAGCTGGTTAGAATCTTAGGCCTCACTCAAGACCCACAGAATCAGAACCCGGATTTTAACAAGGCTCCTAGGTCATCTGTATGCACACTGAAGTTTGAGAAGCACTCTATGAGCCACTGGTCAAGCTTGGCTGTGTACTAGAGTCATCTAAAGAGATTAAAAAATACCAATGCCTGGATCTAGTCCCAAAGATTCTGACTTAAGTGGTATGGGATAGGGCCTGGACATCCAGATTTTTAAGAGTTCCCCAGGAAACCTCTGACATATATTACTCATATATTCTAATTTATTTTACACAAAGTTCCTAGTTTAGGGCCTGGCACATATCAGGCACTCAATTAATGACACTCAAATAATGTAATTACATAAAATGTAGAAATCTCGAGACATACCTGTGAACTAATATTATACTTTTGATCATTCAAATTAAGCAAAATATAAAATAGTTGAAAATTTTCTCAAGTTTAGTTAGAAAGATGTTTTGTAAACAATTGGTAAAAGCACGAAGATGTATGAAAAACCCACCTCTGCTGGGTGCCAGAGGGTTTAAAGGACGATAAACAGATCGAGGCCTGAAAAAGAAAGCACAAAACTCAAAATGGTTTGACTTTTTTATAGAACTTTTTTCCAACAGAAGCAAATACTCCCCTTCCTCCACCCTCCCTTTAGTCATGCCTCCTCCTTCCCCTGGCCCCCTCCAGTTACTTGAAACAGTTTTCTTCATAGATGCTGTTCCACACTCTCCATGCAGAGGGCCCTTTATAGCCGGTGTAACGCTCTGGGTTCAGCAACAGGTCTACATATTGAGCAGTTGGAGATCTCTCATCTAAACAAGAAATAATTCATAAAAACCATCCATATTTCATCATTTATCTAAAATTTAGCATTACAAAGCAAACAGGACTACCCAAAGCTTAGAGGAATGCTACACTTTTCAAGTAATCTCCAACTTAAATGGTAGAATGGTTAGCACACTTGTTATACGTCCTGGGTCAAGTGCAGTCACAACTTGGACTTAAGAAAGAGGAATAAATAACTCCTCCCTTTCCTTTGGCTACTCAGTGCTCTCTTAAGTAATGTAACATCCCTCACCTTATTAGACATATTATCCATTTCTTAAGTTTTAACCACCCAGGACTAAAAAGACCTAACAGAATCATAATCTGTTTTAAAATGTTATGTGATTTCTTCCCTGTGTATACCCCTACCTAAACACATGCTTAGAAACATTAATTTTGTTGGCACATATTATATTAAAAATAGAGATTTCTCTGCTACTCTCTACTTGGACTTATGAAGTAAACAGCTCAGTAACTTTGTGATCAAATTTGATCATTCATAGACTTACACAATGCTCTAACTAAAAAAATACATTACTAATTTATTTTTACCAATGTTATACACTGACATGCTTTTTCCCCCTCAAACCAATATATAGTAAGCACTTCGAGAACTTGTTAAAACATTTAAAACTAAATAACCATTTTCCATGTTGAAACCCAAATGAGTATTTACTAGATCGCCACTATTTGGACAATATTTTAATAGAAATCTCTGAGGGACACAAAAGATAAAGAAAATGGTCTTAATTATTGAGGTTCGCATTCTGGGTAGAAAACGGTAACACAGGCTTTCATACCTATAGAAAAATCATAATGACTATGCTTCACAAACGTATGATCACAATACATATAAGCTGAAGTGCTATATATGTTGGCACAGATGTGTTCCTTTATTTATATGCTTCCTACCTTTTTGTGTCCTGAGATTAAATCAATAGTATATAGGCACCTGACCTAAAACAGTGGCCAAATATGGTCATTAAAATATAGTCCCTCGTGTTTCATTACCTGATAGTACATCTTCCTGCCAGTCAACAATATTTATTGGCCATACAATGATCACAGACTGAGATTATCCGTAAACATAAGGGGAAAATGGCATCCTTATCCATGCCTTCCAAGAACTACCTGGTACTTCGTGATGTACAAAGATAATTACAGCTTATTACTGAATGAGTTGTATCTAACTTATAGACAATGGAAACATAATTTTGAATAATATTGGCTCTATTTCTAGCCCTAACATTATATAGATATTCTACAGGTTAAGGCACAGAAAACAATTTACAGAGGGATGAAGAGAAATGTCCAACGACATATATTGATTCAAGCCTTAAAAACAGTAATTTAATTTTAAATAAAAATTCAAATTATGAAGTTAATAAAAGTATGGCTTTTATAGTAAAATTCAAACAGAAGTTGAACAAATTCACTAATTTGTTATATATTTTAATTTCTTTGAGCTGTTCTTGATTAAATTCATTTGTAAAATTGATTCAATTATGTACATAATTTACAAATATTATTGAATAACATAAATATATATTCACTGACATATACATATATGTATACATGTATAAAGAGTGTGCGTGTGCATGTAAGCCTACATGTATATAGGGTCATCTATGAATGTGCAGATTGGACTAGTATCAACCTTATCTCCCAACAAAACCAACTAAATAACCAATAAAGAAAAAAAACTAGATTCAGATATTAAAGTTGAATGATTTAAAATATGTTTTAAGGAAGCAGAAAATCACAAGAGTAAAATCAATTATATCAGTTTTTTAATTACTTTCTTAAATAAAACTTACATTCTCAATGTTCTTAATGTATATTCCCTTAATTCAATCGAAAGGTGTTAAAAAATGTTTAATACTTTTTCAAATCATGAAAAAGATGGGTTTTGTTAACCTAAAGGAAGGGTTAGCAAACTATGGCCCAAATCTGGTCTGCTGTATATTTTGTTTATTTGTTTGTTTGTTGTTTTCGTGAGGAAGATTAGCCCTAAGCTAACATCTGTTGCCAATCCTCCTATTTTTGCCGAGAAAGACTGGCCCTGGCCTAACATCCGTGCCCATCTTCCTCTACTTTATATGTGGGATGCCTACCACAGCACGGCTTGATAAGCGGTGCACAGGTCCGTGCCCGGGATCCAAACCCACAAACCCTGGACCACCTGAGGCGGAACCCACAAACTTAACCACTGCGCCACCGGGCCAGCCCCTGCTGTGTATTTTTGTAAAGAAATTTTTACGGGAACACAAGTCATGTTCATTTGCTTATATGTTGCTCTTACACTATTATGACGGAGTTAGTAGTTGCAACAGAGATCATATGGTCCATAAGGCCTAAAATACTTACTATCTTTCCATTTACAGAGGGAAAAGTTTGTCAACCTCTGACCTATACTGACAAGAATTTCATGACATCCAGAGTGAAGAATGTATGTGGGAGAAAGCATATACAGGTTGAGATCTCCCTATAAACGCACCAGTACTGGTGCCCATCCTTACCCCAGGGCCACCTGTGACATGATTTTAATTAATTTGTTCCTAAACTCTAACTTTTCATTTGTACAACCGTATCATTCATTCAGACAATTCTCTTTGGATCCCTAGTATGTCCACTCCCAAAAAAGTTTTCTCTTTTTCCTCCCTCTACAAAGCTGCTCCAAAGCTATTCTTTCTATTTGATCATGTTAACTATTACCTAAGGATTCAAAGAATTTCCATTGAATCAAAATATCTAATTCTGGGAATTCATCAACTTGAACTAATGTTTTTTCCTTCTCCTCAAGTATACCTTTTTTCCCAACTGAATTTTCTTTTCACTGTCCTAATATTAGAGTTATGAGGCCATACTGCATTTTCTAGGATGCTAGACACTCCTTCCCGCCTCCTAACTCAAATAGCTCTTAAAACATAATGGTAGTATAGGCCAACTTAGTGTGCAGGCTTTTTGTTTATGGACAGAGATCAAAAAAATTAAGTTATGGACTCAACATTGAGCCTACAACCCGCCATCACCAACTCTACCTCAAATTGCTACTAACTCACCATTAAAACTTGATTTACTCAATCAAGGAGAATCTACAGTTTATATAGCTCCCAAGTAATTTTGATACACAGCTAGATTGAGAGACAACTGTTTTAAACAATATTTTTAACTCATTAATGAACATGTTTTAAGGGAAAAAATAAAAGTAAAACTCTATCATACTATTTAGATTATTTATGAACCAACTACTTCATTCAGCAAATATTTATTGAGCATGTACCATGTCCAGGCACTGTTCTAGGCACTAGGGATACACTAGTGAACCCAAAAGACAAGGCCCTTGCCCTCAAGCAGCTCACAATCTAGTTGAAGAAGACAGACGACAAACAGATAAACTAAATAACATGTCATGTACTGTCATGTAGTTCTTAGTGCTCTGGGAGCAGGCAGCAGTGCCAAGAGACAGAGGGTGATAGTGGTTACTATTTTATATAGGGAGGTGACAGCAGGCTTCTCTGATGAGGAGACATTTGAGCAGAAACCTGAAACAAAGGAAGAAGCAAGCCAAGCATAAAGACAATTAATAAAAAAAAAATAGAGAGGGATAGTGAGAGCAGCTTACCTTAAACCGCTAAATTATTTAAAAACCTACTGTTTGATCTATAGGGATCATCTTCCTTTCAAACACAGTATCAACAACAAAACAGCAGAGAGCAGGGTTGTATGGATATATTCCAATAAATTGGGGTGAATATTCTTTATATTTTTGTTTTAATCCATAATTTTTGATAACTGAAATAACTAAATGACTCTAAAGGTACTCTGATAGTATTAAAAAAATTGTAAGTATAAATCATTGGGACACATACAAACATTACTACCCAGAAGAGTAGTGCTAATCCAACTAGTAGCATGGTTTTATATGTTTAATAATTACATAAAATATAAAAATTACTAATTATTTTAATTATGTAATCTTAAAACTCTTGATTTTATGTAAATTCTTATAGGACATCTCTTCCACTTTTACAAGAAGCTAATGTTAAACAAGTAGTTAACACTATTTATATTGATGACAAAGAATTGAGCATATCAATTTAATCATAGCAAGTGCAATGGAGTATTTTTTTTATTAAATACCTATTTACTGTAAGAGAAATATATACTCACAGAAATGATTTTTAAATCTGAAAACCTGTTAAATAAGCACTACTAAAAATTTTTTATTTTAATCAAAGAATAGGTAAAATGAGAACCTGGAAAGTCTACGAATGTTAAACACTCAAATATAATTAGAATGACAACCAAAGCCAAAATGAAAGCATGAGCAGTGATAAGATGACTTAACCGAGAACAATGGCTTGCTTTGATAAAATCTTTGCCAATTCTAAGTATCATAATAGGGGTATTTTATTAACTGCCCATTATTATAATCAGATACCAAAAAAACCTTTGCTCAGATTTCTTAAAAATTTCCTTGCTGAAACCATATAAACCACAGTAATAACATTCCATCTCCCAGCATTCTTCTCACTTTACCATACTATTGCAGAAGCTCAGTGTAACTTATTCCATTACAGACTGGATTAAAAGCCTAATTCTATATATGAATCTTTTTAAAACTTTTAGAAACCAGTATGACCACTCTAGATGATTTAAGAGTTCAGAAGAACTTCTGCTGTTTCCAACTGTGCATGCTTGAACCTCAAATTGTCTTCCACCACCAAAAAATATAACAATAGCAAGGTAAAAGTCGAAGAGAGGCCAAATGAATTACGTAAGCCTACTCAGCACAACTCTTGGGAATATGCTCCTATAGATAAAAAATTTTGATGGGCCGGCCCAGTGGCACAAGCGGTTGGGTGCTCGCGCTCCGCTGTGGCGGGTCGGGTTCACCAGTTCGGATCCCAGGTGCGCCCCGACGCACTGCTTGTTGGGCCATGCTGTGGCGGCGTCCCATATAAAGTAGAGGAAGATGGGAACGGATGTTAGCTCAGGGCCAGTCTTCCTCAGAAAAAAGAGGAGGATTGGCATCAGATGTTAGCTCAGGGCTGATCTTCCTCACCAAAAAAAAAAAAAGTTTGAGTCACTTCAATTATCTTCTGTCAAGAGAAGTGGTAGTTACTCTTGAACAGTGCCCTATCTTTGTACCATTTCAGGAGACTCTTGAAAACAGGGCTGAAGGCAAGTCAAATTAGAGTCCTCCCTAATGTTTGAAGGTGCCTTTATGTTAGTTTGTTGAGACCTCCAGCAAATTCTAGTGTGAACATTTTTATAATATGTTTACAGACCTATAACTAAGTGGCTTGAATTGAAGGTCCATAGGAGATGGTGTGTCATAATGGAAAGAATACAGGTTTTGAATTCAGTCAGATCTGGAATTGAATCCTGTCTCAGCTTCTTGCTACTGTGTGATCTTGGGCAAATTACTTAGTCTTTTTGAGACTCAGTTTCCTCACACCTATTAAGGTAGCTGTAAAGATTAGAAATAATGTACTTAAGGCACTTAGCACAGGGCCTGGAACATAGGCTCTCAATAAATGCCATTATGAATAATAAGATCCAGATAGCAACATCCAATTTATTAAAGTTATAACTCTGTGTTTTCATTGATTTCAGCGTCTTATAAAAGGGTTAAAGTTAAAATAATTTAATTACAATAGTTTGTTTTATTACCATCAAGTTCACAAAAGTGATCCTGTGAATCATCATATCTTGCCCAGTCAATGAAAGCTTCTTTGCTTTGAATACTATGGGAAGGAGGAATGAAAAAGAAAAATGATTAAATTTGAAGTTGAAAATGTTAACACTGTATTCTAATTTAATCAAAAATACATAATCTGAGGTCACTTCATTATTAATTAGATGGTGTCACAAATTCAGTTATTAGTAGTTATATGAAGAAATGATGAAAACACATTATATGAAAAACATAGATTATTAACTTCCATGAGTGATTTGTTTCTTAACTATATTAAAATTATTATTAGACCTAGTTCAATAATAATTACTTTGACTAGAAAATCAATTTACAAATATATATAAGATGTAGTTATACACAAAATTCAAGCTGGCCTTTTCAACTGACTTAGAAATTGTAGTAAATATTTATTATTTTTTCCTACAGTAGTTATTAAATTTACTTTCATAATTGCTTTAATTCAAATTGCTTCTGTACTTATAGGATTCAAAATACCAAGAATTGCATATCACTGGTAATACTGATGTCACTTTTATCATGGTATACCATTCATTTTACATACTACCTCACATTTAACAAAATCTGTGATCAAGATTTCTGGTTTGGAGAACTGATAAAGGAACAATTACCTTCACTCAAATAAACTTTGAGCTACATTTTCTTTAATCTATATTCAGACCTTCTTGACCTGTCTTGAATGTATGATAGCAGCATCTATAAGAATATTATTACTTTTCTTTATTCACTACGCAAAAGGAAAAAAAAAAAGGTAAAAAAATTGTGTACCAAGTATAAATCAGGTAATTTCCAAATGCAGTACTGTCACAGGCAAGAATTTATTTTGTATTTGAGAAACTGCTGCATAACATAACCACTATAAGAAGTATATAAGGCTAGCTGCACTACATCAACTTTATCAATAATTTTTCCAATTCAATTTACTGTGGGATTTTTTTCTCCTATAGGAATACATAATTAACTTACTAATAAGAGTTAATAGAAAAATTTGTATCGTAGTTGACTCAGTTGAAATATACGATACCATAAAACAAGAATGCCTAAGTTCTAGTTACAGCTAAAATAACTATAGTTATGTTTAATCAGATATGTCTTCTGTTGAAAATAGGAAAGAATAAAGCAATTGTGACATAAATTCCTATTTTCTTGTTAGCAGTATGACTAACTTAAAGGAACTTTTTGCCTTGAGCATTCTTATTTGATGAGGCTTTGCTGATTGTTTCATCTAACCCCTGCCTAAAGTGATGGCAGCAGAAAAGATATGCAATGCCAATCTAATGCTAGTAGAGCTGGCCTCATTTAGTTTATAAATAAGTTAGAAAGAACCTTTGAGGCCATCTAGTCCAGACTTTCTAAAAGTCAGTCTGAAGATGGATGCCAAGCTACTTATGTAAGAATTTCTTGGGCTTACCCCAGGATGTCAAGATGGTGCTATGAGTTAAAGTAGCAGTCTTCAAAGTGGGAAACACAGGGGCAGGAAGGGATGGGATGGAACGATTACAAAGGGGCATGAGAAAACTTTTGGGGATGATAGATATGATAACTATCTTGATTGTGCTGATTTTCGTGAGTATATATTTGAAATTATACATTTTGAATAGATGCAGTGTATTGTATGTCAGTTATACCTCAATAAAGCTGTCTAAAAATTACGAATTGTTGGAAAAGTTGCAGAATGAGGAACTCTAGGGTACTACTAATGACAATGTAATACAGTCATTTTAGAAAACCATTTGGCAGTACTTAATTCCATTCCTAGGTATATTTTTCATAGAAATGCATACCAAATGCACCATCAAATGTCCACCAAAATATTTTTTGGAATGGCCCCAACATGGAAAAACATCCAGCTATCAACAGTAGGATGGAAACATTATGATGCACTCTTACTATGGAATACTGTATACCATGAAAAAGAATTAAATGCTAGTACACTCAAGAACATGAATGAATCTCACAGACATAATGTTGAATAAAAGAAGTCAGATACAAAAGAATACATTCTGTATATTCTATTTATGTAACTAGGCAAAACTAATCTCTGCTAATATAACCCAAAATGATGGTAAACTTTAGAAGGTGGTAATGACATGGAAAGAACACATGGTAATCTTGGTAGCAAGTATATTGTTTGGGATGGTGGCTATAGAGTTGGGTTCACTTTGTAAAATAAATGGACCTTCCCACTTAAGATTTGTATACTTTATTATATGGGTGTTATTCTTAAATTTAAAAGTTTAAAAAATTAATAACTTTTGTTCAACAAAAAAAACTATACGTAAAATGAAAAGACAAGCCCTAACAACCCTTATAGCCAACAAAGAATTATCATATTATATGAAGAATGCCTACAAATCAATAATAATTTAAAAATGCAACCCCCCAATAGAGAAACAATAGCAAAAAATATGAACAAGCAATTTACCTCAAAATTTTGTAATGAGTTAAGGCCCAGTTCCTAATCACTTCTCTATTTATATTCTCTCCTTGGTAATCTCATTCAGGTTTATGGTTTTTAAATACCATATATTCAGTGAATGACTCTCACATTTTATCTCCAGCCCAGACCTCTCCCATGAAATTGAGACTTGCATATCTAATTGCCTGCTCGACCTCTCCAATTGGATGTCTCATAGGAGCTCAAACTTAACAAGTCCAAAGTTGAACTATACTTTTCCATCAAACTTGCTCCTCCTGCAGATGTCCCCAGTTCAGTAAATGGCAACTTCAAATTTTTCTAGTTCCAAATGTTATAGTCATTCAAAGCTCCTGTCATTTTTCACAGCCCACATCCAATTCTTCAGCAGATCCTGTCGGCTCTACCTTCAAAATCTATCCAGTTTCTGACCACTTATCATTTCTACTGCTATCACCACAGTGTAAACTATACCACCATCATGTCTTTTCTGGATTACTATAATAATCACATAACCAGGCTTCTACAACATAACACATGGCTCCCTCAACACGCTCTCTCAAAATCCTCTAATAACTTTTCATTCCACTCAGTTTAAAAGCAAGATTCAGAGAGAAGTCAAGATGGCAGCGTAGGCAGACTCTGAACTCACCTCCTCCCGCGGACACAGCCAATTTACAAGTACTCTTGGAAAAATTACCCCTGAGAGAGAACTGAAAACTGGATACGAGGACCTCCTGCAACAAATGACAATCCTAATTGAGGTGGAAGAGGCAGAAGGTCCCTTCTGGAGAGAAAAAATGCCACCTTCACAAGCCACAGCGCCTCACGGCCGCCCAGGAACAGCCCAAAGGTATGCAGCCCTCCCTGGAGGAGCAGGGCCCTGAGCCGGGGAGCACTCCTGCTGTAGGCATTTTATGGACCCAGCACAATCGAGACAAGTGGCATAATATCTGACTTTGCCTGCTACTAAAACATTGGGGAGTACCCCCAGAAAAGCTGGTTCACAAAGAAATTAAAACCGGCTCTTAAAGGGCCCATGCACAAACCCACCTGTTTCAGAAAGCAACCTAAAATCAGCAGAAAGAAAGGTACATAGCCCTTTGGGGAAAAGAGACTCACCTGATAGGCTCTGAGTGAATCTCAGTGAGACGTGAGAACTCTCCAGGGACTGGGACTCTGGCGGTGGCCATTGTGGTGGCCTGTTGTGGGCATATTGACACAGAGGCTGGCAGACGCCATTGGAGTTCTCCCTGGGGCCTGCTACCCCAGGGTCTGCCCCACCCACTAGAGCACCAATTTAATTCAGCTCAGCCAGGGCAAGCAGCCCACCCTAGGGACTGACCCCACCCAACAACAAGCCCTCGGGCAACTTGTGGGCCTGCTAAGGGAGCTGCCTGGATTCTCCACAGCCTGGTGACTGGGTGTGCCTCTGTAGGGCAGGATGTGTGCAAGGAGTGGGTGGAGAGTGTGGGGCTCCCGACTTGGAGAGACATGGTCCACTTCAGGGGGAAGGGGCAAACGCACAGGGCAGGACTGTGTTGACTGTGTGTGTACACCTGTAGGCAGCGGGGATTGTCAGCTGCAGAAGACTTGTGTTTCTCAAAGAGTGACATGGGGGTTGGCCCCACCTTCCAAAGCCTGAAACAATTGGGTGCTCCCGTGCCTGAGGCCAGCCCCACCAGGCTGCAATCCTCAGAGAGTTGACAAGGGACCTAAAGGGTAGAGGTTTATAGCAATTGTAAGCCCTTGAGCCTAACAACATGCCACGCTGGGGGCCTACTCACTTAATAGAAATACAGCAACACGAATGTGCTATTAGACCTTGCAGCCAACTGTGCTGGGACACCTCACACCCAATAAAGAGAGTGAAGGGCCGACAACAACTACATGCAGCTGAGCACTACAACAGCTGGCCAAGGGCAAAGCTCAGCCTCCCTGGGCACCTACGGGAAGCACAACCCCGCCACAACAGAAGGACACATGTAGCCCACACAGTGGTCACTCCTGGAACATTTGCAACTGGAGAGGAGAGGGAAGCACACTGCCAGGCCTCCTAAGGCATCACTTATATAAAGTCACCTCTAGGAGAGCAGGAGACGTAGCCGACCTACCTAATACATAGACACAAGCACAGGGAAAGAGGCAAAGTGAAGAGGCAAAGGAATACGTTCCAAGTAAGGGAACAGGACAAAACCCAGAAAAGGAACTAAGCGAAGCAGAAATGAGCAACCTACCTGACAGAGAGTTCAAACAACGAGTGTTAAGGATGCTCACTGATCTTGGGAGAAGAATGGATGAACTCAGTGAGAATGTCAACAAAGAAATGGAAGATATAAAAAGGAACCAATCAGAAATGAAGAAAACAATACTGGAAATGAAAAATTCACTAGAGGGACTCAAAAGCAGAGTAAAGGATACAGAAGAATGCATCTGTAAGCTGGATGAAAGACTAGAAGAAATCACCCAAGCTGAACAGATAAAAGAAAAAAGAATTAAAAAGAGTGAAGACAGTCTAAAGGACCTCTGGGACAACATCAAGCGCACTAACATCCGTGTTATAGGTGTCCCAGAAGGAGAAGAGTGAGACAAAGGGGCAGAGAATCTATTTGAAGAAATAATTGCTGAAAACTTCCCTAACCTAAGGAAGGAAACAAACATCCAGGTACAGGAAGCACAGAGAGCACCAAACAAGATAAACCCAAAGAGGCCCACACCAAGACACATCATAATTAAAATGTCCAGAATTAAAGGTAAAGAGAGAATCCTAAAAGCTGCAAGAGAAAGACAACTTACATACATAGGAAACCCCATAAGGCTATCAGCTGACTTCTAAGCAGAAACCCTACAGGCTAGAAGAGAGTGCCATGATATAGTTAAAGTGCTAAAAGGAAAAAACCTACAGCCAAGAATACTCTACCCAGCAAGGTTATCATTCAAAATGGAAGGAGAGAGAAAAAGTTTCCCAGATAAGCAAAAATTAAAGGAGTTTGTCACCAAGAAACCAGTACTACAAGAAATGCTAAGGGGACTTATTTAAGGGGAAAAGAGAAGACCACAAAAAGGAAAAATGATCTATTTCCATGATAAGAGGGTAATGGATACAAACGCAAAAAAAAGAGGCTAGATATGGTATCAAAAACATAAAATGTGGGAGGAGGGGAGTTAAAGAGTAGAGCTTTCAGATAGAGGTCAAAATAAAGAGACTATTAACTTAATATAGACTGCTATAAACGTAGGTTACCATGTATGAACCCCATGGTAATCACAAACCAGAAACCTATAATAAACACACAAAAAACTAAGAGAAAGGAACCCAAACATAATACTAAAGAAAGCCATCAAACCACAAGGGAAGAAAGCAAGAGAAGAAGAAAGGAACAGAGAAGAACTACTAAAACACCAAAAAAAAAAAGTTAAAAAATGGCAGTAAGTACACTTATCAATTGCTACTTTAAACATTAATGGACTAAATGCTCCAATTAAAAGGCATAGGGTGGCTGACTGGATAAAAAAACAAGACCCATATACATGGTGCATACAAGAGACACATTTCAGAACTAAAGACACTCACAAACTGAAAGTAAAGGGATGGAAAAAGATACTCCATGCTAACGGCAATGAAAAGAAAGCTGGGGTAGCAATACTCATATCAGACAAAATAGACTTTAAAACAAAAACTGTAAAAAGAGACAAAGAAGGGCACTACATAATGATCAAGGGAACAATCCAGCAAGAAGACATAACACTTGTAAATATCCATGCACCCAATGCAGGAGCACCTAAATATATAAAGCAATTATTAACAGACATAAAAAGAGAAATAGACAGTAACACAATAATAGTATGGGACTTGAACACTTCACTTACACCAATGGATAGATCATCCAAACAGAAGATCAATAAGGAAACATTGGCCTTAAATGATACACTAGAAGAGATGGACCTAGTAGATATATACAGAACATTCCATCCAAAAACTGAAGAATACACATTCTTTTCAAATGCACATGGAACATTCTCCAGGATTGATAACATATTAGGCCACAAAACAATCTCAATAAATTTAAGAAGACTGAAATAATACCAAGCATCTTTTCTGACCACAACAGTATGAAATCAACTATAGGAAGAAAATCAGAAAAGCCACAAATATGTGGAGATTAAACAAAATGCTACTGAGCAACGATTGGGTCAACGAAGAAATCAAAGGAGAAATCAAAAAATACTTGGAGACAAATGAAAATGAAAACAGAATCGAAAGCCCAGAAATAAACCCACACATCTATGGACAGCTAATCTTCGACAAAGGAGCCAAGAACATACAATGGAGAAAGGAAAGTCTCTTAAACAAATGGTGCTGGGAAAACTGGACAGCCGCATGCAAAAAAATGAAAATAGACCATTACCTTACCCCATACATAGAAATTAACTCCCAATGGATTAAAGATTTGAATGTAAGACCTGAAACAATGAAACTTGTAGAACAAAACATAGGCAGTATGCTCTTCAACATCGGTCTTAGCAACATATTTTCAAGCACCAGGTCTGACCGGGCAAGAGAAACAATAGAAAAAATAAACAAATGGCACTACATCAAACTAAAAAGCTTCTGCACAGCAAAGGAAACCATCAACAAAACGAAAAGACAACCTAACAACTGGGAGAAGATATTTGCAAATCATACATCTGATAAGGGGTTATTGTCCAAAATATATAAAGAACTCATGCATCTCAACAACAAAAAAACTAACAACCCAATTAAAAAATGGGCAAAAGACATGAACAGACATTTCTCCAAAGAAGATATAAAGATGGACAACAGGCACATGAAAAGATGTTCAGCATCATTAATTGTCAGGGAAATGCAAATCAAAACTACAATGAGATATCACCTCACGCCCATCAGAATGGCTATAATTAACAAGACAGGAAACAACAAGTGTTGGAGAGGATGTGGAGGGAAGGGAACTTTCATACACTGCTGGTGGGAGTGCAAAGTGGTGCAGCCACTATGGAAAACAGTACGGAGATTCTTCAAAAAATTAAGGATAGAACTACCATATGATCCAGCTATTCCACTGCTGGGTATTTATCCAAAGAACGTGAAAATACCAATGCACAAAGATACATGCACCCCTGTGTTCATTGCAGTGTTATTCACAATAGCCAAGACATGGAAGCAACCTAAGTGCCCATCAAGGGAAGAATGGATAAAGAAGATGTGGTATTTATACACAATGGAATACTCCTCAGCCATAAGAAATGATGAAATCCAGCCATTTGTGACAACATGGATGGACACTGAGAGTATTATGCAAGGTGAAATAAGTCGGAGAGAGAAGGTCAAATACCATATGATCTCACTCATTAAGTAGTAGATAATAACAACAAACACATAGAGACAGAGATTGGATTGGTGGTTACCAGAGGGGAAGGGGGGAGGGAGAAGGGTGAAAGGGATAATAAGGCACATGTGTGTGGTGATGGATTGTAATTAGTATTTGGGTGGTGAACATAAGAACATGATGTAATCCCTACAGAAATAGAAGTATAATGATGTACACCTGAAATTTATATAATGTTATACACCAATGTTACCACAATAAACCAAAAAAAAAGCAAGACTCATAATAATTGTTTTCAAGGCTCTACAGGATCTCTTCCCTGCCACACCCCACCACTGCCCCATCCCTAGCATCTTACGACTTTGTTTTCTACTTCTTTGTCCTTTATCTCTGTACTCCAGCCACACTCGCCTTCTTGTGGTTCCTCAAATAGTCTAGGCATGCTCCTGCCTCAGGGCCGTTTTACTAACAATTATAAATTATACAAGCCTGGAATAATCATCTCCCAGGCAGCCATATTATGACTCATGCCTTCATGAGCATTTTGCTCAAACGTCCTATTATCACTTTGCCTTTCTCTGACCAGCCAATTTAAACCAGTGTAAGCCCCCTCACTCCTAGCCCTCTCTATTGCTCTTCCCTGCATTATTTTTCTCCCTGGCACTCATCTTCATTTTACTCACTTCCCATATACTTTACTCGTTTATTGCATATCTCCTCCAACTAGGATTAAGCTGCACATGGGCAGGAATTTGTTTGTCATGTACACTATTACATTACTAGTACCCTAGAACAGTGCTTGGCAAATACTCATGCATTTGCTGAATGAGTAAGAAACTCAAATGTCCCATAAACAGATGAAAAAATGCTCAAACTCACTAGTAATCAATAAAATATAAATTAAACAAAAATGAGATACTATTTCACACTCATAAAACATTATCAACTTTTGGCAAGGACGTGGAGAATCAAAAAAGTTCTCAGCACTGGAGGCAGTATATATCCACACAAGTACTCTGGAAAGCCATTAGGCAATATCAAGAACAGTTGCAAGAGAGCAATCTGAAGATTCAGCAGTTTTACTTCTTGTGTACACCAAAAAAAACACTATCAAGGATGCTCGAGGTGGTATAATTTGTAGAAGTAAAAAATTTGAAACAACCTAAATGTCCACCAGTAGAGGAATATTTAAATAAAATATGGTATATTTCTATGATGAAAACCATTAATCAGTTAAAAGAATGAGATAAATCTCTATGTTTTAACATGGACAGATCTAGAAAGCAAAATGTTCAGTGTAAAAAGAAAACGCAGAATGTTAAGTACAGTAATATATCATTTACGTAAAGGAAAAATAAAATCACATACACAAAACTATATATATACATATATGTAATAAAAACAAAAAACATGGATTGGACATACAGCAAATTCATGATAGAAGATACCTCTAAGAAATAAGGGAAGAAAACAGGATTAGGGAATAGAATATAGGGGATTGTAAATTTATCTTTGATATTTCTCTTTTCTTAAAAACATAGTAGAAAATGTTAACATTTATTCATTAGGAGTGGAGGATATACGAGTGTTTATTATATTATCTTTTCTATTTTTCTATACTAAAATTTTTCTTCAATAAATAAGATAATAAATAAGACTGCTAACTTTACTAAGTCTTTAACAAGTATAGTACATAAATACAAAACTAAACAAACAGCGAAATTTTTAAAATTTCAGTAATATTCCATTCCCCACTCCCAACTATAGATATGTTCCGTCATTTTATGCTGTATAATCTGAGACCACTTGTTTTATCTTGGCCTTAAAAAGCAGGTTTAAACTAGCGCAAATAAGGAAAAGTCAACAGTTATGTTAACAGTAACTTTTATCATTCAAAATGTAACATATAGATTGAATTACTATTTATAAAAGACTTGGAAGTTCAAGTTCCTTTTCTCATAGTAATCAGGAAGAATGGATCCGTAAGCCCTGCTAGTTGAGCAATCTTCTAAATTTTTACTTTTTAATAGAGTCACTATTGATGATACATTCTAGAAATATAAAGAACAAATTAGAAGAGGAAGCAAAGCTATATGGAACTTAGGATAAAGAATAACTTCTTCCTTTTAAAAATTAGTTGAAACTTTAACTTTTTATCAAAATCACAAAAAAAAGCCAGAAGATTTCTGATATAAATAAACTAAATAAGAGAATATTTTCTTAATACTACTAAAATAAAACTTGCCTTAAAGTGCTGTTAATTGCTCCCAATTTATTAGCTTGCTCACAGTCTTCTAATTCTTTGGTATTGTTTGCCACTTTCAAGTACTGAAAGGAAGTTCATAATAAGTTAAGTTTAGTAATTATTATCTTTCTCTATTCCGGGTTCCACAGGCAAAATAGTCAGTCTGTCAATGATAATACACACTAAATATAGATACATCCTATTATCAAAATCGCTAACATATGTAAGAAATACAAATGAAAATGAGTCACAAATTTCCATCAACTAAATAAGTAAAGACATTCAAAATATAACAATTAGCATTGGAATGTTGGTGATGACGTAAACTGAGAAAATCCTCTTGGGAAATAATTTGACAATATTTATCTAGATCTGTAAAAACACATCAACTCTTGAACCAGCAGTCCCACAACTGAAACCACATCCAGAGCAACATTTAAAAACAAAAACAAAAAAGAGGTACTAAGCACTTTAGAAAGTTATTTGGTACTATCTCATAATGTTGAGATGGGCATACCCTATATGGCTCAGCAATCTTACTTCTAAATACAGACCTGGAGAAACTCTTACATGGGTGCACAATGAGACAAAGGACAAAGATGCTACTGCATCATTGTCTGTAACACCAAAAACTGAAAACAATTGAAACGTTCATCAACAGAGGAATGGATACCCATGACATAGTCATACAATTGAATACTATGCAGCGGTGAAAACAAAATCTACATATATCAACAGAGACAAAATTTCAAAAGCATAATACTGAGTAAAAATTAAAACTGAAAAAATGTTTTTAACCTGAAGAAATACAAAAATATACTATTACTTTAAATGTTTTAAAATTTCATATTAAAATATTTGTATATTACTTGTGGAATAAAAGTATAAAATAGAAAGTATCACAGAAGGATACCCATCAACTTCAGAGAAGTGGCTAGCTCTGGGAAGGGAGGAAATAGAATGGGATTGAGAAGGAGTCCAGAAGGATTTTAACTGTCTTTACACTGTTTATTTATTTATTTTAGATCTGAAAGAAAAATAAATGAAAGAGAGTGAGTACAAACAAAAGACCACACAGGGCAGAGAACACAAAAAGTAAATGAAGAGAGGATCCGTAAGGAAGCAGAGAGAGAGGGTGTCATGATCTTTATTACGTATGTACAACAGTAAAGAACAAGAAGTAAACTGTTACTTAAGAACATATGAATGGCAAAGTAAATGATGGCATGCTCATAAAAGGAAAAGGGTAATCTTTAATAAAGGAATATTTTAATGCCATTTACAAGTACTATGCTCAAAATACCTTGATAAGTGTTTACTCTATACAATAGAATCCTGAATATGACAAGTTGAGTAGTTAAAATAGAAAACTAAAAATACATGCATGATAAAACAACTGTTGTGTGGGCCACCTGAACTGTAGTTACACTTTATAGTTCTTCTAGAGGTTCTGAAAACAGAACTGAAGTATTTCAAAAGAGGCTATATAATCTAATTGCAAGAATATACACCCTCTGTTTCTACAACAATTAGGGATTTGGGATTCTGAGGCAAAAGGTGTCCATTTCCAACTAACCACATTATGGTTCTCTTCGGCAACCACTGTCAACAGTAAATGATAAGATTCACTATGTAAAGCAGAAATATTCAAAGAAGAGTGACTCACCTTATTAGAACTCCCAGCTTTAATTCCAACTGGAATTTTACTCTTAAAAGAACAATAACAAAAATTTTAAAAATGATGATTTTTTTTTGGGATTTCTTCACAAATTAGTAATGCTATTGCTCTAATACAAAGACTATTTTATTCTATGAGGAGAAAATATACATTCATTCAAATTCTGTTTCCATACTATCTTCTGAGGTAAAAGGTAATGAGTTTTACCAATTTACAGACTTGTAAATCATAGTATAGACAACCGAATGTCATATACAAAATCAGAGCATCAAAATCAGCTCTAAATTAAACTCTCAATGCAGTATTTAAGTTTATATAATTTTTAGGTTAAAAAAAAACTGACTAAATCACTTTTTTCATGACCTTTCTTACCACAGAAACAGAAGTTTTTAAAAATTTCAAAATTACTTGAAATATGTTATGCTCAATTTTAATTTCTACTCTAAGTTAACATTTAAAGTTTGGGCAATTTTGGATCAATACTAGAAGGCAGGGGTAAGTTCTTTGACCCATATGATTAACCTAGGGTTAAATCTAGGGTTTACCAATGGAAGAACTACATGTAGTTCCAACTTTCTTTTCTACAAAGCCAATTATTAGCTTTAGGCTTTAATAAACAAATCTATGAATTATAACAACTGGTTATCAAGCACAATTTTACACAAAAATCAAATCTGAAAGCAGACAATCACAGGCTGATCTTCTGATCAACCCAGGGGACTAATTTCCTATGCCTATTAATAGCAAATTACCTATTAAAAAATTTTCAGGTTTCATAGATAAATTTTAACCAAGTATTCAGAATAAATATTTTCCTTCAGGCTGAAGAATGTAAATAATAATAATGATGATAAGAGATTTTTTCCTTATCAATAAAAAGATCATAGAGATAGAAATGTCAGTTGCTGTCCGTATTTTATCATTTCAATGTCTTGAGTACCTCTAACAGAGGGCAGAAGGAGAAAACTATAAAACGTGAGTCAAATCTAGCAATCAGTTATAAGATCCTGAACTTAAAATATGGAATAAATGCTAACTAAAAGCACCCTCTGACTACTGTATGTCCTCTAACTGCTATAGCATAATATGCTAAAGTCAAAATCGTCAGCAGGTTTATAAAAGGTTTGATGTTAAATGCAGTAACTTCACTTAAGCAAATCTTAATACAGGTCATTTAGAAATATTGGGGTAAGCACCACAGATGATCATCATGAATAACATACAAATCACAAAAAAGAATTATTAAAAGTAATGATAAATGTAAAGCTAGTAACTAAAATCAAGCATGAAATAAACCTGGTTGTTGCCACTAACACAATCTGAAGCAGTCTGCTGCAAAATTACAAAATTAAGAGACCCTCACAATTAAATTAGACTTCAAATTATAGAATGCAGATTGTAACTCTGTATCATGACAAGTTTGGGTTCAAAGTGACATGCTTACTGAATTTTCCCCCAAAGAGAGAGAAATACGAATATCTTCCCATTACTTAAAAGAACCAACATGAAGGGATAATTTTTATCTCTGGAGAGAAAGGGAAGGGAATGGGATTGGGAAAGGAATAAACAGGAATTTTTGAATGCATATAAATATTCTATTTATGTCGGGGATTCACATACAAATAAACACTTTCATTTATTCTTATTAGAAACTTAAGACTGAAGAAGATAATCCACTGTAGACAATAAATAACTCATTATTTCAATATGAAAACAATTTAGAAATACACACTGTGCAAAGCCAAATAACTCCTACAACTCAGCAATAAAAAGGGAACTCAATTTAAAAATGGGCAAAGGATTTGAATGGACCCTTTTCCAAAGAAGATATACAAATGGCCAATAAGAACCTGAAAAGATGCTTAACATTACTGGCCATGAGGGAAATGCAAATCAAAACGAGATACCATTCACAATGATGCTTAAAATGAAAAAGACAGACAATAACAAGTGTTGACAAGTATGTAGAGAAATTAGAAAATACATTGCTGGTGGGAATATAAAATGGTGCAGCCACACTGAAAACAGTTTGGCAGTTCCTCAAATAGTTAAACAAAGTTACTATACGATCCAGCAATTCTACTCCAAGATATATACTCAAAAGAATTGAAAACATGCCCACACAAAAACTTGGACCTGAATGTTCGCATTTATAGTAGCCAAAAAGTGGAAACAACCCAAATGTCCATCAACTGATAAATAAACAAGATGAGGTATGTCCATACAATGGAATTATTGGGCAATAGGAACGAAGTACTGATATATGCTACAACATGGATGAATCTTGAAAACATTATGCTAAGCAGAAGAAGCGAGTCACAAAATACAATATCTTGTATGCTTTTATTTACATGAAGTGTCCCTAATAGGCAAATCCATAGAGACAGCGAGTGGATTAGTGGTTTCTGGTGGGAGGAGGGAGGAGGAAACCCGGAGTGACTGTGCATGGGCAGGGGTTTCTTTTTCGGGTGATGAAAATGTTTTACAATTAGATAGTGGTGGTGGTTGCACAATTCTGTGATTATACTAAAAACCACTGAATTGTACACTCTAGAAAGAGTGAATTTTATGGTATGTGAAATATGTCTCAATAAAGCTGTTATAAAAAACAATGATAGTAATAAAATATTAAAATAATAATTCAAGCTCATACTTACATGAACATACAATTAGATAAATAAAGAAAAAAATCTCTTGCATACAATAGAATGCCAACTAATAAATGCAGAAGAAATGGAATCAGAAAATCACTATTTGGCAAATATCACATAAATAATTAATTCAGGCAAAAGTCATCAATGGATGCTAAAACTATTAAGTAAAATGGGATATTTTCATAGTCTCAAAGATTTTTCCTACTTTACAGTGAAATCTGTAATCTTCTTTTTAAAAAAGAAATCTGACGGGGCCGGCCCAGTGGCGCAAGCGGTTAAGTGCGCGTGCTCCGCTGTGGCAGCCCAGGGTTCGCCAGTTCGGATCCTGGGCGCACGCCGATTGGCAAGCCATGCTGTGGAGGCATCCCATATAAAGTGGAGGAAGAAGGGCACGGATTTAGCCCAGGGCCAGTCTTCCTCAGCAAAAAAAGAGGAGGATTGGCAGATGTTCGCACAAGGCTGATCTTCCTCACAAAAAAAAAAGAAATCTGACAAACACCACTTTAACCAAGTGATCAAGATGACATCACGTGCCACCCACTATGACACACTGAAAAGAATACAACATCACTTCTACAGTACACCTGCCAAAACTGCATGACCTAATCTTAGGTCATTAGGAAACATCAGAAAAACCCAAAATGAGGATATTCTACAAAATAACTGGTGGGAAGGAAGGGAGGGAGAAAAAAGAAAAAAAGTCAAGATAACAAAAGACAAGGAAATATTGAGGGACCATTCCAGATTAAAAGAAGTCTAAAGAGACATGACACCCAAATGCAATGTACAATTCTGGTTCAGAAACTTTTTTTTTTTTTGGCTATAAAAAGCACATTATTAAGTTAGCTGGCAATATGTGATTAAGGTCTATAGATTAGACATTAGTATTATAATTAATGTTAATTTCCTGATTTTGTTAATTACACTGTGGTTAGGTAAGAGAATAATCTTGTTTTTAAGGAAATACACACTAAAGTATCAGGGATAAAGGATCATCATGTTGGTAACTTATACCTATATGGTTTAGAAAACAATAATATTAACAAATATATGCATATAGAGAGAATAATAAAGCAAACATGCTAAACATTAACATTTAAGGAATCTTGATAAAAAGTATATGGGAATTGTTTGTACTATTCTTGCAACTTTTCTGTATATCTGAAATTATTTCAAACTAAAAAGTTAAAAAACATATTTTATTCCTAAAGGAAAATGAAGATAATTTTTTTTTAACTTTTCCTTTAGGAAGGACACGGCTTCAGATGATTTTTTCCTATTTTCAAGAACAACAAACTAACTGGTTAGGTAAGAAAAGCAAAAGTAAAATGAAAATATAACGTAACTAATTACTGTTGAAGAAGAATATAATTAATTATGCTGGACATCAAAAAACGAAGTCTAAAACGTAGCCTTCCCTTACCAACAAGTATAGCCTTTTTTTAAAATTCTAACAAGACCAAGTAAAGACCTAATTCCAAACCTGAAATTTCCCCACTTTATGCACTAATTTCTAGTCTAAATTTGAAATTTAAGGTCCAGTAGCATTTTCTTTGCCTATGAAACAAGATGCAGATTCAATAAAGCATGCAATAAGAGTTAGTCAACTATAGATCCAATCCTAGAACAGGCCTCTGATTTTCCATCCATTTTAGTATCAAACTATACTTCCACATCCAATCACCAATACCACTGGATATGAGAGTTCTTCAAACCCATTTTGGTGACAAGTATAGAATAAATCTTCAATAATCTAGTTAAAAAGGAGAGAGCTGAGAGCATACAAATTTGATGACAAATCCAAATCCATCGATATTAGCCTGAAATACAGAGTTCACGCTTATCTACAAGTCCAAGAGAAAACAATTTTTTCCCTATTATTTTTTTTTTAATTTATTTTACCTCTGGACAGGGCTCCACATGACAGTCTTTTATTGAACAATGGCCATCTTCTGCCCAGAAAGGACATGGTCGCTTCAGATTAACCTTGAGAGAAAGAATGAATGAACATTAGTAAATGTGTATTGCAATTCTGCAATGCTCTCTAAGTGTCACTGTGCTGGGCACCAGTGACATGATGGTGAATAAGAAGGAAAAGCTTCCTATTCTGTGGCACCTATAATGTTCAGAATTTAAAATGACTGCAGTTTTTCAGACACCCTGATGTAATATTAATTTTTAAAAATAAATGACTGCTATTAGTTCTCTGACACTTCAAAAAAAGAATGAAGTCCAAGTACAGTGCTCATCAAAAGAGCCTGGAAAAGCATGTTAGGACTATGTTAGTGTCTTTCAGCCCCTTACTGCCACTTCACTGACCAAGGTTCTGTCACGCACCCATTCACTTCACAAATGTGTACTGAGCACCCACTATGTATCAGGCACCATGTAGGATCTAGGGGAAAAAGGCAGAAAAAGCACTTTCCCCCCTGGAACATAGAGTCTACTGGAGAGAACAGACATTAGATATTTATATGTTTATTTAATTACAAGTTGTGGTAAGCGCTACAAAGGAAAATCCAGAGTTCTGTGACACAAAATAATGGGGCTGGAGGAAGGAGGCCTCTGAGGAGGTAATATTTTTAGGATGGGTGAAAGTTGGAGGAAGCATGCGTTTGGATAAGGTGATAGAGCTTGGACAGTTCTGGGAAATGGAAAACACCAATTTAGCTAACTTTCTGTGGGGAGGGGGAGGGGGAGGTGGCTGGGAATGAGGGTAGAGATAGGCAAGGGACGGATCACACAGGACATTGTAGCCATTGTAAAAACTGTGGATTTTCATATTCTAAACACAATGGGAAGACAGGAATTCAATAGGACTTCCACATAGATTGCCCAAGCCAAAAATCAAAGTGTTATTCTTGTTTCTTCCCTTCTCTATCCCTTTCAAATAATTCATTATCCACTTCTCATCACCTCCACAGTCATCACTTATTTCTTGCCTAGACTGTTCAAGTCTCCCTGCTTCTACCACCATCTACTCTCCACAGTAGCCATAATTATCTCTTTGAAACACAATTCGGATCACATCAATCCCTGCTCTAAACCTTCCTGTGACTTCCCATCACCTTTAGGGTAAATCCAAACTCTGCAGCAAGCTCTGCAAGGCCCTTCATCACCTGACCTCTTGCCCACCTCTCTGACCTCATCTCCTACGACACTCCTCCAGCCACACTGGCCTTCTTGCTGGGACACACCAAGCCCCCTTCTGTCTCAGGGCCTTTACAGTGGCTGTTCTCTTTGCCTGTACTGTTGCTCCTCCAGATCTTTTTATGGTTCACTCCCTTCACCTCCTTCAGGACTCTCTCAAATGTCACCTCAGCAGAGAGAGCTTCCCTGACCAGAATCTCTAAAGTAGTGCTCAATATGCAGCCTCCACACACTGTTATATATTCTTTCATAGCACTTATCATAAGCCAATTATTATTTACTCTCTACATCTCCTGCTGTAAGGACCAGGATTTTTCCTTGTTCTTGGTTTTATCCTCAGTGCCTAGAACACATAATAGACACCTCAATAATTACGTGTTAGAAGTAAATACCTACATTACAGAGGAAGAGGCAAAAATAGGTACAGACTGGCAACACGAGGAGAGAGTAGTCAACTCTGTGGAGTGGTCAGGGAAGGCCCCTTTCGGTAACATGGGTACGACTAGAAGTTTCCTAGAGAAAGAGATTTCTAGGCATTGGGATCAGGATGTTTAAAGACAAGCATAAAACAGTATGGCACATTTGGGAACTCCAGGTTCCCCTGAACTCCTGGCTTGTCTATCTAACTGCCTCCCCGACATCTCCACTGTGCTCTTCCCTCCAGTAATTCTTGCCATCTCCGTAAACAGCAACTCCATTATTCTAGTTCTACAGGCAAAACCTGGATATCATCCTTGACTCTTCTCTTTCTCACTCCACATACAATACCTATGAAAATCAGGTCAGTTCAAAATCCAAGTCCTTATAATGGCCAAGAATGCCTTACATGTTCTGGTTCCTCTGCTCTCTGCCTCTTGTTCACTGGCCTCCTAGTTCCTCAAACACATGAGGCACGCTGTGGTCTCAGGGCCTTTGCTCTTGCTGTTCCCTCTGCCTAGAATGCTCTTTCTCCAGATATCCACATAGCTTGCTTTCTCACTCCCTTTAGGTCTTCCTCAAATGCCACCTTCTCAGTTTGTTGTTTTAAGTTGCTCCATTTTAGGCTAATTTGTTATGCAGCAATATATAACAAATATACAGTGCAAGGAGTGGGCTGTGGTAGACACTGAAACACACTGCTCAGATCACCCTTCAGGAATAAAGGTCTTATTACTCCAGCTGCTGGAAATGCTGCAGGCAGCCAACCTCAGCTGCAGAGAGCCACTTTGCCCAAGGTCACACCACCCCTTCCTATGATGGCCTTCATTCAATGACTGGTATAGGGATAAAAAGGCCTAGACCTCTCTCTCAAGTGGGGACAGCTCTGGAGGGTCATCCCATCTTAAGAAGCCCCCAAAGGGTCACCTGAGGTTTCCCCTGAGGCTGCATCATAGCTTTACATCTCTCTTTGCCCAGTCCTGATTTTCTCCCTTCCTTTTCCTTCCCTAAGTTGTTGGTTCCAAGAACAGTCCCCAGTTAACCTCTTACACACTAATCACTGTCTCTGAGTCTGCTTCCCAGGGAACTTAAGTTGTGACAACTTGTCCAGCTCCAGAAAAAAAACTACTGGTATTTTTACTAGGATCCTATTAAATTTATGTATTAACGTGGGGAGGATTAACATCTTTATGCTACAAAAGACATCTGTCCATTTGTTTTAGCCTACTTGCATGTCCTTCGGGAGTGTTTTAAAGCTTTCTTCTTTTAGGTTTTGCACATTTCTTGATACATTTATTCCTACATATTTTATCTTTTTCCATTGCTAATGTAAATGGGGATTTCTTTTACATTATGTCTTCTAACTTGTTCTTATTTGTAATCATGAAGATACTGATTTTTGTTTAAGTTTATAGCCTATCAGTGCATTTTTTATTGTTCATTTTCTTATTTCTTTTGAGTTTTCTAGGTATACTTCTGTCATTTATAAATATAATTTTACATATTCTTTTAAAATTTTTATATCTTTAGTTGTTTTTTCTTATTTGAAAATATACTGACTAATACCTCCAACACTGAAGGAGATAGTAGGTACCTTTGTCTTAGTTCCTGACCTAAATGAGAATTCCTCTAGTGTTTCCCCATAAGAAAGTTGCTGGCAATGCTAATGCTAGGATTGAAATTATGTTAAGGAAGTATCCATCATTCTTAATTTATTGACTTTTTTAAAAATCAGGAAAGTGTGTTGAATTTTGTTGAAGACCTAAAAGCTTCATCTTTGCATTCTTGGAATAAAATCCATGTGGTCGTGATATATTTTTTTGTAACATGCTGAATACTTAGGCATCATCTTTGATTTCACTTCTACCCTCACACCTTACATTCACTCCACCAGAAACGCTTGTTGGTCTTACCTTTTATACATGAAATTTAATTCGATCATTTTTCTCCTCTTCCAACTCTACTACCCTCTTCCAAATCCATATCATCTTTCATCTGGACTACTGCAATAGCCTCCTAAATGGTTTCTCTATTTCCTGTCTCACCTTTACAGTCTATTTTGTACACATCCCTCCAATAGCTTCTTATCATACTTAGAATAAAATCCAACATCTTTGTGGTTAACAAGGCTCTCTAATTTTTTTTATCTAGCCCCTAGCTGCCTCTCCAACTCTCCTTCTCATTCACTTCGCTCCAGCTATACCAATATTATTATTATTCCTCACAGTATAAACACTCTAAACCTTTATACCTGCAGTCAAGAGCTTTATACCTGCAGTTCTATTCCCGTTCCCTGGAATGTTCTTTCCCCAGAACTTGTCACGGCTTACTCTTTGCTCCAATGGCACAGCATAAGTACCCTCCTTTCCTGACCAACTTCTTTAAAATAGGGTTACCTACCTTCCTCACCCAAATTACTCTCTATCTCCTACTTTGCTTTATTTTTCTCCATATCATTTATTTTATAACCGTATGAAATTATATTTTATCATCTACTTGTTTACTGTTTGTCTCCCTAATCAGAATAAAAGCTTTATGAGGTCAGAGTCTTTGTCTTATTCACTGCTGTATCCACAGCACTTAGAATACAGCCTGCTACAAAGTAATCATTCAA
Organism: Diceros bicornis minor; assembly: GCF_020826845.1. Taxonomy (NCBI): domain Eukaryota; kingdom Metazoa; phylum Chordata; class Mammalia; order Perissodactyla; family Rhinocerotidae; genus Diceros; species Diceros bicornis. The sequence goes on along the minus strand of NC_080745.1, from coordinate 20,364,881 downwards.
TAAATATTTGGTGAATAAAGACACAGAATGGACGGTACAAGAGAGAAATTATAAATACCAGCTATAGCAGCCAACTGACCAGTTGAGGAGATAGACTGTTGCTTCTACCTATATTTCCTTGCTTGCTGAATCATAACTATGTATGTGTATGTTTAAAATTAACCTCTTCTCTTAGCTTTCCTTTTCAGCCACTATTGTATGTAGAGTATACTGGTGGTGGCTAAAGTTCCTTTTTGTTTAATTCATAGGTTGACAGAACTAGAAGGGGTGTATATATCACCCAAATATCCTAGAGTTGGAGATAAACGCATTAACTAGATCATTGCATTACCCTCCCTCGGGAGAGGATATGAGTATGTTCTGGTTACATATGGAGTAATTTCATTATGTTGGTTAGAACATTTTTTAAATTGCACGTATAAGAAGGATGAATTGTATGTTGGCTAGCTAAGGACCACATTGTTATTTTTGCCTATCCAACTTTCAACTTTCCGTCTTCTGTAACATCCCCTGATCTCCTTTTGAGAAACAATGACTCCCCTTATATTTATGCAAATAGGACTGTTAACCAAAGTGTCTTTCCCTCTTTCAGTCAATGGGTCACATGACTCTACCTAGACCAACTGACCCTTTCTCCCAGAAATCTGACTCTTGTATAAAGTGTTGCGAAAAATATGGGAAAATGGTGAATTGGATGCAAAATTTTGGTGGTACCATAAAGAGAATGGCCATTAGTTCCTGGTCTGATTTCTATCTTTTCTGATGTATGCTTCTTCAGCTTATCTTTCAATTTTGTGAGCTGCTCCACATCTTTTCTTAATAAAACTTCTGTTCTGTTAGCCAACAAAAGTACCCTACCTAGGATACCTAAACCATTGCTTCTTCATTTGTAAAATGTGGATGATACTGACTTGACAGGATTTCAGTGTAAAGATTAAACAAGATATTCATTCATTTATTCAAATATTTGAGTGCCTACTATTGACCAGGCCTGTGGGGATACAGAAATAGAAGATACAATCCCAAATGGAGGAGTAAAGAGTGAGGGGCATGATATATTGAATGGAGATGTGATCTGGACGTTCTGTGAAGGGATGATCTTTGATAGAAGGAACACTTCCTCCACTGTATTATCCTGAACCATATGAAATTGGCAATATTCAACCATTTTGACCTATAAAAGCAACAACTTCATATGGTTAAACTTAATAGTAGAAAGGAAGCAGGAGAAAGCAGCTACAAATGCAGATAGATTTGTAGATTTAGGGGCGGGAATTAGAAGAAGCTATTCTCTAACCTGTCTTATTTGTATGTAAAATGCCTAGAATAATAGATACTTAATCGTTTATTTAGGAAAAGATTACTCTTCAAAACAAGTTTATGGAATCTGCATTCCTAAAGGATTTTGTATAGAGGAGAAACATTCACCTTTTTGGGATATTCTTGGTGCTGATGGGAAAAGGGGATGGGCTCTCAAATCTTTAATTTTATACTTTATCTTTCTGCACAACCTAAAACTACCAAAATACTGGATTTTTTAATCCTCAAAAATATTTAAAGGACTAAGATAACCTTTACAGAATCATGATTAAAAAAAAATCATGCTCAATTTTTAAAATGAAAATCAAGGAAATTATAAACCCAACTGAATACTGAGAGCAAAAGCACAGACAAAGCACAACAGCAGCTTTTAAAATACAGTTTTTAAATTTAAAATATTGTTCTTTTCAATATTGACTTATTGCTGTGGCCTTTAAACTATCATTGGTTAGTTTGTAGAGGTCTAGAGTAGACTACTGTTAGATTTCAGAACCAGTTCTACAGTATTACCACGGATGGTGTTCTACTTGTATCCTCAGGCTGGTTTGCAAGCCCTCTCAGTGAGTAACCCAATGAATGTCTCCTGCTGTGATGCTCTGCACTGCTAACAATGCTAGCACATGACACTGCCATCAGCACAACTCAAAACCTGGCTACGTGTGTCTAGATTGCAGAATCTAAGTTACAAGGGAGGCTGACAAAATAAGTCCCTGGCATTTTCAGCTTCTGTAGAGGGCAGAGTCTCTGCCTCAAAACCAAAACTAAAAGATGAAGAATTCCCCAAACACAGGAAGAGGGTTCAGATTCTTGGTGTTGAAAACGACTAACAGGTTTTCACTACAATACTTAACACATTCCAATGATAAAAGATATACATAGGGTTCTGAGAAGAGTCAAAACGGGTTTTCAAAAGGGTGATAAAAGTCACATCTGTAGACAGCTATATAAAAATTTTGGTACCAACAGAATCAAAAAATTATAACCATACCTTGTAATAACGGAAATAGTCTCGTTCTTGCAATTTTTTTATTTTGGGGAAGATTTTGAAGGTGTTGAAGTTATCAATGCTCTCAATATCACACAAGCAATCATCTAGGACTCCGATGACCTAGAAAAAAAAAATATATATATATATAATTTAAAATATGTAAATTACTGATGTTTCAACCTTAACAAATCTGTTTTATATAAAAAGATAATTTATACATTCAAATTAGCTAGTATTTGCTAATTAAGATACAGAACATTAAAGTAGTCACTTTTTTTACCATGATCAATTAAATAAAAATCAATAGAAGGATTAGATATACCCATTCTGAAGAACTAAACATTCTTGTTTAGTGGTCAAAAAGAAAGATATTGAATGCTCCTCCCTCTGCCTAAACATATATAAAATCCAAGTAGTCATTGGAATAGTAAAGCAATTTTTTCTAAGACTAACCTGGAAGTCACAGACTGTAATAATATTGCTGTTGTAACCCTATCTTTCTTTTAGACTGCCATTTATGGAACACTTATGTGACAGGCATGGTGCTAAGAGCATTACATGTTATCTCATTTATTCTTTAAATATCCTATAAAATAGGTATTATTATCCGCATTTTACATATAAGGAAACTAAGGCTTAGCAAGGTTAAAATAATTTTTCCAAAGTAGGAATGCGACTTAGTCCCACATCTATCACACTTTAAAATACATGCTCTTATCTACTACTCAAAGTATACATTAATCTAAGAAGAGAAACTGATATTTACAAAGTGAGTGCTGACTCCAAAAATTCCATAAAACATTCTTCAGCTAAATTTTAAAATGGGATTCACTGACATGCACATCTCAGATGAATCTTCAGGAAGTAATGCTGAGTGAAAAAAATCAATCCCAAAAGGTTATATATTGTGTGATTTCATTTATATAACATTTCTGAAATGACAAAATTTTAGAAATGGAGAACAAACAGATTATCGGTTGCCCGGGCTTAGGGAGTGGAGTAGGGGATGGGAGCTGGAGTAAGGGAGTAGAGTGGGAAAAGAGGTAGGTGTGGTTATAAAAGAGCAATAGGAAAGATCCTTGTGGTGAGGAAATTATTCAGTATCTTGACTGTGGTGGTAGATACACGAACCTACACCTGTGATAAAAGAACAAATACACACATACACAAATGAGACAAGTAAAACAGGAAATCTAAATAAGATCAGTAGATTGTACCAATGTCAATGTCTTGGTTATAATATTACACTGTATGTTTACAAAACGTCACCATTGGAGAAAACTGGATAAAAGGTACATGGCGTTTCTCTGTGTTATTTCTTACAACTGCATGGAACCTACAATTATCTTAATGAAAATTAAAATTTAAAAACAAAAATGGGACTCAGCCTATTAAAGGTTATTCATGTGATCCATAGAAGGAATATGTGCAGAGTGATCAGAAAACGGAAATCGGTCTTTTCCCAGTGGTTTCTTTCTCATGCTGTCTTCCGAGGAGTGTAAATGTGTCACCAAACTCCCCTACAACATACAGACTTAGAGCTATATTACCTTGAGATAAAGAACAAGGGATCATTATCAAGAATTTTGGCTCTGGAATTCTATATGCTTTGCTATTCTGCTTACTAAGATCCTGTCACTAGCTCTACTGAATTTCATTCTACTGCTCTAGCTTACTACTTATGAAACTTCAAATTCTAGCCCCCTAAATAATAGGGAAAAAAAAAATACAAACCAAAAAACTGTCTAGGTTTTACAAATATTTTATCCAGTGATTACTCTTTCTTATGAATTTTTCTTAAATTGTTGACTTATAATTAGTAAAGCACCCTATTTTGTTTTATTTTTTAAAAATATTTTAATTGTGATAGGGGCTGGGGTAAGATATACAAAACTACCATGTACATACTTCTAAGTCTTAAAGACTACTACTAAGACAAAAACCAGTGTATCACCAAACTTTTAAAAAACAGACATGGAATACTGCCAGTATCTTTTAAGTCCCTCATTAATTACATCCATCTTCCTCCCTTTGGAGATAAAAAATTTTATTTTATTTATTTAATTAATTTATATATATATATCTATAGATAGATAGATAGATAGATAGATAGATTTGTGAGGAAGATCAGCCCTGTGCTAACATCTGCCAATCCTCCTCTTTTTTTGTGGGGAAGACTAGCCCTGGGCTAACATCCGTGCCCATCTTCCTCTACTTTATGTAGGGCGCCAGCACAGCATGGCTTGCCAAGAAGTGGTACGTTGGTGCCCGCCTGGGATCTGAACTGGCGAACCCCAGGCCGCCGCAGCAGAGCACGCACTTAACCACTTGCACCACCAGGGCGGCCCCCCAAAATTTTATTTTTGTTAATTTCTTTACTTTTCTTTGTAATTTCATCACATATGATGTATCCCTAAACAATATACTTAGAGGGTTGGTTTTTTTCTGTTTTTGAACTTTAATATCAATGGAATCTAATGTGTGAATTCTTCTATGATGTGCTTCTTTTGCTAACATTTTGGCATCTATCCAAGATGATAAGTTTTATAGTAGCTCATTTTCCCTGCTGTGTTACATTATGTGAAAATATCACCACTTCTTTGTTCTATTGTGATCAATATGGTAGGCAGAATAATGGCCCCCTAAATATGTTCATGTCCTAATTCCTGAAACCTGTGAATATGTTATTTTACATGGCAAAAGGGATTTTGCAGATGTGATTTAGTCAAGGATCTTGCAATGGTAAGATTATACCGGATTATTCTCGTGGACTCAATACAAAGCTCCTTATAAGAAGGAGACAGGAATGTCAGAGTCAGAGAAAGACTGGAAGATGCTACATTACTGGCTTTGAAGATAGAGGAAGAGGCTACTAGCCAAGGAACACAGCAGCCTCTAGAAGCTTGGAAAAGGCAAGGATCAATTCTCCCCTAGAGCCTCCAGAAGGAAGCAGTCTATTGATACCTTGATTTTAACCCTGTAAGGCCCATTTTCAGACTTCTTGTCTATAGAACTATAAGATAATAAATTTGTGTTGTTTTAAGCCACTAAGTTTGTGGTAATTTGTTACAGCAGCAACAGGAAACTAATACAATCCATATTTAGGTTGTTTCCTATACAAAGAACAATGCTATACAAACATTTTTGGACGTTATCTCCCAATATATACGTGTAAGAGTTTCTCCAGATAATATGCTTAGGAGTGGAATTACTATAAGTTTTACAAGGGAATGGCAGGCTTATTTCCAAAACAGTGGTGCCAATTTACAATCCTACCAACAGTGGATAGAAGTTACTGTTAAGTCATATCCTCACCAATATTTGATATTAATCTGTAATTTAATTTTTGCCAATCTAATAAGCACGAAAGGGTATCTGATTTTTTTTTAATGCAATAATGCGGTACAAGGTTATGTTTTATAAGGCATTTGTATTTCTTCCTGTGTGAAATGTCTGTTCATGTCTTTTGTTCATGTTTCTATTAGGTTCTTTTTCATACTGACATGCAGGAATCAATACTGCTCTTTCCCTATTCTATTACATTCTTCTGGAACTCCAATCAGACATATTATACCTTCTTATTCTATTCTCCATATCTCTTAAGCTCTCTTTAATATTTACTATCCCATTATCTCTCTGGGCTTCATTCTGAATAATTAACTTGCATTTATTTTCCATTCATTTATTCATTCATTCAACATATTTATTGAAGGCCTAACATAAGCCTTGCACTGTTCTAAATGCTGGGAAAATAGAATTAGAAGAAAGAAAAGCAACACAGACAAAAATCTCTGCCCTCCAAGAGCTTACATTCTTATAAGAGGAGAGAAAAAAAAATGAATAAGCAAAGTATAGAGTCTGTCAGGTAGTAATAAAGTGATACAGAGGAAAACTAGAGAATGGAGACAGCTATTGCAAAATTGGGTCTGCTACTATTAAAAAAGGGATAGTTATAGAAGGTCTCACTGAAATTTTGGCAAAACTTCGAGGGAAAGGAACAAGCCATACTTTTTGCAGGGAAGGGTGAAGCGGAGTGGGGGCCAGTGAGTGATGAGTTGTGAAAAAATGCTGCTGATAGGTAAAGCTAAAGTTTAAAAACTAACTATTGGCTTTAGCAACAAGGAAGACATTAATGACCTTGACAAGACCAGTTTTGGAGGAGTGGTAGGGGCAAAAGTCTCACAAATGGGCTGAAGCAAGGGCCAGAGTAGGAGGACTAAAGATAACTCTTTTGAGAAGTTTTTCTATAGAGGGGAACAGAAAAATGGAGCAGAGCCGGAGGAGGGGTGAGTCAAGAGAGAACTTTAAAATAGCAGAATTAACAGTATGTTTTATGATGACAGTAACAGTCTATTAGAGAAGGAAAAATTAATGATCCAGGAGACAAAGGGAAGATTTGCTCAACCATGTCCTTAAAACAGAAAGAAGGCATGGGACCTAATATACAAGTGGAGGGACTGGCCTTTGATAAGAGTACAAACAGTTCATCTATGTTAATTGACAGGGAGTCAAAACATGTGGGTACCAAGACCAGCAGGTGGATAGATGTGGATTGCTCTGATTACTTCAGTTTTGTTAGTGAAGTATGAAGCTAAGAGCGAGGATGGAAAAAGAGGTGTTGGAGGATTAAGTAGAAACAAAAAGACATAAAATGGTTGTCTAATTCAATAATCATTTCTTCTGCTGAGTATAATCAGCTATCTAATCTACCCATTGAGTTTTTAATTTTCTTTCTAGAACTTCTATTTCATTATGTTTTAATCTTTTTGGTCATTCTTTAAGCAAGTTTCTCTCTGTCTCTTTTATAATTTAAACACATTAAACATAGTGATTTTAAATTATTGTATGATATTTTCAGACTCTAAAGTCATTACAGGTCTACTTCTGTAGTCTATATTTCTAATACCTCATTCATGATGCCTTGTATGTTTTGTGGTTTTTTGACTGTTAGTGGGTTATTCTTCTTGGCACTTTATCTTCAAGAATTCTTTAGGGCTGGGTTGAAAACAAATTCCTCCAGAGGGGATGGATATTTGCTTTTACCAGTAAACTGGGGCATATCAACCTGGGACTGCTATAAATTCAGTTTTCCACCTGCAGCTTTTCCCAGCACAGATGCCATGAATATAGCCTGCAAACCTATACAAGAGCTGTTCATGGTTACAAATTCTCAAGGGAGCTTTCTCCCCTCTCCCTTAGCAAGTTTCTTTGCTTTCCCCTTACTCGTAGTGGGACTCATTTCTCATTTACCCTGATATTGAGGATGTAGCTCTTCGGAGTCCAAGTTTTATGGTGGGACCTCCTTTTAGTTTCCTCTCTTTGGGCAGACACACGCTTCATTTCTTGTCCATTCCACCCCACGCAGCTGTTAAAGCAGAAGCTCAAGGTCTTCCAGTTTGGGAAAAATCCTCGCTAAGAGACTGAACCACACTGTTTGAGTCCCAAGGTCCTGGCTTTCCATTTTTTTCGGGGGGTGGAGGGGGCTCTGTGTATTCCTTGATTTCATGCCACCTCGGAAATGCATTTAGAAAGATTTAAAAATATATCCTACTGAAATTACTTCTTTACAGGAAGATTAACTTGTTATATCGCTTGTATGCACTGTCTTTAGTTCCTAGTGCTTTGCCATATTACAGTGCACATTTGCATTTCATTTATAAGAAAACTGGGTATGAGATATATAAATGCCTATCATTTTATGTGCTCAAAAATAATTTTATGCTTTTATTGCAAGGAGATGTATTCAAAATATTCATCTCCTTAAATAATTTCTTGTGAATAGAGGTATTTTTCAAAACTCTAATTCTTCCCTTAATGCTTTACTGTTTTTCTTCCAATTTAGTATATGGAAGAGAAGTGGAAGAACTGGCTAAGTTCCACTTTTTTATTTTCCTGGGTCTCCCTCTGCTTTATTTCTATACAAAGAAGAAAGCACACTGAGATGTCCCCTAGAGACCAGAAAGGAGCCCACTAGGCTCTGTTTAATCTTGTTCACTTACTTAAATGTGCGATATTAGTCATCTAAGCGCTTTGAACTTCAATTATCTCAACAGCCCCACTTCTGAAAGATGTATCAAATAGAATGAGATAATGTATATTTAAACATGTTACAGATTAAAGTACTATCTAAAATAAAATCAAACACTATATTAGAAAGTACCACTGGAAATGTATTCACTTTTGAGGATTGTTTGGCTCAATGCTACTTTGACTATGCACAAATCTTTAACTGTTGAACTACATATATTCATTTGAACACAATGAAATTAAAACTACATATATTTATTTGGATATAATAAAATTTAAAGTACGTATGCAATTATAAAACTTTAATACACATAATTAGTGGTAGGTGAAGAAATCTAAAATGAAGCTTCTAGATTGGTGACAAAGTACACAATTAGTGTCTGTTACATAAAAAGAAAAAGAGAAAAATTTCCTTTTAGAAAAATATCTAAATTAATTTCCACTCAAAAATACCCAACAAGTAACTAGAAAATAATTCTGCCAAAAACAATATGGAAAATTTATTATTCATAAGTCTGGTAGATAGACCCAGACTTCCACTATTTCAGTGTTTTCCAAGTGGGGTTAAAAGATAGTGCAAAGAATAAATACATTACAGCTACTTGCAAGGCTTGTTTAAAACGCTGATTCCTGGATCACATCCAGATCCACTAAATCAGAACATCTGGCAGTAGGGCCAGAGAATCTGCATTTTTAACACGCTCCCCAATACCAAAACCAAAAGTTTGCCCCTCTTATTTTTATCATTCATTTTTAAAATATTCAAACATGGACACAAATAGAATATTCAGACATTCTGGGATTCAGGACACCATAACGCCATGAAAAAGTGTCTGAATAAAGTCAGGAAAACATGTTTACACGCTTACACTCAGCTACCTTCCATTTTTCTTAGCAATCAGCATTTAATTGCTTCAAATGACATCTCCCCTCATTATCCGGCCATCTGAGACACCTTTTTTTCTCCCAGCTCTTAGCAGTTTTGCCACTTTGCAGCAGGTGCAGACAAGGCACGGCAGCCCCTGGCAGCAGTCTATTCAAATTCTACTATATAAACAAGAAGTAAACACCTTTCTGAAGGCAAAAGGCTCTGGACCACTTAACCCTCCCATTTCCAGCATATTGAGAACACTTCTGAATCATATGCTTCACAAAGACAACCCTCAAACCCTAATTTACTCTCCAGCCATGACCTCACTACTGAGAGAGCCACAAAGCCAGACACAGACCCCCATGCTCCTACTTGGGCTCACGTGGTGATGCGACTTTGCAGACAGGGGTAAAAGCTGGGTAAACATATAGCAGTCCTGAGCAAGGGAAGATGCTTAAGCAAGGGTAAAAGCCGAGGGACTCTCAAGGCCAGAAGTTCAAGGAAGTTAAGTCTTGTCCTCCTCCCAATCAGTCCGCTTTTGAGGGGCCCCAGGGTCTGTCACCTCTCCTCCGTACCCCACCCCCAACCCCGCCACAACCCTTGAAGGGGCGGGCTTCACCGTTTCTCTGCGTGCTCTCTTCGCAAAGCAGCCGAGGATGCTTTCATTCCCGTCCCATCTCCCGCCACACTCCCAGCCGCTTAAATAATAAAAATACAAACGAAAACACCTCGGGGACCGTCACTATCTTCCTCTTTTTACTGCCATTACCCAATGAGTGTTGCCACCTCCGCACACCGCAAGCGGTTCGCAGACGTTTCCTGGACTTGACTGTCAGGTTTTCAGCCCCCAGTCCTTTCCGCTCGCCACCACCCACCTCAGGGGCCGGCCCCGGCCCTCCCCGCGCCACAGCCGCGGCCCGTTCGCCGGGGGTCCCCGCCCGTCATCACTCGCGCTTACCTGGGCCTCGACGACGCTCGGGAGGAAGCTCAGGGTAACCAGCAGCTGCACTGCGGCCGCCGCCCCCTGCCCTGCGCCGGCCCGCCGGACCCCCCGGCTCATGCTGACCTCTCCCCACACTGCGGCCGGCCGCTCCCCTGGGGGCCGGAGAACGGCGGGTAGCCCGGGAGACGACCCAACGGGACGGCTCCCGGCGGCTGCGAGACTCCAGGGTCAGAGGTCTGCACGACCCTCCGGAGGCCGCCTAGGCTCTCCCCGGCCCCCGGCAGCGGCAAATGAGGCAGGAGCGCCGAGCGCCCCCACTTCATCCCCCCAGGCGGCCCCGCCCCCAGCTTCCCCTTGGCCCCGGCCACGCCCCCTCCGAGCGCGGGGCTTGTGGGAGTTGTGGTCCCGCGCGGCTAAGAGGGCGCCTCCGGCCGGAAGGCGGGGCCCGCGGTCGAGCGAACCCGGGAACTACAACTGCAGAGACCGCTCCGCCTCCCCTCGGGCTCCAAGGCGGCCAATGAGGCGGGACCACGCGGGCCTCCAAAACAAGAGGAGGGCGGGGGGGTGGAGCGGTGCGCCCTCCCCTCCCGCCGGCCGCGTTCGCTGCGCCCTGTCCCTAGGCAGTTGCTCCCGGAAACGAGGCTGGGGTGGGGGGCCCTCCCTGTGTCATTGTTCCCTGACACTGACACCACACAGCCGCGAGGCTCCAGGATTCGCCCAGCACCTACGGAAATTAGAAACGAACATGCGGGGTCTCCGACTTTCAGTCTGAAGCGTATTATCTTATCGACTTTTCTATAGCCTCGCATCTACTGCGGGTGCCTAGATAAGCCACCTGCGACTCTTTTCTTTTATACGCCGCAGACGTGGTTGTCATCCTCTGCCTCTTCCCATTCCCACTCCTCTGTTGACACATACAAACATAATGCACGCTAAAGAATGGGAACAAACGCAAAAGTTTATAATAAAATATGGGAATGGGGATAAACACACAGAAAAACTTGGAGTGATAGTGACTGGGTTCAGCCCCACTTTTAAAACACTCTAGTTTATGTGGCCTTGAACACTTAACCTCTGTGGACCTCAGTTTGTCCATCTATAAAGTAAACACAGTAATACCCCCTTCAAACATTGTTGTAGGACTACATATATACAAGTTTATATACATAAAAGGCCTAGTATGGTGCCTCACACAAAGAAGTGTTCCATAAATAATAGCTGCTATTAGTTTTATTCATATCCTTGATTTCTAGAAAACTAGTAATACATCACCTTACATTTATGTAATGTGTATCAGTTTCCCATCACTTCTAAAACAAGTTACCACAAATTTATTTGCTTAACACAAAACAAATTTATTATCTGTAGTTCTGGAGGTCAGAAATCCAAGTTGGATCAGCGGGGCTGCATTCCTTCTAGAGGCTTTAGGAGGCGATATGCTTCCTTGCCTTTTCCAGGTTCTATAGGCCATAAGCTTAATCACATCTGCAAAGTCCTTTTTGCCATATAAGGTAACATACTCACAGGTTCTGGGGATTAGGGCATGCACATCTCTTTGGGGGTGGGGGGCAAGGGGGCATTAATGAGTCTGTACATAGTGCTTTATACCTTTTGGAGCATGGTCATATTTTGCGGAGTTTAGTGCAAAATGAAAATGCAAGGTCCTGGTTCAAAAAATATTAAGAATTTCAAGACAGTGACAATAGAGCACCAAATCAAGTGGAGAGCTCTTCTAAGCACAGAGCCCTGTGTGACTGGCCAGAAGCCAGCCCTGTCAGTCTTTTTCCTCTTCAGCAGCTCTTTCTCTTCTGCCTCCAAACACGTCCAGCTCTTCCCTAGGTTGAAAACAAACAGAATTTTTGCTTGATTCTTCCAACTACTTTCCCATCTCTCCTCTTCTTGGCCAAACCTCTCTTTTCTATCCTCCCATTCCCTTCTTTCCCTCATATAAATGTGCCCTGTCCTCATCATTCTACTAAAGCTTTCCCCTTATCAAATCAGTGGACTTTTCTCAAGATTCCTTGTCTCAGCACTGCATTAGATGTTATTGGTAACTCATACTTCCCAGGATTATGTTATAAAAAAAATCCTGGTAATTTTTGATTGTTGTTTAAAAAAGAGTGGATTATAAATTTTCTTATTATAAAATCTCAGGTCCTTGAATGCACCTTTAATCTCAGGTCCTCTAGTGTTTGTGATATCGTGCAGAATCCATGGCCTGTAGTTAGAGCCCCTCTAGATTTGTCATTGAAGAACAATTTGAGTGCTCACTTAATGGAAAGAGGAAAGCGGGCACAGAACTCCAATGCAATCAGATGGCTTTTGTCCTCTTGGTTATCTAATCCAGAAAGTAACAGCAACAATACCCCCTATTTGTTTTTAGCTCAGAAGCCCAACATGCAACTTCTGGGGATGAGTGGGTGTTTTTCTTCGTGAATGAAATTGGAATTTGCAGGTGTTTGTGATGAGATACGGTGTACCCAAATTTATTCAGAGTGATGTCGATTGGGATCTGTTTTACTGTTCATTGTTATGAGTGTTAAGAAAGGATTGTTCCTTTGTGAACAGACTACTCTTCTCTTTGTTCTCTCACTCTGGCCTCTTTATTCACTTTTACCTTCCGTAAAATCAACTATGCTGAAACCAGCACTGTGAGATGTATGGATGGTGTCACCCCTGCTTCCTGCAGAGTTCCACAGTGACGTGCCATTTGAATCTTTCCATCCCTAACACTATGGTTGGAAGTTGTAGCAGAGAAAGGAAAGTGCACACACTAATCCCCTTTGGTTGCAAGCCACAAAAATGGGCTCTAGGTAAATTTTTTTTTTTAATAGCAAATGAAAAAAATGTGGATTAGTTGACAGTACCAGGAAGGCTTCACCACTCATGCCTCTGGAAAGATAAGTCCATCAGGACAGCATTGAAGGACTGCAAGGAGAGTCTTTTCCAGGGCACTGCCATTGGACTGATCAATTCCAATCACTTTTAGTTCTTTGTCCCTCCTATCAAAATTCAAATTCCTTGTAAAGTTTAGCTTGCAGGGAGGGAGCAAGCTTCTTGATTGACAACCCCACAAGGCTACACAGAATGAGCAAGAGATAATTACCCAGTGAGTGTATGAATAGTGAGTGCTACTACTTTCAATTATTAATAGAAGGGGAAATGATGCTAAACAGACAAAAGCAACAGATGTCCCCGTCAGGAAGTCATGTTTTTATTCGGATCCTCCATTTGCACTTACTTTTTTTTTTTCTTCAGCTGGTATTTACACATTCATTAAATCATCACAGATGTCCTGAGTGTGGAACACCAAAAAGCACACATCAGGACACTGGCAGCCCAGAAATAGCAACAATATGCCTATTGTAGCTAATGTAATTTATGATTTACTAACACCACCTGGATTAGATGAACCTAATTATCTGGAACTATGGTGTAGAAAAATTGACCACATTTTTCTAATGGAAGAACTTATCAGCCTCCCAGATCTATTGATCAGAGAAGCGTCAGGGCCAGCTATGAAGTCAATCAGAACAACTCCCTCATTGCAAACAGTGATAATTTATCATTGATTTGGTTGGGACAGATTATGGGAGGGGATTAACCTCAAGGAACAATCTTTGTATAGAGGTAATTACGCTAGGGCCAGCCATGACTATATTTCCCATGTTTCTTAGTGGAGCCAAACAGAACTAGCCTTGGATGACCTCAGTGTGCTTCACCTTTTCAAATGAAGAGTGTCAAAATATGCCTAAATCAAGATTAATCTTATTCATATTTGAAATGTAGTTACACTGTTACCACGCACAAAAGCAGATTTATATTTATTGCAGATTCACTCCGTTTTGCTCTCAAATACAAATGATTCTCCCGTCCCTCTTATGTCTTTGTTTCCCTTCCCCTCCTTTGCACTCCATATCTCCCTCCTCTGTGAGAAGATGGCCTAACTATCTCATCCCCATAGGCCAGAGTGAGTCATCCAGAGTCCTAGTGCAGCTCCTACCCGAGACATTCATTTAGCACTAACAATCTGCTGCTCTGTCTTAGGAGTTAGCTTTTCTTGTGTATATGTGTATTATAGACATCTAGAGTGTAAAGTTTTAGAGGACTCTATCTTCTTATACTATATTCTCTTTAATGGCTATCTCAGTTCCTGTGAACAGCAGTCTATAAGTATTTGTTGATTGACTGGTTAATACTATTTGGGATCTCAATTTATCTTAGAAGATGTCTATCTCAGAAGCAGTCCTGGATGTGGTGCCCCGGAAAGTTTCCTGTGGACAGCTGGGAAGTGGCTTCATTGGACAGGAACATTGCTGGAGAAGACAATAAGATGAAACTGGCAGCCTTTCATTAAGACAAGAGATTACAGTTCCTTAAACAGAGGTGTATTTGGGGGACTACCAGAAAGACTGAGGGAGTAACAGACTTGTCAGAGGACTGGTTGAGACCAATCACTGGAAATCCATTACTTTTTTTCTGAAGCACTATTTGATATGTCTATAGATAATGGTTGTTGAAGTGAAGGCTTGAGAATTGTCTCGAATGGATTACTGTAATGCTTAAGAGACTTTGTGAATCCACAAAATTGCACTAAGTATTTACATTTTCAAGATATGATCAAATGTATTGTGTTTCTTTGATGATTTTTTGGCTTGGTTAACTTGTGACTTCTAATGAAGGAGGAAATCATTGATGAATGGTTCTAAATAAATGTTAAGGTAATGGGGTGGAAATTTAATAACACCAGTAATTTTCACTCCTCATAGCAAGCTGAATTGTGATTAATGAACCTGCTGAGTAATGGCTATCTGTTGTGTTTAAACAACTGTATTTATAGATAGTACTGATGTGTTAACTGGTCACGGCAATTTTTTTAAAAGAGGATTTCCGCCTCTAACTTAGTTATAAGGGGAATTTTTGCTTGATGATAGGATTTCTGAATTTTAGTAAGGGACTTTCTTCCCCTTTTCTTTTGAGAAATAATAGAGATTAAAAGTAATCAAAAGGAAAGAACTTGGCTGGCCTGTGGCTTGTTATGAGTTCCCTACCTAAAGCATTCATTGTTTTTCTTTAATATTTACTCAGCTGTGACACTCTCAAGTATTTTCACTTAACAGCATGAAAGCTGATAAACTTGAGTAAGTTAGAATTATTTCCATTTCTAAAGGAGTTTACCTGGTGATATGTGCAGTTTGGATAATGCCTTCTGTTATATAACAAACGTATTATGGTATTATAATAGAAGTTAATATGTAATGTGATCGGGGAAAATCTATTAAATGTAAATAGTTGGGAAAACTAGCATCATAATTCTGCCAATTTCATTCTCCCGCCTAATTTCTACAATGCAAGAGACTTCAGATAATCACAAAGTTGTATGTAACTACCTACACTTTGGAACTATCTGACTTCTATCCACTCTCCTACTCCAGTCCACTCCACATAGGGCCCAGGGCACCTCACAGGGAGGGCTAACCCCGAGAATGCTTTCACATTGTGAAAACAAACATCACGGCAAGCAGAGAGGGACAAGGTCATGGAGATGGTGACTGCAGATAAGGAAAGGCAGAGAAGGTCATATTCGGCCAAAAGTGGCTGCTGGAGGGGTTTCTGTGTTGGCACTGACTGAGTTCCTCCCTCTTGTCAATCTGTACCGCCAGTCACGGGAACCTCAAGAAGTTTAGTTTTTCCAAATTTAGTTCCTTTTTCCTGAGTTCAATCAAGTATGTGTACTGAGTCCAGTCAGTTGCTTCGTCCTTGCTTTGTCCTGCTGCTTCTTGTCCAAGGGGCACATTCACACTTCCTCCCCTCTACTGCCCTACTGTCCCCTCTTACTCACCCCCACCCCCAGTAGGGGGTGTGCAGTCTCAGTTGGGCAGGATCTCGACCTCCTGTGCATCATTCTCTCTCACTTGCCAACATCTTGACTCAGATTAGGATTCCGTTTGGCCTTAACAGAATCACATACTTGCTGGTTTCCATTTTGTATTATTTCCTTTGGTCTATTTAGGGACTTTTGATGATCTCTCACAGATACACATTCTTTAAGAATATTGTCCTTCTACTTGAGAAGGACGACCGTCTTGCATTTAGAATATTGCATCAAAACCCTGTGCTCTTTTCTGGAAAAAAGACAAGCAAGGCACATGCATCTTACCTAATATCTCTTAGGGTTAGAATCCTGGTGGAAGTCTCATTGTTTGTGACTGTCCACAGTCACCCCCAGAAGCAGGATGAGCCGCCATTCTAAAATACATTCTTGGGACTCTTCTAGTCCCCCCAAGGGTGAACAGGTCATTACACCCCTCCTTTCTGCCATGATTCCAAGGATTCACTTTCTATTCTGCTATACAATAAAATCAACTAGCTATTTCTTAGAAAATACTACCTATTTTCACCAGTCTGCAATTGCTACCAGCTTATAAAACAATCAGAAAACCTGGAGAAAATATCCAGTTATTTCAGAGATTACTTTACAATTACTTGGGAAAATCTTTCCCCCCAGTTATCAGGTTCTGTTTTAAAAATGTCTTAAAATCTGATACGCCTAGTCTGGGGTGCTTTTTTCAAACATCCCTGGATTTATCATACAACTAAATTAGAGTGATTCTTCGCTGTACAACATAATTTACCAAAGAAGTCCCTTACCAAATGCCTTCATTGTAGTTTTTTAATCACCATGTGCAAAAATTTACTAATTTATCAAAACTAATTTTTTAATAACAAAAGAATAGTTTGGAAATTAGTAGTTATGCTTATTCAAAAACTTGTGTTTATATCTGAAAGCTTTGAGAAATCATTTTTTAATAGACTTTATTCTTTAGAGCAGTTTTAGGGTCACAGTAACATTGAGCAGAAAATACAGTTCCCGTATACACCTGCACCCAACACACACAGCTCCCCTACCCCAAAGTCCTCCACCAGAGTGGTACATTTGTTACGATCAATGAACCAACACGAGCACATCATTATCACCCCAAGTCCACAGTTTATTTTAGGGGTCACTTTGTGTTGTACATGCTATGAATTTTGACAAATGCATAATGACATGTAGCCACCATTATAGTGTCATACAGAAGAATTTCACTGTCCTTAAAATCCCCTGTGCTCCACCTATTTATTCCCCTCTCCCCACTGAAATTATTTTTTAGTAAACTTCCTACCCTGAGATTTATGTCACAAATGGAAAAAGTCCACATCAGCTGGAATTAATTTTAACCATGTAGATTAAAACAAAATGAAACATGAAATTCATCAAGCTGAAATGGTGTCTCTCCACTCTGTCTGCATAATGTGCTTTCAAGAGAAAAACATTGATGAGTGGTTGTGTCCAGTTATCTTATTAAACATTAATGATTATCAACTCAATCTTCTGACCAAAATTATGAACGAGGAAGGTGGGATTTTAAATCTTCCAGCAATCCAGTTACCTTGAGCTAAATTGGAGACAAAAGTGTCTGTAGCACTGTCAAGGTTATGGAAGAAAATCAAGATACAGGACCTTCCTTGGGTAGCTTTGAGATAGCACTGTATAGCTCAGACTTCCCACATCATTCTGTGCCCTCACGTATGAATTGACTAGTGCTTCAGACCAGAATTTGCTTGGGACTCTATGCCTCAGCGTGCTGCACAAGGTATTTATGCCACCTGCATTTCCCCATTTTGTATCTATGTAAAAAGCACAATTCTGATTTACGTATTTTGAGTAACAACTGAAAAATCTCTTGACTGTCCTGAGAAGTTCCATACAATTCATTATCATTTTAAATAGAAACTTTCTAATGCGTTCTTGTTTGTTAATTTCTATGATGTGGAGGAGTAAAGTAGTTACTTCCCTGGCACTACAGCTAAGTAAAGGTGGACAAACACTTCGAAGGGGTGTTATAGGGGAATTTAAGCATCAAATGAATGATTGGGCCAGATGATTTTTAAGAGTTGTTCAATTCTGACTTTCAGTGATTCCACCTAAAAAATACAGAGCTGTACCAAGCCTTTTTTCAAGCAACCAACAAACAAAAAGCCTTTTTCTAACATATTTTAAACATTTTAGAATTATCCCTTCTCATCTTCAGTACAAGCATCAATGCCAGCAACTCAATAAATGGTCCATTATCCTGTGTAAATTTTACCAATTTTTGAAATAGAATAGACTACATATAATGATGCCCAGGAAATAGGAATGTAGTATACTTTGAGAAAAAAAATAGCAAGAAAAACTTTATGATTCAAAGATCCAAACTAACAAAGAGCTTATGTTTAGATGAACGGAACGAATTATTGTGGGGTTATTTTAATAGAGTTGATTATTAAGGAAACACTTTTTTTGTTTGTGTGAGGAAGATTAGCCCTGAGCTAACATCCACTGCCAGTCCTCCTCTTTTTGCTGAGGAAGATTGGCCCTGGGCTAACATCTGTGCCCATCTTCCTCTACTTTATATGGGACGCTGCCACAGCATGGCTTGACAAGTGGTGCGTTGGTGAGCGCCGGGGATCCCAACCTGCCCCACCGCCGAAGTGGAGCACGCGCACTTAACCGCTACGCCACCGGGCTGGCCCCTTAAGGAAACACTTTAAAACATCCAGATAGCAGTGTCAGAAAGAACTATTTGGGAGAAAAGTCACCAGACTGTCTTGGAATATTAGCACACCATTTCTCTCAATGTTCACAGCAACAGCATTAGCAGCATTAGCACTTTTCAGATTTTAAAGATAATCTTTTCATCCCAAAGTGAGTATCTCACACATCACTATCATATTTTTAAGAAAGTGTGTTAACCAAAAATTTTATTTCATTTGCAAAAAGCATGTAGAAACCAAAGTATAGCCATATGTCTCCTACTACCACATCTACCCACCAACTTGCATCTGTGCCCACATGCTCTGCCTCTTCTCTTACTGCCAATCCCTCCCCTTACACACTAGCCCTATTCCCTTTGCCAATTTAAGGCCATTGCTCTAACAGTTCTCTCATCTCTTTCCTGCGTGATTGATTTCCCACTCTACAGGCTTACTCCATCAATATATAAAAACATGTAATTAATCCATCTTTTATTTTTATTTATTTTTTTGCTGAGGAAGATTTGCCCTGAGCTAACATCTGTGTCAGTCTTTCTCTATTTTGTATGTGAGTCACCGTCACAGCATGGCCGAGGAGTGGTGTGGGTCTGTGCCCGGGATCCGAACCCACGTACCTGGGCCACCAAACTGGAGCATGCCGAACTTAACCACCATGCCATGGGACCAGCCCCTCCATCTTTTAAAAACACATTCTTGACCCTGTTTCTGTCCTGCCTTTCTTTTTACAAAACACTCCTTTAAATAGTTATCTATATTTGCTGTATCCAATTCTGCTCCTCCTGTTATCTCCTTAACCCACTCCAATTAAGTTTTTGCCCTCACTACTCCACCAAAACTGCTCTTATCAGAGCTCACCACTGATCTGTATATTGCTATGTCCAAAGGCCAATTCTCAGTTCTCACTGACTTGACCTAAAGCCGCATTTGGCACAGCTGGTCACTCTCTCCTTGAAACACTTTGTTCACTTGATTTCCAGAAAAACTACACCCCTGGTTTTCCTCCTACCCCTTAGGTTCTTTCCTTTCAGTCTCCTTTGCTGGTTCCACCTCATCTCCATGACCTCGAAACATGGTCTTCTCTTTTGTTATTTACTTTCACTTCCTTGGTGGTTTCTTCCAGTCACCTTAAATGCCATCATGTTAGTGAGCCCCAAATTTATATTTCCAGTGTAGGCTTCTGCATTCAACTCCAGACTCACGCCTGCCTACCTGACACATTCACTTTGATGTCTAACAAGCATCCCTGCCCCAATTTGATTGTATAGCAAATTCTACTGGCTCTCTCTTCAAAATACAGCCAGAATCTGATCACTTCTCACCATAGGCACTGCTACCACCCTAGTTCAAGCCACACCATTTCTCATACGGATTACTGCAACAGCCTCCTGACTGGTCTTCCTGCTTCTTTCCTTGCCTCTTGCTAGTTTTTTCTCAACAAAAAATTAACAAAAACCATAGTACTCTTGTTAAAATGTACATCAGATCATGTCATTCCTCTGCTCAGAACCCTTCAATGGCTCCCTTCTTGCTCATTATAAAAGCCCAAGTTTTTACAGTGACCTATGAGGCCCTATGTAATCTGACCCCCCATTACTTCTCTAACCTGTCTCCATTTACTTTCTCCTTGGCTCATTCATCTTCAGCCATATTTGCCTCCTTGCTGTTCCTCAAACATACTGAGCAAGCTTCCACCCAGGGCCTTTGCAACTGCTGTTCCCTGCCTGGCATACACTCCTCCAAATATGTACACGGCTTTCTGCTTCACCCTCTTCAGATACTCACTCAAAATTCAACTTCTCAGTAAGCCTTTCATATCTAGAATTGTAATCCCCCTTGCCCTGATACTTCTTGTCTCTTCTCTCTGCTTTATTTTCTCCTTAGCACTATTAAAATACCATATATTTTACTTGCTTATTTCTTTTCTTTTCAACTAGAATGTCAGCTTCATGAGGATGAAGATATTTGTTTGATTTGTCCTATGCTATATCCTCAGCACACAGAATAGCACCTGACACATAGCAGTGACTCAATAACTATTTGTTGAAAGAATGAATAACACTGTAGACTTTATGCCAAGCACTTTCTAACCCATGCTAAGTAAACGCCCTATAATCCTCAGTTATAAAAGTAACCTTGTGAGCAGTTAGGATAATACAATTGCCTTGGCTGAGGATAAGATCAGAGTTCCTCTTTAGAATGGCTAAAACAATGTACCAAAGACAAATCGTGAAGGCAACTCATGAATGATTTTTCTGGTGCTCCAGGTAGCAGGTAAGTACTATCCAAGAAATTTATACTGTTGCTGGATCAGACTCAAGACATATAGTATCACAACGTAAGTATAATTAAGCCAAACTTGTGTAATTTGTTATGCAATAAACAATAAATGATGCCTTGCTGCACTTCTCCAGGTTCTCTCAGAATAGGGACTCATCTAGTGGGCATACAAATGGAGTAAGGCAGAAAAGGAACAGTTGCAAAGGTCAAATTGACCCATGAAGCCTAGAGACTTTTGCCAAAATTACTAAACCTGCTAATGGTTCTTAGAAAGCCCAGAGTTGATCAAGAAACAAATGTTTCTAGTTTTAATCTTCCTTTTCAGCCTTTGGCAAACAGAAGAAAATTTCCTTTAGGTATACATACCTATTCCAATTGTATGTCTTAGTGCAAAATTAATAGAAACCTACCTGAACTAGTTTAAGCAGAAAGGAGGAATGTGTTATGAGGATGTAGGAGTAATTCATGGGCCACAAGAGCAAGGAAGCAGTCAGGCTGTAGGAATAAACTGGAATTAGGGGCTCAAATTCCTCAGGAATCTCAATGTTTCTCATCTCTCTGCCCTTCTTTGGTTGTCAACTTTTATTTTTCACTGCACAGCAGCTTTCTCTGCTTATCAGCCCACATGAGCAGAATATGGCAGCCCCTGTCTCTAAGATTTACTTCTCTTCCTTTCTGGAATGAGAATATAATCTCTTGGTCCCAATTCCAAATTCTCAGAACCTGCTTGACCCAGAATCACCAAATTTGTGTAAACACAGATGCTTTTATTTGAACTGTGTAGATGAAAGTGGGCAGTTGCCAGACGTTTGGGAGTCAGTTGGGGAGCAGATTTGTAACCAGACTGAAGAGTCCAATCGCCCAGGTTCTTGGTCAGTGTAAGAGAGGAATTCAGACACCAACACAACAGCAACAGCAAGCAAGCAAGCAAAGATTTATTAGAAGAAATGTCAGATACACTCCAAGTGGGTAGCGGGCAGTGCCAGAGAATGCATCTGCCCTGTGTCTTGGGTTAGTTTTATTTTTATTTGGACTGTTTAGAAGGGAATTTGTATTATCTGATTATCTGCCAATAATGGTCTTCCCTCCACACAAAGGTCGGGAGGGGGAGTTCTTGACCTTCTAGAGGAATCTACGGAACTGTCCTGGCAGTCATCCCCAGAGGAAGGGGGGCTAATGCATATGGAATTCGTATGTAAATTAAAGAAAGGTCAATGTCCTCTAGAGAGGTATAGCAGAAGGCTTTGTATATGTTGTTTGTGCACTTGTTATCTTTATTGTCGTGGTTGAAGGTCTCAGACTCTAGTGGCGGTGCCAGGTGGGTCTTAGTTCTCCCTTATCTGTATCTTGTAGGATGCCAGCAAGATGCTTCTTTGATGTAGCAAGGTCTCCAGCTGTGATCCCCCACTCGGGTCTACCTAGCTACCTATCTCAGATTGATTAAGGCAACCCAACGGATATCTACTATACTTAGGTTTCATGGAAATTCATGATAAAATGTTAATTTACAATACTACCTTTTCTCCTACCCCTCAATTCAGGGTCAATTTTTGATTTCTCAAAGAAGGCAGTAAGTATTTTGTAGTAAGATTGGGGCAACCATTTTTACTTTGAGTGCCCCTAGTGAGGTTAAATAAGAAAGAGAGTGGGATTGTCAAAAAGAAGAGACAACTTTAAGCTCAGGGAGAATAAGGAAGGACCATACCTGACTTGTTCATTGCTGAATCCCCATTCATCATATCAAGCCTGGATAAGGACTCAGTTAATGTTAACTGTTACTATTATAATAAGAACTCAACAAAACTCACTGACTACTATTGATGTGGGGGGAAAAAAAGAGTTACGAGAGAGGACAGTACAGTGTCCTCAATAAAAGCCTTAAATGGCACAGATATTTCAGTTTCTCTGACCTTGTTATAGAACCAAAACGTGTTGTGGTGGTAGCAACTGACAACAGCCAGGAGGATTTAACATTATTAGGGATCATTGCAACAGAATAAGAGAAAGTCAAACAAATAAATGAATAGCTAGATAAAGAGAATTCATATTACATAAGCCACGGTGTATTTCAACAATCCTGAATAGACTTGTCAACGACCGGTCCCTTACATTCATTAAATCAGTATCTCCAGAGACGGCCAGGGTGTCAATCTCTCTAAATTCTTTCAACCTGTATTTGTAGTGTGGGATAGGATTTTCATTTACATTAATCTTGTGTGCATCCTTATCACAATAAATAGACATCTGAAACAAAAGATCAAATATCACTAGTGGTTAATTTCCCTGGCTTAATTTCCCTCTCATGTTTGATACATTGACAGCAGTAACAAAAACAACTCGCTATTGTTTTACTTGATGGGCGACAGGAGCTCCTACCAAGAGTCAGGAATCAGCACTGTAAATCTATTACTGCAGCCTCACCACCCCACTTTTCTCTCAACCCTGCTTTATGGCTTAAAGGAGGCTTAGCAGAGACTAGGCTATAATCAGTGGAGATACTTTTGCCTTGTTCCACTTGAGATTTTCTATATCATACCCTACTCCATGCATCTACTTTCAGGGCCTTAAATAACCTTTCCTCAAGCCTCCATCTTCCCTATGAGTCCACCTCCCTTCTCCAGAGGAAAGGGAAAGCAGCCTCTCTTAATCCAAGGTTGGAGAACTCTGATGTAATCAAAACAAAACAAGATCTTATACTGTGAGGAAGAGGAAGCAGTCCTACACTTTATACTGTGAGGGAGTTATTCCAATCAATAGACTGGGAACCAAGGAAAATAGAGATATTAAAAGGACTAGTGAGTTGAAAGTTGACTGATGAGTAGAAAAGAAAGGAAAGTTGTGCTTTTCCTGGGGCAATTGAAGATAACATTACATGATTATTAGGCTAAGCCCATGGTGCATTGCGTGATGAAGTAGTCCAGTCTAAGGCTCCTCATTTAGCCAATACCCTCAAATCAGACTAAAGTGATCTCATGTTGGTGGTATCGCCTACTCCTGGTAGAAACAAACTCGAAAGCTCTCTTGGAGAAAAGCAACTCCAGTTTAGGCACTCTGAATTCCCACAGGTTAAGTTCAATCAAATATGAAGTCACAATTTTGAAAAAATCACCTAACAATCAGGAATCATCTTCTATCAGTTAAAGTCAGCAGAAACAACAAATAACAGATTTAGGCCTCTGAGGATTCCAAGTATGGGAATTATCAGATTCTGAATATAAAATAACTATGTAAGACATATTTCAAGTATGATCAAATTAAATAAAGAGGAAATTTTAAAAATGAACAAACAGCAAGGAACTGTCAAAGCTGATGTTAAAAAGAACAGAAAAAGACATCTAAAAATGAAAAATATAATCATGGATACTTCAACTTAACAGATAGATGAAAAAGAGAACTAGACACAGGTGAGAGAATTAGTTAACTGGACCATAATTCTGAAGAAATTATGCAGATTTCAGCATAGAAACTAGAAGATGGAGAATATGAAAAAGAGGTAAGAGACATGAAATCTAGAACAAGGAGGTCCAACAGACACTGCATCAAAATCCCAAGAGGAGAGCATAGAGGAGGAAGAACTATTCTTCTACCCTCTTGGTCCTTCTGGCTGGTCTAAGAATTAAATTGACATGAGACAGAATAACAGGAGAAAAATCAAACAAAGTTTAATAACATATATACATGGGAGAAAGCCAAGAAAACTGAGTAACCCAACAAAATAGCCAAAGCCACCACCTTAAATACTATCTTCAGCTAAAGACAAAGGAGGATGTTGGGGGTAGTGGTTTGGGACTTCAAAGTGGAGAAAGGTAATTTACGTGGAGATGTAAAAGCAAATGTTTAATAAACAAATGTTTGCTGGGCTATCTATAGACAATGTGACCTGAGAGACAGAACTTTGATAAAAATGGGCTTAGCAAAGACCCTCCCTGTCTAACAATACCCAGAGTTATCTGTGGTGATGGCCTATCCTGGGACAGGCCTTCTATCTTGAATTCTTTTAGGCAGTTAAGGGGAAGGTCAAAGTTTCCTTCAGAGTCTTTTGTCCTTAAAAATAATCAAGCCAAAGAGACACATTTTGGGGTGGCCAATTCTGGTCCTCCACAAGAGAAAAGAGAAAATGAAAGAAAGGCAATATTCAAGTAGATAATGGGCAAGAATTTTCTAGAAAAGATAAAAGACACCTATCCACAAATTTAAGAATGAATCTCAAGCAGGATGAATAAAAAAAAATCCACACATGGATACTTTGCTGTGAAATTGCAAAATAGAAAGTCGAAGAAAAAAATCTTAAAAGCGACCATAGAGAAAAGGCAGATCACTTCTGAAGGAGTGACAAATGTACTGCAGACTTCTCAAAGCAAAAATGTAAGCGAGAAGACAGTGGAATAAACAACTTCAAAATCAGAGAGCAAGTGTCAACCTAGAATCATGTACCATCAGACCTATCTTTCAAAAATGAGGGCAAAATAGGGGCCGGCCTGGTGGTGCAGCAGTTAAGTGTGCATGCTCCGCTTCAGCATCCCAGGGTTCGCAGATTCGGATCCCGGGTGCACACGGACGCACCACTTCTCAAGCCATGCTGTGATGGCGTCCCATATAAAGTAGAGGAAGATGGACATGGATCTTAGCCCAGGGCCAATCTTCCTCAGCAAAAAGAGGAGGATTGGCATCGGATGTTAGCTCAGGGCTGGTCTTCCTCACAAAAAAAAAAAAAAAGAGGGCAAAATAAAGACATTTTCATATAACTAAGGCCTGAGAGATTATCTCTAACAGATACTAAAAGAACTCATAGACTATATACTTCCAAAGGAAGAAAAAGACCACCCAAAATGAAAGTCTGAGATGCAAGAATGGATGAGTAAAGAAATCAAAAAACACAAATTAATATAAACACAATCTGTATAAAAAATAACATTAATGTCTAATGGGCAGTTTAAAAAGACAATAATAGCATGTAAACTGGAAAGAGGTGATCAGGTAATGTTCTATTTCTTGATTAATGCGGTGATTACATAGTTGAAGTTACTTTGTGAAAATCAAGGCAAACATTTATGTCTTTTGCACTCTTTTGGATGTATGCTATACTTCAGTAAACATACAAATATATGTATATATGTATATGTTTATATATACATATCTAGTTTCTTATATACACATTTTTTTAAGGAAAAAAAACCCTGCATCTAGCCAGTTTGAAAGCAAATTCTGTTAAACTTGAAAGGAATAGATTATTTCAAACATACAAAATCTCCTCTGGAAAATAAAGGCAGAGGAAATAGTCTCCAATTCCTTGTGTTAGATTAGAATCACCTTAATAGTAAAACTAGACAAGGACAGTTTGAGAAAGGAAAATGACAGGCATTCTCACTCATGAATAAGATGTCAAAAATCTCAAATCAAATATTAGCACACTGACAGCATATAAAGGCAGCATATAAAGAAGACGACAAAGTTGAGTTTATTCCAGGAATGTAAGAGTGGAATAACATTAAACCATCAATTAACACAATTCAATGTATTAACAGATTGGAGAAGAAAACCCATATAATCATCAAAGGATGCAGGAAAAAATAAAACTCAATAGCTATGACTAAGGGGGAAAGACTCAGCAAATTAAGAAAAGAAGAAAACATCCTTTATTCAATAAAGTTTATACACCAAAAATACTGCCAACATTATTCTTAATGGAAAATCTTTAAGGTATCTTTAAGATAGTAAACGAGACAAGTGATGCCCAATATCATTGCTACTGTTTAACATAGTATTTTGAGGTCCTGACCAACACTGTATGGGGAAGGAAAGAGATAAGGGATGTACACTTACATAGAAGATGGTCTGAAGGAAAAAAGGAAAGATATCCCATGATTTTGGATTGAATATCTTTATGTTGTAAAAGTATCAATTATTTTCAAATTAATCTCTAAATCTAGTACCATCCCTAACAAAATTCCAGTTAGTTTTTCTTGAGAAACTCGATAAACTTGTTTTAAACTTTATATAAATAAATAGAAGTCCATAAATAAGTAAGTCAATCTTTAAAAAAAGAAAAAAGAGGGAGAACTTTCCCTTCCAGATATTAAGACATACTTCAAAGCCATTTAAATAAATTTAAAAATGGTGATAGTGGCCAAAGAACAGATAAATAACCCAATGGAACAGAAGAAAGAGCTTTGAGATAGACTTGTGTATAGATGGCAACCAAATATACCATAAAAGTGGTACCACAAATCAATGGAGAAAGGACAGACTGCTTACTACATGCTATTGGAAAAACCCAGTTTACTATATGTAGAAAAATTAAATTATTTCTACATAACATCATACCAAAGGGCTCTGGATGGATTAAATAGCTAAATTTGAAAGGCAAAACTATAAAGTTAATAGAAAATGATACAGGAGAACATCTTTGGAACTTAGGGTGGGAAAGGAATATTAAATACAACTACAAACCAAATTGATAAATTTTATTACAACAAAATTAAGGGTTTCTGTTCAGTTAAGGATGTCATCAACAAAGCTGTGGTACATAACAAAACACATATTATCCTCTGAGTCCCTATAGTGTGTGAAAAGTAAGATCAATCTGACAAGATTTGTTACATCTAAATTTAAGCATTATAATTGTCAGTTTGTTTTTATTTTTCCTGATCACTTGTACGCAGTGTGTAGCCATTCAGTACCACCATGGTTACATGGGTATGAGGCTAGGCCTCCATGGATCTTGTTTACCAGCAACAGCCTGGGATCCCTGGGATCCTATTCATTGGAAATTCTATAAAGATATTTCATAATGCCAAGGAACAGTGGGTACTATTCTAGCTCAGCCATCCAGTGGAAGAAAACCCCCCCCAAAAAAAACCTTAACTCTTGGTCAAGGAATGATGTGTATGAATTAAGTGAAACAAGTGAGTTGTTTACTTTAAGGCCCACAGCATATAAAGACTCAGACAGTTATTAATGGCTTACTTTATCAACTAAAAAGTATCTCAAAAGGCTGTAGTTCTTGGGTCAGCATTCATAAGAAGCAGGAATTGTATCCCTGGGCCAAGGTAATGAGGGGAAATGGGATTTACCTTACTTTGGGAACCTTCTCAATTTAGGTGTTAAGTGAAATCTTTTTATACAAAGTTAACGTAAGATAGAGGGATACTAAAATTAAAACTGTTGGGAAAGGAGTCTCTGCATGCAGTCTTTCAACCCCCACAAGGCCATGTAAGAATGGGCCCTGGGCCTGGAACGCTTCCTTACCAAGAGATGAAGAGTTGTCACAGCCCGTGTAGGACTTGTCGCCTTATGTGGGAATGTCTTTCTCTGTTTCAGACTCAATGCGTACTGCTTGGTTCTGCTTAAGCAAGTGTGTCATATGGCACTTGGCCAACCCCGCTGGCATATCTGTCCCTGTGGGGAAGGAATGGGGTCCTTCTGCCCCAGCTCATGCAGGGTGTGTGAGAGCCACCGCCCTGCACTGGCTGCCAGGGGGGCCTGCTGGCCATGGGGGACCAATAATCACTATTGAAGCTGGTCTTGCTCTGTTTCTTCTCTATGTGAGGAAGGCGGTGTTCCATCCAGTGACTGACTGTGTTGTTTTTTCCTTGGCGACTCCAGTACCAAGACACAGTGGGCAGAAGTGTTCAGACTTCTACTCCTGATAATAAGCAACCAATGACACTTGCTCAACAGAAACTTAAAACTAACCACAATGTTATACAAATTAGAGACAAATTTGGAATTGTGAATAGTAATCTCCAGACTGTTGGACTAAAAATACTGTTGTCTAGAAATTCTGAATTATTGTTATTATTAGATTAGGAGTTATTATTTTATTTGTTGTCAAGTCATGAATATTAGCCCCCTATTTTTAATTTGCTATAAATACAGACCAAGATGAGAATATACCATGTCTCAAGGCAATCCCTCACTCATTTGTCTCCATTCAATAGGAAAAAATCAAGGAAGAATCCTTCCATGGGGTCTGGGAGCTACTTACATAAAGTTGCCAGAGAGCAGAAGCAGACGCCAGATTGGCAAATCCTAAAACACTGGGATGTGTTTTAGTCTAGTGTTTCTCAAACTCTAAGAAGCATATCAGTCACTTGGGAATCTTGTTAAAATGAAGATTCAGATTCAGGAGGTCTGCAGGGAGCCTGAGATTCTGCCTTTCTAACAAGCTCCCAGGTGCTGCTGACGCTGCTAGTCCCGGAACTACACTTTGAGTGGCAAGGTCCTAGTCAATCTTACAATTCTTGATTTTACCAGTTGTGGTTTTGAGTGGCCTGAAGGGCTCTGAAGAGCCTCAGCATGTAATAATATTCAGTCTTTTTGAAGAACAAATCTAAAATCTAGCTCACTTGAGACTACAGTGAGGGAGCGAGTTACATATAATGAGTGAGCATAGAATCCACATCTCAAGGAGCCTTTCCTTTTTACTTACCATGCTAGGCATTTTATGGAGAAGGCTTTACACTCTGAAGATTCAAGACATATGCTTTACCAGCGCCACTAACTGCATGTACTTCTTGAATTTATTTATTTATTCTTATCTAAGCTTCTTGAAGGAAAGAATGGTCAACTAAAACTAGAGAGAAGCCTCAGGTGATAAAGATAGATTGTGAAGACATTGTTGCACCCCGTTGTTCTGGTATCCTTTCATGTTAAACATTCACTTTTCTGTTAAAATGGCTATTTTCCATCATGGACCTACATAGGTGATTTATGATAAGACAACAAATGTTCAAAAGCCCGGTGGCGTAGTGGTTAAGTTTGCGTGCTCCACTTCGGCGGCCCGGGGTTCTCAGGTTCGGATCCCAGGCGCCAACCTATGTACTGCTAAAATAAGGCATTCTGTGACAGGCATCCCACCTGTGAAGTAGAAGAAGATGGGCACGTGTGTTAGCCCAGGGCCAATCTTCCTCAGCAAAAAGAGGCGGACTGGCAACAGATGTTAGCTCAGGGCTAATCTTCCTCACCAAAAAAAGAAAAAAAGCATATATTCTGATGAAAATAATATTATGCTCTACTATATTTGCCATTTTTTATAAGATGATCTGTATTGTAAGAGAGCATTTAAATCAATCTTTCCTTTTCTTTTTTAATCTTTAGACTAGTTCTTAATGGGTCATTTATTCCCTCTCCTCCCCAAGGATTTTTTTTCTTGTTCTGCTTCCACATGTAATCTCACCTCAAAGTACTTCCCATGACTAAATGCAAAACTGTACATCTCTCTTCTACTCCCTCTGACCCACAAAGGAAAGAATTTCTTACAAAGGCTTCATTCTTCAGTTGAGAGTTCAAGTATAGAGCAATGGTCTTTGATTTTCCTTCCTTTAGATCAATCCTAAATCTTTTAAGTGAATAAAATGAGTGTTTAAGTCAACCAGGGTATTATTATTTACATACATTTTTAAAATAAAAGTTGAACCATGACTAAAAACTACATATGGCATTTGTATGTACATGGATGAGATCTGGGCAGAAAGCATAGACAAATGAAAGCAGTATGATATGCTTGCAAGAATGTAGGTACATTTGAATTTTTTTTTAAATTTAGGTTAATATAGCTACTTTATATAAAAATAAACTTGTAAAAATATTAAATTTAGTGATAACACCAAAGATCTACTGGCTAGGGAGAAAGATAGGATAGGGATGGGTAAGTATGTATGACCAACTCTTTTTCTGAAGATTGTGGTCTTTCAAATGAGGTAAACATCTAAGTACCTATAAGCCCTTTTCTATTCTTAAAGGTTTACAACTCTAGGAAACAGCCCTAAGTTCAGACTTTCAGAACTTGGGAAGTCTCTGGAAAAGCTGTCTTCAAGTGGGAATTTCATGAGACAACTGATTAAAGGGGCCTTAAGTAACACTAATTCTGATAATGCTTAATTTCCATTGGGATGCGATGCGCTGGAATTTTTCTTTTCAGGCAAAGGTGGGCTCTTTGGAAGAAATAGAAAGGAGACTTTGCTTAAAAAGCGCAAAAAAGAGTGATGTCACTCACTGGTAACCCGCCTGGCAGGAAACCAGAATTCTAGTCCTTTTTCTACCACCAAGTAGCTCTTCGTGACCTCTACCAAGTCATCTACCCTCTCTCTGTATATTCTCATTTGTAAAGTGAGGGCAATAATACCTGCCTTCCATAAGCCTGATGAGGCTGCTGCAAGAGGAAAATGAAACAACAGATAGGACTTGTTCGTACTGACTCCTTGCTATTTCCAGGCCTTTTTCCTTTAATTGCAATAGCTGTTCCAAACTTTGTTGGCAGATCCAACTAGATAATAAAAGACAAGGGCTAAAATAGAAACATATTTTGGATTACAAGAACTGCAAAAGTAAGCATCATGACAAACTTTCCAAATGACACCAAACTTTAACCTCCATGAAGACAGGAACAGGGTCTGTATTGATCCCAACTGAACGCTCAGCCCTAGGCCCAGAGGCTAGTCCAAAAACAGTCGGTTGACAGATATTTGTCAAATGGACATGAAGATTAGCCTTCATGGTTATCTATATGGAGAAACCGACTGAGAAAGTTGCCCATACGTAGGGTCTGAATGCAGTGCTCAATGGTCTACCTGACGTGGAAGGTAGCCAAATGGAATTTGGAAGAGTGTATGCTAATGACTCTCTGCTTGCTTGCTTAAGCAGTATTTTATGTTTGACTTTGAACTCCACATATTGTTTAACTGTGGATATGAACAACATGGGTAGAGATTATACAAAATAGCAAACAGAGTTAAGAAAATCATTGGCTCTTCAAATCTTATAGGTAGTTAGTAGTTTGGGGCAAGTCAGAGTGTTTGCTGGATGGATTGCTGTTCATGGTTCATTCAGTTCTTGTTACAGGGCCTAGTAACTATTCTTTCTCTTTATCAGGTTATATAGTTCAATAAGAAAGGATGGGCTGAATGAGCCTCCTTACAATGATTTAAAATTTTTCATTTCTGGGTCATTTTGTAAAAAGTCCTCTCATATTCTTTCTCTCTCTTTCTCTGTCTCTCTCTATCAGGAGCCAGACGAATACACTTAGTATCTTTGGAGCAAACATTTCCTTCACCTGAAAAGAAAAAGGGAAAATGAGAAAGCGGAAAGAGAAAGATTACGTTCTATAATTTGAGCAGAACCTTATTCTGCATTGGTTGTACTGAGCTGAGCCCGGCCATAGAGCCTGGGAACTGAGGTACCCAAGGCTTTCTTGAGTGCAGGCTTACAGACAGCCAGAACTTTATGATGGCTTGCAATAATTTCTTCATCAAAAAATTATGGTAACTTAAAATAGGAATACGGTACTAAAAACGTGTTACTTTGAAGCCTTTTATTTCATTATCATTTACTTTTATTTTTCACTAGACCATATATAAGGTTTAGAAATTTCATATTTGTCTTTTCTGCCTAACCAACATTTGCTGAGTACTAAATCTTTATCCACAAAAAAGTTCTCTATTAAAGACATTGTTTCCATTTTAAAATTATAATTGTTATACCATATAAGAACTGATTTGATAATTATAATGGACCATGTTCCATATTTTTTAAGTAGCTGGTATTAACTTATTTATACAGCTTTAAGAGAATTATTTTTACCTAAGAAGAATGGATCATCATTTTATTGTTAGTTTAAGTTACAATATGAACCCTCAGCCCCTGGCATTATGGAAATATTTTAATGCTTCATTTTCCAAATAAATATATCCAAATAACATCACATTTAAAACATAATTTAAAAATCACAGTTCCTTTTTATATGGCATTACTTAAAATCACATATATATATATACACACATACACACCCCATAGGTACAATGTAGTTTCTTTAAAAAAATTAATTATTCACTTGATAGTGCCAGAAAAGATTCTCTCTAATGGAAATACTGAAGAAAAGAGGATAAAAATTTAATGTTAATTTATTAGAATCATTCTTTCTATTTTCGTACTCATTTTACAGATGTGGAAATGGAGGTGGGAGAAATTATCACAGGAAGAGGACCTGGGACAACAGCCAAGCTGATGAGTTGGGAGACTGAAGCAAAGGCAGCCCAGTCATCTGGGTCTTCCCCTGTCCCTCTCTAGCAATGAGAGGGGAGCGCAATAAGAGGGGAGGGAGATCTGCCTCTAGGCTGGAGTTGTGAGAGGGGGAGCACATCCTGCTTCTCCCTCATTCCCACTAGAAATTGGCCAGGATATAAGTCTGTGGTGCTCCCTGGACTCACAGTCCCCCTCTCCCAAGAGGATGTACAAATAAAGGCAACAGACATTCTATAGAGAGTCTTATCTAGGAAGATAAGCCTCATGATCTAAAATTACCAAATACCTGGGGCGAGCTGACGCTGTGGAAGAGAGAAAATAAAGGGACTAAATTGCTTGGGAGAAAACAGAAGTAACAGAGCAAACAGGGTAGGGCTTTATGTATTTTAAAAGTATAATTGATGTCTTTAAACATTTAAGAGAAGGGATCACATGCATGAAAGGCTATTATATATTTTAAAAATTTTAGAAATCTTGGAAATGAAATATCTAGTTGTTTAAAAATCACTTTGGGCCATCAGCAGATGAATGGACAAACTAAATGTGGTACATACATACAATGGAGTATTTTGCAGCCTTAAAAAGGAATTTAATTCTGACATGCCACAACATGGATGAACCTCGAAGACTGTATAATAAGTGAAATAAGCCAGACGCAAAAGGACAAGTATCATATGACTCGTCTTATATGAGATACCTAGAATAGGCAAATACATAGAAACAGAAAGTATAATAGAGGTTATCAGGAGCTGGGGAGAGGGGAGAATGGGAGTTAGTGTTTAATGGGTACAGAGTTTTAGTTTGGGATGATGAAAAAGTTCTGAAAATGAATAGTGATGATGCTTGTACCACATTATGAATGTACTTAATGCCACTGAATTGTACACTTAAAAACAGTTAAAATGGGGGCTGATCCCGAGGTGTAGTGGTTAAGTTCAGCGCACTCTGCTCCAGCAGCCTGGGTTGGCGGGTTCAGATCCCTGGCACCGACCTACATCACTCGTCAGCCATGCTGTAGAGGTGACCCACATACAAAATAGAGAAAGGTTGGCACAGATGTTAGCTCAGGGCTAATCTTCCTCAAGCAAAAAAAAAAAATGGTTAAAATGGTAAATTTTATGTTATGTATATTTTGCCACAATTAAAATAAAGTTACTTTGGGTTACATAGGAGAATGAGAATAGCAGCTGATGAAGAATTTCACCCCAAGTCAAGAGGTATGACGAATACATTTAAAAGTTTTGACATTGATCCAATACATTTTACTCACTTTATTGTCATCATTTCTCATCAACTTTTTCACCAGAGATATCGCTATAAGGAGCCCATCCCATCCGCATCCACCTATTAGGCTCCAGCCTGGCAGCCCTGGCTGCACCCGGTGCCTGGGCTTGTGCCTTGGCCAACACCTGTGCCTACCTGTGCCTACTTGTGCCTCCAGTGCCTCAGAGGAGTGCCCCACAAAGCCCAGCACCACCAGCAGCTCCTCGGCAAGCTAATGGGAGGCAGTCACCTCCATAGCCCAGCCTGTCCCCTTCCATAGCACAGGTCTCAGAAGATGAAAGACAGCAAAATCAGTGAGCTGGTCACTCAAAAGGGCTGGAAAAATCTTCCTCCAGCTTCCAGTAGCCGTAGGTGAAAGCTGAAAAGTCCAGTCCCTCCTTTCTTCCTTCATGGGCCCCTGCCTGTCCCTTCTCCCTTGGCTGAGATTTCTCCCTCAGTTTCCAAAGGGAGTTAACAGCGTGTTAGCTCACGTGTCCAGATTTACCAGTCCACAGTCTGACTACCCCACTGAAACCCTGTTTGCCACCCATTATTGATAGACTCTGGTTCCCTGAGTGAACATGTCTCCTAAGAAGCCTCGTCCCAGGCCCGGCAAAATCTAGCAGGTGCAAGTTGCCCGTGGCTTTGACTGCTTTGAGCTGACATGTGGGCGGAGATGAAAAGGTCTTTCTACATCAGCCCAATAAAACTGTCCATTCGAATCATTTACTTACTAAATGGTTAGGTGACTATGCAGTTGAAAGTGCACTGTGCTATCAGCCAATCATTGCAGTAACCATGGCATTGGAGTGCTCACTTTGTGCCAGGCTTCACGGTGCTTGTCATGGATCACGTCCTCAGAACAACCACAGGAGCAAGGGCTGCTCTTTCTCCTGCTTACAGAATGAGGAAATTGAAGTTCAGAAATTGTTATAGTAACAGAGGAAACAAGAAGAAACAAGAGACAATGTAGGATTTGGCTCTATGTGATCTGATTCCAGGGTCGTGGTCCTAACACTAACATACATGTTCCTGGAGTCTAGTTTTAATTCTGCTACGACTCTCTGTGTGACCTTGTGCAAGTCATTCACCTGTCTGGGCCTTGCTTTCCTTACCTGTAAATGATCACTAAGCTGCTTCTGAGCTGAGGTTTTATGACTGTTATTCAAGCACTCGCTATTTAGAAGGCCTTCTCTGATAGATGTTGAACTAATAAAAATATTTTTGAGTGAACTTTTTGGTGTACACTAATTTTGCAAGGCCATTTAGTTCAGGAGGCCTCTTTTGATCTTTACTGCCTAGTTTACTACTCAACCCTGAATTGATCTACTACATCCCAAAACAAGCACCAAATGATAAGCTTTCAGTTTTCTCTACTTTGGGACAAACTTTTTTATTTGGAATCCACTGTTTCTGGGTTATAGGACCCATACCAGCTTTGCCTTGTGAATCTTCCCTTATTGTCTTGAACTTGTTTTCCTCTTTGAAGAACTCACACTTAATCATTTAGAAGGCTATTTGCCCAGAAGTGCCACCATTGATTCCGATGATATACTAAATTCCAATGCAACCAGGATTTGTAGCAAAACCTGGTTATGTACAAATCACTTATAGTAAGCAGTCAGACAAACCCAACATCATTACGAGAAAATTTGGGGGTGGGGTAAATAGACCACAATACTGTATGTGGAATTAGAGAGACTGGAGTTCAAGTCTCAGCACCTGCTTTTTTTTTTAAGTAGTGTGACTTAGGACAAGTCAATTAGTTCTCTGAGCCCCAGTTTCCTCAAATTTCTAAAATAACCTTTTCCCTATGATAGCAAACAACTATATGACACACTAAGTTTTAACTTATTTAATCCTCACAACAACCTCATAGATAGGTATTTTATTATCCCCATTTTACAGATGGGTTAAGCTCAGATAGTTACTGAGTAAGTGGTGGAGTCAGAATTGGAACGAAGCAGTTGACTCCAGAGCTCAATGCGTTTAACCGTAGTAGAACCTT
The DNA here is from genome assembly GCF_020826845.1 of Diceros bicornis minor. Lineage (NCBI taxonomy): Eukaryota > Metazoa > Chordata > Mammalia > Perissodactyla > Rhinocerotidae > Diceros > Diceros bicornis. The sequence continues at coordinate 20,328,583 of NC_080745.1, read as the reverse complement.
TATTGGCTTAGTCGCGTATATAACGCCAACTCCCAACCCTCTGGCTTGACTTTCATACTCCAAGCTCTCAGTGATTTGTCATTGAAAAAGCCAAGTACTAATCATTATGTCGGAGGAAAGTAGATTAATGTAAGTATCCAATAACTTTTATGTTCTTAAATCCCTGGCAAAAGTAGCAGCAGCATCCCCCATGATTTTATTCCACTCAGAAGATTGACTTGTGACTTCTGGGAAAGGACAGGGCCTCTACTTGTTCTAAAAATGGTCAGAGAGTTGAGTATTGCCTTTGAACTCCATCTCCAGGGAGGGAGCTGGCCCAGCCCATAGAGACACTTATTGTACAGAGCTTAATCATGAGTGGTCTACAAAGAGCAGAGATGAGAATTCCTGGCGCTGTAGGCTCTAGGTTCAGCTGAGAAGAGGGCCACTTTTGTCTTCAATATTCTTCAGCTTCCTTTGGGAGTTGTTCTATTGTGAAGGTTTCAAACTGGTTGTCTGTGGCCTCATACAGCCCACAGAACTAACCTGTTTGGCTTGCAAATTGTTGACTTGTAGGTTTTTAAAACATGTAGTTAGTTGTCAACATTTAGCAATAAGAAGAGTTCATGTTTATATCCAAGTTGCTGGCCTATTGAAAAACCTAAAGTTTTTAGACAAGAGTCCCACGTGTCAACCATCAGCTGGAGCTCAGCAGATGCTGCTGCCATTGGAACGGGCATATGCACCACTTCCCTACAGCCCCCCTCACACCACCCCCAGCAGCCCATGTCGCTAATGTCCATACCTTCCGGACTCCTACTAGCAACTGAAGTGGCCATCGCTGTCCTAGCCTCTTAGGGCTTTTCCCTGACATCAGCCCTTTTCACCAGATGCCGAGCACCTTTCTGGTTGAAGGCTGTCCACTTCATTTACTCAATTAGTGACTATTTCCAGGTTAAAAAAAATAACCAAAAACTTAGCCTTGCTAAAATGCACACGTCTCCTTAGGAGCCATTAAAGGAATGGTGTTAATAATGAGGACTTCAGGTATCTAGAAAATCCATTTTATCAAATGGCCTTTTGGCAGGGCTTGCTTGAAGATAAATCATCTTTAGAGCATAAAATATAAACATTTTAAGACTATAGTGTTTTTTAAGTTTTTATTTCACAAATGAACCTTTTGAAGAATGAATGTCAAGATGCCAGAGTTATATAGATAATATATGTTATGCTGTGGAAATGTCATGCCTGCAGAAAGCTATAATGATAATCAGCTTATAGCTAACTTATTAAGGGACCCTTTCTTGAAAACTCTTGAAATAGTATGTACATAAGTGAATAACACAGAATCTTCCATAGAGAGAATTTTCTTCATGATAATTCTTCATGAGAAAATTTTCAAACCTCCAAAAGGAGATATGTGATCTGACAATTTTTTTTTATAATTTTGATACTTTCTAAGAGAATATCCTACTCTGGATTACCTTTAGATAGACTTCACAACTCATTATTCTTGACAATAGTTAAACCACACTAAATCAAGATCTCTGGAAAATCTAGAACTATAGTTCCATATAGAGTGAAAGTCCATTCAGATGTAAGTGGATGTGAACCAGGATGGCAGTATCACCAAAACCATAATTGGGAATACTGTAATCAGTAACTACAAATTTATGTTATATTTAGCATCTCAAAAGTATGTACTGTATACTATAACAAGCATTGCAATTTATCATTCCTCCACTAGGAATGAGAAAACATTGCTGAGTAGCAGGTGTGCTATCCAGAAAGAGCAAGGAGCGTCCACGTAGTTTGAAGTCTTATATTTGCAGTCCTAGGGTACCCACATTTGACGCAATTAAAATTGCTTTCTGTCCTTTTAAATATTTATAAAGTGACTCGTGGTTTTGTTTACCTTTAACTTTCACAAAATACTTTAGCCACAGTACATCAGAAAGAAAGAAGGTAGTCGTCTACTTATATTTTATAGGACACCCAAAGGCTCTCTGCCACTCAACATCACTAGGCTTTGACAGTCTCTGAAATCACAGCTGTTGGAGACACACAGTGCTGCCAACAAAATCTGTACCCTCTCTCATCTTGATGTCATTTCAATTCATAATACCACATGTCTGCAAGTCTACCTGGATAGCAAACTCCGTCGCCTCTAATTTTACATTTTTTTAACCCCATTGCCAATAAGCAATACAAATCTGTGGCTTCTTTATTTCATATTTGTCCATCAGCCATTTTGTTACTATTTGCTAGTATTTCCTACCCTATTTAGACCAGTAGTTTCCAAATATTTCTTTTGGTAACATCTTTATTGAGATACAATTTATATACCATATAATTCACGCATTTAAAGTGTACAATTCAATGGCTTTTAGTATATTCAAAAAATTGTGAAGCCATCACCACAATCAATTTAGAACATTTCCATTGCCCCCAAGAGAAACCCTATACCCATTAGCATTCATTCCCCATTTCCCTCCAACCCCTCAGCCCCTGGCAATCACTAATCTACTCTTTGTCTCTGTCACTTTGCCTCCTCTGGACATTTTATATAAATGGGATCATACAATATGGTGTCTTTAGGACTCCATTCTTTCACTTAGCGTAATATTTTCAAGGTTCATCCATGTCATAGTATATGTCCGTACCGCATTCACTGACAAATAATTCCATTTTATGGATATAACACATTTAAGAATCTAACGATATCAAGTATTTCAGTGATATGGAACAATGAGAAATTGTCTGTATTCTTGACAGTGGAATAAATTGTTACAACCATTATGAAGAGCATTTGGCAATATCAGTATAGTTAAAGAGGGTACTTTAGGACACAGCAATTATGTTCAGATACGTATTCTATAGAAATGCATGCAAAAAGACACAAAAATGTACATTCAGAGACAGATCTGTAATTGCAAAAAATTATAATCCTTCTTACTGTTCATGAAGAAGAGAATGGATATACCATTGGCATACCATATACCATCTGGTATATCCATTCTCTTCTTCATGAACAGTATATTCATTCAAAGGAATATTTCATAATGAACTATAGACATGAATGGAATCTTAATAATGATAAATAAAAAAGCAACTTTCCAGAAGAACACATACAATATATCATGTATGTAAATTAAAAAAATTTTTGAACAATATTATATACCTACTTTTATATTTCTCTAAAAGCATTTAGTTATTTTTAAAAGCTAGCCCCCTACTCCCACCTCAGCTATGGTTCTTGGAAGTTTATAAGCAATGGAAAATAGCTCTACATTTTTTTAAAACACAGGGGTGTATTCAAATTATACTGAACAATGCACATAGTCAAAGAAAGTGCTGAACCATAAAATCTTGAAATGAAATCAAGGCAAGATCAAAGTCCTCAGCAGCAGGAACCTCTGCGTGGGCCCTGCCATTGTGTGCCTCTGCTGCTGACACCTTAAGTCCTTGGTGGGTTTTCTCCATGGAAATTGAAATTCCTGAAAGTGTATGTCGTTGACCCAACTTAGTCTCACTTCCCTGTGGTGAGAGTGGGTAGTCCAGCATGTTCCCTTCTATTACTGATTGTGCAGTCAAGCAGAATGCACCTCTCAGATCTTCGACTGCAAGGGGCCCTAACTGACGCAGGGCCCTGACGCTGTGCTCTGAAATCCATTACTAGGTTAGCACAGAGCCTACGCTCCTCTATAGGCTGCTCCCGGCCAACAACTGAGCTCAGCAGGGCTGTGAGGCAAGCCCATTCCTGAAAGACGCAGACTCCTCGGACACAGGACTCCCTCAAACAGATTTGAGAACTATGCTTCAGTCTAAGACTCTTCCACTCCATCTTCCTTCCTATTTTCTCTCTCTTCTTTAATCAGACCTCTTCTTCTTTCATCCAAATCTGACAGCTCTTCCGTCCTCTCCTGGCTTTCTCCCCGTTTTCTCTGACAGGCACTTCTTCCAATAAATTTCTTACACATTTAATCCCATCTTGCCATCTGATCTCGAAGGAACTGGGCTAACATTTCAACGACCATATGGAGTGGATGAGGACAGTTCTCCAAATGACGGGTGCTGGGCAGAAAACATACACCTATATTCCAACAGCACTGTATTCCAGCACTTAGCTTCCCAGCACACACACACATACACACTAGAAATCCTTCTTCTGAGGCTTTCCAAAAATCTTCCTAAGATCATGCAAGTTTCCACACACAACTGTAAACACTCTCATCCTGCTACCCGTGAAAGGCAATCCAAAGTCACGCCTACCACTTGCATCTAGAAGTAAAGATTTAGATGTTTTCTGAGTTTACGCAGCTTCTGATAACGTCCATTCCATCTCTTATTTCATCTCAATACTTTCGTAATATTCTGAAGTCCATTATGAATTTAACCTTTGCCCAAACACTGCTAATGATGGCAGAGGTAAGCACAAAGAGAAGGGAAATTTCAAAAACAAATAAAGGACAAAGAAAAAAAGAAATACAGACTGAGGTAAAGCTTGATTAAAAGGATACAGCTAGTACTCATGTCTTTCCTTCTCCATCGCCACATCTGACCAGCAGCTCTATTGGTCAGGGATCTGTATTCAGGAGAGTGGCTGAACCCACAGTAGAGTCATTCCCGAGGGCTCTGAGTCCATGGTCCTTTTGCCAGTGAAGGATAAAAGTAATCTTTATGCACCTTTGCTATTGGGAATAGGAATTAAGGAAGAATCCCAGAATGGACCTCAGATTCTCACCATTCTCTTCATGGCCTCCACTGTATCACAGTGTATCTATTTGGATGCTTTGGGGGGAATGAAGTAACAGAAACTCCATTTAAAACGGAATCAGAGACAATGAACTTCATTTTTTCAAGAACAGAAAGTCAGAAGGTATATTAGTTTTCAGGCACATTTTGATCAGAGCTCCTGCTCATTTTCTCACATCTTCTCTCTGCTCTGCCCTCCTCTGTGGGTCAGCTTTATCTATGCTACCAAGAACGACACAATGGGGGATTGGCTAATGCCTTTCAGATGCAATGTAGGCTTTGAATTAGCGATACATATAGTTTTATTTTTCCCATAGCAGAATATACAGATACAGGAACCCAAGAGTAAAGTGGGGTGATGGAGGGACAAGAGGATTCTTCCCACAATTAGAGCTCATGAACCCCTTGCTTCCTTTCCCCAGGACTCTTGGTTCTGCAAGTGTGAAGGTTTGACTGATGTGTTCTCCCTCCTTCCCAACCTACCCTAAAAATAGTAAGTTTTTCACTGAAACAGAAGCTGACACTGCCACCTGGCTATGTTTGGCTTTTTGCACAACCAGGAAAACAGGTGAGAAGAAGGCAGTTAGGGTTACAGTGTTGAAATGTATGTGACCCTGACTGTCTCTACAAGGGAAAGAGAATTTTGCTTCCCGTGGACACTCTTCCCTCAGCATCTACCCCTCCTTCCCTCATTTGCATCAGAACCCCAATTTTCATACATCATCCATTTGTTCCCCTTATGATTCATGTGATTCCAGAGATGATAATCCCATTCCCAGCCACAGAGGTGGGTCCTGATTAGTCTAAGTCAAATATGGTGATGCCATGGCCTTACCATAATAGAATCAGAAACCTAAGTTAGAACCAATTAACACATGACAACCCCAGGCAATTATTATTGGTTCAGGGGAAGAGAAGTGACCAAAGTTGCTCCAGTCAGACTTATGAGAAAAGCTTTTATTCTACAACTGGGATAGAGGTAAGTGAAGAAGTGTCTTGACCTACAAGCTACTAGCAGCTATCTTGTGATCTTGAGGGAGGGTAGTCTGCAATCTTCTCTGCAACATTGCTTAAATATTTAATAAGGGTTATTAGATCCATATTCCTGTGTTTATGCAATTCATTTCTAATTTATTTTAAAAGCACACTGCTCAAAGTAGAATTCTGTTTTTCCAAACTACTCAAAAGAAAGTTAGAAATTTTCTTGTTACTTAACATGTCAACTACTAATTGAACACCCATTTAAGCAATGCAACAGATCTCTTGCAATTTAATATTTCTTTTATAATAAGTAATCAAAGTTTCAGGCATCAAAAAGCAATTTTTTATCAGATTTAGTATCTTTAAAAGATCTTTTGATTATTCTTTCTAATGTGTTCCACTGTGTTTTACAGTCCAAAATGACTTGTCATCCCAAAATTCATTCTTGATCATTTCCTGTTGCAAAAGAGAATCCACAGACAATAATGCTGGGGGAGGCAGGACGAACAGAAAAGGCGAATCCAAGTGCAGAATGTGTCTGTCCTGGTGAAGGAAAACTTGCTGCCCTTTCCAAAAAGAAAGGAGACCAAAGTCACTGGCATACCACTAGGTAGCTGGCTGGTCATTTCAGGTCAGGGTGCCAGATTGGGGGTTCCACGTGATTTATGGTGGGCAGCAAATTAGGCACTGCACAATGGAAGCTTTGGTGAATGAAAGTCCATATTACTGAAACTTTCACATAACTTGAAGCCCTGCCACTGAGAATGATGTATTCATGAGCACACTGGGTTGGCAAGTGAAGCAGGAGGCTAACATCTAGACCTCAGGTTGTCTTGTCTACTTAATTAAGAACTTCTTCTGCAATGGGATACAAATAATTTCCTTGGCCTTTTGGGGACATAGTGAGGACATGAATGAGAGTAACATTCATATGGTTCAAAGCCAGTATTCTCATCGTTCAAAGTCTTGGCGTTTCGTCTTCTACATCAGGGTATCTCAACCTTGGCACTATAGTCATTTTGGCCTGGATTATTCTTTCTTGTGGAGTGCTCTCCTACTCATTGTAGGATGTTTAGCAGCACCTCTGGCCTCTACTCACTAGAAGCCTGGAGCACCCTGCCAGTTTTGTCAATAAAAATTGTCTGTAAACTCTGCCAAATTATCTGAGAACCACTGCTCTATTATGCCAAAGGACTTCTTATCTATTTATACAACTTAACACGGTCACCATTAGATCCAAGCTTGCAATAGCTAACCCAGAAAACTACTGAAATGTAACAACATACTGAACGCGGACTCTGTTGATCATACTGATAGCAATACTTTCATCTGGATTCAAAATTATGGTCCTCTTGATCAAACACCTTCAAAATTCAAGTCCCACAAATATTCCCCCAATTTTTAAGAAATAAAGTAATGAATTCTTATAGTTTCTTTTTTCCTGTTCCAATTCTGCAACACTGCAAACCCTCACCACGCCAAGGCTGTATTGAAATTGAAACTGGATTACAAGGTAAGCAACTGCTACTATTACTCCAGTTGCGGCTGCTGCCGCTGGCACTACCACATGCCAAGCACTCTTCTTTTCACTTTACAAGTATTAACTTAGTTACTTCTCCCAACAACCCCACGGGGTTAGTACCGAGATACCAAGAAGCTAAGCAAGTTGCCCAAAATCACATCACAAATTAGTGACATTGCAGTGAGTGCCGGATCGTTTGCTTTCTCCTGCAAGGAAGGCAACTCTTTGGCTAACAAAGAGGGGTGGGTGAGAGGGAAAGTGTGATCTTTCCCTTGAATCCTCAACAAGGCAGGACAGCTAGGGGTGTTTGTGTACAGGCAGACATTTGTGTAATTCTTTCCTGAATCTTTTCATTTGATTATTTTATTTCTGGAGCTGTCTATACTCTTTGTTCTGATCCTAACTAATAAAATCATGGCTCAGGTCTGAGACTGCAAATCTCGAATTGGCCATTGTTCGTGAATTTTTTTTTAAGTAAAAATGATCATTGAGCCAGGTACTGTTAGAAGACAAAATTCTGAGCAGAGCTGCAATTTAAAAGATTTTTAAATAAATGGAGGCTGGGAATTTTCTTTAAGACTTGATAATAGTAAGATTATAAATCCTAATCCACATTGAAGCAAAGTACTGGAAATGGGAGAAGGAGTCAGCTTGAAAGTTTAGGACAGGAGAGATTAAGGGTTGGGGAAATCCTGATATAGGGTGATCTCACCATGGCCATGGTGATTGTCCTGTGGCTTTGGATGGGGCCAGGAGAGTCAACCATATATGCGCCACCTTTTCTAAGGGATATTGTGAAAATATGCACAGATCAATATATATGAAATATATTCAGATCTCCAACCTACTAAAGCATACTTCAATTCATTGCAGATTCTTTCAGTTCACTCTGGAAATAACTCCACTTCTCCCTCTTCAACATTTGCTGTTCTTTTCCCTCCATTCCACCCTGATCCTTTAACTCCTCTAGTCCCCCAAAGCCTAGCTCAAATGCTACGTTTACCCTGAGGTATAGCTCACTACCACAGGCCAAAGCAATCTCTCTCCTTTGAAATCCAATGGCAACCGTAGTCCATAGCATTCATTTAACCCTCACCATTAGGGGCTCTGTATTATGTGGGGTCTTTTATGTGTGTGTTTGCATCATAGCCGGTCTAGACTGTAACATTCCTGAAGAGAGAATTCCTCACTCATGTAATAGCTCCCTGATTATTTCTCACGGTACCTATATATAATTGCCAATAAACATTTGTTGATTGACTCATTGATATTGTTTGAATTTTCCATTTGATCCCAAAGGATATTCTGGATGACCATCCTAGAATCAGTGCTCTTTGTGGAAAGAAATAATTATACACCCTAAATACTTTGATTTAGCTCTTATTAAATTTGAAGCCACAGGAAAAAAAAATGTGTATATTTCCTTGAGAGGATAAGATCAGTGATGCAGGACTTTTGAGAAAGCAACAATGAACTTGTCATTACTCTTGGACAGAGAAAACGGAAGCTGAAAAAGATTTACTCAGCAATCTCCATGACAACACAAAGAGAAAAGGGCATTAGTCAAGTGGGGTAAAGGGCTGAACATACTCTGATTTTTAGTATTATGAAGTTGAGTTTCTGGCCAATTTTTTTCTATGAAGGGCAAAACAGTCTCCCGTAATAATCTATTTTTAAGTGCAATTTTTTTTGCCCTCTCCTATGGAATTTAACCCTTAACCTTGAGTCTAGGCTACAAGTTTGTTGAAAGATACTGTATTTATTGTGTATTTATTATAGGGAAATATAATTTTTAAATTCATTTGTTGTAGAAATTTAATTTATTCACCCAAGTTTTAATGTATATGACATCACTGTGATGATTAATTTGCCATCTATGACCTTATATCTTTGTTCTATAACTTCATCAATATATATGTAGCATAAATTCACTTTCTAGGCAGAAAGTACCAAGACACTTTGTCTTGACATTCTTTCTCAGGCCTGTTTCAGAAAAATACATTTTATAATTTTAACAGTCTTATCTAAGTAAAACATGAATCTTGTTTCTCCAATATCCTGAAAATTTCTTTTAGATGGCTTTAATATGGCGTTTTTTGAAAAGGCAGTAAGAAGGAAAGTGATCTTTCATTAACGAAAGATATTATAGCTTCTCCAAAAAAGTCAACAGAGTCAAAATGTCTAAATGATTATCCTACATATGAGTACAAATGCATGGAATCCTGTCAGCTCAAGGTTTTCTCTGAAGCACTATTTTAAATGGCTAATGATGTTTTTATAACAAAGGCTTCAGAGCTCCTTGTTAGATTACTATGGTGTTAAGAGATTGTGTGAATTAAATTGCACTGAGTATTTGCATTTCCATGATGCTATCAAATGCATTGCCATTTTATCACGACAGTGTTTTGGTTGACTTTTCATTTTAATGAAGGAGGAAACAGTTGATGAACAGCTCTATTTCAACTTAAAGGTATTGGGATGAAATGTAATAACATACTTTGTATTTTTAATAGCAAGATGAATTTGTATTAATAAACCAGCTGGATATTGGTGCTTACAAATATTATACTATAAAGGGGATACTACTGATTTGTTTCTTGGATCTATATCTGTGATTTATATGAGTGACTTTTTGCTAGACATTATGTTTTCTGGCCTTTTCTGAAGACATTTCTCTTTCTTTTGAAAAGTAATAGGAATAAAAAGTAACCAAAGCGAAAGAGACTATTTTCCCCCTGAAATATTTCTTGAGTATAAAACTTCCTTCCTTATTATACAACATAGAAAAATGTGACATAATTCAGAATCAATAACTGTGAGTTTATATGATGAGAAATGTCACGTGGAGAAAGATCTTTTAAAAATAACCAACATATTGTGTTCGGTTAGAGTTCAACATGCTAGACATGTTCAGGAGACTCTAAGATGAAATAAACTGGTAAAATTCATGTCATAATTCTGCCCCATTTTTTTACACATTAACTTCTATAAGGCAAATCTTAATCAGATTAAAGGGATGAGAGAGTAACGTTAACAGAACCTGCATATTAGGACCGCTTTCTTAACTCCTACCAACTTTCCTACTTTACTCCACTCCACCCAGGATTCGGGGGAAATCGCAGTGAGGACTACCACCACTGACATTTAGACCGTGTGAAATGAACATCACAGGGAGCAGCGAGGGACAAGGTCATGGAGATGGTAACTGCAAACAGGGAAAGGCTGACTGCACAGCTGTGCCAGTCACAGGTGGCTAGTGGAGGTGATTTTGTGTTGGCACTCCCTGAATTTCTCTCTCCTGTCAATCTGTACCCCAAGGCATTGGGAACCTCATAACACTGAGTTTCTACACTAGCCTGGAACTTTTCAAGTTCAGTGCCTTTTCCCTTCATTCATTCAAAACCACATTTATTGATTCATGTGGTTGTTCCCTTTTGCTTTTTTGCCGCTTCTTTTCCAAGGGTCAAACCCTTGCCCCCCTGAAGAGTCTGGTGCTTCCTGCGCAGGCTCAGTGGAGTAGGTTTCTGTTCTCGACCATCTGTGGATCACGTCTCCACTCAGGATAAGTCCTGCTTCAGAGTCTGTGCGTTTACTTTTATGCAGTACTGCCTCAGTCATTATACCTTATACTGGGTACTACCTTTCTTCTGAGGGAGTAGTGTAAAAGGAGGTGAAAGTACTTAATTCCAAAATATTGATGACTCCTAGAATATACTAGCATTGATTTAGAAATAAATACTTCTAATTTTCATTTTCTCTTTAGTTTTTAGCAAACAGGAAAGTATTTTCTTTGAAATACATGAATCTTGTCTTATGTCTTTAGTGTTCTGGTTGCTTAAGTCGTCTTACGCAAATGGGGGCAACAAGAGAATGATTCCGCAAACAAACTGGAAGTGGGCAACCTAACACTGCCAGATTCACTCTCTCTTATCCCTGTTCCTCTCCAAACATCTGTTTTCCCTTCATCTCTCGTTGCAGACCAGCCTTTTCTGCTTCCCAGTCTATATGGCAGGACATGGACACTCCCAGCTCCCGGGTTTCTATTGCCTCCCTTCTAAAACCCACCTCGTCTGTGAAGGGAATATCTTGGTAATACTCCAAATTCTCAGCAAAGAGCCTTTGCTTCGCCTAGCAGGGTCAGATATTAACTCTTGTACCAGATTCGGAGTCTGGGTCAAGGTCATGTTATCCAAATGTGGCTGGTCCCTCAGCAAGCCTGTAGTCATGAATGTGAGGTTTTCTGAAAAGGGATGAAGGTTGGGGTGGCAGAGGAGAAGAGTGAACAGACACAATAGGTATCTACTGCACTTAGACTTCACTGAAACTCAAATGGGAAATAATTTTTAGACCCCTTTCTCTTCCTGAACCCATCGACTTAGGCTTAGCTTTATGAGTTCACAGAATAAGTCATGTCATTTGATAGCAGGATCAGAAGCCATTTTTAACCCTGAGGGCCCTCAATGGCATTAGTAATGCCTGTAAAAGGCAAAAAAGGACAGTCAGAGAGAAGAGTAAACTTTATTAGGTTTCCTCAAATGGAAGATGTTAGTCTTGTTCCATTAGATCTGCAGCTTCTAGAGCTTTCCCTGACTCATAGTAAACATTTGGTAAATATTAACTGCTATTTTAATTTTTGTAGAAGGCAAAAAATGTATAGTATTAAATGTTGTTGAAGTAGGAGTAGTGAAGTGGGTGTTGGTGCCTCAATCTTCTCAGCGCTTTTCTAGACCAAGGCCCATTACAGAGCTAACAGCTGACAATACTCAGTAAAACTTAATATTATAGAGGGCCATTTCACAGAATAAGAAAAACTAAAGCAAGGAGACAAGCATTTAAAAGGCCAAGATCATATAAACCATGTTGTATGTTAATGAAACTTAGAGTAGCCTCTTTAACTACTGTTTCCTTCTAATAATTTGACATTTCCTTTGATATCCAGCATGTCAATCTTTTTAGTATCTTACGATCTGTGTGGGGGATAGAATTGGCCGCCTCTAAATGTGTCTCTTTGGCATGAGGAATATTTTGGGTTGGTTACTTTTAAAAACTGCAGACATAGCAGAAGCTCTAAAAAGTAGAATTTACCCTTTGTAAGAGACATTTACGTTTGTGAGTGAAATCTCCATTTGTAAAGATATCTCCCTCTCTGTACCAGGAAGAAGGGGAACGACCTTATCTCAAGAAACTCTTATCAGTATGGGAGGAGAGGACTTTAATCTACACAATAACCTTACTCCTGTTTACTGTGCTTTTCTAGTAATCTCCCATAGCTGACGCCCCTTACTCCCAGCATCCTCCTTTGTCTTTAGCTGAAGATGGTAAGATGAGAACTTCCACCATTTTGGTGAGTTACCCAGTTTCCTGGGTATCTCCCATGTATACTTGTTATAAAGCTTTGTTTGATTTTCTCCTGTTATTCTGTCTCATGTCAGTTTAATTTGTACCCCAGCCAGAAGGACCCAGAGAGGGTAAAGAAACTCTCTTCCTCCCCTACATATGTATATAAGAATTCTATAAAATGCTTATTATTTACTGTGATCTCAAAGCATCAATGTGACAAACAATTACTGTCTAAAATTAAAAACTAAATATTAGTTTAAAATATTTTGTGTCTTTTTGCACATTAACTCAATAAGTTACAAACATTTCCCAGTGAATTTCTATTATGTAGAGCAGGGTGAGAGCCCCTTCAGGAAAAATTTGTTCTTCAAGTCTAGTGCTGTCACATCCTTGCTTCCGTCCATCTCTGCTCTCTGGTTGGTATTGACTCTGATCAAAGACTGGTTAGAACCAATGGTGGCACCTTTAGCCCTTACCACTCAGGGATAATGATCTCATCCTTTTTAGAACCAAGCCTTCAACCACTCAAGGGACATAGGTACTGGATATAGCTGCCATAAACTAATAAATCATACAGTTAGAGAAATCAAGAATTATGAACAGACCAGGGTCACACAACCAGTTATAGAGAAGACAGTACTCCTTAATTTGCACCAGAGCATAGAATTCTCAGGGTCCAGTTGGCTCCAAATGTCCTCCTAAGCCCAGCATTCTATAATGTCTTTTTGGCCCTTGGCCTTCTGGTAACTATTCACTTAAGAATCACCATAAGGTGCCAATAATTATTTGGGCTTCCTGTAGCATAGAACTCCCAGACTTCTCTGGTCTGTTCACAACCTTCCCAGCTATTCTTGCCTAAAATTAAAATTTTCAAAACTTAGTGCCAGCAAGATAGGTATATAGTTTTCAGATGAGGAAAAATGGTATAGCTTGGATCTCAGGCCAGAAAAATTGTGGAGTAAAGTGGCAGGCATTATGGCACGTGAAAGCTGCAGGGAGATTGCAGACCTCTGGGTGCCTGGAGCAAGAGATTAAGGGTAAAGGAATACAACAGAACATTAAATGCCCCAAGAAGAAGCTAAGCTAAGACTTTTGGGGAAATTAAGGCATTTAAAAGTAATTATGTACATGGAGGAAATAAAAAAAAAAAGCAAACACAAACTCAGGCAGGGTGCATACCTAAAAAAGACTTGATAAGACCTTAAGTTTTCACCCTGGGCTTATCCCAAGGCTCAGAACTTTCCCTGTAATTAGTAAAGTTCTTCCCTGGCACAGAGCCAGTCTGCAAAGACTGGGAGAGGTGGCTATATTGTTAAATGCCCAATTTTCAATAAACAATAAAAAAATTTCACAGGGTACACAAAGAAATGGAAAAATATGGCCAGTTCAAAAGAACAAAATAAGTCTCCAGAAACTGTCATTCAAAAGAACAGACACTAGAATTACTAGATAATGACTTTAAACAAATTGTCTTAACTATGCTCAAAGAGCTAAAGGAAAACATGGACAAAGACTAAAGGAAATCAAGAAAATAATATATGAACAAAATGAAGATATCAACAAAGAGAGGGACATTATTTTTTAAAATAACCAAACATAAATTCTGGAGCTGTAAATATAACTGATTTGAAAAATTCACTAGAAGAGTTCAACAGCAGACTTGAACATGTAGGAAAAAAATCAGCAAACATGAAGACAGGTCATTTGAAATTATTTAGTTTGAGGAGCAAAAAAGAGAAAAGGATGAAGAAAAGTAAAGAGAGCCTAGGGAACTTATGGTACGCCATCAAGAAGATCAATATATACATTATGGGAATCCCAGAAGAAGAGAGAAAGGGTAGAAAGATTATTTGAAAGAAATAATGGCTGAAAACTTCCCAAATTTGATGAAAGAGATGAATATACAAAACAAAGAAACTCAGTAGACTCCAAGTAGGATAAACCTAAAGAGACTCATACTGAGACACCTTATAATCAAACAGCCAAAAGCCAAAAACAAAGAGAGAATCTTGAGGGTAGCAAGAGAAAAGCAATTTATCACATACGAGAGATCCTTAATTAGATTATAAATACATTTCTTAGCAGAAACCTTGCAGGCCAGAAGGCAGTAGGTTGATATATTTAAAGTGCTGAAAGAAAAAAAAAACTGTCAACCAAGAATAATTCTATATCCAGTAAAAACGTCCCTCAAAAAACAAGCGAGAAATTAAGACATTCTCAGACTTTAAAAGCTGAGGGAATTCATTACCACTAGACCCGCCGTACAAGATATGCTAAAGAGAGTGCTTCCTTTGAAATGAAAGGATACTAGACAGCAATATGAAGTCATATGAAGATATAAAGATCTCTGGTAAAGGTACATGCATGAATAATATAAAAACCAATATTACCATAGTTTTAGTTTATAATTTCACTTTTTATTTTCCAAAGGATTTAAAAGCCAAATGTATAAAAATAATTATAAATCTATGTCAATAACTACATAATATATAAAGATGCAATTTGTCACATCAATAACGTATAGTGGGGGGAGGCAGAGCTGTAAAGGAATAGAACTTTTCATAGGATTGAAATTAAGTTAGTATCAATTCAAAATAGATTGTTATAACTTCAGGATGTTATATGTAATTCCCATGGTAACCACAAAGAAAATATCTATAAATACACACAGAAGGAAATGGGAAGAGATCAAAACATGTCACTACAAAAAAATCAACTAAAATCAAAGAAAGGCAATAATGAAGAAAATAAGGGACAAAATGCTATACAACAAAAAGAAAACAAATAACAAAATGGCAAAAGTAAGTCTTCCCTGATGGTAATTACATTAAATTAATTTCCCCAGAATGGATAAAACAAGCAAACCCAAACCATGACCCAACTATATGCTGTCTATAAGAGACTTACTTTAGGGGCCGGCCTGGTGGCATAGCAGTTAAGTGCGCGTGCTCTGCTGTGGTGGCCCAGGGTTTGCAGGTTCGGATCCTGGGCGCAGACCAACGCACTGCTTGTGAAGCCATGCTGTGCTGGCATCCCATATAGAGTAGAGGAAGATGGGCACAGATGTTAGCCCAGGGCCAATCTTCTTCAACAAAAAGAGGAGGATTGGCAATGGATGTTAGCTCAGGGCTAATCTTCCTCACACACACGCACACACACACACACAAACAGCAGAATACACATTCTTCTCAGGTGCACATGGAACATTCTGAAGGATAGACCATATGTTGGGAAACAAGGCAAGCCACAATAAATTTAAGAAGACTAAAATCATATCAAGCATCTTTTCTGACCATAATGCTATGAAACTAGAAATAAACTACAAGAAAAAAGCTGGGAAAGTGACAAATATGTGCAGACTAAACAACATGCTATGGAACAACCAATGGATCAATGAAGAAATCAAAGCAGAAATCAAAAAATACCTGGAGACAAATGAAAATGAAAATACAATGTACCAACTCTTATGGGATACAGCAAAAGCACTTATAAAAGGGAAATTTATAGCAATACAGGCCCACCTCAACAAACAACAAAAATCTCAAGTAAGTAATCTTAAACTACACCTAACAGAACTAGAAAGAGAAAACAAACAAAGCCCAAATTCAGTAGGAGGGAAATAATAAAAATCAGAGCAGAAATAAATGAAATTGAAACCAAAAGAGCAATAGAAAGGATCAATGAAACTAAGAGCTGGTTCTTTGAGAAGATAAGCAAAATTGACAAATTGTTAGCAAGACTCACTAAGAAAAAAAAAGAGAAACTTCAAATAAACAAAATTAGAAATGAAAGAGGAGAAATTACAACAGACACCACAGAAATACAAAGGATTATAAGAGAATACTATGAAAAACTATATGCCAACAAATTGGATAACCTAGAAGAAATGGATAAATTCTTAGACTCATACAACCTCCCAAAACTGAATCAAGAAGAAATAGAGAATCTGAATAGACCAATCACAAGTAAAGAGATCGAAACTGTAATCAAAAACCTCCCAAAAAACAAAAGTCCAGGAACCGATGGCTTCTCTGGAGAATTCTACCAAACATTCAAAGAAGATTTAATACCTATCCTTCTCAAACTATTCCAAATAATTGAAGAAGATGGAACTCTTCCTAATTCATTCTATGAGGCAAACATTACCGTGATACCAAAATTAGACAAGGACAACACAAGGAAGGAAAATTACAGGCCAATATTGCTGATGAACATAATGCAAAAATCCTTAACAAAATATTGGTAACCCGAATACAGCAATACATTAAAAGGATCATACACCACGATCAAGTGAGATTTCTACTAGGGATGCAGGGATGGTTCAACAACTACAAATCAATTAATGTGATACACCACATTAACAAAACGAGGAATAAAAATCACATGATCATCTCAATAGATGCAGAGAAAGCATTTGACGAGATCCAACACCCATTTATGATAAACACTCTCAACAAAATGAGTATGGAAGGAAAGTACCTCAACATAATAAAGGTGATATGTGACAAACCCACAGCCAACATCATACTCAATGGTGAAAAACTGAAAGTCATAACTCTGAAAACAGGAACAAGACAAGCATGCCCACTCTCACCACTCCTATTCAACATGTACTAGAGGTTTTGGCCAGAGCAATTAGGCAAGAAAAAGAAATAAAAGGGATCCAAATTGGAAAGGAAGAAGTGAAACTCTTGCTGTTTGTGGACGACATGATTTTATATACAGAAAACCCTAAAGAATCCACCAGAAAGCTATTAGAAATAATCCAGAACTACAGCAAAGTTGCAGGGTAGAAAATCAACTTCAGTTGAAAAATCAGTTGCATTTCTGTACACTAATAACAAACTACCAGAAAGAGAAGTCAAGAATACAATCCCATTTACAATCACAACAAAAAGAGTAAAATATCTAGGAATAAATTTAACCAAGGAGGTGAAAGACCTGTACACTGAAAAGTGTAAGACATTATTGAGAGAAATAAAAGATGATACAAAGAAATGGAAAGATATGCCATGCTCATGGCTTGGAATAATTAACATAGTTAAAATGTCCATATTACCTAAAGTAATCTATAGTTTCAATGCAATCCCAATCAGAATCCCGATGACATTCTTCACAGAAATAGAACAAAGAATACTAAAATTTGTATGGAACAACAAAAGACTCCAAACAGCCAAAGGAATCCTGAAAAAAAGAACAAAGCTGGAGGCATCACAATCCCTTACTTCAAAATATACTACAGGGGCTGACCTGGTGGTGCAAGCGGTTGAGTGTGTGCAATCTGCTGTGGCGGCCCGGGGTCCACCGGTTCAGATCCCAGGCACGCACTGATGCACTGCTTGGCAAGCCATGCTGTGGCGGCGTCCCATATAAAGTGGAGGAAGATAGGCATGGATGTTAGCCCAGGGCCAGTCTTCCTCAGCAAAAAAAAAGAGGAGGATTGGCAGATGTTAGCACAGGGCTGATCTTCCTCATACACACACACACATACACACACAAATATATATATATATATATACGACAAAACTATACTAATCAAAACAGCGTGGTATTGGCACCAAAACAGACACACAGATCATTAGAACAGAATTGAAAGCCCAGAAACAAAACCACACATTTATGGACAGCTAATCTTTGACAAAGGAGCCAAGAACATACAATGGAGAAAGCAAAGTCTCTTCAATAAATGGTATTGGGAAAACTGGACAGTCACATGCAAAATAATGAAACTAGACCATTATCCTACACCATACACAAGTATTAACTCAGAATAGATTAAAGACTTGAATGTAAGACCTGAAACCATAAAACTCCTAGAAGAATATATACGGAGTACACTCTTTGACACTGGTCTTAGCAGCATCTTTTCAAATACCATGTCTACTCAGGCAAGGGAAACAAAAGAAAAAATAAACAAATGAGACAACACAAGACTAGAGAGCTTCTGCAAGGCAAGGGAAACCATGAACAAAACGAAAAGACAACTCACCAACTGGGAGAAAATATTTGCAAATCATATATCCAACAAGGGGTTAATTTCGGAAATATATAAAGAACTCATATAACTCAACAACAATAAAACAAACAACTGGATCAAAAAATGGGCAGAGGATATGAACAGACATTTTTCCAAAGAAGATATACAGATGTCCAACAGGCACATGAAAAGATATTCAACATCACTAATTATTAGGGAAATGCAAATCAAAACTACAATGAGATATCACCTTACACCTGTCAGAATGGCTATAATTAGCAAGACAAAAAAATAACAAATGTTGGAGAGGATGTGTAGAAAAGAGAACCCTCATTACACTCTGGTGGGAATGCAAACTGGTGCAACCACTATGGAAAACAGTATGGAGATTTCTCAAAAAATTAAAAATAGAAATACCATATGACCCAGCTATCCTCCCACTGGCTATTTTTCCAAAGAACTTGAAATCAACAATCCAAAGAGATTTATGCACCCCTATGCTCATTGCAGCATTATTCACAATAGCCAAGACGTGGAAGCAACCCAAGTGTTGCTTCGTCAACAGATGAATGGATAAACAAAATGTGGTATGTATGTACAATGGAAAATTATTGGAATAATTGGAATCATTATTTTTTTGATGTCCAGCTTGACTCTTTAATCAATGAGAGCCACTTCAAGTCAGCTCCTGTGTTCACTATGAATCTTTTACAACTTCTTTGCTTTCTGGCACAAAAGATGTCCCAGATGCTTCTTGTGTGTGTGTGTATATATATATATATATATATATATATATATATATATATATATATACACACAAGATATATACAAGATATATATATAAATCAGATGTTTCTCCAAAGAGCTCTGATTCTTTGTAGAGGGAAATGGTATTTATAAACCCCAATCTACTTATTATTTGATATTGCTAAAGAAATATCAGTGCCTTTAGATTGTTTCAGTGGACATAAATTCATATTGCTATTCCCAACTCAAATTTAATTTTATGGCGTTTATTATACCTTTTGATTTTATTTTCGTATATATTTTTTTACACTGAAAACTTTGGTGTGGGTGCTATGTGTGTCTGATATTTTAAAAAATGCTTTCCCTGAAGATCAATAGTTTATAAATATATTTAATTGGAATGATCTTAGTATAATTTACATAAAGCATTTAGTGATGATATTAACTACTTTCAACACATTTTCATTTAGGGGTAGATGCCTTTCCTGACTTGATGCTATCTGAAGGGGAAATAGGCATAACACATGAGGCCTCTCCAAAATTAAAAGCCTCTGATGGGGAGGAAACTATAATATGGGTCATTTAAAAACTTGCTCAGTTTAAAATTTCATCTGAGAATTGGAAGTTGAGAAACGAGGATGCTTCCTTAGTTTTTTCTTTCATAAGAGACTTGTATTACTAAATTTACAATTAAAATTTTTACATACTAAAAACATCCATTGCACTGGAGAGGAATTTTAAAAGAGTTATTTACAAAAGTGCAAATAGCTCCAGCACAATGAGCACAGAGAAGCAAAATAGGAAGAAGTCCTATGGTTCAGAAAATCAAGGGGCACCTGAACCCTAGCAATGTTGACCTCCATGTGCTTGCATATATACTGCCTAGACCAAGTGAAGATAAAAGAGAGAATTAGAAGGATAGAGGAGGAGGTAAAAAATGACCTTGTAAAACCCCTATTCTCAGAACGTCTATACTCAGCTCTGTTATTGTACTTTTCAACTTTCGATTTTTCATTTTGTTATTTTTTATAGTTACCAATTCGCTACCAAGAGTCTCTATCTCATCTGTTCAATCATTAAGACCATATTTTCCTTTAAGTGATAGAGCATATATTTAGGCCCATAAGCCTAGACTATTTATCATATTGCCCTTTACAGAAAAAAGGTTGCCACCTGTGCTCTAGGGCATGGTAGTTACTCTTAAGGTATGGCTCTTCTGTTGTTTCATATGCCTGGGGTATTGTAATAGTCATTAACTGATAGGGCCAGAACTCTATCTCCCAGCAGTGCTTGACTTCTAATATCTCTATTTCATTCTCATCCTCATAGCAGCCACTCTCTGGCAATCCTTGATTTGTCTTTCCACATGCATATACTGCCCATCATTCTGCCAAGGATTTGCAGGAAACTCTCGCAAATACATACATTTCTGCCCTTGCTTTCTGTGCAGTTCCCTCCTCTCTGGTGTTCTGCCTAGAATTCAGCCACTTCAGTAGCCCCAAACTCTAGTGTCTCCCTGTTCATCTCAGTGGGACCTCCATGCTATGCCTGGGCTCCAGGTTCCCGCACTGCAGTTAGGAAATTGTCCCTACACAGAGTGCTGGGGAAATTGTAGGGGTCACCTCCTGAGTTTCTCTTCTCTCGGGGATTGCAATCCATGTTGCTTTTGCACAGTGCCTGAAAACTGTTGCCTCACATATCTTGTTTAGTTTTATAGAATTTCCTCTTGTTGGAAGAAAAGAAGGAAAAGGAAATTTCTAAAAAGGAAAATATAATGTTTTTAAAATCTTGGTGAGGTCTGATCTTGTCCTAGGCCGTCCTTGAAATAAGCCCACTACAATTCTGGGGATATTATAAAAGAAAATATTAATTCTTTTGAAGCACAATAATAAAAAATAGGAATATAATGTTCTACCCTTGTTAGTTCAAGCCTTATATGCCATCTTCCCATTATACTTTTCCATAAGACTAAACCTGAGCTTTGGAGAGCACTATGTGCCCTTGGCTGTCTACCTAAAGAATGCTGAGAAACCCTATTCAAGAAGTATGAATAGACTGAAGCATTCTAACCTCCACTTAAAAACTATTTCAATTTTATGTGGATTCAGAGATTCATGGTACTGATAGGATTTAAACTAAAAATTGTATTTTATCAATGTTCGGAGATTTTTATTTTAAATATCAATGTTACAAATGCTTTGAGGAAAACCTAGACAGGTGGATGATCCTTTCATTGCTAGTTTAAGTATCAGTTTGGAAATAAAAAAGAATATTAAGTATGATTATCTGAAGCATACTCTCATATTTAAAAGATGATTTAAAAGAAATCAATTCTTCTTATATTTGACATCACAAATAACCTTTTTTGCTTAGTGGTTTCTGTAAAAAACATAATACTGCTTAATATTTTTTACGTTTTTCTTTGACATTCCTGGAATATATGCCTGTTTACTTCTCAGTTATGAAGAAGAGACAGTAAAAATTCAATTTTTTTGACACATGAGATCGTCCAATCATCATCATGACAAAAAGACGAGAAAAATGCACCAGGAATGCTTCATGCCTCATTTTGAACCAGGCAGTAGCATAAGGAGGGTCTGCTTTCAGGAGGGGGTTCCTCCCGTACCACCCCCAGTGGTATGGAGAGTCAGAGGTCATGTTATCAGGGACTCGCAAGCTCAGATTTGTTAATAACCAACAATCACAAACATTTGAGGAAAACCAACATCGTGAAAGAGAGATGACAAAAAAACAGAAGGGGGTTCTGAAACAACTATATTAATATTTTTAGAGGGCTAAGAGACAATGGCAGCTACAGAAAATAGACTGGGTGTTGAGAAAAGATCTTGCAAGAGAAAAATAGTTTTTAAAGGTAAAGAATTCCCCAGATGGGCTGAATAGCAGAAAAGACATGGCTCAAGAGTAAAACAATGATGGGAATATCAAGCCATGGACTGCTTTGAGAACGCAATACACAGGGAAGATACGAAAGAAAGTTAAGAGATATAAAGGACAAATCCTAAAGTTCCAACATCATTCCCAAGTTGTTTTATTTATGTTGCTGTCCCCTTCCTGCTTTTCTTCCTAGCCAAAAATAAGTCATCTTAGCCAGGCTTTTCTCTTCCCGAGTTTGAGGCACTGTACAGCTCATCAGAGGGGCCAAAGGCACCCCCGTGCCTGATGAGCTGAGACCACTTGGACCTCAACACCAGAGGATGTGCAAGCCTGGCCAAAAGTGTGTTCTTCCAGGGCTCACAGCCTGGCTAGCGAGCATGCCCTCTTGTGCCCCTTGCTCTGTGCAGTCCTTCCCTCTGGACTCTGGTCTGGGGCTCTTCCTTCCAAAGTCCAGGTCTCAAACTAAGGATTGCTCCTAGAACAGCATAAGGAAATGGGGCTCAGGAAGACTTCTCTGCATGGAGTCTCCAAAATTTTCTAACTGAAATTTAGCCTATCCTGGGAACCTGTAGAGCCCTAACATTTGGCCCAGACTTTAAAAAAATAGGGGTCAGATTCCTTCTTTCTCTTTCTCTCTCTCTACCCTCATACCACCTGGGAGTTCTTAGAAGTTTCATCAGTGACTTCTAGGTGTAGCTTCGGCACCATTTTCACTGAAAGCCCAATTAAGGGCTTTCATAATCACCACCATTCCAATACATATATATGCAATTAAGTTTTAAAAATAAACAAGAAGCCAACGTATGTAAACTCTTTGGCAGCAACACAGGGTATGAGAAAGACTGGAGTTCTCTACCTTGTGAAATGCCAACAGAGGCTGGGTTCAGAGACCTGGGACCCTGGATCTTTGGCAGTTTCCACAATTGCAAATACAAACGTACCAAATTCTGAAGGTCAACATGCTAACTCTGAAATAGTAAAAATTCGTCAAGACTGAAAGAGCGGAAATCAATTTGTACTGAAAAAGAAAAAATAGCCCTGCTGTGAATCAGGCTGGGAGGACAGGCACAGATAAAGGCAGCTGCATAGGTGACAGGAATCACTATTTCTTTAAGGTCACGATACATTTGTAAAATGCCATAAGGACTCCCTCTTTGAGTGACTACTGCTTTCTTACCGATGATGCCCCCAGACCTGCTTTGCTATTCTCCATGTATTACCGAGGATACCCAATTGCTTAGCCACCCTGTCCTCATGACAGCACCTATTACGGACTACATGTTTGTGTCCCCCCAAAATTCATATGCTGAAATCCTAACCCCTAATATGATGTCATTAGGATGTGTGGCCTTTGGGAGGTGATTGGGTCATAAGGATAGATGCCTCATGAATGGGATTTGTGCCTTTATAAGAAAAGACACGAGAGCTTGTTCTGTCTGCTGACCTCCTTGTAAAGATACAATGAGACGATGGCTATCTTCAAAGCAGGAAGTGGGCTCTCACCAGACATTGGATCTGCCGGCACCTTGGTCTTGAACTTCCTAGCCTCCAGAACTCTGAGTAATAAGTTGTTGTTTAAGCCACCCAGTCTATGCTCATTTGTTATAGCAGCCTGAATTGACTAAGACAGCACCCAAGTCCTGATTAATCACTGCTTCTACTAATTTTACCTCAGAAATAGCAACCAATCCAGAACTGACCTCTGCTTCCCTTAGACCTGCCTCAGACACCTTCAAGGGGAGCCCAAACCTTTCAAAAGATGCTTTCCTCCTCCCTCTTGGCAAGCAGCATTCTATGGTTCCTGTGGAACATCCTCCTTTACTGTATTGAGTCAATAAATCTGATTTTAACAGACTACAGGCTTGTTCCTGGTGGTCTTGGGAAGATTAACGCTTCTGACAAAGTTCCTGACTGACTGGTTCAGGAAGGGGTGAACTGCGTCTCTGAAGCCTGTTTTGCCACCTTCTAATCATGGATGCACAGCCAAGACAAAACCTCCTGGTGCTGGTTTCTCACAGCGCTCACTGTTTGTCTTAGAAGTTCCTCATATGACAATTCTGCTTTAATCAGTTCTTGACAGAGAGCCAGTTGGTAGTGGGTACAAAGTATGCCGATAAGTTGTCTTAATACGAAGGAACACAAGCATTAGTGTACCTGTGCGTGTGTGCGCTAACCGCTGCGGTAAATGTCTGACAAGGATTAAAACATTCAAAACTCAAAATAACCCTTTAAGGCAAGTACTGTTATTATCCCAATTTTCTAAATTATGAAACAGGGTCAGAGAGCAAGAATTAGCAAAAAGAACCAAGATTTGAGTCCAGGCAGCTTGACTTCACAGCCAGGCTTAACCAATAAGCATATAGACCTGGTTCTAGTTTCAGCTCTGCTATAACCTTGCCATAAGCTTAGATAAGCTCTTCCTCTCTGAGGTTCAGGTAGCTCGTCTACAAATTAGGGACGTTTCAGGACATGTAACTCCCAGACCACTCCCAGGGACTAACTCCATACTTGTAAATTCAACTGCCTACTTGACTTTTTATCAAGAGCTGCGAAGGGTCTGAAATTTTACCCCACCTGCAAGCTAAGAAGTAGCCTGCCACAGTTTCATGCGTGTTGGCAGAAAACACAAGGTATTTAGGTCAGGAACAAAGAATTTTATTACCTATGGCAAAGCAAGTAGTATGATCTTCATGTTCATGTCAGTTCCCTTCATTCCCCAGGTGCCATGCAGGTAACACGCAGCAGCCCGGGTGGATGCTGCACACACAGTAGGTTTGCGTCACAGCTCAGGAACCCTGAGCATAGGGACCTCAAATCTTTTTTAATGAACAGTAAGCCTGGCTGACCTTTCCCTAGAGGGAGACATTGTCTTTATTGTACTGGACAGTACACAAACCTGCCCTCTGCTCTGGAAAGAGACACTCTTCTTATATTTCAAGGATGTTCACTACATAAACATCCTTGAAAAGACAGTCTGGAACAGAGGCTTTCGGTGCCTCTGCTTACAAGATGTGCAGAAATGGAGAAATCTATGAAGAATTGTCTCCCAACAATATCCACACCTTATTTCTACACTCACTTGGCTTCTTGCTAATTTTCTCATACATGATACACTCTAATGACTCTGACCAATAGAGGCTGGGACAAAATCTATCCATTTTGTCTCGTACAGCGTTTCAAGTTACTATGGACAGGACCCAAGCAGCAGGATGAGGCCAGCCTGCAGTATTGACCTCAACCATTCCCCCCAGGGTCCTGGACCCAAACAGCTGAACAAATCTTATAATCCATCATTGTCATTAAGATTCTGTACTGATCTTTCCACGTGGTGCAAGGCATTAACCTAGGTGCAGCAGGATGTAGTAGTGATTGCACAGTCTCTGCCTTGGCCCACAAGGACGAAGTCTAGAGCAATTCTGACATCCATAATAACCCTGGCCAGTGAGTTGAGGCTGACCTGACTACATCCCTGGGCCAAATCAGTGATCACTTCATTAAAGTCAGGGACGAATTTTGTACCACCTTTTCTAAGTGGATGAGTCCCATTGTAGGGAAAACTGTCTGCAATGTGTGCATAAATAATGAGTCAGTTATCCCTCTGGAAGGTTCTCCTGAGTAACCAAGAATAGCCTCATTTGGAGGTGATCTCTGCAATCATCTTAGGACTACATGACCTCCTGGTGGTATTTCCTTAAACACTTGAGTGGCCCACATAGGTGACCTACCCCTAAAGTACAAGTCCTTGTGTTTTTGGAAAGGAGGCAAATTAACACCAGGCTTCCACACAAGAAGTGCAACACAGGAGGTCCACATGGTGCCTCTAGAAAGAAAGGGTTATTGACAATTGTTGGAAACCCCCACATGAGACCTACATTAGTGGAAGGGCACAGATTGAGTGCCTCCAATGTAGCCTCCTGGCAGGCTGGTAAGCCCTAGAGTTACCAGTTCAGTTTAAGTAATTGAGTCTAGTCCTTGTTTTGCTGCAAGTCTAGCTTGTCCAGTTTCTCCACACCACCAACCAGCACCATTTGTCCAACCCGTGGAACGACTGCACAATGTCTGCAGGAATGGGGTGGGGAAGATGTCCATAGGTGCTGACAGATGGTTTGTGTGGGAGGTGCAGGAGTTGGGGCCACCCCTTGCTGTTTCCAGTGGCCTTCTCTGTCAGGTTAAGAGGAATAGCCATCAAATCATGGTCTGGCAGGGGATGGCAGATCCAGCAGTCAGTTAAATTTAAGAAGCTTGCCAGAGTTTAGGAGAGCTGCACCAGGGCATTTACTTTTGCAAGGAAAGCTTCAGAGGGGGTTCTGAAAGACAAAGATTATTAATGTCTCTCTCTCCCCCCTACCTCCTGGAGTCAAGGATGTTCCCTCCCCCTCCTCCTCCACAGCCCCCAGCCCTGCACCTGGGTGTTGTTCTCTCTCCATCAGTAACAAAATCAGTGAGTAGCTATAACTTCACCTTTTTCCAATCATCCTCTATCCCCACCTAGACCTTTTGTCTTGAATGGCCATGTGCAACAGGGACAAAGACGTATTTTAAAAACTTAGAGATCTATTATGCTCCCCCACCTTGGCCCACATGGGCCGCTGTAGAAGGACTCTGTGAACAGTGTACTCAGACAAGTGGTCATTATCTTCAGAAAGGCAGGAACTACGGTAGATCCAGGAATCAAGAAAGCAAGAATTAATGGGCCATCAGAATAATGGAACATAAATCTTTTTTCATCCTTGCTTTGAATCCTCAAGGTCAAATTTCCCAAGAGAATTTTAATTTTGGCCTAGTAGGACTCACTTGCCCACCCCTGGGCCAGAAAAACTCAGTTGGCAGTTCCACCAAGACCACCTAGAATCGAGGAGGGTAGTACCTCAGAGGAAGAGGAAAAAGATGTTTGTCAGACAAACTCAGCGAATGTCCATTACAGGAGGTTATGCTTTTTGTCATGGTTCTCCATTAGCACCTTCTTGACTGTTAAGGAAAAAATTATTCATGACACTTGTTAAAGATGATAAGGAAGACTTTATTCAAGGGGGGCCACAGCAATGTGGTTTTGTAGTATGGGAGAGAGATCTGGCTCAACTTTGACTGTAACGAGGACAAGTGGAGTTTTATAGCCAAAGAGCAGGATGGGGGTCAGTGGATGGAAAATTAAAAGGAAACATCAGGAGTAAGGTTGGGGGGATTCGGGCTAAACCAACTGGACAGTGAAGCTGGGCACCTGAGGGCTACTGTAGATATTCAGTAAGAACACGATTGTCTTTTGACCTTGTTCCCAACACAGACGTAGATGAATCTGGTCAATATACTCTTTTCTTGTTTAACCTCAGGAGTGACTCAGGGTTCATGAGGATTTGTGAGCTTGTTTTGCAGAAGAAAGAGAATGCCTTTGGGGAGGTTTCAGTCACAAGATGACCAGCCCCCAGCTGCTGTTGATGCCCAGAATTCAGATTGCCCAGTGGCTTCTCTGGAGTGATAGAGTACCGCTTTGTGTCTCTGAAACTCCTCCTGCCAAGCCCCTTAGCTCTATAAAACCCTCCTGCTTTCTTCTCTTGTTAAGGCAGATTTGAGAGAACCCATCCTCTTGCCTTCTTGTTTTGGCCAATTTGAATAAAACCTTTCTCCATCTCCAAGCACTGAAGGCTCAGTGATTGGTTTACTGCACATTGGGCACATGAACTTGAGATTAAGAGGTTTGGTATCAACAGGATCATTGCTGAAAGCAGGCCAGGGTGACAAAATGTCGTGGGTGGGGGATAAAGAATTTGATTAGCTATCAAGGGTGGGGGATTTTCTGATAAACTGACTCAGCAGGATTCTTGCTAAAACTGACTAAAGGACAGAGCCCAAGGTCGGGGCCTAGTCAGAAAGAGGATTCAGAGAAAATTGACTCAAGTTTGGTCAAGGAGAGAGTCTTTGTCATATCCATCCTATTTCTTTGCAGTCACATATTTCACTCATTCTTTTATCAAACATGAAGTGAGTGAGACAACAACAATAATAAGAACAAATGTAAGCACTCTGGCAGTGCAAAAATTTGCCTCATTAGGTTTAGAATATATGATTCCATGATTGAGTTACTACCATCACTTGACTTAGTTATTGAAATTAAGATGTAGCACAACTCACAACGTCTTTTGAGTGAAAGAATGTGTGGACTTTCTAGACGTGCACTGTTCGGTACTGTGGCCAGTAGCCACTTGACCACTTGACATGTGGCTAGTCCAAACTGAGATATGCTATAAATGTAAAATACACACTGGCTTTCAAAGACTTGAAAGTATGACCAAACATCAAACAATACTGCAACTCCAAGATTACAAACATGGCAAGTAATCTACAACTGATGGGAGTGAGACCAAATATGGGAGAGGTCAACCTGAAAGTTCATGACATCAGAAAGACCATGGGGGAGAAATACTTATAATCCTGGAGCAAGTGGGCTAAGGCCAGTTAGGGTGACTTTTTTGTGTGATTCTGTATCTGGACAATGAGAATTCACTGTGGACAACATCTGTGTGCCTCTCATTTTCAGAGGAAAATTATCAAAATGTGTACAGACCACAGCCATAGGTTAATGATATTTGAAATGTACTCAGACTTACCCCAGTCCAGCAAAGTGCATCCTTTTATGGTTTAGCTCTCAATTTTGCTGTTTGGCTCCTCCCATTCTTGAAATCCCAACACACATCCCACCCCTTGCCTGAGGACTGTGAACTAATTACCTCATTATCAAAGGCCAAAGTGATTCATTCAAAACACCTTAATTTTGACTGGCTACAGTGCCAGGCACTGTTCTAGGTGCTGGTGACACAGCAGTGAACAAAATAGGCAAAGATCCTGCCCTTATGGAGCCCATATATCAGTGGTCTCACTCTTCTGAATTTTCTTACTCTTTCTTCCATTTATCGGGCTACTCTGTTTTTTTAGTTATCTTTCCATGTATGTATGTATGTAGTATTATGGTGTTTAGAGGAAAATCCTTTCCTGGTCAATATTAATAAACTTATTATGGATGTTGTTTAGAATTTCAATTTTGTCTTGGAGATATCTCAGGTGATCACCTTGAAGTTGGTTCTCCTAAGAATTCCCTTGGAGGACTGGTTCAACTTTCTGAGGCAGGAACTTTCCCAAAGAGGGCAGTAACATGAAAGGTGACAAAACTGACATTCTTGCATTAAGAAAAAGGATTACAATGCCTTAAACACAGATACGCCGTTCAGCTGCCAAAAAGCCCACAAGGCTGCCAAATGCATATGGCCAACTAATGGGACCTGTCAGCTCAGGGGCTAACATCCTGAAGAGCAATGGGTAATTCGTGTAGTTAATGACTCTCCTTGATGGTGACCTTGACAATGGCCCTAATTCATTTATTATAATGATATATATATTTGATATATATATTATAATGATATATATATATAATATTTGTACAATTATTCAGTAATTGTTAAAATTAGGAAAATTGCACTGGGCTCTTATCTGTGATGCAATCAAGGACATTGTTGTTCTGTTAAAATTTTGTGGCTCCTGATTGAGGAATCAGCTAATGAACAATTCTATATTAGTGTCAAAGTAATGGGATAAAAATGTAACAAACAATTTGTTTGTACTGCTGGGAGTAAGCTAAATTGTGATTAATGAGCCAGCTGGGCACTGGTAACTGCTTTTATTTACAGCATAATAGAGATATTAGAAGGTGTGGGTAAAAGACTTCTGAGGACACTGATGATTTATTTATTGAATTACATCTTGACTTAGGTATAAATTGCAATTTGTGCTTGGTGATAAGATTTCTGATATTTACTTTCTCCCTTCTTGGGCAAGTCAACAGGGTTAAAAAGTAACTAGAATGAGTCCATTGTTTTTCGTAAATGTTTATGGAGCTATAAAACTTTCAAGTTTTCTTTACTAGACAGGATTAGATATATCTGGGGAAAAGTTAGAATGATTTGCATTGTTAAAAGAGTACAAAATGAGAAATGTCAGTTTGAAGAAAGCTCATTTTTATAACCAACAGATTGACTAGGCTAGAGATTAATGAGTGCTGTGCTCAGGATGAAAAAGTAATAAAATCAATGACTGGTAAAACTTGTTCCATAATTCTACTCCTCTGTTCCAAAGATTATCTTCTTCAGCACAAGGCACTTCCCATAATTGCATTCAGAAAATCAGTGAACAGAACTGGGCTGTTAGCGTAGCTTTCAAGTTCCCAAGCACTCCACACAGCAACCCTGTTGTCCTCCAGTAACTAACCACGTTCTTGGAATCTGCTTGTTGCCACGAGAGGGAGGGACCACTCAGGACCCGCTCTTCTTCCACCATCTCAGGCTCGCTTCCTCCACTCTTACCTCATGCTTAACAACTTGGCCATGCCAGATAATTTCACCAATTTTCAGCAGCCAGAAACCACCACTAGATTAGAAAGTAGCCAGCAAACAGAAAGAAGAGGGGTCTTCCACCCCTCACCTCAGGGCCAGCCTTATGAGCTCACTAGGACCCTGCAGTCCTTTTACAGAATCAGACACTTCCAACCCTGTAGGCACTTGGTGGGGTTGCACAGTGCCTGAAGAAGACAGAGTAGGAATGGGACAGTGAAAGAGAACAGTGGGTTTCAGCTTCAGGGGAACAGAGCTCACATCTATTTTTATTTCTATTTTTATCTCACCACTGCAAACCCAGGTCACAGCACAGTGCCTGGAACAGAGTAGAGTATGCTCTCCAAAACTGATGACTGTTGGGCCCCAAGTGTCACAGCTGCCTGTACTTTCCTCACACTGTGCTGCAGCAAGGCCCACTGGACTTAATGCAACAAAGAATCATACCATTAGATTAAAGACAGTGAGACACAGGGCCAAGATTCCATCAGTCATATTGTGTGTAGGACCTGTGGTCTTACCAGTGACTAGGTGTTTGCTTCTCTTATTAAGAGGATAACTCCTCAGATCTCCCTCTTCAACTCTTTGAACCTATGTCTGGAGTCCAGCACCAGCACTCCATTTACAATCATAATGAATTTCTTAGTATTACAGAAAAAATCTCATCAGAAACAAAAGTCATATTTACTAATATTACCCATCTCCTTTGTTTAAAATTCAGTGCATTCTCTCTTTCTCTCTCTCTCTCCCTCCCTCACACATACATTCACAAAATCAAAAATGGTAACAAGACATTTCTCACTCTAATTGCACAACAGTCATTCTCTATGCCTGCTGCTGCTCCCCCACCACACTACTCCCTACCCCACCCCCACCATGTTCTGTGATCAAAGCAGAACCGTGATGGCATCTTCTGCCCTCCCTCCGCAAGTCTGTCAACAGCACACTCTTCCCCATGCCTCCACTCTCAGGCCCTGGCTGGATTTCCCGTGGTGGTCTCCCCTCTCTTAGAGCTTCTCCACTCTCCTCAAGGGGAAATAAACCATTACTTCTCACTAATGGTTGTCATGCTCCTTGTGTATTGTGATGATCAGCCCAATTAACAGATTGGGAACCAAAGGACCTGCGTCTGGTTATGGATAAAACAAACTAACTGTGGAACTTGGGACACATGACACCATCACATGAGGGTAGAGTTTAGATGGTTAAGAAATTGCCTGAGGTCTCACGCCTGGTTAGCAACAGAAGAGAAGATATGCCAGATTTCCTAGCTCCCAGGAGAGTACTCTAATTCACATGACAGCACCATACTTCTCAGGCTTTGGGATGGCACTTTTCCAACCCTAAATTCTTGATTCTATGCAATATGGATAGATGATAGATGTTCATTTCAGAATCACCTCTGCCTGGAAGCAATGGTTGGCAGAGGACTCCCAAATATCTTCCCTTCAGGGTTGTCCCTGCCTCATACTCAAAACTGTGGAAGATGTGGGACTTTCCCTTTAGCCTCTAGCACTAACATCCCACTTGGACTGCAGAGGTACTTTTTTATACCCTCTCATCTTACATTCCCAGCATCACAGTGTGACCACTCCAGGATTCACTCCATGGTTTTTCTCCTTCACTGATTGTTATGACTGAATCATGGACCCCAATGTGTTGAAGTCCTAATTCCCAATGTGACTATATTTTGAGATAGGGCCTATATGGAGATAATAAGGGTTAAACCAGGTTATAAGGGTAGGGCCCTAATCTGATAGGACTGGTGTCCTTACAAGAAAGGGAAGAGACACTAGAGCTCTCTCTCCCCACCCTCTCCCTCTGAGGGCCCACAGAGAAGAAGCCATCTAAGGACACAGTGAAAAGACAGCTGTCTACAAGCAGGAAGAGAGGCCTCACCAGAAACCAACCCTGCTGGCACCTTGGACTTCCAGCCTCCAGCACTGTGAGAAAATAAATTTCTGTTGTCTAAGCTCCCCAGTGTGTGGTATTTTGTTATGTTAGCCTGGGTAGACATATACACTGATAAAGGCTTCTTCTAGTCTTTTGAGAAACTTGCACTGTTTTTTACACACTATGCTCCCTGCTTCTGGTGTCTAAACCTTGTCTCTGTAGCTGTCCCTTATACTTCAGCCAAAGAAGTCACAGACACTAGGAATGCTGGAATTGGATAAGATATCAGTAACTATCCAACTCAGCATCCTCAGCTATGAAGAATTAACACAAACACACACACCCTAAACGTGATTATCCAGCTGAATTACATTGGTGGTTCCTTGATACTCAAATCCAAATGCCGGCTCCCCTTTGGAGTAGTCCTTCACCATCTCCCTGTGGCCTACCCACCTCAGTGCAGTCCCGGGACACCCTTATACCTCAACTCCTGGAAGGCAACAACAAAAGTTCATGATGCCATTCCAGCTCTCATGTTTTATTCATTACCTCCTAAATCTAGTAATCCCATCCTCGTCTTCTTTCCAAAAAAAAATCCACCACTTCCTGGGAGACTTCCAGATGTTTCTCACCCCTACAATCTAGTAGACAACAATTTACTGGAATTGCTGAGTGAATATTGATGTCAATTTGTCACACTGTGTATGCTACCTAGTACCCTGTTCTCTGTTTTTACCAACCAGCGCTTTGACTTGTTGCAAAGGCCTCTGAAGGTCCATCACCTGTAATAGCTTGTAAGGAGCTGGAGGTAGATTTTGACTAGAGTCTATTGTGCAAATATCTGAAGCAGTGAGTCCTCTGACCAGTTAACGAGGCATGCACAACTCCAGAGGCTTTGATAGTCTTCTCTTCAAACTACACGTTCACTCTGAACAGTCATTCCCTCCCTGAGGGAAAGGATGGCCATCCAAAATCAGAGTGTGACCTCAGAAAGTTGCTGCTAGACTGTGCCCAAGTCTAGTCCTTGCCCTCACTGCTAAAAATCCTCCTATTCTGTGCACTAGCTTCCTCTCAAAATCCTAACTAACCCATAGAGGCAAAGGGGTAATTTTCTACATGACAACAAAAGTTCAAGGATATATATTTTGAAACAAATGATTTTGTATTCTATTGGCTTTGTTATTTTAATAAAATTATCTATAAGAGAGGCATTTAGAAAGAGATTTTTGTGTGTGTTTGTGAGGAAGATTAGCCCTGAGCTAACGTCTGTTGCCAATCCTCCTCTTTTTGGCTGAGGAAGATTGGCCCTGGGCTAACACCACTGCCATCTTACTCTACTTTATATGGGACGCTGCCACAGCATGGCTTGATAAGAGGTGTGTTGGATCCCATGCCCAGGATCCGAACCTGGGAAACCCAGGCCACCGAAGCAGAATGCGTGAACTTAACCGCTACACCACCGGGCTGGCCCCTAGAAAGAGCTTTTGATTTACCAGTTTAAGTTTGAACTTATTCTAAGTTGGTCATTTATTCTCTCCCCTTCCTCCAGTGAATTTTTTTCATGTTCTACTTTCATATGAGAATAATCACGGAAAAATCAAAGAGAATAATCAAAGAAATTCCATGTCTGAATGGGAAATTTGATAACATTTTCTCTTCTCTTCATTTTCCATTAATGATTGTTCATTAACAATTAGTTTAAATAGCATAATTCCAAGAGAATGTTCATGTGCAAAGCAATGTACTTTGATTTTTCTGCTCTTAGATTAACAACAAAGCTTTTGAAAAAATAGAGAGAGCATAAGTTAGTGCGCAGTTTTCAAATTCGACCATAATTAAACCTACATAAATCATATATATGTACATGGAGTCTAGAAAGGAAACAGCAATTACTCCTAACAAGAGTTTGATTTGTTTGCAGAATGTTAGGAGAATTTTACCTTTTCTAGAGTTCTGTTAATGTGGATATAGTATCTGTAAAATAAAAATGCATTTAGATTTATTAAATCTAAAATCAGTGTTTCTGCTTGATATCTATAGAGAAGTGGAAGCTTGTGGGTGGGGGTGTGTGCAGTAGGTTATATTACCAAACTCTTGTACAGCAGAATACCATCTGTTCAGGGACGAGGCATTCTTTCACCGTTTGTGCTTTCTTTCCCACTCTAGGAAGTGTACTAACAAATTGCAAAGATGAAATCCTAAACTCAGGCTTTCATAGAACAGTTTCTGGAAAAGACTATCATTGTAGATCACAAGATAAGAGGGACCCTAAGGAACACAGGGTTTAAAACTACTCGATATTTATGGAGGTGCTTGAAGTTCTTCTACCAAGCAAGGGTGAGTTTGGGTATCAAGGAACCACCAATGTAATTCAGAGGATAATCACGTTTGTAGTGTGTGTGTGTGGTGTATGTGTGTGTGTGTTTGTGAATTCTTCATAGCTGAGCTGTTTGTACTCTCTCACTCTACTAGCCTGTAAAAAAAAATTTTCCATGGTCAAGTTTGAGCTAAACGAACCTGTCCACCAACATTTGAAATTATGTATTTCTAGCTATCAGTGTTAGTAATACTAATTACTAATAGCTAATTAGTTAGCTAGTAGTATTTTTTTAATTGTATCTTTCATGAACTGGCCAAAAATACTAGTTTTGCTGGGCAGTTTTCTTATCTGTTGAAAGAGAAGGGGAAAATGGAAACCACAAAAGGAAGGTTAAATTTTGCAATAGATAAAGTCTGCTTCTACACTGCACTGAGCTGAGTCTGGCAGAGCTTGCTTAATAACTTAGGGAGCTGCCTGCTGTTGTGAAAGCAAATGCACAGCTATCTGGAGTGAGGATGGTGAATATGTTATGAATATTTTATTCAATCTGAGTGTGCTGTAATTAAAAATTGGAATGCAGTATGTGAACCCAGTACTCCAAAGGTTTTACATGTCATAATTATTTAATCTTTTTTTACCTAAGACCAAACAATATCTTTATTTTTTGTGTACTCTGCTACTTGCCCAAAGAAGGCTGAAAATCACACCTCTATCAATGAAGTGCTTATGTGCTAAAAACAACAGACCCTCAAATTTCTTGATTAAAAAAGTAAATATTCAAATTTTAAATTATGCCCATTAACAACAGGGGAGTTCAGGGCACAGATAGGAGTTAATCTAATAATTGCACTTGATCAGTGTTCCAGTTTACTTTATTTTTTAATGGATGGTGTTAACAGAATTATGAGAGTTCTTACATAGAATATGGATGATCAGCATGACTCTCCAGTGCCTTGCTCTACTAAGATATAAAAGTGTACAAACACCAATTTTCAAATGATTACCTCCAGCAAATGCTTATGTTTAACATAATGTTAATTTTAAAAACTGATTTATATGCAATACAAAGAACAGATGGTTTGTCATTTCTGTAGCAAAGTTATTACTGGTGTTGTTTTTCATTCATTTTTGAGAGTCCTAGTGAAGATGTTTGGTTCCCTTTTAAGTACTGAAAAAAAGATACTAAAAAAAATTTTGAGAGAACTCCTTGGTCACTCTTTCCTACCATCCCCATTTGCTGAGGAAAGGGGGTTGAGAACCTGGAAGAAGGGGACCACGGGAAACTGAAAGGGTAACTAGCTGACATATTAGAACAGGAAGTCTCACCAAAATCCAGCATTTCAGGAAGAAGAAAATGGGATCTCTGCTTCCAGCTGGGAGCAGAAAGCATGGGAGCCTGGGTAAGAGAAACAAGCAAAATCCCAATGATTATCAGGCTCAGGAGGGATGGGGGCCTCAACTAGCCACGAGGCTACAAATCTTGTCTCTTCCCACTTTCATTAAAAAATTAATTATTTAATTAATTAAACCTTATAGTACCCTCCTCCTCATCTCACTTCCCCCTGCAAAGAGAGTGAAAAATACTGCAAAGAGAGTGAAAAATAGGGAATCTCAGGTCCAAAAAAATGAGTGAGACATAAACCAATAATCACAAACATTTCAGGAAAGCCAAACCACGCACAAAAGAACAACTTTAATATTTTTTTTCTCTTTTTTTTAAGAGGGAATTTGCACCTGAGGAAACTTTTTTTTTTTAAAGTGACCAGGAGATTAAAAATCAGTATAATTTAAATAAGCATAGGAATAAGCAACACTATCACATCCTGAAATGAGAGCAAGAACTTATGAAAAGAATTAACCACAGATCTTGGAAATACAAACAGCTACTGAAATAAAAAGAAACATTTCAAGAGATGGGCTGAATAGCAGAATGGGCACTGCTGAAAACCAAACCAGAGCTGGAATATCAAGCCAAGGAATTCTCCCAGAAAGCAACACAAAGGATAAAAAGATAAAAGCTATGAACGGCAGGTAAAGAATCATGGAGGACAGATCTAAAAGTTTCAGCACAGGTCCACAGACATCCCATTGATTTGGCTGTCATCTTTCCTGCTTATCTTCTTAGCCAAAATTAAAGCGCCTTAGCGGTTGGGCTGTTTCCCAGAGTTATTGTTGGCTTCCGGCTAGTAGTGCTGGTTTGGGCCCAGTTACCAACCTCCCCTGGTATTCCCCTACAAGCACCTGTAACTTCCTGTGCCTGAGACAGGCTCCTGAGGAAACCCAGGACCACCAGACCTTCAGTGCAACCCAGTCCCCTCCCCAGCCAACACTTCGGCACACGCTGCCCACCGAGCGCCGGTCCGAGGTGACGTTCTCGGACGGTGAGTGACTTCGGGGTCAGAGGATCAGACGCCTATTCAGCGATGAGAAATCTCCCGAGCTCTTGGAAGCCGCGTAGGGAGGCCGAGATGCTAAGCGCCAAGACATTATTTGCATCACGGCCCCGCCCCTCCACCCAGGCCACGCCCCTTCGACCGGGCCACCTATCTCCGAGCGCGGGGCCTTGTGGGAGTTGTGGTCTCGCGCGGCTAAGAGGGCGCCTCCGGCCGGAAGGCGGGGCTCGCGGTCGAGGGAACCCGGGAACTACAACTGCAGAGACCGCTCCGCCTCGCCGGGGCCTTGGGCTGCGTGGCGGCCAATGAGGCGGGCCCACACGGGCCTCCAAAACAAGAGGAGGGCGGGCGGGTGGAGCGGTGCGCCCTCCCCTCCCGCCGGCCGCGATTGCTGCGCCCCCTCCCCAGGAACTTGGCATCCTTCTTTACAGGCTCTAAGTACACCCATTCTCCCAGCCCGTTCCTGCGCAGCCCTGAGGGCCCAGGATTTGGCCCGGACTTTCCGAAAATAGGGCTCTCCTCCTCTCATTCGTCTTTCTGTAGCCTCTTACCTACAGGCTCTGACAAATGACACTTGGCTTTTTAGGTTTCTGGCATAAACAGAGGCCGCTTTCAGAAAGCTGGCACCCTGCGTGGCCCACATTTGCAAACACAAAGACCAAGACCGACCCACAAGTTGCTTTGCTCACGCTACTGCCCAGTGAAGCTGCAACGCATTAACCTGTGTGGAAGGTGCCTGCCTTTTCTCCAGTCCTTCTCTTGATAAAATTCCTGAATGAACCCGTTTCAAGTTTGGATTCTGGTAAAGTATTACAGTCACAAGTGCTGGTTGCCTAGAGATTTCTACTGATTTTGGCTAGTGTATTAAAAAAGAGCCCGGAAGTTCCTCTTGTGTCGGCCCAATAAATAATTGATTTTAACCAGACTGTATGAGAGGAAAAAACCTTTTCCTTTTACCCAACTAGGTTCTCCAGTTGAGGGCCTTGGAAATTAAACTAACAAAAGACATTAAGACGCATGGGAATTTCACAGTGAAATGATAGTCAAGATGGCGGCCAAATGATTGAGGCTTATGTACCATCTTAGGCTAAACAAAGGAAAAGAGATTTGGGGCTTCTGCGAGGAGGAGGCAAGTTAGAGGAAGGGGAGGGGAGGAAATGTATAATAAATAAAGGTTGTCTTGATATGCAGATAAGAGTCTCAGATGGTAAGAGCTGTCTCTGAGAGTAGCTTTCTTCCAGGTACTGAGACACCTTTACAAATGGAAATTTCCTTTTCAAAAGGGGAAATTTATACTCTATTTTAGTCAGTGAGGGGGAGGTAAAGAACTTTTCCTGCATCTACTTGTTCTCAGTCGCCTTTAGCTCATAACCCTTATGCCGAATAGGCATATTTTGGGGTGAGGGTACGCTGATACCCTTCAAGACATTGATAAAAGAGCTGGCAGCTGCTGTGGTAGAAGTTCACAGAGAAGATGGTCAGTAATAATGACACTAAGAGTAGTGAATTTACAGAGATCACACACATACCACATGGCCAGTCCTTTATTTGGATTGTCACAGGACTCTTCACAATAAGTCTATGAAGCAGGCATGATCAATTATGCCGGTCCATTAGTAACTCTGTTACTAAATGTTAGAGTTGAGCTGTGAATTGAGGCAGTCTAACTTCAGAGCCCAGGGTTGTTACCTCCCACCTACCACAGACCTAGGATCTGTTTCAGCTCTGTGGAAAAAAACTGTGACCTTGGGCCAACTGTTCATCTCTTGGCCTCCCTTATCTCATCTCTGTCTGCACACAGCTATGTTAGGTGGTGGTAAAAACCATTCTCACTCTGAGATTGTGGGACTACTGAGCACCCAGTATGTGTGAGACACTTGCTGACACAAAGAGATGTTGGACTAAGAAATTAGTGACTTCATGGGTTGTCGTTGAAAATGGAGACTATTTTTGGTAAAGTTACCTAAATGTGTAATACTTTAAGTGCCTGTTAAATGAGGTGGTATC
The DNA here is from genome assembly GCF_020826845.1 of Diceros bicornis minor. NCBI lineage: Eukaryota > Metazoa > Chordata > Mammalia > Perissodactyla > Rhinocerotidae > Diceros > Diceros bicornis. The sequence goes on along the minus strand of NC_080745.1, from coordinate 20,289,399 downwards.
TTATCCTCACTTGGCTTTTCTGCCTTTTACCCAGAGAACAGGCACCAGATGATCAGCTTTTGGTGTTGGTTAGCAAAATGTCAGGCTCTTTCCTTTGGAGATCATTGGTTCTTTTGTAGCTGGTGTGGGAGATCAGAATTGGCCACCCCAAAATGTGTTTCTTTGCTTTGATTATTTTGGGGGAAACTTTGACCTTCTCCCTAACTGCCTAAAAGAATTTAAGATAGAAGTCCTGTTCCAGGAAGGAGCTAATACCATAACTATAGTATGATGTAAAATAGGTGTGATAGATGGCCCAGGAAACACTTGTTTATCAAACATTTGCATTTCCATCTCCGTGTAAATTGCCTTCCTCTTCTTTGAAGCCCCAAACCACTACCTCCAACATTCTCCTTTGTCTTGAGCTGAAGGTGGTATTTAAGGTGGCAGTTTTGGCCATTCTGGCGAGTTACTCACTTTTCCTGGGTTTTTCCTCTGTATACATGTTATAAAACTTTGTTTCATTTTCTGTTATTCTGTCTAATGTCAATTTAATTCTTAGATCAGCCAGAAGGACCTAGAGTCAGGGTAGAGGAATTGTCTTCTTCCCCTACACTGGAAACGTTCTTTCCTCTTCTGCTCTCAGTGTTGGGAGGCTTAAAGATTCTAAGATGTTGGTAATCCTATTTTACAAGGCTGTTATTTTTCCCCTTTGAAGACTAACTCTCAATCCTTTAGATACTTAAAACCCTAGATACAGAACAGTTTATTCCTATAATGTTCTGACCTCAAGTGCCAAGTAGGTTTTGCAGCACTAACCCAGAAAATAAATCCTGGATTGTGCACAAATGACTCACAAACATTAAAATGCCATGAGAAACCCAGGCATTTTTAGGAGAAAATGTCAAAATGAGAGAAAAGACTCTAGGAATATAGAATATAGAATATAGGAGGCCAAATACACTCAGGTTCAAATCCCAGCATCTTCACTTTTTGGCTTTGTGACCTTGGACAAATTAATTAACTTCTCTAAGCCTTAATTTCCCCATCCATAAAATTACAATACCTCATAGAGTTATTTTACAGACTAAGTGAAAAACAATACGATACACATTTAGTGTATTACACTTTGTGAAATAGGTGGCCCATAATGACTGCTGCGTAAGTAGCTGTTATTATTATCATTATTACTTTATTACTATTGTTGTCATCAACTTTTATGTTTTTCAAAGCACTTTCACTCATTTTATCAATTTGTTCCCTTTCAACCACTTTTTTATTCTAGATTAAGACATGCTCAGACCATTACTAGCTTTAAAAATGTGTGTATGTATGTTAGACTCGCTCAGTTCTCTCCAATCTCCCTTCTTAGATGTTTTGCTAATGAATCTGGTGCAAGGTCAGCACTTATCTTAGACTTCCCATTCACTTATTCTCTTCTTGACCTCATCTAATGTTGCTCCTACCTTCATCACAGAAAATCCAATGAAAAGTGCTAAGGCTCTCATCTGTGGACTTTTGTTATGCCGAACTCTTACAAATCATGGTGTTTTATGCTGATAAAAAGACTCATCAGCACTTGTAGCTCCTCATTAGACTCCTGAGCCTGGCTTTCAGATCCTTTGAGGTTTGGAATTCTTACTTGACCAATCAGCAAAGAGTAGCCTCCTCCAAGAGAAGATAGATTGATAAGAACAAGACTGCCCTTTATGTCATTGCATGCAGCAATTATATTTATTGGGTACTCTGGCCTAGCCCTGAGAACAGCCTATGACAGTGGTTCTCAAAGTCTGAGCCATGGACCCATGGGGGTCTCCAGGCCTTTTTTCAGGGGAGTCTGTGAGGTCAAAACCATTTTCATAGTATACCAAGGTATTATTTGTCTTTTTGACTGTGGTGACGTCTGTGCTATGGTGCAAAAGCAATGGTGAGTAAAACAGGTGAGGCCATGGCAAGAATGAAAGCAGTGGGTTTAAACAATAGAAGCAGTCATATTTTCCACGACCACATACTCAGAGTTTTTTGTTTTTTGTTTTTTTTAATACCAGTTTTAAGAATGTCTTTGAGGGAGCAATAAAAATTATTGATTTTATTAAATCTTAATCCTAGAGTACATGTCTTTTTAATACTCTGTGTTACAAAATAGGAAGTATGCATAAAGTACTTCTATACATGCTCAAGTATGACAGTTATCTCAATGAAAAGCACTTGTCTGATTAGGTTATGAGCTGAATTAGCAGCTTTTTTTAGGGAACACCAATTTTACTTGAAACAACAATTGACAAACTACATACTTGGGTAATTGGCAGACATTTTCTCAAAAAGGAATGAAGTAAACCTATCACTTCAAGGAAAACCATTGAAAGTGTTTGTTACCAGTTATAAAATTGGAGCTTACAAGCAAATATTAGACTTAGAAATATTAGAAATATTAGAAAAGTTGTGTCTGCCACTGTGAGCTTGACAGTTTCCCAACCCTGTAAACACTTTTCTGATGAGATTGGTAGTGATATTAATGAATTTGATTTTTTGATATCGTATTAATGAAATGTGTCAAGATTTGGAAGATCTGCATAAGTCAGCACTCCAATATTTTCTAAATGACCAATGCATGATGTTACAAAATCAAGCATGGGTAAAAAATGCTTCAAAGTGCTATGTAGACTAATGGATCTTAATGTAACATAGCACAAAAATTCGTTGATTTGTTTTCAGATGTCACACTGCAGCTAACCTTTAAGAAACCACTACTTGTCAAGTTTTAGTCTGGTATCAAAGAAGAATATTCACAACTGTTTGAAAATGCTGTTAAAATAACCTTTCCTTTTCCTACCATATACCTATGTCAAGCTGGGTTTTCTTCACATACGTCAATCAAAACGGTGTATCACAACAGATTGAATACAGAGGCAAATATGAGAACTCTGCTGTCTTCTCTTAAGCCAGGCACAAAGAGATTTGCAAATATGTAAAACATTGCTACAATTCTGACTACTTCTTTTGTTTTGGAAAAAGTAGTTGTCTTTCATAAAATACATATTATTTATGTTAACATGCAAGGAATATGTTTTTTATATTTTTAAATGAACTAATACATGGCTCCAAGCACAGTTGTGAAGAAGGTAAACTTGATCTTAAAATTCTCCACCACTCCTTTGGAACCTTTTTATCAGACCAGGATCTCTTTCCTGACATCATCTCACCCTCACCCCTCTAGCTACTTGGTCCCCTCTGGCTACACACTATCCTTTTTAACCACTCAAAAATTCTTCCCCAAAATAAACGCACATCACTCTAGAAGGCCATTCTAGAGAGGCACACTCTCTCAGTGAAGCCATCAGGCCTGGGGTTTTCTATGTGGAAAGGTATTTATGTACAAATTCAATTTCTTTAATAGATATAGAGCTTTTCACATTATCTATTTCTTCTGGAGTGAGCTTTGGTAATTTGTATCTTTCAAAGAATTTGTCCATTTCATCTAAATTGTTGAATTATTGGCATAAAATTGTTCATATTTTCCTTTTAATATACATAGAATCTGTAGTGATGTCACCTCTCTCATTCCTGATATTGGCAATTTGTGTCTTCAGAGAGAAGAGATTTTTTTCTGGTTATTCTGGCTACACGTTTATCAATTTTATTGATCTTATCAAAGAACCAGCTTTTAGTTTCTTTGATTTTCTCTATTATTTTTCTCTTCCATTTCATTAATTTCCATTCTGATCTTTATTATTTCCTTTTTTCAGCTTACTTTTCATTTTATTTGCTTCTTTTTTTTTTTAGTTCTTAAGGAAAATGAAGTCTTTGATTTGAGACATTCTTCTTTTCTGATATAGATATCAGTGCTATAAATTTCTCCCTAAAAACTGCTTTAATGGCATCCCACAAATTCTAAAATTCTAATATGTTGTGTTTTCAGTTTAATTTAGTTCAAAATACTTTATAATTTCCCCCCTTGGATATCTCTTTTGTCCCTTAGGTTATTTGGGAGTGTGTTATTTAGTTTCTAAATATTTTGGGATTTTCCAGAGATGTTTCTATTATTGATTTCTAATTTAATTCCATTATTGTCAAAGAACCTACTTCAAATGACTTGAATCCTTTTAAATTTATTGAGACTTGTTTTATGGTACACAATATGATGCATCAGGAAAAATGTTCTGTGCAGATTTGAGAAGAACCTGTATTCTGCTGTTATTGGGTGCAGAGTTCTATAAATGTCAGTTAGGTCAAGATGGTTAATAGTGTTGTTCCAGTCTGCTATATCATTGCTAATCATACTGCCTACTTGTTCTATCAATTAGTCTTTAACTTATCACAGTCTACCTTCAAGTGATATTATTACCATTTCATGTATAATATAAAAACTTTACAATAATATATTTCCATTTCTTTCCTCCTCACCTGCATGCCAGGAGATCTTGTTGTCATGCATTTTATTCATACATATGTCATAAATTGCAATATATTGTTGTAAATTTTGTTTAAGCAGTCAATTATCTTTTAAAAGAATTTAAATCATAAAGAAAACATCTTATATATTTACCCATGTAGTTGCCATTTCCAGTGCTCTTCATTCTTTGTGTAGATCCAGATTTCCATGGGTAATTGCTTTCCTTCGATCTAAAGGATTTCTTTTAACATGTCTCAGAGTGTGGGTCTGCTGCTACTGATTTCTTTCAGCTTTTTGTATGACTGAAAATATGTTTATTTCACCTTCATTTTTCTTTTTTCTCTCTCTTTTTTTTTTTTTCTTTGTGAGGAAGATCAGCCCTGAGCTAACATCCATGCTAATCCTCCTCTTTTTGCTGAGGAAGACTGGCTCTGAGCTAACATCTATTGCCAATCCTCCTCCTTTTTTTTTTCCCCCAAAGCCCCAGTAGATAGTTGTACGTCATAGTTGCACATCCTTCTAGTTGCTGTATGTGGGACGTGGCCTCAGCACGGCCAGAGAAGCAGTGCGTCGGTGCGCGCCCGGGATCCGAATCCGGGCTGCCAGTAGCGGAGCGCGCGCACTTAACCACTAAGCCACGGGGGCCGGCCCTCACCTTCATTTTTGAAAGATATTTTGCCAAGTATAGAATCCTAGGTTGATAGGTTTTTGCTTGTTGTTGTTTCAGTACATGAAAGATACTGTTCCAGTTTCCTGCTTGCATTGTTTCCTATGAGAAATCTGATGTAATCCTTATTTTTGTTCCTCTGTATGTTACATCTATTTTTTCTGGCTACCTTTTTTTCCTAATTAATAGACTTTATTTTTTAGAGCAGTTTTAGGTTTACAGAAAAATTGAGCAGAAAGTACAGAGTTCTGTCAAACTCCCTTCCCCCACCAGCACGCCTACACAGTTTTTTCTTTTATTAACATCTTGCATTAGTATGGTACATCTGTTACAACTTTTTAAACCAGTAACATAGTTGTTTATTATCATTATCAAGTATTATGTACTGTACGTAATTGTATATGCTATACTTTCATATAACTGGTACCACAGTAAATTTGTTTACATCAGCATCACCACAAACACGTGACTAATGTCTTATGCTATGACATTACAATAGCTACGGTATCATTAGGTGATAAGAATTTTTCAGCTCCATTATAATCTTACGGGACCACCATTGTATATGTAGTCTGTTGTTGACTGAAACATTGTTATGCAGCACATGACTGTACATCTGACTTCTCTAAGCAAGAAGAGAGTGGAGTAAAATATTAAAATGTTGTGAGAAAAAAAGCACCAACCTAGAATTGTCTCCCTGTGAAACTACCCTTTAAAATTGAATGTGTGATAAACACTCTCACAGACAAGCAAAAATTGAAAGAATTTGCTGCCAGTAGACCTGCCTTGAAAGAAATGCCAAAAGAAGTTTTTTATTTTTATTTATTTATTTATTTTGTTAACATCACATTGGTTTGTAACATTATATAAATTTTGGGTGTATATCATATTTCAACTTCTGTACAGATTGCATCATGTTCACCAAAAGTCTAGGTGCCATCCATCACTGTACACATCTGTTCCTTTTGTACTCCCCCCAACCCCTTCCCCTCCGGTAACCACCGGTCTGTTCTCTGTATCTGTGTGTTTGTTTATCTTCCATATGTGAGTGAAGTCATACAGTAATTGTCTTTCTCCATATGACTTATTTTGCCTAGCATAATACCCTCAAGGTCCAGCTGTGTTGTTGCAAGTGGCAAGATTTCATCTTTTTTGTGGCTGAGTAGTATTCCATTGTATATAGACCACATCTTCTTTATCCATTCATCCATGATGGGCACTTAGGTTGCTTCCAAGTCTTTGCTATTGTGAATAATGCTGCAGTGAACATAGGGGTGCATATATCTTTTCAAATTAGTGTTTTTGGATTCTTTGGATAAATACCCAGAAGAGGATAGCTGGATCATGTGGTATTTCTGTTTTTAATTCTTTGAGGAATGTCCATACTGTTTTCTATAGTGGCTGCATCAGTTTACATTCCCAATAGTAGTGTATGAGGGTTGCTTTTTCTCTACATCCTCTCCAACACTTGTCATTTCTTGTCTTTTTAATAATAGCCATTCTGACAGGCGTGAGGTGATATCTCATTGTAGCTTTGATTTGTATTTCCCTAATAATTAGTGATGTTGAGCATCTTTTCATGTGCCTGTTGCCCATCTGTATATCTTCTTTGGAAAAATGTCTGTTCATATCCTCTGCCCATTTTTTGATTGGGTTGTTTGTTTTTTGTTGTTGAGTTGTATGAGTTCTTTCTGTATTTTGGATATTAACTCCTTATCAGATATATGACTTGCAAATATCTTCTCCCAGTTGGTAGGTTGTCTTTTTGTTTTGTTGATGGTTTCCTTTGCTGTGCAGAATCTTTTTAGTTTGATGTAGTTCCATTTGTTTATTTTTTCTTTTGTTTCTCTTGCCTGAGGAGACATGATATTCAAAAAGATACTGCTAAGACCCATGTCAAAGAACATACTGCCTATGTTTTGTTCTAGGAGTTTTATGGTTTCAGGTCTTACATTCAACTCTTTAATCTATTTTGAGTTAATTTTTGTGTATGGTGTAAGATAATGGTCTACTTTCATTCTTTTGCATGTGGCTGTCCAATTTTCCCAGCACCACTTATTGAAGAGATTTTCCTTTCTCTATTGCATGTTCTTGGCTCCTTTGTCAAAGATTAGCTGTCCATAGATGTGTGGGTTTATTTCTGGGCTCTCGATTCTGTTCCATTGATCTGTGTGTCTGTTTTTCTGCCAGTACCATGCTGTTTTGATTACTGTAGTTTTGTAGTATATTTTGAAATAAGGAGTGTGATACCTCCAGCTTTGCTCTTTTTTCTCAGGATCACTTTGTCTATTCAGGGTCTTTTGTTGTTTCATATAAATTTTAGGATTCTTTCTTCTATTTCCAAGAAAAATGTCATTGGGATTCTGATTGGGATTGCATTGAATCTGTAGATTGCTTTAGGTAATATAGACATTTTAACTATGTTAATTCTTCCAATCCATGAGCACAGAATCTTTCCATTTCTGTATGTCTTCTTCAATTTCTTTCAACAATATTTTATAGTTGTCAGTGTACAGGTCTTTCACCTCCTTGGTTAAATTTATTCCTAGGTATTTTACTCTTTTTGTTGTGGTTGTAAATGGGATTGTATTCTTGATTTCTCTTTCTGCTAGTTCCTTATTAGTGTATAGAAATGCAACTGATTTTTGTATGTTGATTATTTTGTACCCTGCAACTTTACTGTATTTGTTAATTATTTCTATTAGTTTTTTTTTTCTTTTTTTAAGTCTTCGGGGTTTTCCATATATGGGATCATGTCATATGCAAATAGTGACAGTTTTATTTCTTCCTTTCCAATTTGGATCCCTTTTTTTTCTTTGTCTTGCCTAATTGTTCTGGCTAGGGCTTCCAATGCTATGTTGAATAAGAGTGATGAGAGTGGGCATCCTTTTCTTGTTCCTGTTCTTAGAGGAATAGCTTTCAGTTTTTCACCGTTGAGTTTGATGTTGGCTGTTGGTTTGTCATAAATGGCCTTTATTTTGTTGGGGTACTTTCCTTTTATATCCATTTTATTGAGAATTTTTATCATAAATGGATGTTAGATTTTGTCACATGCTTTCTCTGCATCCATTGAGATGATTGTGTGATTTTTATTTTTCATTTTGTTAATGTGGTGTATCACATTGATTTGCAGATGTTAAACCATCCTGCCTTCCTGGAATAAATCCCACTTGATTGTGGTGTATGATTCTTTTAATGTATTGTTGTATTTGATTTGCTAATATTTTGTGAGGATTTTTGCATCTATGTTCATCAGCGATATTGGCCTGTAATTTTCCTTCTTTGTGTTGTCCTTGTCTGGTTTTTGTATCAGGGTAATGTTGGCTTCATAAAATGAGTTAGGAAATGTCCTGCCCTCTTCATTTTTTTGGAAGAGTTTGAGAAGGATAGATATTGAATCTTCTTTGAATATTTAGTAGAATTCAGCAGAGAAGCCATCTAGTCCTGGACTTTTGTTTTTGGGGAGGTTTTTGATTACGATTTCAATCTCTTTACTGTGATTTGTCTATTTCTTCTTGATTCAATTTTGGGAGGTTGTATGATTCTAAGATTTTATCCATTTCTTCTAGGTTATCCAGGTTGTTGGCATATAGTTTTTCATAGTATTCTCTTATGATCCTTTGTATTTCTGTGGTATCTGTTGTAATTTCTCATCTTTCATTTCTGATTTTATTTGAGCCTTCTCTTTTTTTCTTAGTGAGTCTAGATAAGAGTTTGTCAATTTTGTTTGTTTTCAAAGAATCAGCTCTTTGTTTCATCAATCCTTTCTATTGTCTTTTTAGTCTCTATTTATCTTATTTCTGCTCTGATTTTTATTATTTCCTTTCTTCTACAGACTTCAGGCTTTGTTCTTCTTTCTAGTTCTTCCAGGTATAGTGTTAGATTGTTTATTTGAGACTTTTCTTGTTTCTTGAGGTAGGCCTATATTGCTTTATACTTCTCTCTTAGTACTGCTTTTGTTGCATCCCATAAGTTTTGGTATGTTGTATTTTCATTTTCATAAGTCTCCAAATATTTTTTTTTTTTTTTTTTTTTTGTGAGGAGATCAGCCCTGAGCTAACATCCGCCAATCCTCCTCTTTTTTTGCTGAGGAAGACGGCCCTGGGCTAACATCTGTGCCTATCTTCCTCCACTTTATATGGGACACCGCCACAGCATGGCTTACCAAGCAGTGCGTCGGTGCGCGCCCGGGATCCGAACCAGCGAACCCCGGGCCGCCGCAGCGGAGCGCGCGCACCCAACCGCTTGCGCCACCGGGCCAGCCCCCCAAATATTTTTTGATATCTCCTTTAATTTCTTCATGGATCCAACAGTTGTTAGTAGCATGTTGTTCAGCCTCTACATGTTTGTGACTTTTCCAGCTTTCTTCTTGTAGTTTATTTCTAGTTTCATGTAATTGTGTTTAGAAAAGATGCTTGATATGATTTCAATCTTCTTACATTTAAATTTAAGAAATTTCAGTAAATTTAAATTTAAATTTACTTGTTTTGTTTCCCAGCATCTTGTCTATCTTTGAGAATGTTCCATATGCACTTGAGAAGAGTGTATATTCTACTGCTGTTGGATGCAATGTTCTATATATATCTATTAAGTCCATCTGGTCTAGTGTTTCATTTAAGGCCAGTGTTTCCTTGTTAACTTTCTGTCTGGATGATCAATCCACTGATGTAAGTGGGGTGTTAAAGTCCCCCACTCTTATTGTGTTGTTGTCAATTTCTCCCTTTAAGTCTGTTAGTAGTTGCTTTATATACTTTGGTATTCCTATGTTAAGTGCTTATATATTAATAAGTGTTATGTCTTCTTGGTGGAATGTCTCTTTTATCATTATTAATGTCCATCTTTGTCTTCTGTTTTCTTTTTTGGCTTGAAGTCTGTTTTGTCTAATATTAAGTATGGCTATACCTGCTTTCTTTTGGTTGCCATTTGCTGGGAGTGTCATCTTCCGTCCCTTCACTCTGAGCCTATGTTTGTCTTTAGAGCTGGAATGGGTCTCCTGGAGGCAGCATATTGTTGGGTCTTGTTTTTTTAATACATTCAGCCACTCTTTGCCTTTTGATTGGTGAACTCAATCCATTTATATTTAGAGTGATTATTAATATATGAGGGCTTAATACTGCCATTTTATCTTTTGTTTAGTGGTTGTTCTATATTTCCATTGTTTCTTTTCCCTTGTATTTCTGTCTGCCATTTCAGTTTGGTGGTTCTCTGTGATGTGTTTCTCAGTTTCCTCTTTTTTTTTTGTTTTGTGACTCTGCTCTGATTTTTTGTTTTGTGGTTACTGTGAGGTTTGTATAAAAGATCTCATAGATGACATAGTCCTTTTTCTGCTGATAGCATCTTATCTCCATTTGCCTATGCAGGTTCTGTCCTTTTTCTCTTCCCCTTCTATGAGGAAAAAGAGTTTCCTCTTTTTTTTGTCACAAATTATCCCTTTTTGTATTGTGAATTTGTTACCAAATTGAAGTGATTATAGTTATTTTTAATGCTTTCTTTCCCTTTAGCCTTTATGTTGTAATTATTTACTACCCATTCTGATATAGAGTTTCAATTTTCTGATTTTGTCTATTTATCACCTTACTCAAAGCTTTGTATACCTTTGCCTTTTTGTTTCAGGTAAGAGGGCTCCTTGCAAGACAGGTCCAGTAGCAATGAACTCCCTCAGCTTTTGCCTGTCTGTGAAAGCCTTCATTTCTCCTTCATATCTGAAAGATAACTTTGCTGAATAGAGTATTCTTTGCTTACAGTTTTTATCTTTCAATATTTTGAATAAATCATGCCACTCTCTCCTGGCCTGTTGAGTTTCTGCTGAGAAATCCACTGATAGCCTAATGGAGGTTCCTTTGTAAGTTATTTTCTTCTCTCTGGTCATCCTTAACATTCTTTCTTTGTCATTCACTTTTGACAGTTTTAATATAATGTCCTTCGAGAAGGTCTTTTGGGGTTGAGATAATTAAGGGTTCTATTAGCTTCATGTACTTATATATCCAGTTTCTTCTGCAGGTTTGGGAAGTTCTCAGCTATTATTTCTTTAAATAAGCTCTCTGCTTTTCTCTCCCTCTCTTTTCCTTCTGGGATACTCATTATCCTTATATTGCATTTCCTAATTGACTTGGATATTTTTGTAGAATTTCTTCTCTTTTTAAAAATCTTAGTTCTCTCTGCCTTCCACCTGAATCATTTCTAGATTTCTATCTTTAAGCTTGCTAATTGTCTCTTTTATATGGTCTGCTGTATTCCAGTGCTTTCTACTTTATTATTCATCTCATTTATTATGTTCTTCAGCTCCAGAATTTCTGTTTGTTTCTTTTCAGAGTTTTAATCTCTTTGTTGAGGTATTCCTTCTGTTCATTAATTTTATTCCTGAGCTCATTGAACTATCTTTCTGAGTTTTCTTGTAACTCACTGAGTTTCTTCATGATGGCTATTTTTAATTCTCTGTCAATTAGATGGCAATCTTCCATGACTTCAAGTTTGGTTTCTGGAGAGTTGTCATTTTCTTTTTGTTTTACTGTGTTAACTATAGTTTTTCATGGTGTTGATGAGTTGTGCCTCTGCTGGTACAAACACCTTTGTTATTTGCACAAGTCTTTGTTTACTTTGATTCTGAGCTGCTTCTAACTGTATTTGAGAGCCTGCGTTTTTCACCCTCCACTGCCTCTGCTGGAGGTGTTGTCAGTGCCCTTGCTGTGCTCTTCTGCCTCCAAGGTTTCTGGTGCCTTGCTGTTTATGATGTCACTGCAGTCTTGGGTGTTGCCACTGGGGTCACTGGGCTGGTGAGCACCTCTTGTACTTCCAGGGTTTCCTGGATCATGGGTTCCCCTCTGGCTCTTCGCAGGCTCGGGCACTGCTGCCGCATGCACTGCTTGTACTGCTGCTCCTGGGTTATCTGAGGGTGGTGGCAATTCCACTGCTGCGGCCATTGAGTTCATGAGTATCACTGCCATGGGGGGAAGGGATACCTGGGTCACAAGCACTGTCAATGTTCCTGAAGCTTCTGGTCTCCAGTGCCTGCAGAGTTCCTAGAACCTCAAGTCACAGGCACAGCCACTGCTGCTGGGGGCCTGGGGTCTTGTATGTAGCCCCCACTGCTGGCAGGGCCAGTGTTGGGGGTGCTGCTGGGGGCTGGGTTGTGGGCATTGCTGCAGTTCCTGCAGCCTCAGGTCATGGGTGCCACCCACCAGTGCTGGGGGGGAGGGGCTGAATCCTGAATGTGGCTGTAGTTCCTGCAGTTTCTGGCCTCCAGCACTGGCATGATTCCTGGAACCTCAGGTCATAGGCACCGCTGCCATTGCCGAGGATATTGGGGTCTTGGATACAGCCTCTGCTGCTGGGAGGGCTGGAGTTGAAGGCATTAACTGCTAGGGGAGAGGAAAAGGGAGGGGTCATATGTATCATCATGGTTCCTGGAGCCTCTCGTCACCAGTCCAAAGTGATTCTGGTGCCTCCAGGAGCATGGGCTGCCTGGATTGCTGGGGCCTTCGTTTGTGGGCATTACATCAGTTCATCTGTCCTCTCGTCACAGGTGTGGCCACAGTTCTTGGAACCTCTGGTGTCGGGAGCTGCCACTGCTGCTCCCCTGGTTCCACCACCTTCAGGAGGTCCAGCCCGCCCACCTTCAGATATATAGGTGTATGGATTGCTCAGGTGTTCTGGTGTGCTGTGCAGAGAGTCTTTGGTTGGTCTATGGATGTCCTACTGGTTGTGACTTAGAGGGGAGAGACAAAGGGAACAACTCACTTTGCCTTGATGCTGACATCACTCCATTTGTTACAATTGATGAACCAATATTGATACATTATTATTAACTGAAGTCCATAGTTTATATTGGAATCCACTCTGTGTGTGTACCTTTCTATGGGTTTTGACAAATGCATAAGATTTTCTGTTTATTGCTTATTTTAAGCAATTTGATTATAATGTGCTTTGGTTTAGTTTTCTTCATGGGTGTTGTATTTGGAGTTCATTGAGCTTCTCAGATTTTTAGATGTATGATTTTAATCAAATTTATGAAAATTTTGACCATTATTTTTTCAAATATTTTTCTATCTGCCTCCCTCCTTTGGGGACTCTATTTATCGATATATTAGGCTGCTTGAAGGTATGCCACTGCTCACTGATGTCTTCATTCTTTGTTACTATTATTTCTTCTCACAGTATGTTGTTTTGTTTAGTGTCTATTGCTGTGCTTTCAAGTTCACTAATCTCTTCTGCAGTGTGTACTCTGCCTTTAATCCCATCTAGTGTATTTTTCTTCTTAGACATTGTTATTGTCTTCTCTAGAATTTTGATTTAGGTATTTTAAAAATATATTCCATGTTTCTATTTTAACTTTTTGGACACATGGAATACAATTTAATAACATAAAAATATAATTCCCTTTTTTTTTTGGTGATGAAGACCAGCCCTGAGCTAACATCTGATGCCAATCCTCCTCTCTCTCTCTCTTTTTTTTTTTTTTGCTGAGGAAGATTGGCCCTGAGCTAACATTCGTGCCCATCTTCCTCTACTTTATATGGGATGCCACCACAGCATGGTTCGACAAGCAGTGCGACGGTGTGCACCCGGGATCCGAACCCGCGAACCCAGGGCCGCCGCAGCGGAGCCCAAGCACTTAACTGCTTGCGCCACCGGGCCAGCCCCTAAAAATATAATTCTAAATGTAATGGATATAATTCTAACATTTGTATCAATTCTGTAATAGTTATGATTGATTATGCTCTCTTTACGGATCATATATTTCCTCCCTTTTTGCATGCCTGGCAATCTTTGATTGGATGTCAGACATGGTGATTTTACCTTCTTGGGTGCTGGATATTTTTGTATTCCTTTAAATCTTCTGTGTGTTGTTCTTGGAAATAGTTGGATCTTTCAGTTCTTGTGTTTAAGATTTGTTAGGCAGGTCTGGAGCAGTGCTATGACAGGGGCTAATTATTCCTCACTACTAAGATAAGACCTTTCTGAGCATGCTACCTATAGTGCCCTGTGAATTATGAGTGTGGCTGGTGGGAACAGGCACTGTTCTTTGCCCTCTGTGGACACCAGGCACTGTTTCCTCTAATCCTTTCTGATGGTTCTTTCCATGGCCTTCTGTGAATTCCTAACACACATGTGCTGATTAGTGCTTAACTGAGTACTGAGGGGGACCCTCTGACAATCTCCAGATTTGTCTCTCTGTGTAGCCCTCTCCTCTCTGGTACTCTAACCTATGAACACTAGCTGCCTTGGTTTCCCCAAACTCTTAGCTCCATTTCTTCAGTGCAGGGAGTTTGCTGGATTCTGCCTCAGTTCCTCATCCCTGCACCATGGCCTGAAAACTTTCTCAAGGCAGTAAGCTGGCGCAATCACAGGGCTCATTATCGTTGTTTTTTATCTCTCAGAGATCATTGTTCTTTGTCTAATATGGAGGGTCTGGAAAACCATGGTTTCATATATCTTGTCTGTTTTTTGAGTTGTTTCAGGCTGACAATAAATCGAGTCCCTATTACTCCATCTTGGCTAAAAGCAGAAACTAAAGATGTTTCTTTTAGGTATTATCTTAAACATTTTATGAAATCAACAAATCAAGATCTCAGAAAAACAGAGTGCACCAAAATTCATGCCTGCTGCCTACTGAAGAAATGATCCATTTAACTGTTCGCTATATTCTTCTGATTGGGGCTGATAATATCTAAGTTTGTGTGTAATACCAAATTCTGCACAGACACAGTGACAATATTTTTCAAATTCCAAATTGGGACATGTGGGCTAAGATTTTTTGGTTTATTAATTCATAAAAAGAGGCCTACGTGGGCACAGGCTACTGTAGATATACATTTAATAGCTGACTGATAGAAAATAAATAGAAAAAAACTTAATCAAAGAGATAAGACTCCTACTATAAAAATTGATGGTCCATTGGTCTTAAAATTAGATATTATACCAAGATGGTATTCTCTTTTTAAAATCCTGTCCCATCATTAATCATTCACTACAGAGTCAGATTACTTTTGTATCACTGAAGCACATATTCTACAAAAAAAAAAGTTTATCCTATAAAAGCAGATTATATTATGACTGAAGAAATAATGCTGAAAAATAGATGTGCTCTCCACAAGGAACAAGATGAAACAGATTTTTCTAGTCTTTAATTTCCAATCCCAATACCTACTATAAAACATTCATAATCCAAATAAAATTAATTTCTGTAACTCTAAAAATTTGTCACAATATTTTCATCATATAACCCATAATATTTACCACCTTCAACAGCACAAACAAATTTCTGGGTGGCATTTAAGGTCTTCTTCAGTTGGGCCCTTCCACCTCTTTCCAAACTTATTTCCCATAAGACTCTTTATTTTAACCAAATGTTCTCTCACTATTGTTTGATTTTTCACTGTATGACTAACCACACTGTCTGCATAATCTTTGTTCCCACTGCCCCTCGCCCCAGCTCCCATCCAATCATTCAAAGGCCAACAACACTTTTAGCTCTTGTTAGTTATATGAACTTTACAACTCAAAAGGATCTCTTTCTCTCATATTTCTGTCTCTTCTAAACTTTTTATAACATGTAGGTGATTCCATTATCCAGCTATACATTTTTTTTATTTCACATCTGTAAGTGTCTTCCCAAGAATACATAAGTTTTTTGAAGTAAGGGATATGCTTTTTTAATGAAATGATAATTAAATTATGAAATTATCTATCATTCACATTATAGACAAAAAGATTTGCTAATTAATTATTTTAGGCATAAAAGGTTCTAATTTAAAATACTGTATTCTTAGAGAAGGCCAACACATTACAACCCCAGACACCATAACATATGGCCTTCCATTGTTAATTAAGGTTTTGTAAATAAGAAGGAGCAGTAGTAAATTTTGATTATGGGAAATAAGCTGAGTTACATTTGGGAAACCACAGTGGAGTGCTCTGGGCAGTCAGATGAGGCCTGAGGGCCCACGGGGAAGAACAACACCCCAAAGAGGAACGAGAAGCAATGAGGGCAACGGAAAAGGCCTGGAAAGTGTTTTGCGGAAGGCCAGTCCCTGCTGGGTGTGAGTTGATGACTCTTCCAGCTGCTCAAATCTATGTCATGGCTCCCCGTTTCTCAAGAAGATGCACTGCCTTTGATGGGCAACAACAATTATGAGGTCATTCTGGAGGTGAAATGCCTGACGATGGTTCCTCATGCTCTGTCAAGTTTCAAACGGGAAAAGAACTCATTCTTGTAAGAGACCAAATTTCACCACTGACCCAGCTGCTTTAGTTCTCTCTCCTATACAAGCTTTGGATCTTCCTCTTTCCCCCCTACTCCCCTGAACCCAATTCTCAAGAGTCAAAGGTCACACTCTATTTCAGGGCTTTAAATTGTATTGAGCTGTTTCCCAGTACATACTTGGCCCTCAAGGAGTTGGGCCAGGCAAAGCCAGAGGGTGCTGACCAGCATCATTTCCATTGGTTATCAACAACAACGAGTAGGCAGAGGGGGGCAAGGGCCTCAGCTGACAAGAATGAAGGACAGGTACTGTCTCAGCCAGCAAGGCCTGAGGAAGGAATGAGGGTCTGCAGGGTTGCTCAGCTGCCATGCAGCTCCCTGGTGCCAGCCTCAAGCAACTAGTTCCTTTGCCTAGTCCCCCAGGCAAAGGCTGAGTGCCTTGCAGTGCCCCCTGCCGTCCTCTTCCAGTGGTCTCTCCAGGAGGGGTCTTCTCATCTTTTCTAGCCCTTCTAGCGAGAGATGGGCACTTCCCATCAGCTCCTCCTCCCTAGGAGGTTGCCAGACCAACCCTTATCTATCCTGCATGGTTGGGCTAGTCTGGCTTATTTATCCTCCTCCCAGTAGATAGTTTGTCATAAATGCTGTGCCCTGCTCTCAGGACTTATCTTTTGGACTATCAAAACCTTTTTCTTGTGCCAATAAAACCTAAGAAACATTTCTGATGAGTGAACCAATAACTCCAATAGATCACATTTATCCTGAATGTTCTGTCCAAAGTGAAAAATATTTGCATTTCTGGGGAGGCTTCAAGATGTCTGAGAAGTGAAATTTCATAGAGTCTATCATATGGTGTCGTATATAAACATCAACCTAGTTCTGGCTTTGTCAATTATCCTAGTCCCCCCAGTTAGTAATTCTCTACTTCAGAAAGCCCTACTTTCAACCTCACCCCATGTAATCCTTTCCTCTCTGAAAGGCCGTTGCTCGTAGAGTCTGTACCACACCATGTGGTGCCTGATGGTACCTGGCTGCTCCCTGAACCTTGGCTCTAACGTGGAGCTTTAGGAAGGGAAGGATGCCTGGCATGTCCCTTGTTCTCTCCAAGACTTAACATAGTTTGGGACACATAGTAAACAATAATCACTTTTTTATTGATTCAAACATTTGCTCTTTCTTAATTATTCTATTACCATAATTTATTGGTTCTAAGATTTACTTTTTTCTCCTAATTTTAATATCTCTTAAAGTGGCATGCATCTTATACTCACTGACATATCATAGTTTAACTGACAGTGTTTCTCCTTCTTAGCAGTACATACATTATGGTGTATCTTGCCATTGATGGAAGCTTAGATTCAATTAAATATTATGATTATGACTCTGCTACTTTAAATCCTCCAGTGGCTCCCTGTGCCCCACAGTGTAGTATCCCAACTCCTCAGCATGGTGTATATAAACCATCTCAGCCCCATTCCATGTTCTGGGCTCAGCCTCCATCACCAGCCTCATCCTCCAATCCATCCCCCTCACAACAGATGCTTCAGTTGTCCTGAACTTGTAGTTTCCCAAATGCACAGTGCTGCCTCTTGCCACTTTGAAAACCTGGCACATTTATACTCATTCTTCAAGGCTGCACTTAAGCATCACCTCCCCTAGAAATCTGTTGTTATTTTAGTGGCTCCCTCCCACCTCCAACCTTTGGTGACCTTTATCTCCCTCTGTTATAGAGCTTGTCGCACTGCACTGTGGACATGGTCTTCCCCCTGTTCTGTGAGGATGGAAGGAGCATTGAGGACACTGAGCATTTTCAGCCCAGTGCTGAACCCCGTGCCTGGCTCCCAGGAAATACTAGATCCTGAGTAAACAAATGGCGGTTCTCCTCTGGCTCCAATGGGCTCTTCTTTGCCCACCATAGGTAGTTCATTAATAAGTCAGCTTAGCGCAGGATCAATAAATAGTAGCTATTATTATTGTCATTGTTAAGTTCTAGAGATTTTTTTTCCATATATTTCCCAGATCTTTCCTCTTTCTACATTATTTTAATTCAGGCTTAAATAATTTTCTGATCAGATCAGGTGAAAATGTTTTCCTTCCTGTAACCTCTGTAAATTCTATACCTAGTAATTACAATCTATGTGGATTTACTGTGTCAAATAGTTTTATCTTCTTCAAATATAATTTTGATCACGTCACTGTCTTCTTACAACCATGTCATACCTTTAACAGCAAACTTGAATTCTTGGTTATTGTTTTTTGGTAACTTTAGAAATTCCTCCAGCACTTGGCTCTGTCTTACCTGTGTTCATCTGTTTTTGCAACAAAATTGTCCCTTCTCCAAAAACTTTCATTGTTGTTGTCAGTGGCTCCCCGTTTTGGACACTTCATTAATAGATAACTTTTTTTTTTTTTTTTTTTTTTTTTTTTGCTACTGTAAATTTGTAAAAGCAGTGAGACTTTTCACATTTCAGTAGAGGTTTACACACATAAATTTCTCTAACTGTGAGGTGAGGGTTATTCAAAAAGGAAATTTACAGGGTGTTTTAAGACACTGATAATTATTACAACTTTACATAACTCATTATTAACGTACTCTTAACCGGTTAAGCACTTGTTGGCATACCAGAAAGCAGAGTAATATGGTTCTAGAGGCATTCCAGCATAGACAAGAGGCAAGAGGCCTGAATTCTAGACTCTCACTGAATAAGGCATGAGGGCTTATAGTGATTCCATTTCCTCCTCTGCAAAATAGGCCCCCAAGTCCCTTCCACCCAAATAAATAATGTAGTGATTCTCTGAGTTATAATTTTTGTTTAAACAGTCAACTATCTTTTAAAGGGATTTAAACAGTTTTTTAAATCCCATATATTTACACATGTAGTTGCTCCCATCTGGGAACTTGGTCACTTTGACCCTCTCTGCTGCTTAAAAAATTCTCTCCAAAAGCTTCAAACAGTTCTTTGCAAGTATTTTCAGCGTAAACATTTTTCACATATTAAAAAAATCAGGTCACAAACTTCATTTATTACTGGAATACCAAGACTCCTTAGTGAAAAGCTCAGGAATCTAAAAGAGTACCATTTGCCACTCATCAAATAGTTATTGAGTTGCTGTGCCAAATGCCAGGGCCCCAGAGTGTGAGCTGAAGGGAAAGGAGCATTTTCCATCTTCTGCTACCCTATTCATTTCTTCATTACTCGGAGGGTCTTTCTATGTAGAAGGACATATTATCTGATCTTTGGAAATCATAAAGCTGAATTTAAATTCTATCCCTTCATTTCCCACAGCCTTTGTAAAGCCAAGAAGCATTGGGTGGAAGCCAACTTTGTTCCGTTTCTGAAGAGCCCATAGATGGCATTCACATTTTAAATGTTTTATTTTTGAATTTTCATTATTATTTATTTATGTTACCTCTGCTTTGGACAGATAAACAATTGCTAATGACAGTCTGAACTTCCTACAAATGTACAACCAAAAATCCCCAGGTATGCCTTGCTCAAGCTCTTTGTCCCTATTTGTAAACATTATTCCTCTCTTGATATGCATTCTTGTTTTTTATTGTCTTGCATTAGAAAGTTTTTTTTTTAATAGATTTTATTTTTTAGAGCAGTTTTAGGTTCACAGTAAAATTGAGCAGAAGGTACAGGTATTTCTCATTTACTCCCTTTTCTCACATATACACAGCCTCCCCCACTATCAACATCCTGCACCACAATGGTACATTTGTTACATTCACTGAACCTACAATGACACATTATCATCACCTAAAGTCCATAGTTTACATTAGGGTTCACTCTTAGTACTGTACAGTCATGCACCGCATAATGACATTTTGGTCAATGATGGACGGCATATACAACTGTGGTCCCATAAGATTAGTACCATATAGCCTAGGTGTGTAGTAGGCTATACCATCTAGGTTTGTATAAGTAATTCTATGATATTTGCACAATGACGAAACCACCTAACGACACGTTTCTCAGAATGTATCTCCAGCGTTAAGTGACTCATGACCGTACATTCTATGTGTTTTGACAAATGTATAATGATATGTATCTACCATTATGGTATCATACAGAATAGTTTCACCTGCCTAAAAATCCTCCATGTTCTGCCCTTTTATCCCACCCTTCTCCCTAACTCCTAGAACCACTGATCTTTTTACTGTCTCCATAGTTTTGCCTTTTCCAGAATGTCATATAGTTGGAGTCATATAGTATGTAGCCTTTTCAGATTGATTTCTTTCACTTACCAACATGCATTTAAGGTTCCTCCATATCTTTTCATGGCTTGATGGCTATTTCTTTTTATTGCTGAATAATATTCCATTCTCTGTATATACCATAGTTTATTTATCCATTCACTTACCAAAGGACATCTTGGTTGCTTCCAAGTTTTGGCAATTATGAATGAAGCTGCTATACGCATCTGCGTGCAGGTTTTTGTGTGGACATGTTTTCAGCTCATTGGGGTAAATACCAAGGAGCATCATTGCTAGATCATATGGTAAGAGTTTGTTTAGTTTTATAAGAAACTGCCAAACTGTCTTCCAAAGTGGCTGTACCATTTTGCATTCCCAGCAGCAATGAATGAGAGTTCTTGTTGCTCCACATCGTTGTCAGCATTTGATGTTGTCAGTGCTTTAGATTTTAGCCATTCTAATAAATGTATAGTAATATCTCATTGTTGTTTTAATTTGTATTCCCTAGTGATATATGATGTGGAGCATATTTTCATATGCTTATTTTCTGTCTGTATATCTTCTTTGGCAAGGTGTCTGTTCAGATCTTTTGCCCATTTTTAAATCAAGTTGTTTGTTTTCTTGTTGTTGAGTTTTAATAGTTCTTTGTACATTTTGGATAACAGTCCTTTATCAGATATGTCTTTTACAAACATTTTCTCCCAGTCTGCGGCTTGTCTTCTCATTCTCTTGACAGTGTCTTTTGCAGAGCAGAAGTTTTTAACTTTAATGAGATTCAGCTTATCAATTATTTGTTTCATGAATCATGTCTTTGATGTATCTAAAAATGCATTGTCATACCCAAGTGTCTTGACATGAGTACAGCCATGTTTGGCCACTCCATTGACCTATAGCCACCAGCACAAAAAGAAATATAAAAGCTGCTTTCTGTGTGGTGGGAACTGGCCCTTCTCCCACGGAGAGAGTTGCAAGTTGTAACATTTCAAGGCTCTCGGAGCGTCGTAGCCCGGGATGGACTGGCCATCTGTGCCAGGCTAGGACGATAACCAAAGAGAACAATGCACGTACACAACTACTGGGCTGGGACGTTAGCCAAGGGGCTCAGTGCACGTACGCCACTGATAACCATTTTGTGCATGGGAACCCTAGATGCTTGCTCTCTAACTCTGTAACTGCTTATATAAACTGCTGGAGACTGAGACCCGGTGAGAGTTCCACCTGTGGAAGGGACACCTTGCCCAGGACGTATGATCCTTGACCAGCTGCATCGATTGACAGGACTCTCCTGGCAGTGGGGCGTGGATATTGTGAGTAATTGATTTGATGTGAAGTAATTGATTTGATATGAAGTAATTGATCTGATGTGTTCTCTTTTCGGTCAACCTGGTGTTTCTCTTTCCGGTTGATTTGTGTCATTTCCCTTCAGTCGATCTGGTGTTTCCCTTTCCGATCGATCTGATGTTTTTCCCTCTTATTATATGACCTATTCGGATCTGCTGCTATCTCAGCCGATGTGGATGTTTTCCCTTTCCAGTCGAGCTGGTGTTTTTTCCCTCTTATTATTTGACCTATTCGGATCTGTTTGCGGACTATTGCCTTTACTATCCCCTATATAATAAAATATACCTTCAGTCCATTTGTTTGGAGTGGAAAGTTTCTTTTACGTCTCCGATCGAATCCCCGAACCTCTCATAACATAATTGGCGCTGTGAGCAGGATTCGTTTAAGGAGATGGCTTTCCTGTTCAAACAAAAGGTAACTGAAGCCAAGGTGGAAGAGATCCCAGGATGGGAGGACCCTGCCTTTTGCACTGTGGCTGGGGTGTGGATTTATAGGTCAGGATTATGTGACTCTTGGGATGTTCATCTGCGAGATATGAATCATTGGATGTGACCAAAACTTTGCAGACAGTAGAAAAAAAGAGATGATGTTTCTTTTCTGGCACGGCGAGGTTGGTGTTTATTGACTGCTTATTGCCGGGCTATAGAAGATAGGGATAAAATACAAGGGAGAAGGTACTCTTGGAAAAAGAAGTTTCAGATTTACAGTCCCGGCTGATGTCACCCAAAATAGAAACTCTTTCCTTGCCGTGAGCCTGGCATTCTAGTTTTAGTTGGCCCCTCTTAAGTGACAAATAGAGAGCCTGAATATGTATCCAATAATAATTTGGCGAGCCAGCCGGGAGGCTCATTGTCTGTGGCTCGGTGACCCTAGGCTGGGTGGGATGTCCTGAGAAACAGTCCAGCAGCTGCCTAGGTGATTTGCCCTAGGGCCTGCTCCCAGTGCTTTCCATCTGACCCGGCACCACTGACCCTGGGCATATTTTTCTTATGACAGGGAAACAGGCTCTAGAATTATTTGTTTGTTTGTCTATTTGTTTGTTTGTTTTTGCTTACACCAAAAACTCCCTTCCCCTCCATCTGGAGTCCTGTCTCTTTAAGAGGCAGGGCTATCCCTACTGGAGTGGGAATAATTGTGCGACTTTTACCCGGAATCTGTTAGATGCATCTATCTGTTCTGTTTGGGATCCCATTTGACTGTCTGTTCTGTATGTTTGTAATTTTGAAGGGGGGAAGTTCCATCTGTCCCCAAGGAGAGCCCTCTGGGCCACCTCTTGGCTAAATGGGCTATATTCAGCTAGGAGCCCATGTCCAAGAAGAAGATAGTTTTTTTTCTTGTAACACCACATGGCCACAATATTCCATAGACTCCAGAGAGAAAAAGTGGCCAAACTGGGGCAATTTCAATTTACCAAAACTGATGTATTAGCTTATGCAATTGGAAAAAGCCAACTAAAAAGTTAAACAACTAGTAGGAAGCCTATTTTAATCCTTTGAGGTTTTTAAATAAAATCAGGAATACTATACTGCCTCTTTAAGAGAAAATAATTAAGTAATTAAACATGCCGGCAGCCGAAGCTGAATCTGCTGCTCCTCTCCCCTCTCTTGCTGAGCTTCCCCGCTTCAACTCCCCCGGATTCCTGACCTAAAATTAAGCAAGTGAAAATAAGTAAACTTTTAAAGTAATTTAAAATTGGGATGACTATTCTGGAGAATCTGTTTCAGATGAGTTCACCTTAAGGGTTACCCTTAAAAGAGAGGATTCAAAACCTCTCACGATGAAATGCAATCTTTAATTAACACACAGAGACTTCTAAAAGATAAAGGTATTTCAAAAACAGCTTCCAAAATCTTTTTGGTAACTTGAAGCTTTAAAATTTTGCTAAATTAAGTTGATAAAAATTTATTGAGTCTCTGGGTCATTTCCACATAAGATAAAACATTAAAAATTGGTTACTAAGCATAGATTTGTCTGCCTTTGGTTTCTTATCTCAGAGAAACTGAAAGATGCTTGCGTTTATTGATAAACATGTTATGTACATGTTGAGGAATTTTCTATGAAAAAATACACGTTTCTGAAGAGTCTGTATACAAAAAGCAAAATATATGTTATCTATAAAAAAGATATAAAAAATAGAAATATTTTTGTTTTGTTAAAAAAGATAAATTTGTCCTAAAATACTGAAAAAAAAAAGACATAAGACAAATTCTAAATGTAAAAAGTAAATGACAAAAGGTTTGTAAAAGTAAAGCCCTGAGGAATTTTACATATAATCAAGTTGGCTAAAGTAAGCTGATAAAAAATTAAAATTTGAGTTTCTCTCTTATAAAGATAATTTTCTTAAACTTTTAGTCTGCTCTTTATATAGAGATTAAAAGATGTTCTTTTGAATAAGTCTATGTAAAAGACAAAACACCTATGTTTTGTTAAAGTAATTTCCTATGTTCAAAAAGACTGAAGTCTCTCTATTAAGGTTTTTGTTTTTGTTTTTTGACTGTTTTAACTCTCTGTTTGCCTTTCACTATTTTTATCAACTTGATTAAATAAATAACTAGGCATTATTTCCTATTTGACCAAGTGTTTTAAAATCTTTTGATATTTTTGATAAACTTCTGCCAAAATTAAAGTTTTTTTAACTTTAAAAAAAATTATAAAAAGACATATGATTATGATGCCAAAATACAATTGTTACTGTATTTCATGTTGATGCTCACAGTTCTTTAATTTCTACAAAACAAAAGTATAACTCTTATGCTGATCAGCTGGTACAAAGTCATGCAACACACAACCCAGGCTTAGCACAATGGGTCCACGAAAAGAGTGGACACTTCGGAAAACAAACTTCATACAGGTGGGCACAACAAAGGGGAATCCTTGTCACCCATGATGATATTGCCACTACAGTACAACAATGTCAGTTATGCCAACAGTTAAATAAACGGGGAGTTCCACACCCCTACCAAGGTCATATCCAAAAGGAATTATTTCCCGCCCATACACAGCAAATACATTTTATTGGACCATTGCCAAATTCTTGTGGATATACTTATGCCTACACTGCTGTTGATACATATTCTGGTTATTTATTGGCTATGCCAGCTAAAGTGGCCACCCAACAAAATGCCATAAAATTATTAGATACAATTAAGTTATATTATAAAACACCAAAACAAATTCAGAGTGACAACGGTTCCAACTTTACAGGTAAGTTGATTCAAACTTATACAAAGGAAAATCATATAAAATATATTAATCATATACCTTATTACCCCCAAGCTGCAGGCCTCATGAAACGAATGAATGGATTGCTTAAATAACAATTGAGAAAACTCAGTCATGGCTCATTAAAGGAGTGGCACAACCATCTAAGTACTGCTCCTCTGTCAAGGTTATTACCAACAAAGATTACAGAAGTGACAACTGCCACCCATGAGTTTATGACCTTAACCTATTGGCCCTTGACTCAATCTGCTAAACCGCCTTTTCGTGCCACGGCCGAAGCGGCTGGATTGGACTTATCTACTGTTTATTCTATTCAATTGCCCCCTAAGAAGCAGTCTATAGTCCCTACTGGGATAAGGATACAATTTCCCAAAAACACCTTTGGTTTATTAAAAGGACGCTCTGGACTAACAACAAAAGGTATTGATGTACTAGGAGGAGTCATTAATTCAGATTACCAAGAAAAAATAAAATTTATATTATATAATGGTAGTGACACAATACTAACTATAGAGTCTAGGAAACAAATGGGACAATTATTGGTGCTTCCCCTCCTGACTCCAAATGTGTCACAAGGACAACCTCCAAGTGAATTAACTAAAAGAGAAATGCAAGGATTTGGGTCTACAGGTGGATGGAAACCTGGAGCAAAAGTGTGGGTGACACATCCGCCCAGTGCAGCTCCCAGTGCCGCAGAAGTAATGGCCCGAGGGCCCACTGCAACACTCATAGTTATGTATCCAAGAAATAAACAATTATATCATGTTCCTAAAAATTCTGTTTCTTTGCATGAATAGATACTCCTGCTGTGTTCGCTATGCTATTCTGCACTTCCATGTCTGCTGCAGACCTACACCAACTAATGCCTCTGTAGGACAACCTTTGACCCTGCACTGCTGGACCAACTGCTCTGCACCAGTGGGACCTATAACCTGGACTATAAACGGCCGAGAAATTTGGTCTCAGAAACATCAAGCAACTTCTCAATATAAGATAATTTCTGTATTACCCTGCCTTCTGCTACCCTCCGTGATGGGGGCTACAAGCTAGTTTGTAGGCCTAAGTGTTACCTTATCTAATGTTATCTTTGATGCTGTACATGATTCGCGAGATCAAGTTAATAACATTTCATATTCTAAGGGATTATTTGATTGGTTACCTTGGGGTTTGGGTCCTTTATTGTGAGATAGTTTTATAATTATTATAGTCATTGGATTTTGAATTCTTGAATATGCCTTATGTACTTGTGTATAAAGTTCATTATCTGTGCATATGGTGTCTTATAGTTAATGGAGACGGCCAAGGCCGAATATGTCTTGACATGAGTACAGCCATGTTTGGCCGCTCCATTGACCTACAGCCACCAGCACAAAAAGAAATATAAAAGCTGCTTTCTGCGTGGTGGAAACTGGCCCTTCTCCCACGGAGAGAGTTGCAAGTTGTAACATTTCAAGGCTCTCGGAGCGTCGTAGCACGGGATGGACTGGCCATCTGTGCCGGGCTAGGACGATCACCAAAGAAAACAATGCACGTACACAACTACTGGGCTGGGACGTTAGCCAAGGGGCTCAGTGCACGTACGCCACTGATAACCATTTTGTGCATGGGAACCCTAGATGCTTGCTCTCTAACTCTGTAACTGCTTATATAAACTGCTGGAGACTGAGACCCGGTGAGAGTTCCACCTGTGGAAGGGACACCTTGCCCAGGACGTATGATCCTTGCCCAGCCGCGTCGATTGACAGGACTCTCCCGGCAGTGGGGCGTGGATACTGTGAATAATTAATTTAATATAAAATAATTGATTTGATGTAAAGTAATTGATCTAATATGTTCTCTTTTCGGTCAACCTGGGTTTCTCTTTCTGGTTGATTTGTGTCATTTCCCTTCAATCGATCTGGTATTTCCCTTTCCGATCGATCCGATGTTTTTCCCTCTTATTATATGACCTATTCGGATCTGCTGCTATCTCAGCCGATGTGGATGTTTTCCCTTTCCAGTCGAGCTGGTGTTTTTTCCCTCTTATTATTTGACCTATTCGGATCTGTTTGCGGACTATCGCCTTTACTATCCTCTATATAATAAAATATACCTTCAGTCCATTTGTTTGGAGTGGAAAGTTTCTTTTACGTCTCCGATCAAATCCCCAAACCTCTCATAACACCAAGATCATCTAGGTTTTCTCCTATGTTATCTTCTAGGAGTTTTATAGTTTTGCATTTTACATTTAGGTCTATGATCCATTTTGAGTTAATTTTTGTGAAAGGTGTGAGGTCTGAGTCTAGATTCATTCTTTTTGCATGTGGATGTCCAGTTGTTCCAGCACCATTTGTTGAAAAGACTGTCTTTGATCCATTGTGTTGCCTTTGCTCCTTTGTCCAAGATCAGTTGGCTATATTTATGTGGGTCTATTTCTGGGCTCTCTATTCTGTTTCATTGATCTATTTGTCTCTTCTTTTGCCTATACCACACTGTCTTGATTAGTGTAGCTTTATAGTAGCAAGTCGAAGTTGAGTGGTATCAGTCTGACTTTGTTCTTCTCCTTCAATATTGTGTTGGCTATTCTGAGTCTTTGACCTCTCCATATAAACTATAGAATCAATTTGTTGATATCCATAAAATACCTTCCTGGGATTTTGATGGATATTGCATTGAATTCATAGGTGAGGTTGGGAACAACTGACATCTTGAAAATATTAAATCTTCTTATCCACAAACATGGAATATATCTCCGTTTAATTAGTTCTTCTCTGATTTCTTTCATCTGGGTTTTATAGTTTTCCTCATGTGGGTCTTATACATATTTTGTTAGATTTATACCTAAGTATTTCATTTTGGGGAGTGCCGATGTAAATGGTATTGTATTTTTAATTTCAAATTCCACTTGTTCATTGCTGGAGTATAGGAAAGGGATTGACTTTTGTATATTAACCTTATATCCTGCAATCTTGCAACAATCAATTAGTTCCAGGGGCTTTTCTGTTGAATCCTTCAGATTTTCTACGTACATGATCATGTCATTTGCAAAGAGTTTTATCTCTTCCTTTTCTTGTCTTATTGCATCAGCTAGGACTTCCAATATGATGTTGAAAAGGAGTGGTGAGAAGGGACATCCTTGCCTTGTTTCTGATCTTAGCAAGAAAGCTTCTAGTTTCTCGCCATTAAGTATAATGCTAGTTGTATGGTTTATTTTTTATTGATGTTTTAATGGTTTCTAACATTGTGAAATTTTGGGTTGTACATTTTTGTTCATCCATCACCATATATATGACTCCCTTCACCCCTTGTGCCCACCCCCCACCCCCACTGCCCCTGGTAACCACAGTCCAGTTTTCTCTGTCCATGTGTTGGTTTATATTCCACATATGAGTGAGATCATACAGTGTTTGTCTTTCTCTTTCTGGCTTATTTCACTTAACATAATACGCTCCAGACCCATCCACGTTGTTGCGAATGGGACGATTTTGTCTTTTTTTATGGCTGAGTAGTATTCCATTGTATATATATACCACATTTTCTTAATCCAATCGTCAGTCGAGGGACACTTAGGTTGCTTCCACTTCTTGGCTATGGTGAATAATGCTGCAATGAACATAGGGGTGCATAAGCCTCTTTGGATTGTTGATTTCAGCTGCGTTGGATAGATTCCCAGTAGTGGGATGGCTGGATCATAGGGCATCTCTATTTTTAATTCTTTGAGGAATCTCCATACCGTTTTCCATAGAGGCTGCACCAATTTGCATTCCCACCAGCTGTGTATGAGGGTTCCTGTTTCTCCACATCCTCTCCAACATTTGTTGCTTTTTGTCTTGGTGATTATAGCCATTCTAACAGGCGTGAGGTGGTATCTTAGTGTTGTTTTGATTTGCATTTCCCTGATGATTAGTGATGTTGAGCATCTTTTCATGTGCCTATTGGCCATCTGTATATCTTCCTTGGAGAAGTGTCTGTTCATTTCCTCTGCCCATTTTTTGATCGGGTTGTTTGTTTGTTTGTTGTTCAATTGTGTGAGTTCTTTATATATTATGGAGATCAACCCCTTGTCAGATGTATGTTTTGCAAATATTCTTTCCCAGCTGGTTGGTTGTCTGTTCATCTTGATTCTGGTTTCATTTGTCTTATAAAAGCTCTTTAATCTGATAAAGTCCCACTTGTTTATTTTTTCTTTAGTTTCCCTAGTCTGGGGAGGCATGTCATCTGAAAAGATTCCTTTAAAACCAATGTCAAATAGTGTGTTGCCAATATTTTCTTCTATGAGTTTTATAGTTTCAGGTCTCACCTTCAGGTCTCTGATCCATTTTGAGTTAATTTTTGTGAATGGCGATAGCACATGGTCCACTTTCATTCTTTTGCATGTGGCTGTCCAGTTTTCCCAACACCATTTATTGAAGAGACTTTCCTTTCTCCATTGCATGTTCTTAGCACCTTTGTTGAAAATTAGCTGTCCGTATATGTGTGGTTTTATTTCTGGGCTTTCAATTCTGTTCCATTGATCTGTGTGTCTGTTTTTGTACCAGTACCATGCTGTTTTGATTACTATTGCTTTGTAGTATGTTTTGAAGTCAGGGATTGTGATGCCTCCTGCTTTGTTCTTTTTCTTTAGGATTTCTTTAGCTATGCGGGGTCTTTTGTTGCCCCATATAAATTTTAGTATTCTTTTTTCTATTTCTGTGAAGAATGTCATTGGGATTCTGATTGGGATTGCATTGAATCTGTAGATTGCTTTAGGTAATATAGACATTTTAACTATGTTTATTCTTCCAATCCACGTGCATGGGATATCTTTCCATTTCTTTATGTCATCTTGGATTTCTTTCAATAATGTCTTGTAGTTCTCATTGTATAGGTCCTTCACCTCCTTGGTAAGATTTATTCCTAGGTATTTTATTCTTTTGGATGCAATTGTAAATGGTATTATCTTTTTGAGCTCTCTTTCTGTTAGTTCATTATTAGCATATAGAAATGCAACTGATTTTTGTAGATTGATTTTGTACCCTGAAACTTTGCTGTAGTTGTTGATTGTTTCTAATAGTTTTCCAACAGATTCTTTAGGGTTTTCTATATATACAATCATGTCATCTGCAAATAGTGAGAGTTTCACTTCTTCGTTACCTATTTGGATTCCTTTTATTCCTTTTTCTTGCCTAATTGCTCTGGCCAAAACCTCCAGTACTATGTTGAACAGGAGTGGTGAGAGTGGGCAGACCTGCCTCGTTCCTGTTCTCAGAGGAATGGCTTTCAGTCTTTCCCCGTTGAGTATGATGTTGGCTGTGGGTTTGTCATATATGGCCTTTATTATGTTGAGGTACTTTCCTTCTATTCCCATTTTATTGAGAGTTTTTATCATAAATGGATGTTGTATCTTGTCAAATGCCTTCTCTGCGTCTATTGAGATGATCATGTGGTTTTTATTCTTTGTTTTGTTGATGTGATGTATCACGTTGATTGATTTGCGGATGTTGAACCATCCCTGCATCCCTGGTATAAATCCCACTTGATCATGGTGTATGATCTTTTTAATGTATTGTTATATTCGGTTTGCCAATATTTTGTTGAGGATTTTTGCATCAATGTTCATCAGCGATATTGGCCTGTAATTTTCTTTCTTTGTATTGTCTTTGTCTGGTTTTGGTATCAGGGTGATGTTGGCCTCGTAGAATGATTTAGGAAGTGTTCCATCTTCTTCTATTTTTTGGAATAGTTTGAGAAGGATGGGTATTAAATCTTCTTTGAATGTTTGGTAAAATTCACTGGAGAAGCCATCTGGTCCTGGACTTTTATTTTTTGGGAGGTTTTTGATTACTATTTCAATCTCTTTACTTGTTATTGGTTTATTCAGATTCTCCATTTCTTCTTGGTTCAATTTTGGGAGGTTGTATAGGTCTAAGAATTTATCCATTTCTTCTAGATTGTCCAATTTGTTGGCATATAGTTTCTCATAGTATTCTCTTATAATCCTCTGTATTTCCATGGTATCCGTTGTAATTTCTCCTCTTTCATTTCTAATTTTATTTACTTGAGCCTTTTCTCTTTTTTTCTTAGTAAGCCTGGCTAAGGGTTTGTCGATTTTGTTTATCTTCTCGAAGAACCAACTCTTTGTTTCATTAATCCTTTCTACTGTTTTTTTGGTCTCAATTTCATTTATTTCTGCTCTGATTTTTATTATTTCTCTCCTTCTGCTGGCTTTGGGCTTTGTTTGTTCTTCTTTTTCTAGTTCTGTTAGGTGTAGTTTAAGGTTGCCTATTAGGGCTTTTTCTTGTTTGTTCAGGTGGGCTTGTATCACTATGAGTTTCCCTCTCAGGAACGCTTTTGCTGCATCCCATATGGTTTGATATGGCATGTTATCATTTTCGTTTGTTTCCAGATAGTTTTTGATTTCTCCTTTAATTTCATCAATGATCCATTGGTTGTTCAGTAGCATGTTGTTTAATCTCCACATTTTTGTCACTTTCCCAGTTTTTTTTTCATGGTTCATTTCCAGTTTCATAGCCTTATGGTCTGAAAAGATGCTTGTTATGATTTCAATCTTCTTAAATTTATTGAGGCTTGCTTTGTTTCCCAACATATGGTCTATCCTAGAGAATGTTCCATGCGCGCTTGAGAAGAATGTGTAGTCAGCTGTTTTTGGATGGAGTGCTGTGTATATGTCTACTAGGTCCATCTCGTCCAGTTTTTCATTTAAGTCTAATATTTCTTTGTTAACTTTTTGTCTGGATGATCTATCCATTGCTGTAAGTGGGGTGTTAAGATCCCCTACTATTATTGTGTTGTTGTTGATTTCTCCTTTTAGGTTTGTTAATAGTTGCTTTATGTACATTGGTGCTCCTATGTTGGGTGCATATATATTTATAAGTGATATGTCTTCTTGATGTAGTGTCCCTTTTATCATTATATATTTCCCTTCTTTGTCTTTCTTAACCTGTTTTATCTTGAAGTCTACTTTGTCTGATATGAGTATGGCCACACCTGCTTTCTTTTGTTTGCCATTACCTTGGAGTATTGTCTTCCATCCTTTCACTCTGAGCCTGTGCTTGTCTTTAGTGCTAAGATGTGTTTCCTGAAGGCAGCATATTGTTGGGTCTTGCTTTTTAATCCATCCTGCCACTCTGTATCTTTTGATTGGAGAGTTCAATCTATTTACATTTAGGGTAATTATTGATACATGAGGGCTTAATGTTGCTGTTTTGTCACTTATTTTCTGGTTCTTTTGCATTTCCTTTGTTTCTTGTCCCATTTGTTTTGGACTGCCAATTCAGTTTGGTTGTTCTGTCTTATGATTCTTCTAGTTTTCTCTTTGTTTATCATATGTGGTTTTGCTTTGATTATTTGTTTAGTGGTTACCTTGAGGTTTGGGCAAAAAATCTTGTGTACGAGATAGTCCATTATCTGATGGCCTCCTATTTCCTTATACTAAGTCAATTCAGTCACTTTCCTCTTCCCCTTCTAAGTTGTTCTTGTTATACCTTATTCTATCTTGTGTTGTGGCTGTGTGTTTACAGTGATGAGGTTAAATTTATTTTTGGTGCATTTCTTCCTTTGATCTTTGAGTTTAGTATTTAAGTGGTTGCTAACCTATTCCGGTAAAGATCAACTATTTCTCTGATTTTGTCTACCTACTTTTCTCCTTCCTCCAAGCTTTGTGTTCCCTTTCTCTTCTTTTTTTCAGGCCTGAGGGCCTTCTTGAGTATTTCTTGTAGTGGGGGTCTCGTGGCCATGAACTCCCTTAGCTTTTGTTTATCTGGGAGAGTTACTATTTCTCCATCATATTTGAAGGATATTTTTGCTGGATAGAGTATTCTTGGCTGAAAGTTTTTGTCTTTCAGTATTTTGAATATATCATTCCAGTCTCTTCTAGCCTGAAAGTTTCTGTTGAGAAATCCGCTGAGAGCCTGATGGGAGTTCCTTTGTACGTTATTTTTTGTTTTTGTCTAGCTGCCCTTAATATTGTTTCTTTGTCGTTGACCCTGGCTAGCCTTACCACTAGGTGTCGTGGTGAAGGCCTTTGTCTGTTAATATATATAGGTGTCCTGTTGGCTTCACTTACTGGTATTTCCTGCTCCTTCCCCAGATTTGGGAAATTTTCAGCTATTATTTCCTTGAATAGGCTCTCTGTTCCTCTTTCCCTCTCCTCTCCCTCAGGAATACCTATAATTCTTATGTTACATTTTCTAATAGAGTCAGATATTTCTCGGAGTCTTTCTTCATTTCTTTTTAGTCTTAGTTCTCTCTCTTCTTCCATCTGGAGTATATCTGTATTCCTATCCTCTAAAGTACTAATTCTTTCCTCCATATTGTCAGCTCTGTTCTTTAAAGATTCCAGATTCTCCTTTATCTCCTCCATTGTGTTCTTCATCTCCATCAGCACTGATTGGTTTTTCTTTATGATTTCAATCTCTTTTGTGAAGAAACTCCTAATCTCATTGAATTGTTTGTCTGTGTTGTCTCGTATTTCGTTGAGTGTTTTTATGATAGCTATTTTGAAATCTCTGTCATTTAGTTTATGGATTTCTGTGTCTTCGGGGTTGATTTCTGGGTGCTTGTCATTTTGTTTCTGGTCTGGTGATTTCATATATTTTTGCATTGTGGTTCCTGTGTTGGTTTTATTTTTCCTCATCCTGGAAGTCTCTGGTTGCAATTTCCACCTGCCGCCACTGTCTGGTGGTAAAGGGCTGTGTAGTCTAAGCCCCCTGCGCTCTGCCCCGGTTTTTCTGCTGCAATCCGCAGTTTTGTTTTTTTTTTTCCCCGCTGCGATCCACGGGTCCAGTCTTTTGATCAGGTCTGCCTGGGATCGCTAGGTCTGGTCTGGTCGGTTGAGCTGCAGAGTCCGGGTTGCGGGGAGGGGGGAGCTCTCTCTTTTACCCTCTGGGTCCCTGACGTGGGAGGCTTCTCGATTGCCCCTCTTTATCCGCTCTCTGGGGTGCTCAGATGTTGATGGTAGCCCTGTGGCTCCTCTGAGTCCTCTGTGCGGGAGTTTCCCACTGGCTGAGAGAGTCCGAAGAGCCACGGTTTCCCTGCCGAGGGCCGCCCCTCCCCCCTCTCTGGGAGCCGCGCGGACCGGGATCGCTGATCTGATGGGGAGGGAGCGGAGTTCTCCTTACCTCTCCCCACTTCCTCCGGGGGCCCAGCACATTTGGCTCTCAGATGTGCGGCAGTGTGGATCCCTCCGCTCTAGGTTTTCACTGTCTGGGATTCCGTTGTTGGTCTGTGACTGTTGCTTTTGTTGTATCTTGTCGGGGGAAGAGTTCACGGGAAAGCTCACTCCGCCATGATGCTGACGTCACTCTAGTTGTATGTTTTTTATAGATGTTCTTTATCAGGAACGTGTATTCTGCTGTAGTTGAGTGAAGTAGTTGATAGATGTAGATTATATACAGTTGATTGATGGTGCTGTTGAGTTCAATTATATCCTTACTGATTTTCTACTGGATCTGTCCATTTCTAATAGAGAGGTGTTGAACTCTCCAACTATAATAATGGATTTATCTATTTCTCCTTGTAGTTCAGTCAGTTTTTGCCTCATGCATTTTGATGCTCTGTTAGGCACATACAAGTTAAAGACTGTTATGTCTTCTTGGAGAACTGACCCCTTTATCATTATGTAATGCCCTTCTATCTCTGATAACTTTCCTTGCTCTGAAGTCTGCTCTGTCAGAAATTAATATAGCTACTTCTGCTTTCTTTTGATTAGTGTTAACATGGTATCTATCACTCCATCCTTTTGCTTTTAATCTATATGTGTCTTTATGTTTAAAGTAGGTTTCTTGTAGACAACATATAGTTGGGTTTTGTTTTTTGATCTACTCTGTCTGACAATCTCTGTCTTTTAGTTGGTGTATCTATACCATTAACATTTAAAGTGATTATTCATATAGTTGGATTAATATCTACTACATTTTTTACTGTTTTCTATTTATTGCCCTTCTTTTATCCTATTTTTATCTTTTACTATTCTTCTGCCTTTTGTAGTTTTAATTGAGCATTTTATATGATTCCATTTTCTCTTCTTTCTTAGCATATCAGTTATACTACTTTTTTTCTTTTACTTTTTTTAGTAGTTCTAGAGTTTGCAATAAACATTTATAACTAATACAGATCCACTTTCAAATAACACTATACCAGTTCATGGGTAGTGCAGATACTTTGGAATAACAATCCTAATTCCTCCCTCCCATTCCTTGTATCATTGCTGTCATTCATTTCACTTATACATGTCAAGCATACATAAACATATTTATGTATGTAAGCATACATAATTGAATACATTGTTGCTATTATTATTTGAACAACTGCTGTTAGATCAAAAATAATAAAAATAAAAGTTTTTATTTTACCTTCACTTATTGCTTCTTTGCTGCTCTTCCTTTCTTTATGTAGATCTGAGTTTCTGACCTATATTATTTTCCTTTTCTCTAAAGAACTTCTTTTAACATTTCTTTTGTGTGTGTGTGTGTGTGTGTGTGTGTGTGTGTGTAAGATCAGCCCTGAACTAACATCCATGCCAATCCTCCTCTTTTTGCTGAGGAAGACTGGCCCTGGGCTCACATCTGTGCCCATCTTCCTCCACTTTATATGGGATGCTGCCACAGCATGGCTTGACAAGCGGTGCCTCGGTGTGCACCCAGGATCCGAACCCGGGCCGCCAGCAGTGGAGTGTGCGCACTTAACTGCTATGCCACAGGGCCGGCCCCTTTTAACATTTCTTTTAAGGCAGGTCTGGCAACAGATTCTCTCAATTTTTGTTGGTTTGAGAAAGTCTTTATTTCTAATTCATTTTTGAAGGATAATTTCACAGGGTGCAGAATTCTAGTTTGGTGAGTTTGTTTCTCTCAACACTTTAAATATCCACTTCCTTCTTGCTTGTATGGTTTCTGAGCAGAAGTTGGATGTAATTCTTATCTTTACACTTCTATAGGTAAGGTGTTTTTATTCTCTGGCTTATTTAGAGATTCTTTTCTTTATTGTTTTTTTGAAGTTTAAATATGATATGCCTAGGTATAGGTTTGTTTGTAGTTTTTTTAGGGGGGTGGAAGTGGGGGTGCTTTATCCTGTTTGGTGTTCTCTGAGCTTCCTGGATCTGTGGTGTCTGACATTGATTTGGGAAAATTCTCAGTCATTATCGCCTAAAATATTTCTTCTTTTCCTTTTTTTCTTCTCCTTCTGATATTCCCACTACATGTGTGTTAAGCCTTTTTTAATTGTTCCACAGTTCTTGGATATTTTGTTCCTTTTTTTTTTTTTTTTTTCTGTCTTCTTTCCCTTTGCTTTTCTATTTTGGAAGTTTCTATTGACATATCCTCAAACTCTGAGATTTTTTCCTCAGCCATGTTCACCACACTAATGAGCCGATCAAAGGCATTCTTCACTTGTGTTACAATGTTTTTTTTCTAGCATTTCTTTTTGATTCTTTCTGAGAATTTCCATCTCTCTGCTTACATCGCCCTTCTGTTCTTGCCTGCAGTCTACTTCATCCATTAGAGCCCTTAGTATATTAATCATAGTTGTTTTCAATTCCCTGTCTGGTAATTCCAACATCCTTGCTGTATCTGAGACTGGTTCTGATGCTTGTTCTGTCTCTTCAAACTGTGTTGTTTGCATGTAGTATGCCTTTTAATTTTTTCTTGATAGCCAGACATGATGTATTGGGTAAAAGGAACTGCAGTAAATAGGCCTTTGGTAAAGTGGTGGTGAGGTATGAGTGGAGGAGAAGCCTTCTTTTGTCCTATGATTTGGTCTCAGTCTTTTAGTGAGCCTGTGCCTCTGAACTGTAAACTAACTTCACAAGTGCTTCTCAGTCCCCTCTCCCCCTTAGGTGGGAGAGGACTGCTAGAATGTGTTGGAGTTGGCTATTTCCTTTCCCCCATGTGGAAGGCTAGAGCTAGCTGGAGTTGGGCATTTCCTTCCTCCAGCTTGGTTAGGCTCTGATAAAATCCCAATAGTTTAGGCTTTGGTAAAAATAGTTTCTCTGGAGGGCAGGCCTTGTTAAGAACAGAATGCTCTGGGTATTTCAAAATGGTTCCTTTTCTCCTCCCCCTGCTGGTAGTCACTGTGAGAACCTGGTTAAACTCCTGGAGGTAAAACACAAAAGTTTGTCAGCCCCCGTGGGATTTTTATCTCTTAGACTTGTCCATGCTGAGCCCTCAGCAATTCATCAGTTACACTTCAGGTTTTTCTCCCCTGGCACTGGTTCCCGTGGGAGTTTCTGCTTGTGGGTTTCTGTTTTGGTAAGGTGTGATTCTCTGTATCTGCCTGTTGATCTCTCCAATTTTGAGGACAGCAGTTTGCCCTCCGACATCACTTCTCTGATGGATCTAAGAAGAACTCTTGATTTTTCAGTTTGTTGAGCTTTTTACTTGTTGTAAGGAAGGAGTGATGACTTCCAAGCTCCTTACATACTGGCCATTATAAGTTTTCAGTATTTGAAAGAAAAATAACTATTTTATTGTTGTATTGATATACTTTTGTGATCATCATTTATGTACCATAATTCAATCACTCTACTATCATTGAACATTTAGGTGCTATGACTTTTCCCTTACTTTTTATTTATACTTAAGTACTTAAAATTATTCTTTGTGTACTTAAAATTATTCTTCTTTTGGATTATTTTCTTCTTCTATCCAAAATTTACATCCATAATCCTCAATCCCAAACTCTATTTAAAAAATGTCTATAGTAGTCATAACGGATTGGATCTTTTGGTGGGGAGGCGGGGTGGCGGGGGGCGGGGAGAGATGGGGGTTAGTCGTCTTTCCACAGCTTCAAGTCATTGCGCCGATTGAAATGGAAAATTTCTGAGTATCGTAGGAAGTTGCCTGTTGAAGTAACTAAAGTCACAATCCTCTCTCTCTACAAAAGAAATAAGTAGTCCTGAGACTGGGAGGGCTTTTCCTGAAACACTGGTGATGGGCATTTCTAAAATGCAAGTTCTTAATGACAGAAAGAGAAAGGTCAATTAACTTCTGTTAACCTATAAGAAATTATATTCTACACTGTGCAACTTAAATTTCCCCTTTGTTTCACCTGAATTAAACTTCTCTCCATGCTAACGGTGCCAAGTGTAACTTAGTGATAAAAATTTACAAGTGTCTTCCACTAAAACTGCTATGTTACAGATGTGCCTTGTTGCTTTGATGTTGTTCATGCACAGGTCCTCTGCACTCTTGCTTGCCTTTGGTGCCCCCCACCTTCCCTCCCCGTGCACTTCCATCTCCTTGCTCCTCTTCATTATTTCCTCCCTTCATAATGTTCCCATGTTCCCCAGAGAAAACCTGACTGGATAAAAATCATTGAAAATAGCATAAATAGAATAATTTGCATTTTAAAAGGGATGAAAATAGTGTGACACAAAGGAGTGAAATGCTAATGGTGTAATCTCAGATAGGAAAAGTCTCAAATCATTTCACATATGCTAACCTCCAGTTATTCTTAAAATGGAAAAAAAGTCAATTATTACCTCTGTATTTATTTGAACATTTCATAGTCTGGAAAATGAGGAGAGTGAAGGAAAATTTTTCAAGTGACTAAATCTTTGCAAACAGATCAGTCTGTGAAACAGTGTTTGTGGAGGGGGCAGGTCAAGACTGATTTTGTTAAACAGAGACCTTTCTGAAAATCACTTCTAAATTTTTATTTACATTTTTTAAATTAAATAAGATATACATAAATAAATATTCACGTA
Source organism: Diceros bicornis minor (assembly GCF_020826845.1). Lineage (NCBI taxonomy): Eukaryota > Metazoa > Chordata > Mammalia > Perissodactyla > Rhinocerotidae > Diceros > Diceros bicornis. Next base: position 20,250,721 of record NC_080745.1, on the reverse strand, counting down.
CAAAGTTAGAACATCACGGATAAACCTAGTCTCCTTTAAACATTACTCTTTCCCAATCCTGGTCCTTCCGCCATTGCCCAGAGATAGCCATTATTAGCCATTGTTATGAGTTTGGTATGTGTCCATTCTTTAAAAAAAAAACAGCTTTATTGAGGTATAATTGTCATAAAACCAACTACACATATTTAAAGTGTACAATTTGATAAGTTTTGACATATGTATATACCTCTGAAACCATCACCACAAGCTCTACGTGGTGAACATCTCCATTATCCCCAAAAGTTTACTCATTTCCCTTTGTAGTCTTTCTTCTCTCCCCGTCTTTGATCCCAGGCACCCATTGGTCAGCTTTCTGTCCCTATAGATTGGTTTGCATTTCAATAGGTTTTTATAAATAGAGTCATACAATATGTACTCTTTTTTTTTACCTGGCCTCTCTCAGTGTAACTACAGGCATACCTTGTGTTGTGCTTCGCTTTATTGCACTTCGCAGATATTGTGTTTTTTACAAAGTTAAGGTTTGTGGCAACCCTGCATCAATCAAGTCTATCGGTGCCATTTTTCCAACAGCATTTGCTCACTTCATGTCTCTGTGTCACATTTTGATAACTCTCGCAATATTTCAAACTTTCTCATTATTATTATTATATTTGTTATTGTGATCTGTGATCAGTGATCTTTGACATTAGTCTTGTAATTGTTTTGGGGCACCATGAACCATGCCCATATAAGATGGTGAACTTAATCTATAAACGTTGTGCGTATTCTGACTGCTCCACTGATCAGTGTTCCCCCATCTGTCTCCCTCTTCTTGGGCTTCCTTATTCCCTGAGACACAACAATATTGAGTTAGGCCAATTAATAACCCTACAATGGCCTCTAAGTATTCAAGTGAGAGAAATAGTCACATGTCTCTCATTTTAAATCAAAAGCTAGAAGTGATTAAGCTTAGTGAGGAAGGCATGTAGAAAGCCAAGATAGGCCGAAAACTAGGCCTCTTGAGCCAAACAGTTAGCCAAGTTGTGAGTGCAAAGGAAAAGTTCTTGAAGGAAGTTAAAAGTGCTACTCCTTATTGCTGATACGGGGAAAGTTTTAGTGGTCTGTGTAGAAGATCAAACCAGTCACAGCATTCTCTCAAGCCAAAGCCTCATCCAGAGCAAGGCTGTAACTCTCTTCAATTCTTTGAAAGCTGAGAGAGGTGAGGAAGCTGCAGAAGGAAAGTTCGAAGCTAGCAGAGGTTGGTTCATGAGGTTTAAGGAAAGAAGCCATCTCCTTAACATAAAAGTGCAAGATGAAGCAGCAAGTGCTGATATAGAAGCTGCAGCAAGTTATCCAGAAGATCTGCTAAGATATTAATGAAGGTGGCTACACCAAACAACAGATTTTCAGTGTAAATGAAACAGCGTTATATTGGAAGAAGATGCCATCTAGGACTTTCATAGCTAGAGAAGAGAAGTCAATGCCTGACTTCAAAGCTTCAAAGGACAGGCGGACTCTCTTGTTAGGGACTAACGCAGCTGGTGACTTGGATTTGAAGCCAATGCCCATTTACCGTTCCAAAAATCCTAGGGCCCTTAAGAATTTTTAAGCCCACTGTTGAGACCAACGCTTAGAAAAAAAGATTCCTTTCAAAATATGACTGCTCATTGACAATGTACCTGGTCACCCAAGAGCTCTAATAGAGATGTACAATGAGATTAATGTTGTTTTCATGCCTGTTAACACAACATCCATTCTGCAGCCCATGGATCAAGGAGCAATTTTGACTTTTAAGCCTTGTTACTTAAGAAATACATTTTATAATGTATAATGTATGGCAGCTGTGGCTGCCATAGATAGTGATTCCTCTGATGGATTTGTGCAAAGTAAATTGAAAACCTTCTGGAAAGGATTCACCATTCTAGATGCCATTAAGAACATTCATGATTCATGGAAAGTGGTCAAAATATCAACATTAACAGGAGTTTGGAAGAAGCTGATTCTAGCCCTCATGGATGACTTTGAGGGGTTCAAGACTTCCGTAGAAGAAGTAACGACAGATGTGGTGGAAATAGCAAGAGAACTAGAATTTAGAAGTAGAGCATGAAGATGTGACTGAATTGCTACAGTATCATGACAAAATTTTAATGGATGAGGAGTTGCTTCTTATGGATGAGCAAAGAAAGTGGTTTCTTGAGATGGCATCTACTCTTGGTGAAGATGCTATGAAGATTGTTGAAATAACAAAGAATTTAGAATATTACATAAACTTAGTTGATAAAGCAGCAGCAAGGTTTGAGATGATGGACTCCAATTTTGAAAGAAGTTCTGCTGTAGATAAAGTGCTATCAAACAACATCGCATGCTACAGAGAAATCATTTGTGAAAGGAAGAGTCAATCGATGTAGCAAACTACATTGTCGTCTTATTTTAAGAAATTGCCACAGCCGCTCTAGCCTTCAGTGACCACCACCTTGATCAGTCAGCAGCCATCAACATCGAGACAAGACCCTCCACCAGCAAAAAGACTCCTACTCACTGAAGGCTCAGATGATGGTTGGCATCTTTTAGCAATAAAGTATTTTTTTAATTAAGGTGTGTACATTTTTTAGATGTAATGCTATTGCACACTTAATAGAGTACAGTATAGTGTAAACATAACTTTTATATGTACCGGGAAAGCAAAAAATTCAGGTGACTCGCTGTATTGCGACACTCACTTTATTGTGGTAGTCTGCAACACAACCTGCAATATCTCTAAGGTGTGTCTGTATTTTGAGATTCATCTGTGTTGTTATGTGTATCAATAGGTCATTCCTTTTATTGCTGAGTCATATTCCATTGTAAAGATATACCACAATGTTTTTACCCATTTACCTGTTGATGGAAATTTGGGTTGTTTCTAGTTTGAAGCTATAAATAAAGCTGCAGTGAACATTTGTGTACAAGCCTTTGTATGGACATGTGCTTTTCAAAAACTTGGGTAAATACATAGAATAGCAAGATCATGTGGTAGATGTATATTTAAATTTTTAAGAAACTGCCAAATGGTTTTCCAAAGACGTTGTACCTCTTAACATTGCAACCACCAAGGTATGAGAGTTCCAGTTCCTCCATGTCCTTGCCAAGTCTCAATATGGTCAGTCCTTTAAATTTTAGCCATTCTAACAGGTGTTAAGTAATATCTCTTTATGGTTTTAATTAGAGTTTCCAAAAGACAACTGATGTGGGCATCTGTTCAAATGCTGATTTGCCATCTTCTTTGATGAATTGTTTCTTTGAATGTTTTGTCCATTTTTTTATTGGATTTTTTCCTTATAATTAAGCATTGAGAGTTCCTTTTATATTTTGGATAAAAGTCCTTTGTCAAATACGAGCTTTGCAAATATTTTCTCCCAGTAATGGTTGGTCTTTCCACTATTCTAACAGTTTCTCTAGAAACGTAAGAGTTTTGAAATTTGATGAAGTCCAGTTTTTCAATTTTTTTCTTATAGTATTTTTGGTATTGTACCTAAGAAATCTTTGCTTAACCCAGATAAGAAATCTGTTGTCATCCTTATTTTTGTCCCTCTGTATTGCATCTTTTCTCCTGTAGCTGTTTTAAGATTTTGTCTTTATTCGTGGCTTTGAGCATATTGATTATTCTGTGCTTTGGTGAAGTTGTTTTCATGTTTCTGGTGCTTGGGGTTCATTGAGCTTTTTGAATCTGTGGGTTTAAGCCTTTCATCAAATTTGGAAAGCTTTCAGCCATTATTTCTTCAAACATTTTTTGGTCCCCCTCCCTTTTTCCATTCCAGGGATTTCAGTTATATGTGTATTAGGGGACTTGAAGTTGTCTCACAGTTCTTTTTATTTTTTATTAAAAAAAAGTTTTTCTGGGGCCAGCCCTGTGGCATAGTGGTTAAGTGCGCACACTCCACTGCTGGAGACCCAGGTTCAGATCCTGGGTGCGCACCGAGGCACTGCTTGTCAGGCCATGCTGTGGCGGCATCCCATATAAAGTGGAGGAAGATAGGCACAGATGTTAGCCCAGGGCCAGTCTTCCTCAGCAAAAAGAGGAGTATTGGCATGGATGTTAGCTCAGGGCTCATCTTCCTCACAAAAAAAAAGAAAAAAAATTTCTCTCTCTGAGTTTCATTTTTGATACTTTCGATTGCTATATCTTCAAGTCAATCTTTTCTTCTGCAAAATCTTATCTGCTATTAATCCATTTTTTATCTCAGTATAGTTTTAATCTCTGAAAGTTCTATTTTGTTTTTTTTTAATATTTTCCAAGTCTCTACTTAGCTTGTTGAACCTATGGAATACAGTTATAATAAAAGTTTTAATGTCCTTCTCTGTTAATTCTGGGTCAGTTTCAACTGACCACTTTTTCTCCTCATTATGAGACTCTATTTTCCTACTTCTTGCAAGCCTGGTAATCTTTGTATCCCAGACATTGTGCATTTAGAGCTTGTTGAGTACTGGTTATTTTTGTATTTCTATAAATCTTTTTGAGCTTCTTGAGATGCAGCTAAGTTACTTGAAAAGAGTTTGATTCTTTTGTGTCTTGTTTTTAAGTTTTGTTAGGTGGAACTGGGGCAGTGCTTGCTCAGTCTAGGGCAAATTATTCCCCACCACTGAGGTAAGACCCTTCTGTGTACTGTATCAAATGCCCATGAATTATAAGGTTTTTTCCCAGTCTGGTTGATAGGAACAAGCACTATTACTGCCCTGAGTGAGCACCCTCTAACCCTCTCACATATTACCTCTAATCCTCCTTTCCCCAGCCTTGGATAATTTCCAATATGAAAGCACCCATCAGTAAGTGTTATGCTTAGTAGTCAAGGGGGACATTCTATGGATCCCTAGGGACCTATCTGTGAAGTCTTTACAGCACTCTGACCTGTGACTTCTAGCTGGCTTGGTCTCCTCTGACTTTCAGCTACATCTCTTCAAATAAAGGGAGTCCATCAGGCTCTGCCTGGTTCCCTTTCTCTGCGCTAACTGGAAATTCTCTCAAGGCAGTAAACTGGGGCAATCATGGCAATCACCTTGTTTATATCCTAGCTCTAAGGGCACTGTCCTTCTTTGCCTGATGTGCACTGCCTTAAAAACTGTTGTTTCACATATTTTGTCTCAGTTTTTTGTTGTTATTGTTTCAGGCAGCAGAGTAAATCTAGCTCCCTTTACTCTATCTTGGCTGCAAGGCAAAGTTGACACATATCCATTTTAAAACGTTTTACATGTAGTAATAGAAAATATATAGATTGGTTTGTGTCTGCCCCTCATATCATTCTGCAACTTGTTTTTCCATTTAAAATGTTTTTGAGCTTATTTTTTTATAACTTTCTATAAGATATTCCATTGCATGATTATATTATATCACATTTATCCATTCTCCTATTGATGGACATTAGGTTTGTTTCTGATCTTTGCTATTACAAACAATGCTGCAACCAATATTCTTATGCGTGACTCCTTGTACCATGTGTAAGAGTTCCTTTAGGGAAGATACATAGTTCAGATTGCTCTCCAATGTGACCATATCAATTTATACTCCTACAGTGTATGAGGATCTGTTTCTCCACAATCTTGCCCATATTTGATATTGGCAAGCTTTTAGGTTTTTGGCAATCCGCTAGCTCATTATTGTTTTAATTTGCATTTCTCTTATTTTTAGTGAGGTTGAATACATTTTAATATTTTTATTGGTCATTTTTGTTTCTTCCAGCAATTTTCTGTTTAGTCTTTGCCTAATCTTATATTGAATTATTTTTTATCATATTTTAATTTACTTAAATAAATGCTTAAAAATGTAGATACTAATCTTGTGTTTTATATATAAATTATATATTACATAATATTCTATTTTCTAATTATAAATACAACTATTTTATAATTACATTTATTTTATATTTTATAATTATAAGATAGAATATTGTATGTATAATTAATTTATCTAAGTTTATCCTCTGTTTTATAATTTTCTATTGTCTTATGGCTTAGAAATAAAATTTTTATCTGGTTAGGTTTATCAGATTTTTTTCTATGTCTTTTGATATTTTGCCTTATGAAAGCCTTTCTTGTTACTGAAGTTATTAAGAGATTCTCTCACATTCTCTCTTAATAATTTTAAAGTTAAATGTTTTGCAGTTAGATATTTAATCTACTTGAAGCTTACATCCGTGCATAGGGTAAGGTAGGGATATAAATTGCATTATTCAAATATTTAGAAAAATATCCCAATACTATTTTTTGAACTATCCAGCTTTTCATCATTTAACTGCCTCTATCATGTAGCAAGTTCCAAAAGGATACACAAGTCTGGGTCTTGAATTTTTTTTCTGTTCCATTAATCCTTTTTTACTTTTCTTGCACCAATACTCACTGTTTTAATTACTGTTGCTTTAGAATATCTTGCTATCTAGTAGGGCAAATCCTCTCTTTGTTATTCTTTTCCAAAGTTATCTTGAATTTACCCTTCCATATGAATTTGTAATCAGTTTCATGTTCCAAGAAAATCCTGTTAGTTTGATTGGGTTGTACTGAATCTATAGATTAACTAGGAAATCATGACTATTTTTACAATATTGAGGCTTCTTATCTATTAACTTGGTATAGCTCTCTATTTAGTCAGACTTATTTTTATGTTTTTCAGCAAAGCTTTGTAGTTTTATGGAACTTATTTCTAGTTACCTTATAGCTTTATTTGCTGCTGTTAATGGGATCATTTTTTTCCCAGTTGGTTTTTGTTGGCATATAGGAAAGCTGTTGGTGTCTGACATGTAGAGCTTTATCTCTCCTCTAAGCTCAATTCACTTATTAGTTCTAATAGTTTCTCAGTTGACTCACTTGGATGTAAGTCCACCATCTTGTCTTAGCTCAGAATAAATTCTAAATGACAACTTGTTAAATTAATTTTTTAATGATTGATGATTTTCTCGATTCCTGAGTCACCAACCTGAGCCTTTGTCTACATTCTGCGGGTACAAAGCACAGGAAATGGAGCTCTTGTGCCAACTATGCAATTTTTAGTTGGTCTATGATAGCACTGGGTTTTCTTCTCATTTGCCCTTTTCTCCTAACAACAAAAACAAAACAAAATCTCCTCCAGCTGACTTTATTTAGTTGGGTTTCAGGTTTTAATATATAAAGTTCATCTGTTTGAACAGATTTTCTCTCAAAATCTGGAGCAAGAAATAAATTGTTATATATAGAGATATCCACTGAGAAAGCAGCTGGAAATGATGCTCAGTATAAGAGCATCTAAGATCAAGGCATCAGGACACAACTGTGAGTGGTGAATGAGGATCTGGAGGCTGGAGGAAGATTTCTAGAATAAAAGTGCTCGCTGCTCAGCCACACCTTTTCTCCCTGTCTCTACTTTCTTCTCCGCATCTCCCACTCCCCACCCCTGGCATTCTAAGTGTTTTTAGCAATGTACCATACTGAGAATCACCCACACTGTGCCATTCTCTTTGTGGGAAACCAAACAGCACAAAAACTGTGGTTTTCTAGTTCATGCAACTTAATGGGTAAATAATTCAAAATAAGCTGGTAGTAGCAGTAGGCAAAAGAGATTTAATCTCTGGTACATAGAACGGCATTGCTTAAGCGAGAAGTAGAGGAGCCTTTAAGAACTATTCATACGTAAGTATATGCACCAGAATGCTGTGTCCCTGTCAAACAGGATTCAAATCAGCAAAAATGATATTTTACTTAAGTTTTTTAGTCCCTCTGTTATCATTTTGGAATATATCCTTTTTATGCATGTATGCAAATCTACAAGGCAATCAATTTGTCTGAGACAATGAATGCTTAAAAAGGCAACAAAAGAACATTTTAAATTTTCAGATATAAGTTTCCCTCACATTTGGACAAGGATGTGAATTCAGCTCTGTAATAAATTATAGTGTATTGTAAAGATTAAATGGTCTCTTGGCCTGCATTCTCTCCTTGCTCCATTCTATTCTACACACAGCTGCCAGACTAATCCTCCAAAAACACCAATTTTCATATGCCACTTTTCAAAAACTAGCTTCTTAGCTTCCTGTTGCCTGAAAAATAGTTTCAAATGCTTTTGTCTGGCATTCAAGGCTCTCTATGATGTGGTCCTCCTAAACATTTCACTCCTGCTCATTTCTTCCACCATGTACCAGCTGTGTGATCTCGGGCTAGTTATTTAAAGACTCATCTCCCAACTGTCCCAGCAAAGTTCCCACGCATCTCCTAGGCTCACTGGCTCATTCAGCAATGTTCTGAACGGCTGTTACTGGGTCCCATGCCAAGCCCTGGAATCAGGAGTCACGGGTGATGTTGCTACCACCAAATTGCATGGACTGAGGGTGGGAACAGTGGTTCTCCAAAAGAAAACTGGGCATTATATGAAAAGTTAGATGGCAAAACAACAGAAATCAACTACAATTGCCTTAACACACTCTGGACAAAATTTAACAAATATCTGTTCCAAAAAGGAGGAGATAAACTTATTAACTCTTACTTGGGCCTCTTCCACTATATACAATTCCACATGGGTATATCAAGCAAATTCAACTGAGTGACTGTCCCATTCTGGAACCTAAGGAGTCTCCTTTAGTCCCGAATCTGTACACTACCATTGCAGTTCTAGCCACTGTTATATAGATCAGACCCTTTTGGGGAGCCCAGTTAGCTGGGTTCATCTGTACACAATGTACGTACTCTTTGAAATAAGGAAGTATGTGGTTCAATAATATAACTTTTCATCTTAGGTTGCATAAATTTAAATAACACTTACCCAAAATGGTGTAAAATGAACAAAAACAACATATTCCATGATGAATCAAATAAAATATATTTTGAGTTGCTGTTTTCCCCATTTGAAGATAACATTTCTGATAATTGTCATTATCTGTGAAAAGACACAAGACCAACAGTTTTTTCCCTACTTAAGGTGGTAGCCATATGTCATGAATGAAGGTCTCAGAAATTGCCTGAAAGCTTCCATGGCAAACTGTCAGTCTGTGGGTAGTCACCGCCAAGCCACTTGGCTTCCATACATCTTCAGTGCCTTTCTTCCACACACACTCACACACATACACAAACAAGAGAGTGATAAAATCACAAATGTACAACTAACTACAGTTCTGTACCTACACTGTTAGCCACATTTAGTGTGATTCTGGAGGAGCAGGAACCAACTTTACGTCCAAGTCAGTCAACTCTTTCCCACAAAACTGAATGAAAAAACAAAGTCAGCATTTTTTTAAACCAGTGGCCACGTAGTAAAAACTGTACATCATTATCCATTCATTGAAAAAGTAAAGTCACTAGGATGGTATAAAGGTGTATAAAGGTGTATAAAGGTATAAAGGTGATAACCAGTGCCTTTTAACTTTTTGACGATGAACACTTTTTCTCTAAGATTGAGAATTATCTCCACTCTCTCTGTATGACCATTACCACAGTTCTGTAGTGAAACAATATTTGCAAATCTCTCTTGATCATAAACTCCTAAGAGTCAGGGCCTTCTCACTTTGGTTTCCCCAGGACATGGCATTTTGTTTGCAGGGGGTGGGCAGAGGGGCAGTTTAAAAACTACATTAATGGATGCTACCAGTCGATCCATTGATCCATGCTATGAACAAACACTATAATAAATATTGTTTTATTTCTTGTAACAAAGGCAGTAGGAGCTTCTCTCACTAAGTCTATTCCAAGGAAAGAATGAAAGCAGGACAGCAGCTGATTTATTTGTACCTATTATGTGACAGGTACTGGTGCAGGTATTTTTACATATATATTATTTCCTTGAACTTTTACAATCCTGCAAATTCTTACAGACTTGGAGTTTGCTAAAGTAATACAAACTCATGGTGACAAGCCCATGAGTCAAATCCAGCATGTCTGACTCCTTGATTACCAAGTTCACTATCCCCATTTATTGTGAGTCCGAGATTCTGAAGAATTTAGGTGCTATTAAGAAATGCTGAAAAAAAGTTCCCTTTGGGAACTCCAGTGGATGAGAATGTTTTTAAATTACTTCTTTTGTAAATTACAAAACAATAGCTCCCATTTGCATTACACTTTGTAATTCACAAAGTGTATGGGAAAAATAAAGATAATGATTATGTATGGTTACAATTCATAGGAAAGGAGGTACAAGGAAATGGAATGAAAGGCAATAATAACCCACGTACATGGTCGTCTCGCTTTAAAAAAACTAACCTTAGGGCTGGCCCCGTGGCTTGACGGTTAAGTGCGTGCGCTCCGCTGCTGCCGGCCCAGGGTTCGGATCTGGGCGCGCACCGATGCGCCGCTTCTCTGGCCATGCTGAGGCCGCGTCCCACATACAGCAACTAGAAGGATGTGCAACTATGACATACAACTGTCTACTGGGGCTTTGGGGGAAAAAATAAATAAATAAAATTATTAAAAAAAAAAAAACTAACCTTAAAATGCATTTCAGCCATCCATCTTCTATTTGATATAATAAACAATGGGAATGATAAAAAGATGAATTATAGTTCAGGGTTTTAAAAAGCAAACTAGCTTTAGAGCAATTCTTGAGGTTGTGTTGCTAACAAGGTAGCCCAACTTGATATGTGGTTCCTGACAACCTACCTCAGAAGTAATTCATAAGTACAGAAAGAACCACAAACCAAACATCAGAATGGATTCTAAGAGAAAATACCTTTAAAAAAAGTTCCCTTGCTATCAAAAGGCAGACCAAAAAGAAATTTATCCTCCCACCCACAAATTCCCCAGAAAGCTTTTATCTGGAAAGTTTTGCTCTCTTTAGACACACAGGGGGGCCACGGCATATTCCAGAGAACAAAACGCTAATCTGGAGGGTGCCATGGGTCTCAGGACTACCAAACAGATGGGGAGAGCACAAAGCAAGCTCCTGGTGACCAAGAGGGTCTGTAGACATTTGCTGCTTTCCTGCATCTTTCAGAGCTGAGTTTTTAGCCAGAGGCTGCTCCTTTATGATAAATTGCTCATATTGTACACTAAAAGCCATTACATTGTCTCTTTCAAACCAATCCCTATCTTTCTGTTTTTATGTGTGAAAGCAGACATAGTTTATTTCAAACCCTGAAGAGATTCCTATTGATTTTAACTTGCCTGTAACCTTTGTATAATTCATGATTGATGATAGATTTAATTAGAGTATAACCATCTTAAACATATTCTTAGTAAACGATTCCAATCTGTGCTCACGTAAGCAATTGGTATAAAATCCCTTTTAGTAAACCGCGGTTTTTTTAAGGACCAAGTCAGCATTTCCGAGAGAACCCCAAGCTCTTTTTTCTAAAGAGGCTGTGCGAGTATCAGGCGCTCTCTCTTCGCTGCTTTGTGTAGCACTTACCCTGGAGGTCATGCAGTAACTATTGCCAAAGAAAAATCAAAATAGAAATTATTAGCGTGTGCCATCATGCAGCGGCATACTCTGCCTGAAGATCAGGAAATTGTTTAAATATCAGATCGCCGGCAGGCATCTCAGCCCAGACCTGTGTGCGGAGAGTTGTGTCCTGGCTGAGGGCGTCTTTAGGAAGTCAGGAAAGCGACCCGCGACTGCAGCCGGGTTTTAAGGCTAATAATTCCTTCGCGGTCTGTCTTGGGCAGCAATCGCGTGGGCTCCGCGGTGAGACCTGCTCAAGGGGGACCTGGGCGCGGGGCAGGAAAGACGCCCGCAGCGGGCGCTGAGGACGCCCCGGGCACCCGGGGGTCGTCCCTGTGCCCCAGCCCCGGCCCACGGCACCCCGGCTCCCGCCCAGCGCCTCTGGAGGGAGGGACGGAGCGACACGCGGAGAAGGGATTTTGCTAATTGCCAAAGCAGGAAGTGAGCGCGAGGAAGACGCGGCGGAAAGCCGGGGAGGAAGAGGAGGTGGAGGAGGAGGAGGGGCGCGCAGAGCCGGGGAGGTGTGCTCCGGGTGCGTCGGAACAGCACGACTTTCCATCCCTGCAGTCCCGCTCTCCTCCCCTGTCCCGGAGGGCGCCCAGCGCGGCTCGGGCGCTCGTTGGCCCCAGCCCGCCCCCATGGCTTCTCCGGACGACCCTCTGCGTGCAGGTAAAGTGACACCGCGCCGCGCCCTCACCTGGAGCGGGCACCGCGGGCCGGGAACTCGCGAGGCGTCCGCGGTTGCGGCGGGGCTGTCGGGGCCGAGCCTCCCTCGGACCCCCGAGGGGCGCCCTGGGACGACTCTGGACCCCTGCGCCCGACCCGGGTCCGCGCGGGGCCGGGCAGGGGACAGCGGCGGCGCCTGGGCCCCGAGGGCACGGCGCTAGGTTCCCCCCTGCGAGAGGCTGCTATCACCGCGGGGCGCGCTGGCCGCCTGCGCTCTCCACGGACCCCTGTCCCTCGTCTTCCTCACGCGTGCCTAAGACGCTCCTTCTCTCTTCCCACTCGGTGGACTTAGCCCCTTTGTTCTGGTCTTCGGATGCCAGGTTGAAACAAGTCCCTCTGGCAGAAAAGAGCGCGGGGGGTATTTCGTTTATTCCTTCCAGGCTCTCCCTTTCTCCCTACTCACGTGCCCTCACCTTTCACTCTTTCTCTCCTCATTTCACTTCTATCAAATGGTTGTATTCTAAATATTGGCCCTCCGAGCTATTTCAAGAACTAGTATCCACAAAACCAAGTGGCTGATCCCGCCTATGGGATCCCACCTGTGGGATCCCAGCTGTAGTGCCTTTGATTAGAATGGCCCCTAGGGCCAGCCCAGTGGCACAGCGGTTAAGTTCCTGCCTTCTGCTTCCGTGGCCGGGACCCCCAGTTCGGATCCTGGTCGCGGACCTACTCACCGCTCATCAAGCCATGCTGAGGCGGCGTCCCACATAGAAGAGCCACAACTCTACAACTGTGATACACACTGTGTACTGGGGCTTTGGGGAGAAAAAAAAAAAGTGGAAGATTGGCAACAGATGTTCCTGCAGGGTCACTCTTCCTCCAAAAAAAAAAAAGAATGGCCTCTAGTTCTGTCCTTATTTTAAAATATTGTGTTTGTGCCTGAATCTAGATTTTTCTTTAATCTCTCACTTCAATTTACAATCCACCTCAGACTTTACCTTCCAAGAATTCTCTATCCTTGTTCTCCCGTTACCCAGGCCCGATCCTCAGTAAATGTTTGTTGAACACACAAATGAGTGAATGATATATCCCCCACAGCACACTGGAGCTTTTAGTTTTGTTGAAGTTGGAAAGGCTAGGGAGAGAACCACGTATACAGATACAGAACTGGGTATAACTGCTTAAATAAACGTGTTTCCGTTTTATTTTTATTTATTTATTTTATTATTTTTGTGTGTGTGTGAGGATCAGCCCTGAGCTAACATGCATGCCAATCCTCCTCTTTTTGCTGAGGAAGACTGGGCTAACATCTGTGCCTATCTTCCTCCACTTTATATGGGACGCAGCCACAGCATGGCCTGAGAAGTGGTGCATCTGTGCAGCGCCCAGGATTCGAACCCGGGGCCACCAGCAGCGGAGCGCGCACACTTAACCGCTGCGCCACGCGGCGACCCCTATTTTATTTTTGCATTATTCCGTTTTATTTCCTGGGATCTGGCAGGGACAGAGTTTGAATGTTCCATCCTTAATTTGTGGCTTGAGCAGTTAGGAGAAGGAGACAGTAAGGATCAGCAGGTAGATCAGAAGACAGCTAAATTGGCATTGTGATGTGCTGGGTTTGGGAGAGTTTCCTGGAGATTTTATTTAAAGAAAAATGTAAATTCTTCTGTAACTGGGGGATGGTAAACATTTTATGGATTGGAGATGGAAAATAAATTGTCTGGATATCCTTCCCCTTCCCCCATACCCATTGTTAGGAAAAACAGAAGGGGAAATAAAGAGAGAAATCCTCCCACTCCTCATCCCCACTCTCAACTCCACATCCACTTCCTCTTCTGAGAACCTAATTGACAAGGTGCCAAGAGGTGTTAGGACAGATTTTACTAACAGTGGTTTCAGATCTCAGTAAGTGATGATGGTGAGGGGGACTCAAAAAGATCTTGATAGGGATCCATTGAATGGGGATAAATGCAAAATCTGCTTGGGCCTCCCAAAATCAATGGCATCAGAGGGGGCCTGGGAAACACAGTTTAATAGTGACACAATGTATAAAAAGCCTCAGTGAGTCAATAGTGTGGTGAGGCCACCAGGGCAGCTAATATAATCTCAGATGACTGTAATAACACTATAGGATCTAGAATTCTCGTGATGGTACTCTTAGTCTGCTTGGCCCAGCCAAAGTGGATGCTTACAACCTGGAACAAATGGTCAACCTGGAACAAAGGGACTTGGAAATCCTAGCACATGTGGCATGATGTGAGAACTGAGGATATGATGATAGGAGGGTGTCATTTGGAAGGAATCTGTCTACTTGACTTTAAGAGATAGAAAACACACCTGTAGGTGAAATCTTTTTGGCTTCTACAAAGAGGCTAGAGGCCCCCCAAGGTAGAGATGTTGTCCCTTACAGAGATGTTGAAGAACATATTCAGGCATCTAAAAGGTGTCCTCCTGTCCATTCCCACTCTGGAATTCTATCAATAAGATGAGGGTTCCTCCATTTAAAAAAAAGATTTGAAAACCACTTTCCTTTTCTAACATCTCACTTAGTTTCTGCGACCTCCAGGACACCCTCACGTAGCCCTTCCATTTCTGTAATGAAGCCGTAGATGGTGCCAACATGTGGAACTTGTTAAATGGAATTTTCACTTCTCCACCCCAGACCAAGTTACCATACTCTCTAGCTGGATTTCCTACACTCACCTCCCAGCTGGTATTTTCACACCCACTCTTACCTTCTACCAACCCGTTCACCAAAAGGTGGCCAGAGTGACCTTTTAAAAACAAATCGAGGGCCTGCCCGGTGGCGTAGTGGTTAAGTTCACACGCTCCGCTTCGGCGGCCGGGTTCGCAGGTTTGGATCCGGGTCGCGGACTTATGCGCTGCTTATCAGGCCATGCTCTGGCAGGCGTGCCACATAAAACAGAGGGAAATGGGCACAGATGTTAGCTCAGGGCCAATCTTCCTCAGCAAAAAGAGGAGGATTGGCAATAGATGTTAGCTCAGGGCTAATCTTCCTCACCAAAAAAAAAAAAAAAATCAGATCCTGTCCTTCCTCTGCTTAGAAACCTGCACTGACTTTCCAACAAATCCTCAGTCCTTAAGTGGTTTCCATACTCTGTACATCGATCTCTACCTGTCCCTTCAACGGATTGGTGCCTGTTCTGTCCCCAGCTCTCTGCACTGCAGCCATACTGCCTCCTTGTGTTTCCTTGAGAGCCCTTGTACCTCCTGCCTCCCAGCCTTTGCACAGGTTGTTCTCACTGCCTGGAAAGCTCCCTTCACCTCCCCCCACTTCAGTTACCTCCTCCTTATCCTTCAGATTTCAGCTCAAAAGTGATGTGGATCAAGCCCCACATTATACACTCTCGTGCACCCTGTACCTCTCCTTTCTAGCACTCATCACTGTTTCTAGCTGTGATTATTTCACCACTCTCTCTCCCCCATTAGACTATAAGCTCTTGGACAGAGTGCACGTCTGTTTAGCTTGGCAGCTTATTTTGAGCACCTGACACAGTAACCAGCACATAGTAAGCCCTGGCTAAATACTATCACCTCAGTGAATGAATGAAAGATATGAATTTTAACCACATATGCTTCAAACTGTGGCAGAAAAACTCTTCCCATATTGGCATCTTAGGAACTTATTCAAGTTAGATATGTTAACTGAATTTACCTGGTAAAGTTAGAAAAAAAAGATGTTTGTATATCTACATGCATATAACAAAGGTGTATATATATATATATATTATACTGATATGAGCTTAATTTAAAAAACAACTTTTTACACTAAGAAAATTTACAAGACTATTGAGGTCACATGGAAGGAAAATAGTCATGCTGGCTACAGAGTAGCTGTCTCACTCTATCTCTGCCACTGATAAACAATCTAACACAGAATAAATTGGAATTGTCTGTCAAATGTGAATAAAATCTGGTATGTGTTCATACAGATATTAAAAGCAAAGCAAAGAAAGAGGCTTTGAAAGTCTGGGTTGGGGAGGTGGTGCAATTCGTTGCTTCATTGTGATGAGCTAGGTGCCCACGGCCATGGAGCACATCGACGTCTGTTCTCTCTTTGTTCTTGGAGACTCGTTTGCCCTGCACAGCGAGGCTGCTCCCTGGGAGTCCTGGCCCTAGCGACCAGCTCAGGACAGCCCTTTAGGTGGCATGTCCTCTCTCACCTGCCCCTCTGGGCCCTCCTGAGTGTTTAGATCGGTCCGAGGTTGTAGATTGGTCCGAGGTGGCAACCTGCCCTCCTTGCAAACTCCAGTAGCACTGGAGGCAGAAACCAGGACTAAAGGGGGAACCACTTCAAGGAGCACCCTTATTTGAAAAGCTGGACCAGCCAGTTCTTTCTCTAAATTCACCAGAGAGTGATGGCAATCTGGTTTTCCTTTCTCCCCTCCTCCTTCCCTCTTTTCTTCCCCTCCCTGTGGGGTTTTCCAATGCCCACTTCATTTCTTTTCCTTTCTTTTTTATTTTTTTATTTTTTTTTGTGAGGAAGATCATCCCTGAGCTAACAGCCGTGCTGATCTTCCTCCACTTTGTGTGGGACGCCGCCACAGCATGGCCTGACAAGCGGTGCATCGGTGCGTGCCCGGATCTGAACCCGGGCCGCCGCAGCAGAGCTCGTGCACTTAACCGCTACGCCACGGGCTGGCCCCTCTTTTCCTTTCTTATAATGTCTCTGTTTTCCAAGTTTTCTTCTTTCATCCCTTTGTCTCTTCCCTCCTCCTCCCCTGCCCTTGCCCTTCTTGAATCTGATCCCCTCTGTAGGCGCCAGCCCCTGACTGACACACTTAGTTAAATTAATGCTCCCCCACCCTCCAGAGAAGTCACTCTAGGAGGGCACCTTCTTGATCCCTGGTCCTTTCTCAACTGGTTCAGCTCCTGCTCTGAGGTCAGAGGATGACAGAGTGGGGTTGTTGCAAAAGACAGAGAAGAAGATAAATTGGACAGTGTGTCAGCACTGCCACACGGCATTTCTGCTGCTCTGAGAGCTTTTGTAATCTTGAATGTGTTTAGGGCTATAGGGCTTCTTTATAATCACTAATGAAAATAGCTGTAGGTCAAAAGAAAAACTATGAAACAAGAAATAATAATAATAACAAATGAAAGTAAATTAACTCTGAAATCACAAGTTCAAAGAATTGCCTTCAATTCTTCACCAGAAAGTACAAACGGCCCCACTCTTTTGGCTCAGGATGCTTGGGAAAGCCGGGAAGCTCTGACAAGCTTCCCTCTTTGTTTTCTCTGAAAGGACATCTTTCCAGGAGATCTTGGATCTTCCTTTGAGAAACTGTCTCTAGGAACTATTGGCGCTTATTTAATGTGACTAATAAAGGGAGATGTCAGAATGTGACAGGACAGCTCTTGGGCAGCTCACCACTGTCTGTGTTGGACCATATGTGATTATTCCTTCTGGAGAGGCTGCTGGCTGCAGTACATGGTTCCCAGGTGCTCCTGAAGAAATTGTGAGTCAGTAGCTGATGAGATTTGGGTCTT
Source organism: Diceros bicornis minor (assembly GCF_020826845.1). Classification (NCBI taxonomy): domain Eukaryota; kingdom Metazoa; phylum Chordata; class Mammalia; order Perissodactyla; family Rhinocerotidae; genus Diceros; species Diceros bicornis. Next base: position 20,233,203 of record NC_080745.1, on the reverse strand, counting down.
CCAGTGGATGATGAGTAGATGAGATTTTAGATTTAGAGTTGATGCTGGAATGATTGAGGCTTTGGGGATGTTGGGTGAAGGTATTTTGCACATGGGAAGGACATGAATTTGGGGGGCCAGAGAGTGGACTCTTAGGGGTTGAACTGTGTCCCCTCTAAAAATTATGGTGGCATCCTAACTCCTAGTACCTGGGAATGTGACCTTACTTGGAAATAGAGTCTTTCCAGACGTAATCAAGTTAAAATGAAGTCATTAGAATGGGCTCTAGTCCATGGCTAGTACCCTTATAAAAAGGGGAAATTTGGACACAGAGACTCCCCGAGGAGAGTCTGTCAGGTGGTCAGTGGATGAACCACTTTTAGAACCCTGGAGGTCATGGAAAACAGGTAGATTTTGAAGCCAGAAAGTCCCAGATGCAAATTCTGGGTCTTCCTTTACCCTGTGACCTTAAACACTCAATATGTAAAAAGAGGGACACATACCTTTCTCAAGGTTACTGTAAGGATGAGCTGAGACTGTGTGTAAACCATGCAGCACGGGGGTGGGGGGGGCACTAGGTAAGCAAGAGCTCTAATTGTCGTTGAAGATGAAAGTGCTGTGGACCTGGGCTTCCTTTGTCATAGTAACTTTCAGCCTGAAGATGCCCTTTTACCTGTGGAACCACTACTTTTCACCACTCGTGGACTTTTAAAGCTGGAAGGGCATGTGGAGGCTCTCTGTTCACCCCTGAATATTGTGAGTCTGGGACTTGAGGCCCAGAGAAACAAGTGATTGTGCAGCCCGCCTAGCTTGCTCTCACCTGAGGCCCCTGAGAGCCCGGCCAGCCACCTTCTCACCTGCTCACATGAATTAAATATCATTCTCACTACCATCAGTGAGATCCTCTTTTGTCACTTGCCAGTGAATTTGGGGTGATCTGTGCCTCGTTTAGAGTGAGCAATCTGAGAGAGTCGAGACAGTTTAGGGAGAAAAGCGTTGCCCAAGACACTAGAGCTGCAGCAGGAGCAGGAGGAAGTCCCCACCCAGCCCTGGTGCAGCTGCTGGTTTGCCACCTCAGAGCTCACATGGTCCCCCTTCTGTTTAAGCTCCCATGTCCCATCTGAGATCAGAGCCTCACCTGGGGGCTCAGCCTGCCGTTACCTGGGGCGTGTAAAAGTAAACATTTTAAAGCTTCTAAATAAACTATTTGACTTAATATTGTAAACATGCAGCTGCAAGAGCTCTCAGACATACCTGAGGACAACTTCCTACTTCTAGACCAGTCTCAACCAGGATCAGCCCTCCTCCGAATAATCTCTTTGGTACACAACAGCCCAGGCCTGTGAGAACAAAGACAGCTCCGCGTGAACCACAGTGACTGCCAGGGAGGAGGCGGGATCCGATAGAGCACATGGGGCACCACATGGGCCTGGGTCCGTGAGCGTATTGACGATAACATGCAAGGAAGAACTTCATCCATTCGAATGAAAATAAAAAAAGACCTGGAGGTGCCTCTAATCCTGGTTCTAAACATGTTGCCTTTCCTGATTGCCCTCTCACTTTGCCGTCATGCTTCAGAAAACAAAAAACCTAAATTCTACATGCTCTTCCCATCTTAAGTTCCATTTATTCTCAGAGATTTCAGACCAAAGCAAGAGACTTTGGGCCTCCAAACCCTGTTGTCACCTTCCTGCATCTTCCTGTTCACCTCATAACCCTCTGAGACATGCTCACATATCACAGAGCTCGATCAGATTCTGAGGGGGAGTGGAAGTTCGTCCGTCCTGGTGGTTCCCAAACCTGGCCTGACCAGAGTAACGAGGATCAGCTGAGTGTGGGAACCAGCGACCTATGGCCCCCTCATGTTACAGAGGAAGAGCCTGAGGCTGCGAACGCTTACACAAGTCATCTAAGGTCATACTGCTAGGCTCACCAGGGTCACACTGCTGGGCTTATCCAAGGTCACACTGTTAGTAGGCATCGATGTTCTCATTGTCCAAGCTCAAGATGACCCTTGAGATCCACCAGCCCTCTGTTTCTGTGCCAGACACAAGTTCTTTGCTGGGGCTGGGAACCCGGGGAACCACAGGTTAGCCCCGTTTGTCCATTCTCCAGTGCGGTCTTGCCACCTCTGGGCTCTGCCAGTGACCAGGACACAGTCCCCACTGATGAAGCTGCAGATGTCTAATCCTCTGCTCCATGGGAAAGGCCACCTCCTTTAATCTCTCCAGTGACTGTAGGCTGTCATAAAACAAAGAAAGAGATATTCCCTTCATACCGTTTCTCCTTTGGGTGTTGGCAACATCACCCGGGCAAAGAAATGTGGAAAGCCCATTCTCAGATGTGAAACGTCTAGGGAGAACAAACAAATTGTCTCAATAAATTGTCCTGCTGTCCTTGTTTGGATCCCCAAAGGCATTCCCAGAACCTAGTGCCTGGTTGACAGCATGTCTTTAATGAGGATTTGGGAAAAAAATGAAAGTTGAATCTTGGCTGGCCCAAGGGTTTTGCAGGTCATGCACTGCACAAATCTGGAGGATCCCATTCCAACAGATCTGGTTATTTATTAAGATAGTTTTCTGGCAGATATTTTGTAGAGTGTCTCGGAAAGGGGAAGCTTTTTTCTAATTTGTACAAATTCTTAAGATCTAGTGGTGGCCTGTACCTGTTTTTATATTTCCTCATTAAATTCCTTAAATGCAACAAATGGTAAAACATAAGCAAAATATTGAGAAATCAAGACTACTTTTTGTTTGATAAAGATACTGTGAGATATTTTTGACTTTATTAATTCACATGAACCACATTCAGAAGCTTAATATTTTAAAATGATGAAAATGAATTGCAGAAGAGTAGGAAATAAGGACAGAAGCAGAAGTCAGAATTAAATCATTCCTGCTCAAAGTTATAATCAAATCTATTATGCAAACGAGTTGTTAATATCATGTCTGCATAATTCGTGGTTATTTGTAACTATGAGTATTTGTAGATATTTATGAATAAACTGTTCCAAAATGGTGTTTTTTTAAAATAAAATTTATGTCTTCATCTCTTTCTTGATGAAGTCTAAACACTTTTCTTCTTATTTTGTCTGCACTAATGATTGAAAGTGGATTTTTCTCCAACTGACTAGGGTAGCTTGCCTCTATATGAAGACAGTTATCAAAGGACACCTTTGTGCTCTTAAATTAAAGAAAATACTCTCCTTTTTATTTTTTCACAGATCATATGGCAAAGGAGCCAGTGGAGGACACAGACCCTAGCACTTTATCCTTTAACATGGTAGGTTTTACAGGAATGGTGAGGACTCTTGTTTTTCCTTTTTTCCATTTGTTATTTCTTTACATTTTTATTACTCAGTATTTACATGAAAATCAGAAACCCCCAAATAAGATTTTCCCAAGATAAATTTCTTTATCATGGTATTATCTGTGACACAATAAATTTTGAGTTTCTCCAGGCTAAAAATGGTGTTAGACTCTGTTCTTGTTTTGCACATATCAGAAGTGATCTTCTTAGATTATGTGAGGTTTTGTCTACTTTATACTGTCTATTTTTATTTATTTATTTATTATTGATGTCATAATAGTTTATAACATTGTGAACTTTTAGGTGTACATTATTGTTTGTCAGTCACCATATAAATGCGTCCTTTTACCCCTTGTGCCCACCCCCCAACCCCTGTCCCCCTGGTAACCACCAAACTGTTCTCTCTGTCTGTGTGTTAGTTTATTTTCCACATATGAGGGAAATCATGTGGTGTTTGTCTTTCTCTGTCTGGCTTATTTTGCTTAACATAACACCCTCCAGGTCCATCCATGTTGTTGCAAATGGAACGATTTTTTCTTTTTTTGTGGCTGAGTAGTATTCCATTGTATATATGTGCCACATCTTCTTTATCCAATCATCAGTTGAGGGACACTTAGGTTGCTTCCACTTCTTGGCTACAGTGAATAATGCTGCAGTGAACGTAGGGGTGCATAAGCCTCTTTGTATTGTTGATTTCAGGTTCTTTGGATAGATACCCAGTAGTGGGATAGCTGGATCATAAGGTATTTCTATTTTTAATTTTTTGAGAAATCTCCATACTGTTTTCCATAGTGGCTGCACCAGTTTGCATTCCCACCAGCAGTGAGTGAGGGTTTTCTTTTCTCCATAACCTTTCCAACATTTGTTATTTTTTCTCTTGGTGATTATAGCCATTCTAACGGGTGTAAGGTGATATGTTAGTGTTGTTTTGATTTGCATTTCCCTGATACTTAGTGATGTTGAACATCTTTTCTTGTGCCTGTTGACCATCTGTATATCTTTCTTGGAAAAATGTCTGTTCATATCCTCTGCCCATTTTTTCATCGGGTTGATTTTTGGTGTTCAGTTGTGTGAGTTCTTTATATATTATGGAGATTAACCCCTTGTTGGATATATGCTTTGCAAATACTTTCTCCCAGCTGGTGGGTTGTCTTCTCATTTTAATTCTGGTTTCATCTGCCTTGCAGAAGCTCTTTAGTTTGATGAAGTCCCACTTGTTTATTTTTTCTTTTGTTTCCCTTGTCCATGTAGATGTGGAACTTGAAAAGATCCCTCTGTGACCAATGTCAAAGAGTGTACTGCCTATATTTTCTTCCAGGAGTTTTATAGTTTCAGGTCTTACCTTCAAGTCTTTGATCCATTTTGAGTTAATTTTTGTGTAGGGTGAAAGAAGATGGTCTACTTTCATTCTTTTGCGTGTGGCTGTCCAGTTTTCCCAATACCATTTATTGAAGAGACTTTCCTTTTTCCGTTGTATGTCCTTAGCTCCTTTGTCAAAGATTAGCTGTCCATAGATGTTTGGTTGTATTTCTGGGCTTTCAATTCTGTTCCATTGATCTGTGGGTCTGTTTTTTGTACCAGTACCATGCTGTTTTAATTATTATAGCTTTGTAGTATATTTTGAAGTCAGGGATTGTGATGCCTCCAGCTTTGTTCTTTTTTCTCAGGATTGCTTTGGCTATTTGGGGTCTTTTATTGCCCCCTATGAATTTTAGTATTCTTTGTTCTATTTCTGTGAAGACTGTCATTGAGATTCTGATTGGGATTGCATTGAATCTGTAGATTGCTTTAGGTAGTATGGACATTTTAACTATGTTTATTCTTCCTATCCATGTGCATGGGATGTCTTTCCATTCCTTTATGTCATCATCAATTTCTTTCAATAGTGTTTTATAGTTTTCATTGTATAGGTCTTTCATCTCCTTGGTTAAATATATGCCTAGATATTTTATTCTTTTTGTTGCAATTGTAAATGGGATTGTCTTCTTGAGTTCTTTTTCTGTTAGTTTGTTATTAGAGTATAGAAATGCAACTGATTTTTATAAGTTGATTTTGTACCCTGCAACTTTGCTGTAGTTGTTGATTGTTTATGATAGTTTTCCGATGGATTCTTTAGGGTTTTCTATTTATAAAATCATGTTATCTGCAAACGGTGAGAGTTTCACTTCTTCATTGCCTATTTGGATGCCTTTTATTCCTTTTTCTTGCCTAATTGCTCTAATTGCCAAAATCTCCAGTATTACGTTGAATAAGAGTGGTGAGAGTGGGCACCCTTGTTTTGTTCCTATTCTCATAGGAATAGCTTTCAGTTTTTCCCTGTTGAGTATGATGTTGGCTGATACATGGCCTTTATTACATTGATGTACTTTCCTTCTATACCCATTTTGTTGAGAGTTTTTATCATAAATGGATGTTGGATCTTGTCAGATGCCTTCTCTGCATCTATTGGGAGGATCATGTGGTTTTTATTCCTCATTTTGTTAATATGGTGTATCACATTGATTAATTTGCGGGTGTTGAACCATCCCTGGGTCCCTAGTATAAATCCCACTTGATCATGGTGTGTGATCCTTTTAATGTATTGCAGTATTCGGTTTGCCAATACTTTGTTGAGGATTTTTGCATCTATGTTCATCAGGGATATTGGCCTGTAATTTTCCTTCTTTGTGTTGTCCTTGTCTGATTTTGGTATCAGGGTGATATTGGCCTCCTAGAATGTGTTAGGAAATATTCCATCTTCCTCTGTTTTTTGGAATAGTTTGAGAAGGATAGGTATTAAATCTTCTTTGGATGTTTGGTAAAATTCTCCAGAGAAGCCATCTGGTCCTGGACTTTTATCTTTTGGGAGGTTTTTGGTTACTGTTTCAATCTCTTTACTTGTGATTGGTCTGTTCAGATTCTCTATTTCTTCTTGATTCAGTTTTGGGAGGTTGTATGAGTCTAAGAATTTATCCATTTCTTCTAGATGGTCCAATTTGTTGGCATATAGTTTTTCATAGTATTCTCTTATAATCCTTTGTATTTCTGTAGTGTCCGTTGTAATTTCTCCTCTTTCATTTCTAATTTTATTTATTTGAGCTTTCTCTTTTTTTTCCTTAGTGAATGTGGCTAAGGGTTTGTCAATTTTGTTTATCTTCTCAAAGAACCAGCTCTTATCCTTTCTACTGTTTTTTTGGTTTCAATTTCATTTATTTCTGCTGTAATTTTTATTATTTCCCTCCTTCTGCTGAATTTGGGCTTTGTTTGTTCTTCTTTTTCTAATTCTGTTAGGTGTAGTTTAAGGTTGGTTATTTGGGATTTTTCTTGTTTGTTAAGGGGGCGCTGTATTGCTATGAGTTTCCCTCCCAGGACCACTTTAGCTGCGTCCCATATGAGTTGGTATGGTGTATTTTCATTTTTATTTGTCTCCAGATGTTTTTTGATTTCCCCCCTAATTTCTTCAATGATCTGTTAGTTGTTCAGTAGCATGTTGTTTAGTCTCCAGGTCTTTGTCACTTTCCCGGTTGTTTTCTTGTAGTTGATTTCTGTTTCATAGCATTATGGTCGGAAACGTTGTTTGTTATGATTTCAATCTTCTTAAATATATAGAGGGTTGCCTTGTTTCCCAACATATGTTCTATCCTTGAGAATGTTCCATGTGTGCTTGAGAAGAATGTGTGATCTGCTGTGTTTGGATGGAGTGCTCTATATATATCTATATATCTAATAATGTCCACTATTTCCTTATTGACTTTCTATCTGGATGATCTATCCATTGATGTAAGTGTGGTGTTAAGATCCCCTACTATTATTGTATTGTTGTTAATATCTCCTTTTAGGTTTGTTAATAGTTGCTTTATATCCTTTCGTGCACCTGTGTTGGGTGCGTATATATTTATAAGTGATATGTCTTCTTGGTGGAGTATCTCTTTTATCGTCATATGTTGCCCCTCTTTGTCTCTTATTACCTGTTTTATCTTGAAGTCTACTTTGTCCGATATAAGTATGGCAACACCTGCTTTCTTTTGTTTGCCATTAGCTTGGAGTATTGTCGTCCATCCTTTCACTCTCAGCCTGTGTTTGTCTTTAGAGCTGAGATGTGTTTCCTGGAGGCAGCATATTGTTGGATCTTGTTTTTTAATCCATCCCGCCACTCTGTGTGTTTTGATTGGAGAATTCAATACATTTACATTTAGAGTGATTATTGATATTGAGGCCTTAATGTTGCTATTTTATCACTCATTTTCCAGTTCTTCTGCATTTTCTTTGTTTCTCGTCCCATGTGTTTCAGACTAACAGTTCAGTTTGGTAGTTCTGTATGATGGTTTTCTTAGCTTTCTCTTTATTGTATGTGTCTCTGTTCTGTTTATTTGTTTAGTGGTTACCATGAGGTTTGTATAAAAAAATCTCATAGATGGTATAGTCTATTTTCTGATGGTCTCTTATTTCCTTAAACTAAGTCTATTCCATCCCATTCCTCTTCCCCTTCTAAGTTATTATTGTCACAATTTATTCCATCTTGCGTTGTGAGTTTGTGTTTAAAGTCGTGAGGTTATATTTATTTTTGCTGTTCTCCTTCCCCTAATCTTTGATGTTATAAGTGTTTGCTAACCTGTACTGATAGAAAGCTGCAATTTTTCTGATTTTCTCTACCTATTTTCCTCCTTGCTCAAACTTTGTATCCCCTTTCTCTTTTTTTTTTTTTCTTTTTTTTTTTTCAGGCATTTGGGTCTTCTTGAGCATTTCTTGTAGTGGGGGTCTTGTGGCAATGAACTCCCTTAGCTTTTGTTTATCTGGGATAGTTATTATTTCTCCATCATATCTGAAGGATGTTTTCACTGGATAGAGTATTCTTGGCTAAAAATTTTTGTGTTTCAGAATTTTGAATGTGTCATTCCACTTTCTCCTTGCCTGTAAAGTGTCTGCCCAGAAATCGGCTGAGAGCCTGATTGGGATTCCTTTGTATGTTATTTTTTTTTCTCTTGCTACCCTTAATATCTTTTCTTTGTCATTGACTTTTGCCAGCTTTACTACTATAGGCCTTGGAGTGGGTCTTTTTATGTTGATATATTTAGGAGATCTGTTGACTTCATTCACTTGTATTTCCAGCTCCTTCACTAGGTTTGGGAAGTTCTTAGCTATTATTTCCTTGAACAAACTCTCTGCTCCTTTTTCCCTGTCTTCTCCCTCTGGAATACCTATAATCCTTATGTCGCATTTCCTTATTGAGTCAGATATTTCTCAGAGAATTTCTTCATTTCTTTTTAGTCTTAGTTCTCTCTCCTCCTCCATCTGGAGCATTTCTACGTTCCTATCCTCAATAATGCTAATTCTTTCCTCCATATTGTCAGCTCTGTTTTTTAAAGATTCCAGGTTTTTCTTGATCTCCTCCATTGTGTTTTTCATCTCTAATATTTCTGATTGGTTTTTCTTTATAGTTTCAATCTCTTTTGTGAAGAAGTTCCTGATTTCATTGAGTTGTCTATCTGTGTTTTCTTGTAATTCGTTGAGCTTTTTTATGATAGCTATTGTGAATTCTCTGTCATTTAGGTTATAAATTTCTGTGCCTTCAGGATTGATTTCTGGGTGTTTGTCATTTTCCTTCTGGTCTAGAGATTTAATATATTTTTGCATACTGCTTGAGGGCGTGGGCTTATTTTTTCTCATTCTGAAAATATCTGGTCACAGCTTCCACCTGCCACAAGTAGGTGGGGGTCAAGAACTGTGTATTTTGAGCTCGCTGAGCTCTGTGGGTGCACTGGCTGACCAGTTGTGCTGGTCAGGCAGGGGGAGGGGCTCTTTCTTTTGCCTGCCTGATCCCAGGGGCTTCTCATGCTTCCCTTGCTATCTGCTCTCCTGGGGTGCTAGCTAGATGGAGGCACCCCTACAACAGTTCAGTCCCCTCCATATGGGGCTTTCCCACAGGCTGTGAGAGAACTTGGAGAGAGATGGTTTTCCCACAGAGGACTGCCCCTCTCCCCTCTCTCTCTGAGAGATCCACGCACAGACCCAGTCCCAGGTTACTGTTGTTCAGGAAGGATAGCAGTTCTCCTAACCTCCTTCCAGTTCCTCTGGGGGTTCCAGCACCTCCACCTTCAGACGTTTGGCTGTGTGAGTCTCTCATACATCTTTTGTGTTGTGTGAATGTCCTCTGTTGATATTTGAATGTGCTTTTTGTTGTATCTTAGTGGGAGAGAGTCTATGGAGAAAGCTTACTCTGCCATGATGCTGATATCACCCTATCTGTCTATTTTTAATCACCCCTTCTTCAAAATTGAAAATATCTAACTTGAGGTTGAAGGGAAAAATAGGACTACCTTACAGTGACTGAGTGCTACTGACATGCCAGATGGGCACACTATTGATTTACCTCCTTTACAAAGTTCAGTCCCTGCAGCCACCCCACATGGCAGGTGTTGCCCATTTTACAGATGAGGAACTGAGGCCCAGGGGTTGAGGTAAGTTGCCCAACTTAGAAGCAGCCTAGGTGGGATTCAAACCCAGTAGCTGACTTCAGATCCCTGCGCCACCCTCCCAGAACCACTCTGGGGCATGTTCTGCTGCTTTTAGGTTTACCAAAGATTTCACATACATTGTTTCTCATCCTCTGAATAACTTCTGAGATGGTAGGGCAGGTGCTTTTATCCCCATTCTAGAGATGAGGAAATGGACGTTGACTCATTTGTATAATGTCACCCAAACTGGAGCCCTGCTCTGCTCTTACTTATGACCAAATAAGCGCCTTTGGCAAAATCACATGGGTCACTATGCAGATAGTGTGAGACACATTCCTTTTTTTCAGAATGTTTGGAGGATAGGATCTACTGAGTCATGAAAAATTCTGATTAACTAATTGAGTTAGAATGACATAAAATACACTTAATGATATAATTAAATTAAATGTCTTTAAGTCTGGTGATTCACAAGGCCCCTCGGTGTCTTGAAGACCTGAGACGTTTGTTTCATGTCCTTTAGTTACCACTGCACAGGTTGGTTAAGTGGGGACAGTGTGGGGGATCAAGCTTTAACACACAGTGGAAATTAATATGAAAAATTCCATCTCTCAACTTTCATAAAAACAGAACGCAGAGTGACCCTGTGGTCATTTCTTATGATCCCCTCGGGTGTAGTCTGTTACTAAGGCCTTGGTTTCTATAAAGTGTTACTCAGTTTACCTTCCTGCTGCCCCATCTGTGATTTTCTGGTCTCCCTCTCAATTCCCGCGCACCAGGCTCTCCCTCCCTCCGAGCCATGCTCCTTACTGCTCACCTTGAGTTAGGCTATCTTTAATCACTTTTCTACTCTGGGGACAAAGTGATTTTTCTGAAGCTTACTTGTATTAGTTTGGTAGGACTGCCATAACAAAGTACCACAAACTGAGTGGCTTCAAACAACAGAAATGTATTGTCTCACAGTTCTGGAGGCCAAAAGTCAGAAATCAAGACATCGGCAGGCCTTGCTCCCTCTGAAACCTGCAGGGAAGGATGCTTTCTTTTCTCTCCTAGCCTTTGCTGGTTGTCGGCAATCCTTGGTGTTCTGTGGCTTGTTGCTGCATCACTCCATTCTCTCACTTCATTGGCACGTGGTCGTCTTCTCCCTGTGTGTCTGCGTCTTGGTGTCTCTTCTCTTATAAAGACACCAGTCGTATTGATTAAGGGCCTAGTCTATTCCCCTATGACCTCATCTTAACTAATTACATCTCTAACAACCCTATTTCCAAGTGAGGTCGTATTGTGAGGTACTGGGGGTTAAGACTTCAACATATCTTTTTTAGGGGGCACAATTCAACCCATAATGTTGCTGCTACTTCCAGGGTTAAATATATACTCTTTCACATGGCAGATGAGGTCCTTCACCTTATCTCAGTATCCCCCCGAGTGTGTAGCTATTTGCTGCTCCTCGAATCCCCAATGCCTTCTCACCTTCCTAAGATACTGATAATGCTCTTCCTTCCAGCGAGGAAAATCTCCCTCCTTCCTCACCTAATGAACTCCCATCGATCCTCTCCTCTCAGTTTAAGCATTCCCTGATCTAGGAAGCCTTCTGTGCCTTGCCCTGGGACCTTCAGGTGCTCCCTTCTTCACAACCCAATCCTTACTTTTTTTCACACTGTACTGGTATTGTTTGCTTGTCTGTTTTCCCACAAGACTGTGTCGACCATCTTCCCATATGCAGAGCTGGGCACAAGGCAGGCAGCAGTAGATGTTTGATGAGGCAGCCAAACTTCTTGAGAACCAACAATGGCACCCCACCTAAATCCCTTAGCCTCACTTCCAGGGTCTTATGTGTAAACTGGCTCTATCTTTCATATCCAACCCTGTCTTCCTCTTTCCTCCTCCAACATGCATCTCTGCTCCAGGCTGACCGGTCCTCTACACCTCCCATTCTTTGAACCATTTGGCCTTGCTCCCCTGTGTTCGCCATCTGCAATTACCGGCCTCCTTCCCCTCAGTCATCCGAGTCCTGGGCATCCTTTAGGCCTAGCTCAAATGTCAGTCTCTCCAGGAAACTTGCACTTTCTCCAGCCTGGTCATTCATTCATGCAGACTTTTGGTAGATGTTTAATTAACACTGCATCAAAATCTGAGGATGCAAAGATCATAGTCCCTTGAAACACTCAGTCTATCTGAGGAAATAGACAAGTACTTTAAAAAGAGCCTGATGAGTGTTATAGTACAGGTGTGTTTTCCAAGCTCAGGGGAGCAGAGTATGGAGAAGGATTTAGCCGGGAGGAAAACTATTTGACTTTTAAGTTCTCTGTGATTGATGAATGATTTCTTTTGTGGAAAGGGGTTGGAGGCTTCTAGAGGTCTGAAACTTTATAGCCAAGCTCCAAAGAAACTCCAAGGAAAGGCATTTAAAACAAAATCTTTGGTTCCAAATTTGTTTGTTTTTCTCCTCTGTCAAAGGAAGATATGGGTGAAACCTACAGGAAAGTTGGAAGGTGCAATGTTTTTCAGGTTGGAGAACAGTGGAACCAAACCCCAGATGGAGCAGATGTGGGAGCTGAGCCGGGGTTAGGGAATGGGATAGGGAAATTGGGCACATTTTCACTCCTCTCATGTAAGTCTCCAGAGAATGACTACATTGTTTAATCTGAAGTAAAACTTTCCAGAATATTAGATACCTGCATGTAAGTACCAACGAAGAAATAGGTGATTGTAAGAGCATTTGCTATTTTGAATTCCCTATAGCAGTACTGCCCTCAACTAATGCATTGAGGAACTGTACATAATTGTGCATAATGAGTAACCAATTTGTAGAGCTTTGTGCAATCAGTAGGATAGTTACCTTTTGAATCCTGTCCTGTTCAACCCAGGACAGGGCGCTACAATAGTGAGTACTGCCCAGAAGACTTGCTGTTGACCCCAAGGAATGTCACAGAAACGGTGACAAGAAATGGGTCTATCCCCGTAATTCACGAAGACAAATGCTCCTTAATTTTAAACTGCAGGAAATAGATAGGGAGAATAGCACTGCAGAAAAGAGAGGAAGTGTTGTTTAGTGGTCAGAGCTGGGGAAATGAGGAAGGCTTATTCTATTTCATGTTCTAAAATTAACTTCTCATCGACCTTGATTTCATTTCTATAAATTGAGAATAAAAACAAGCAATGGGTCAGGCCTATTAAGTGCAAGGCTGAAAACTTGCAAGGTTTTAGATTAAAACCATGACTTTCCCAAGACAGAGCTTTCTTTTCACTTTGATCTTATAATTGACTGTGGTGTTTAAAAATAACTCTCTCTTTTGTTGGTTTCTACAGTCAGACAAATATCCCATTCAAGATACAGGACTCCCTAAAGGTATGTACAGTTAATATAACTACTTGAACTTGTGATTATTTTAATATCTTGAACAAAGTACTAGTCAAAGTAATTTTGCATTATTTAAAATTGTAAAACAGAAATATACCAATAATTTAGTTCATGACTTGTTAATGATTATCTCAGGTATGAATTTTCTTATTAAAATCTATAAGTTATTTTATCACAAATTATACATGAAATTCCTGTGGTGTTTTTAACATGAATAAAATGAAGATAACCAGGACTCTGGGTTGCAAGTGACAGAAACCTCACTCAAATTAGTTTTTCTTTTTTTTGTGAGGAAGATCAGCCCTGAGCTAACATCCACGTTAATCCTCCTCTTTTTGCTGAGGAAGACTGGCTCTGAGCTAACATCTATTGCCAATCCTCCTCCTTTTTTCTTCCCCCCAAAAGCCCCAGTAGATAGTTGTATGTCATAGTTGCACATCCTTCTAGTTGCCGTATGTGGGACGCAGCCTCAGCATGGCTGGAGAAGCGGTGCGACGGTGCGCGCCCAGGATCTGAACCCGGGCCGCCAGTAGCGGAGCACGCGCACTTAACCGCTAAGCCACAGGGCCGGCCCTCAAATTAGTTTAAAGAAAGGGGAGTGGGACTTATTGGCTTAGGGTCTTTGGGCGCTGCCAGGTGCAAGCATTTAAATGATGTCTCAGGCTTAGTCTCTCTCTCATGGCTCTGTCATATGTGTTGGCTCCATTCTTGGGCAGGCTTTGCCCACATGGTGGGAAAGATGGTCATCAACACCTCCAGCTTTACTTGGTGTTGCTCAAGATGGCAGAGAAAGAGGGAGCCTTTCCCCCAGCACCCTTAGCACAATTTTAAGGACAGTTGTGATATGACCAGTTTGGTCACGTGGCCACCCCTGAAATCAATTGTGTCGTCAGGAGGATGGAGGACTTTGGCCAGGTCTGAGCCTTGAGGTTGGGCGGGGTAGGGTATGGAGTCAGTTCTACCCAAACCACAGGAAAGAGGGTTCTGTTACTAGACAAAGGGTCAAGGGATGCTTCTCAGGCACCAAAGCAAAAAAATCTGTCTTTTATAACCCATAGACTAATGTTTTAGGCATGGTGCAGACCATAAAGGTAGCTAGGCCTTAGCCTTTTCTAATTTCCTCTTTGGGGCAGTCTGCCAGGCTGTGTCCATTATGGAGGCCAAGCTGCTAGTTGTCACACTGGAGCGTTTACCTTGTGCTCTGCTGACAACATAGAGAGGAGAGTTTGGATGGGATGGGGGTGGGGAACAGTCAGATCTGACCAGCTTCAGAGATGCCCTCCCACCGCCCCCACTGGAGAAGTAGGACTTCCTAGCACAGCTAATGTGGGTTTCCTGGCAGTTCTTGCGGTATGGGTAATCATAGGGTCGCTGGACTGGAGGGTTGGGAGCTCCCTGTCAGGACCAACTGTGATTAAGCCTGGTGTTCTGCAAAGTCGTCCCTCCCCTCCATTCCCTATTCACGAGGCTCTTCTCCCTGCTCCCTGAAGTTACACCATTAGAGTTTCATTTCTTTTGCCTCCCTTGCATGTCCTGAGAGTGGCAATGGTGTAAGGAAAAGAGACTGAAGGCCAGGTTTGAGCCCAAATCGTGGCTGTACTAGGGGAGGCTTCTGGAAGCTCACTTCCTTCTTTCCCCTCTCCATTAGTGACTTCTAAGTGTCCTGAATCCCCCAATCTGTGATTCTCTAGTTCAGCAAGAAAGTGGAAGGTACAAGCCAGGCAACCAGGGAGAGATGGGAGGCAGTCTTGGGTGGTGCTCCTTAGTCGTCAGTGTGTAGTGAAGAATCATCTGGGGAGTGTGTGTAAAATACAGATTCTGGGCCCTGCTGCTCTGAAATAATGATGTGGTGGGTCTGAGGTCAGGCCCAGGAGGCTGTGTTTTATCACGTACTGAAGTGGTTAGGACGCAGACCTCACTTTAAGAGCCTGCCTAAGAAGCTTCAAGGATTTGGTGTGCCTGTCAGTGAGGCATATAGAAGAAGGAACCAAACTTCAGCCAAACCACCCTGCCTAGCTCTGAGTGGCCTCAGCAAGTGACTTCACGTCTCAGGGTCTCCATGTCCTGCCTGCAGCGTAGGGAGGACAATGTTAGCATCCACCTCCCAGGGTGCTTGTGAGATTCAATGAAATGAGTCTGGAACAGTGCCTGGCACACGGAGCATCAGCAGGGGCGGAGGGAAATCTGGCAAAACTGTAAAAAGTCAGGGTCAAGGTCTGTCGAAAGCTTTCATAGCAGAGTGGCAAAAGTGGACCTGTTTTAGACAAAGACTGAGCCGCGGTGACTCTGAGAGTGCAGTGTCATGGTTTGATCTGTCTGAAGATCTTTTTATCACCCGTGAATGTGATTTCCTGTTGTGAAAGAAAAAGAGTGCTGCTTAGCAACCTAATACTACAGCAACTGCACTATTGGGTTTCTCCTCGAATTTGAGTTTTACAAAACCTTAATTAAAATGGTGAAGAGTTTCTAGGTAACATGACTGTGATTTTGTGCACAAATTCTGTGCATATAATTTCTTATCTCCAAAGAAATACATTGTCTTATATGTAATGAACCATGTCTAGAAGTTTAAAAACTTACTCCAACATTTGCATTCAATAATATTAACAATTTAATGTCTGCTAGTATTTTTTTTAACATACCAATGGGGCCAGTATCATCATTAAACATTTATAGTAATTTTCTCATTGAAGTTGTTTTTAGGAAGAGAAAACCCATATGAATTAGTGAAGAGACTAATTCATAGATTTAAAATTAAACGTAATCTAGTTATATTATGTACAAATTCGGACTCCGACATTTAAGTGCATTTTGGGGGGGCCTACTTTATTTAATAGAAGAGTCATTTGTAATTAGCTTGAACAATTTCCATATGGTTAAAAAGACCCCAAACTTTATTTTCTTAAGCAGATTAAATAGATTTCACAAAATCTTGATTATACTTCTAGTTAATTCCTACTTTCTTTGTGGACAGTATAAAGCTCTTCCTTAACACAGTCCAAACAGGAGTGGTTCTGAATAATGTGGTTTCAATCAACTGTGGAAATCTAGTGTAATTTCAGTGATCAGCATGTTTTTGAGGTGATACATGTTATTATACCTGTTTTCTCATCAGGTACAAATGCATAGCTTCCGCCTCAGTCAGCCAACCTCTGATTTTAGAGGTTTCAGGGGATCAGGCCTCTTTTATGATCCGTGTTCTATGAGTCTGCAGGCACTAAACTGAGGACTACTTTAAGATTGGTGTTTATTTTGTATCGCAGAATTCCTGATATCTCATAGAAACTGCCGGCTTGAGTTCTGAAGAGAATGTGATTCTTCACATTTTGAGAGAAAAATGTCTTTGGAAAAAGAATTCTGATTTTTGAGCCATTATTCATAGTGAGGGGAAATTGTACATAAATACATCATGAAGGCATCAAGATTTTATCATCTTTGTTTTCTTTGCTGTTACTGCTCTTTTATTGTTCAAAAAATTTTATAGTGAATTTAGAGTTAAAGAGAAGTAAAGTCGACTGATTCTATTGTTAATAATTTTGAGGAATTGGAACGTTAAGCATAGATGATATTTGGGGGGCCTTTTAGAACAATTCATTAACTAAATGTAGAAGCAGTAGTTCAATTTGAAAGGAGAAAATAGGCAAGTACTAGAGAAATCACTAAAATAATTCAGAAGTAAAAATGTCTGCCCTCAAACTAGAAAGCCAATATGTTGTATTTCATATGATTTCTCACCTCCCAGATGGACAGTATTTTGTTAATGGGTTTCCTTGTTCTAACAGGAAACTAAACACCCCAACACCTGCATGATTAGCTGTGTATCCTGATGCTGCTCCTTCCATAAGTACACTCCCTCCCACCCAACCTTGACCAAGACTCTCTTGGGACTCTCCTGTTACAATGAACCAAAGGAAAAAAAAACCCTCTCCCCAAAATTATGACACAAATACAAAGGTGACCATTCTGAAAAAATTTTTTTTTCTTTTGGGGAGGGCAGAGCGGAGGGAGAGGTAGGACCACAGGAGTGTTTAGGGTACCACCTAAGAAAAGTTGCTATTTAAATTGAAGTTATCATTGTATTGGGGGAAAAAACCCACTTTTACAAAAATGCTGGGTTAACAATTATGACACTAGCCATTGTGAGAATTAGTATGACTGAAATCACATGTCCATTACTTTTTGCTGTGAAGAATCACACTTTAGTGTGCATCAGAAATCAGTGGGATGCTTGTTAGTTGACAGATTTCTCGGGCCCCTGAGATTCTCATTAAGGCGGTCTGGACTGGAGCCCAGAAACCTGCATTGTTAACAAGCAGCCCAGGAGATTCAGATGCAAGAAAGTAGGGACCATGTCTTGAGAAACACAAGCCTAGGCAAGATCTCTACTGCTCTAGCTTAGAAAGATATCATATAGAATCTCAGTAAAAGAGATTCTTGTAAAGAATCTTGTAAAGACCATGTAAAATCATGGTCTTTTACTGAGTTTAAATTTCTGCGTTTAAATTTCTCAGATAGGAAAAAAAAGTCCTTTAATCACAATTGTATAGGAAGCAATGAATATAGCCCCTTATTAGAACAATTCTAGCAGCCTAGCACATAATGGTGAGTGAATGTAAAAAATAAATAGATGAATCAATCAATCTCTCATTCAATCTAACTTTTGAACCTTGAGTTAAATTATTCTCTATTTAAGGCTTTATAACTCTAAAAATTCACGTGACACTAAACATTTCTTTCATATACTATATTTGTGTCAACTTCCAAGTTTAAAGTGTGATGTTGAATTCTGTGGTTAAAGATTAAAATCTGATGGAACAAAATCAGTTTTTAACATATTTGTACAATCTTCACCACAAGTTGGAGAACTGTGAGGTTAACACATATATATGTAAGAAAACCTAAGAATGGAAGTTCCTTCCTAATAGTTCATTTTGAAAGGGGTTAAACATTTCACGTGCATATCATGTTCCTTTGACTTTTACTGGCAATCCCCACTTTAACAGCAGAACTGAAATGGTTTTGGTTTGACTTTCAGAAGGATGAGCTATCAAGACAAGTATAATCCCACTCTCTTCTATCTAAAAGGTTTGGTAAAATGTCAAACACATGGAATTTGAGGTAATGGTGATCAGAGGGGAATGTGCTTTGAGTGCCTCTTGTTCACCCCATTGGTGAGGGAGGGATCCTGCCCTGGGTTTATGGGGATGGCCAATGACACAATACCCGACTAGGGACAGATGAGATCGACAGCAGTTTATGAGTCACATGTACTCACAGCCTGGGGGAGGAGGACACTGCACGCTATGCAGGGTCACCTGGGGGTTGTGCTCGGGAACAGAGTGAGCAACTAGGCGCTGTGGATGACAAGTGTTGTATCAAGAGGATGTGGTGCCTCCTTGTTCTCGAGGTAGGATGTTATTGGCTTGTCTGACTAATTCTGTGGGCTTCCTGGGAACTGAAACCCACTACTCAGGGATAAGCAGGAAGTGTGCCTGGTCCCCTTGATAAGGAGCGTTGTTTAGCTGGGGGACTTATCCGCGGAGCAGAGTGGAGAGGGGAACGTGCAGTTAGGCCGTTCAAGGCCCTCCTGATTTTACCAGGTGTCAAGGCAGCACATAATATTGAGTCTTCATTTTTTGACTCCATGATGCCTTGGGATCAATTTAAATCTTAGTGATAATTGAAACTTCCACGAAGTAGAAGAAGAGGCTCCCAAAAAAGGCAAAATAGACACTTGACCAGGAGAGAGAGGGCCATGTGGTGAGGTGGTCATCAAAAACATGAACTGTAGAGGTGTCCCCGTTTATGGCCAATAAAGGCAATTAAGGAACCTGTGTGGCATGGTGTAGGGAGTGCATGTCCCCAGACAGCATGAATTTAGATTACTCAATGCCTATGGCAAGAGTGACACCGGGCAAGGGGTCTATTTGCACTTTGTAACTTAAATAGGAATTCTGTGAGGAGCCTGTTATATCTCTTGGTTAAACCTGCTTCCTATAGAGTAGGTGGAAGTTCCATTGAATGGCTTCTTTTAGAGCCCAGGATTGTGTATTCTGAGAAGTGAAATGGATGTCTTGGTCACTATCAGTAATGTCTGGAACTCCAAAGGGGATAGAGAGTGTTCTAGTGAGGCCTTATATTGTGGCCGTACTATATGTAGAGACATCTATTGCCTTGATTTATATTTTGTTCATCTGTGAGGCAAGAGGTTCCCAGAGTTCTTTACCCCAAAGTGGGCAACTCTTAGGCAATGGTCCAAGAGTTTATAAAAAAAAATATGCAGATACGGCCATTTGTTGGCCAGGCCATCCAGCACTAAGATGATGGGCCAGTTGTGCTGACCCTTGGGTGCCATCCTCTATCAGGGACATCCTGGTGAACAGATGGAAAGCAGCAGCAATCCACTGAGCTCCATCGTGTATGGTGGTGATATCATTTGTAAAGTCTACAAACTCCTATTGCTGTTCACTCAGTTGATCTGACGGGGCTCCCGAAGTAACCTAGGAATCTGGGAGAGAGGTGACCTCTTCTAGCACCGTGGCGTCTGGCAAGGGACTGAGGATAGAGGAGGCCACCCCCTCCTGCAGGTGGAATATGCCAGAAGGCCCGGGTATAGCTCCATCCAGTAGCAAGAAGGCCTCAGTAGCCGTGTCGGCTTTGTATGGTACTGCTTCCATGATCCAAAGCATAACGGGTAGCAGGGTATGGAGGCTCACAAGCTTGGGGTCAGTGAGAGCCTCTGTTTCCAGGAGAGCCCAGGATGTGGCCAGCAGTTGCTGCTCTAATGGTGTATAGAGAAGGGCCTAGAAGGGTAGTTTCTTGCATCAGAAGCATATGGACAACTTATAGCTGTTCTAGGCGGTCCAGAGACTTGAGGAGGAATATGAAGAGGTGGCTAAAACCCCTACAGTGAAGGAATCTCTAGGGGTACTAATGTGAGTGCCTTTTGTAGACTTTTGTTGGAGAAGGCCAAATTTATGGTGGGCTGATTTGCAAGTAACAGTATCAATGAAATTAAGTAAAAAATGTAAATGAGGAATATGTTGCTTCCAGAACCCAAAAAGGACTAAAAGATGTTGGACTTGGGGGTGCTGAGAGGGTCAGTAGCTCTGTATTGACAGTGTCAGGGATGGAGGAGCCCTTAAGTTACCAAACAATTTTTAGGAATTTAACCAAGGTAGCAGGGCCGTGCACTATGTGTGGGGCAATGGCCCATCCCCTTTATGGGAGCTCTTTTATGGATATTTGTATGGCCTGGAGGGGTATGTCAAATGAATGTCCTCAGAGGAGGGTGTCATTCATGTGTGTCATACCCGTGGTCCCGGAGAAAGTTGGATGTCAGTGAAGATCTTGCCTGCAGAGACTGTGTGCTATGACAAGACTGTTAGGTACCCTGTGGGTAGCGTGGTCATGATGTATTATGTGGCTTTTGGAGATAAAGGCAAACTGCGACTGAGAGGCTGTTGAAATAGGTGCTCAACAGAACATATTAGCCAAATCTGTAATAGCCAAATATTTACTAGTTGCTGATTGGATAAGTCAGTAATTTCAATAATATTGGGTATTGGGTGTGGGGGCCTAAATGGATGGGACCACAGTATTATGGTCACAGTAATGCACTGTGAGGCACCATTCATTTTCTTTCAGGTTTAAGAACAGGCCAAATTAAGCTGTTAAATGGAGAAGCAGTAGAGATAATCACCCTTTCACTCATTAGGTCTTATATAACAAGTTTCGATCTTTGAAGGTCCTGTTTTATTTACATTAGGCCATATTAATTATTTTAACTGGGGGGTCCATAGGGTCCCATTTTGTCAAGTCAACTTCTAACTGCTAAAGATTTAATTTAATCTTCATTTATCAGGTCAGAGCAACCATGCCCACTATGGGAGACTCTAACGCAATGGGTTCTATGACCATGGGAAATTTAGGCAAAACAGTAGTTCTGATGGTTAGGGTGAGGCATGCCTGTTTGTCCTCTATTTTATATTTAGGAACTCCCCAAAGATGATGGGGGCTACCATGTTTATATTTAGCGGCATCTCCAGGTACAACTGTAATTTGAGCCCCAGGACTGATTAAGTCCATGAGGGTTTGCCAGTTCACACATTTCAGCAGATATTAAAGTTAATTCAGAACCTACGTTGTAGGGCACAAAGCCAGTCAGCACTCTTTTATCTGTTGACTGTATAAATTATTTTGTAAGTTTTGGATTTCCAGTTGGGTCCAACGGTGGACCTCGTTTCGGTTCTTTTTTTTTTCCTTTTGTCTCCTCCTCTGTATCCAGGTTTCTATCTATCTTTCTTTCATTCTCTCTCCCTTTTTTTTTTGTCACTGGATATACTTTGGTTGCAGGTGGCGGGGGGAAGGATGGGATCCTCTCACTCTGCTCATATTTATAAATTTCCTCCTCCAGAGAGCCTCAGATCAGTACCATCGGGGTCGGGGGCCCTCCCTATGGCAATGGTTGCTTTCATATGGTTTAGAACCCTAGGCTCACGTCAGGTTTGAATTAACCCTTTCACTGTGCTGCAGGGGTACCATGGCTTTTTGCCCTATAACTCTGAGATTAGGGTCTTTGTTGCACCCAGGCAGAGGCAGCAGAGTGGCACAGTGGGATAGCGCTGGGCCTGGAACCCAGAGGTCGATAGACTGAAACCGAGCTTTGCTGCAGCCCTGCCTTTTCTGCCACATGAGGTTTTTGGGTTTTTTTCCTTCTCTGCACAAAGTCCCTCAGAACATTTTGGATTTCTAGCTGCATGAAGTCACAGCTTTCAGTTTCTGTCTCTGTCTGATCATCCATGGTGCAGACTTTCTGGGTAGTTACTGAGAGAGATTTGCAAGGCTGGTGGCCCACTTTGTAGGCAACCACCTCTTCCTTCGGGGAATGCCAGTCAGGGTGCACATCCAGGAAGGTCATTTTGTTTATGGCCCGGGTGGGGGCCATGAAGCCCCTGATTGCAAGATTAGACCTTTGGCGTGCTGGTATGCAGTTGCACTCAGCTCAGGTGTGCTGGCGAGGGGTTTGACATTGGGAGAGCAGTCAAGTACCAAATGCTCCCTCCCCTTCTCTTTCTTCGTGAGCTCCTGGGCCATGGGCTGCCATGGATGTGCACCGTGATACCCTTGGGGGTCAGGAGAGCATATGCAACAGCAGCAAGGGAAGCAACAGCAGCAAGGGAAGCAACAGCAGCAAGGGAAGCAACAGCACAAGGGACAGGCAAGGTGGCTGCCCTTGCCTAAACAACAACAACCACCAGGACGCCATGCTTAATTCTCCCTGGGGTGGTGATCTCCTTCTTTCCTGCAAACCCCACAAATGCACAGTGATGTAAAAGCACAGTGTCTATGTGGTTGCCCCCAAGCCCCCAATTAGCCAGCGATGGTCACCAGGCGAGACACAGTGCCCAGAGAGCTCTAGCCCAACCCCTGATAAGTGAGACTTAAGCAGCGACCAGTTAGGGCACTGTACTATCCTTATAGGTGGGATCCTCAGGGGCACCTGCCAAACAGTGCTCAAACCTGACAACACATCACACTGGGGTATAATCAGTTAACAACAGTCTTCATCTTGGGGATGAGAACATTTTAGGTGGGAAGAGAGGACAAACACCCAACAAAGATAACACAACAATTCACAGGCCAAAGTGCAAGTCTGCCAGCAACTGGCAGTTCTGTCCCAGGCAGCCTTCACCACATCAGTGAAGTTAGTTAAATATGACCACATGTCCTCTGTCGTGTTTGGACCATCCTGTTCATTATGCCATTTGTTTTGACTACCTCGTATTCACCCTGTTGGTGAGGGAGGGATCCTGCCCTGGCGCTATGGGGGTGACCAATCATACAACACCCAACATGGGACAGATGAGATCGACAGCAGTTTATGAGTCACATACACTCACAGCCTGGGGGAGGAGGACACTGCATGCCATGCTGGGTCACAGGGGGGTTGTACTCAGGAACAGAGTGAACAGCAAGGCACTGTGGGAGACAAGCATTGTAGTGTCAAGAGGGTGTAGTGCCTCCTGGTTCCTGAGGTAGGATGTGATTGGCTTGTCTGAATAATTCTGTGGGCTGGCAGGGAACTGAAACCCACTATCTACTCAGGAATAAGCAGGAACTGTGCCTGGTCCCCTTGATAAGAAACATTGTTTAGCTGGGGGCCTTATCCATGGAGCAGAGTGGGGAGGGGAACTTGCAGTTAGATAATTCGAGGCCCTCCTGATTTTACCAGATGTCAAGGCAGCACATAATATTGAATCTTTGTTTTAGGCCTTACACCACAGAGTGTGTGCTTTCTTTATCAAGCTTTGTGTCTTTTCCCCCCGCCAGCTGAGGAGTGTGATCCAATTACTTTGAACTGCCCAACAAATGCTGATGTGCAGCATCAGGTAAGAATAATTTCAATTATATTTTTACCCTTAGTACATGCTAATCCAACTATAATTTTTTAGAATTATCTTCTAGAGTTTTAAAAATAAAGAAGAGGATTTTTAGATAATAAATTAAGTTTGGGAATGATCTTTAAGCATCCCAGTAATGTAGCATATCTATAGTTACTTCTAGTAACTATGGTAGCTTTAATCCATTCTTTGAAATAAATATTTATCTATATGCCAAAGACAGACCCTCAATGTTAGTGAGTTAGAAAAGAGGGTTGCTTTCTTTCAGATGTATTTGATATGCTGTGGATAGGAATGTTTTTTTAAGCCACAACAAAACTGGATACTAATAACATTTTTGTAATGTTTTTATAAAACTTTTGCTTCTTTCAGCTATCAGAAGTCAAACTTTTAACATATTTTTATTTTTCCTAAAAGCAAATACATTTATTGTTTTCTGATTATAAAAGAATGGTTGTTATTTTAAATTTCAGACAGGACAAAAATGTACAAAAAAAATTGAGAATTGCCTGTCATTCTGCTGTTCAGCTTTTGAGGTACATCCTTCCAGAAGCTTCCTTGGGTGACTGTGTGCTTCAGTTACTTCTTGTACTGCCCAATACATCTCTTTTCACTCACTCAAAGCTCATTAGCAAAATTGCACGATACTTCATATCTGCTAAACTATATTTAGAGCATTAAATATCTCGAAAAGCATGTCTTGCCTCAAGATGGGCTGGTTGGTCCTGTTCCTTCCATAACACCAAGTTAATTTTTCTTTTTTTTTTTTTTTTTTTGTGAGGAAGATTCGCCCTGAGCTAACATCCGTGCTAATCCTCCTCTTTTTTGCAGAGGAAGACCGGCTCTGAGCTAACATCTATTGCCAATCCTCCTCCTTTTTTTCCCCCCAAAGCCCCAGTAGATAGTTGTGTGTCATAGTTGCACATCCTTCTAGTTGCTGTATGTGGGACACGGCCTCAGCATGGCTGGAGAAACAGTGCGTTGGTGCGCGCCCGGGATCTGAACCCGGGCCACCAGTAGGGGAGCGCGCGCACTTAACCTCTACGCCACGGGGCCAGCCCCCAAGTTAATTTTTAACAAGACAAATTTGAAGTTTTGTTTCGGCTTGCTTTTAAAACATCAGTCTGTAATAAATCATAAATAGTGATAGTCTTGGATAGTCAAATCACTTCTGCAATAAAGCAAAGTTATACAATCGTTGATAAAATAAGCAATTTTAATTATAAAAACAGCTCTCTTGAAAATTGTCAATGGTGCTACTTTTAACTTTGACTTGAGGGTCTTCAGTCACCTACTGTAACTATCATATTCTTATTTGTTAATCCTGATACTTAGCATTTTCTTTCGAATTACAATCTAATTATTGACTTTGGCACTGACTGAATTTAAACTATTTTAGTAAACCTAAAGTGAAAATTTTTTCTTTCTTGCACTCCTTATTTTTTTGACAAAGTTTTGCTTCTTACATTTATTGTGACATGATATGGATTCCCTTGAAGATAGAAGAATGCTGCCTTGTTTGTTTAGTTTGCTGGTAGGCATTTTCCAAAACCATTTAAGATTAGGTACAGAATATACATTGGGACACTGTTCAGTATTTTTTCTAATTTTAGTGTTATAGTTCTGGCTTCATCAAGTAAAGACTATCCTGAAAGAGGAAAATATATTTATAAACTAAAAAAAGGGGGAAAAAACTGATTTGAGATTTTTCTTCTGTTCTGTTTTAGAACAGAATGTCTTATATTCCTATAAAAGTAGACTGTACCTAGCTACTTCAGTTGGTGGTTTCTCTGTATAATCCATAGGGTTTTTTCTAACTGCTAGATATCCAGAAAGATACTTTGAAACCAACTTGGCAGTTAGAACAAAGAAAACTCACTAGAGGAGAATCGTTGGAAACAAACAAACAAAAACCCCCACACTCCGTTTTCTTTAGCTCAGACATTAATGCAAGCTGAAAATATGTTCTTTAGAATGTTTAATATTTGCTGTTTTAGTGATTTTTATAATTTAAACACTAAAATCCACTTCTACTGAGATTTAATTTTAGTTGGCTTTTTTGAATGATGCAAAGGAAAAACATTGTGATGTCTTGGTGTCAAAAATTAAAGTCTGACAGACAAAATGACATAAAGAACCATTTACTTTTAGTAATTTAAAATCAATAGTGCCTCTACCAGGGCTATCCAACTCCTACAGTTTATTACAGCCGGTATTTATTGAGCTCTGAGACCAGATCTGGACTGGGTGTTCTTGGACCTAAAAAAAGCGGGAGAGGCAGAGAGGAGATAAGACCCCCGGCAGAGCTTACAGACTTGGAGAAGCAGCACACACGTTAGATTCTACACGTCAATATGGTTCATATGTTTAAAAAATTCCTATGGTACTTTATGTTAAAGAAAACATTTCCCAGAGCCTTTATCAAACAATAAAGTTTTAACTACTTTAAAATACATGCACAAGTATATGGCAGATGATTGTAAAGCAAAATTTGTTCCAGATTGTAGCCAAGAATCCATGCCAAGAGGAGACTGAGGTAATAATAAAAATAAGAAGAATAGTAAATATTAGGATGCTAAGTTGGAGTTATGGAAAGAATGACATTTTCCTCTATTTATGTTGATTATTTGGTTTTACCACACTCAAGTTTTTTTTTAAGTTTTAAAAACCACATTAAATTACTGGCTCATTTAGTTGTGACAAAAGTATCCTACTAATGTAAGATGTTGTTAAGGGAAACTGGGTGTTGGATATACAGGCACTCTCTATACTATCTTTTCAAATTTGCTGTAAATCTAAAACTGTTCTAAAATAAAAATTTATTTTAAAAAACGCAATAATAAAATTTAGAATCTAGAAAAATGATAAAACTCATCCACAATTCCACCACTCTAATAAAACTATTTTTGTTATTCTGATGTAATCCCTTATACATTTTATATGCATAATTATAAAAACTGTTTGTAAGTAATTGTATATCTTGCTTTTGTTAGGTGACATTATCTCGCAAACATTTTCTCCAGTTTGCTGCATGGCCTTACCGTCAGTTTGACTCCTGCCTGATATTGTCATTTCTGACACAGAAATGGATTCTAGTATGTGTGTCTGAGGGTAGGTGAGAACAATCCTTCTAGAAGGAATGGTATAAGCAAGGGCTCTGAAGAGAGGCAGTGACAAAGAGTGAACTTGGCCTGGAGCTGAAGTATTGGGAGATCAGGCGATGAGGCTGAAAGATAAGTTGGAGCCAGGGCCTGAGAGCCTTGAAGGCCAGAGAGGGGTAGATGGAAGGTATTGGGGGTTTTAAGTGATGGTCCCATGACCATATCTGGGACCCTGGGGGGACAGGAGAGAAGATGAGACTAGATTTTAAGCCTGTGACTGGGAGATGGTTGCTACTTACAATATAAATAGAGAATTCAGGAAGAAGATCAGATTTGTGTGTTGTTAGGATTGAGTTTTGTTTGTTTATGGGCTGTGAAAGAGGAGATAAAAGTTTGTAGAGTTTGGGGTCTGTGAAATTTGTGGCAGTGCTCAGTAAGGTAGAAACTGTAGCACTAGATATTGGCTTAGGATTCATGCATCAGGAGGTTACAGTTGAAGCCCTAGGAGTGGATGAGACTGTCAAGGAGAGAGTCCTCGTAGAAAAGCAAGGAGGAGAGCCAAGGATGGAACCTTGAGAAACATCTCATTTTAGAGGCCAGAGAAAGAAAAGGAGCTCAGAAGCAGACAGAGGAGTAGCTAGAGAAGAAAGCTGTCTGTGGTCAGGGCTACTGTACTTTCGTTCGTAGCACATCCCCAGTTTATAGTTATATGTTTCTGATGACTTCATCGTCTCTTCCAGTGGTTAGACCATGCCCCATGAGGGCAGGGACCACTGTGTCTTTTTGCTCATAATTGTATCCTCAATGCCTAGTACATAGTAAGTCTCAATAAATATATGTTGAATAAAGAGAGAAAAAGGCCGGGATTAGGCATTGCCTCAAGTGCCAAGGAAACAACTGTCAGCATCACCTGGGAGCACAGTGTGGCCAAGGGTAAGGCGTACAAAGACACCATTGGACTTATTAGTCAGATGTTACTGGGACCTTTCAGGAAGGAAATCGGTCATAGGGACAAAAACATAACGGCAAGGCTTAAGGAGTGCGTGGGTGAGAAGAAAGTGTATGCAGTTCTGGCAGATTCATTAAGGTCGCAAGGGAAAATATTAAACTCTTATTTGACAGTGTTGGAAAATGCAGAAAAAGCTTCTTTTTTTAGAATGGGAAACATCAAAGTTTAAAAGATTAGGTATCACCAGGAGTGGAGAGATTAAAAACTAAGAGAGAAAAGTGGAATAATTAATGGGATTTATTATTCCCCCTGGAAGGTAAAGAGAATTAATTTTGTTAGCAAATATTTATTGATAACATACTTAGCAGTGTTTTGTGGAGAAATACAGCACATGGATTTCCCTCAAGGAATTTGTAATCCGGCGGGGAAGATAAGATGTATGTACACATATGTTAGATAAATAAAGTTATCAAAGGCACAGAAAGATGAGTTAGCATTTTAAAAGACCCTCAATTCTTTTTCAGAGGCAGGATTAATAGAAGGCTGGATGGATAAAGATATAAACATTTTTTTAGACGTAAAGACAAGTAGTTGAGTTAGTTGATGTCAAATTTGAGTTGTGCCTTAAATGATGACGCTTGAATGGGGCAGGAAGAGAGGAAATCCAGTGAAGATATTAGGGGCTGAAAAGTTTCTGTTCATACAGCAGAGTGGCCATAGGCTTTTGTGAAATAGGCAGTGGTATGATAGCATCTGATGAATTGGAAATAGATTGCAAGAGGATAGATGATGAAACGTCTATTCATCCATTCATCTATCAAGTATTTGAGTGCCAAGAATGTATTACCACCGTTCTCTTAGATGCTGGGGATACAATGGTGAATACTTAGAGCTTACAGTCAAATTTAGCATTTAAAATCTCTGGCCAGGAAAATTGAGTTCATGGAATGAACTCAATGGATGCTCCCAGAACAGAGGCTCCATATGCAAGTAAGCTAAGAACCTCTCCCTTAGATTCTTAGATAATCTCAGCACACGTGCAGAAAGGGAAAAGAGGGAGAGAAGACACCCGATTGAGTTCATTCAATGGGTAAACAAACTTCTCTGAACAGAGAAAGACTTGTTTCTCCAACCATCTGGCATACCTGTTAATGCCCCTGCATCCAGTGTTACCTCTAAACATGACTTTGGGAAGTGCTGCTCTAGTGGAAGTCTTGAGTGCTAGGATGGAAGTATGGACTTGATCTCCCAGGCCCTGGGAAGTTTCCTTTCAGAAGATTCCTGAAAGAATCTTCCCGAGGAATGATGAAATAAAAACAGAGTTTGAGAAAGGTTATCCTAGCGGTGGCTTGTCCAGGGGATGGGTAGGAAGAAAGACTGAGGCCGGGAGACCCCAAGTGGCTATTGCGATCGTCCAGGAACACAATCCCAAGGGCTTAGATGCAGGTTGGGGAAGGGAGAACTGAAGAGGAGAGAGTGCAATTCAAAAACATTTGTATTTGTTTGCTAGGGCTGTTGTAGCAAAGCACCACAAATGGGGTGGCTTAAGCAGCAGAAATTTATCGTCTCCCAGTTCTGGAGCCTGTAAGTCTGAGATCAAGGTGTCGGCAGGGTTGGTTCCTTCTGAGGGCTGTGAGATAGAGTCTGTTCCAGGCCTCACTCCTTGGCTTGTAGGTGGCTGTCATCTCCCTGTGTCTCTTTTTATCATCTTCTCTCTGTGTGTGCCTGTCTGTCTCCAAATTTCCCCTTTTCATAAGGACACCATTCATTTTGGATTAGGGCCCACCTCATGACCTCATTTTAACTTGGTTACCTCTGTAAAGAGTCTGTCTCCAAATACAGCCATATTCTGAGGTACTAGAGGTTAGGATTCCAACGTATCTCTTTTGGGGGACACAATTCAACCTCTAACAATGTTTGAAAACAAAACAAAACAAGAACCAAACAATAACAACATATTTGAAGGACACATGAAAACGATTCAGTGTCTGACAGGATTTGGGACTGAAAAGGAGGGAAAGGTTGAAGATCTGCTTCAGAGAATCCCAACTGGTGACCAGTGGTGCATGGTGGGGCCACTGTCAAAAATAGGAAAATAGCTTATCTAGGCAGTGGGGAAAAAAAGTGAGTTAATCTTTTTTTAAGCTCTTAAAATGTCATGAAGTACATCATAAATGCTTTGTGGGTGTGTAGCGAATAAATAAGACTAACCATGAACAAATGTATACAATATAGAGCGTTTCTGATGGTAATAGTGCTGTGGAGAGAAATAAAACGGGAGTGGGGGGAATGGGGAGAGCCAAGACTGGTGGGAGCTGCCATTTGTCATAGGGAATCGGAAACAAACCATGTGGTGTTCAGGGTATCAGAGCACATGATGTGTTTTTGGAAAGTGTTGAAGAAAGCAGTAAAAGTGGTAGATGTGGAGAGTCCCCAGAAATGAAGAGCTTGTGCTAATTCAGGTTCAAACAGCCTTGCCTCTTCCGCTGCACAGGCTGTGGTGTGTCCGTGTGGTTTGCAGAAGACACAAGGCCAGGTTCCTCCCTCCTGAAACCCACAGAGGAGCTGAGCTGGCAAGACACACATACAGGGAACAGACACAGCTCGAGGCACTGACTGTGGGACTCAACCAGGCACACGAGCCCCAAGACTGGGCTCCCAGGGATTCTCCAGGACTCTCTCCTGCACTGGGTTAGTCCTGTTATTTGTAGGGGAGGAGAGAGAGTGGAGATTCATTAGTGAGACCATCCTGCTGGTCATCATTGAGAAGAGAGGCCGGCGAGGTAGAAGGAAGGAAATGGGGGCAGGTTGCAGGAGCTCTGAGCTTCCAGAACAGCAAGAGGAAGACCAGAACCTTCCCAAACCCAGGAGAAGTTTCTAAAAGCCTCACAGGTGATTCTGACACATCCTACTCCCTCCCCCTAAATAAAATCGTTGTATAGGAGGGATAAAGTGTCTGGCCGTGGGTTAAATTCACCTATTCCACAGCAAGGTTTATGTATGAATCATTTTAGTCTATGTTAACATAAATCTACAGTGGAAGTTATTGTGGGATTAGTCACAAATGTACCTCTTGTCCTTCATCTGCCATATCCTCTCACCACCCTACCCTTCTGGACTGTTTTTGGGTAATCCATGAGCCTGGCACATCACTTTGCACATAGAAGGTGCTTCAGACGTCGGCCCTGGAAAGGGACAGGGATCCTGCACTCATCAGGTGGCTGCTATATGATCTGGCACTATACGCAGTAATGAGAATCTTTGAGGACAGATTTTAAAAACATGGAGGGGCCAGCCCCATGGCCTAGTGGTTAAGTTTGGCACATTCTGCTTCCGCAGCCCGGGTTCACAGGTTCGAATCCCTGGCTTGGATCTACACCGCTCGTCAGCCATGCTGTGGCAGCGACCCACACGTAAAATAGAGGAGGATTGGCACACATGTTAGCTCAGGGCTAATCTTCCTCAGGAAAAAAAAAAAACATAGAAAGCAGCTATTAGTGACCCACAGAAAACAAATTTAAATTTTCTTACTAAAAGTTATGAGTGTCCGCCTGTGATCTGATTAGAGCAATGGTTTTGGGCCCTGACTGCACATTAGAATCATTTGGACAACTTTTATAAAATACCAATGCCTGGGTCCCATTCCCCAGAGATTCTAGCTGAAGTGGTCTGGGGTAGGCTCCAAACATTGGTATTTAGTAAATGTCCCGGGACTTACTGTGCCGCCAGAGAGAAGAAGGCTGGGTTACACCATGAGTCCACAGGGTAGAGGAATCCGGACATGTCCACAGCATTAACTCTTCATTTGGCACACCTGCAGGCTGCTCCTACCTGCTGCCAGCTGTGGACCAGTTAGCTGAAGTAGAATTGGGGCAGCCTGGGTGGGCCCGATCCTGGAGTCATTCCCTTCCCCGCATGGTCAGAACAGGCACATGGGGACAGTCCCAGCTGCTGGTAAAGAGCACGGGAGAGAGGATTCTTTGACACCCAAAACCCATTCTCCATCTCTTAGGCCCAGTAATCCAAGGAACACACATTGGGAAATGCAGTGTATTTCTGAGTAAGAGTTTGGGCGATTTTAGATTTGTTCTTCGCTTAACTAATGTGCGTTCTGATACAGAGATTATGCAGACTTTCAGGACGTTAGAGGTGGAAGAGGCTGTGTCATTTGGTCCATCCATTTGGTCCATTTCTCACTTTGTAGGTATGAAAACAGAGGCCCAGAGAGATTTTTTTCCTTCTCAGAGCTAATGAACATATCACATGTGTATTAGTTTCCTAGGGCTGCCGTGACAAAGTACCACAGACTGAGTGGCTTAAACAGAAATTTATGGTCTCGCAGTCTGGAGGCCAGAAGTCCAAGATCAAGGTGTCGTCCGAGTTGGCTCCTTTTAAGGGTTGTGAAGCAGAATCTGCTCCATGCCTGTACGCCAGCTTGTGGCGGTTTGCTGGCACTATTTGGCATTGCTTGGCTTATAGAAGCATCACCCTGATCTCTGCCTCTTCATATGGCTTTTTCCCTGTGTGGGTATCTGTGTCCAGATTTCCCCTTTTTATAAGGACGCCAGTCATATTGGATTGGGTGCACCCTGATGACCTCCTTTTAACTTGATTACCTCTTTGAAGACCTTATTTCCCAATGAGGTCACCTTCTGAAGTACTGAGGTTAGGACTCCAACATATGAATTTTAGGGGGACACAATTCAACCCATAACAGCATGCAATGATTTGGTGTTGGTTATATTGCAGTGTTTATCTTGGAAGGTAACACCTAGTCAGCATTTAATGAGTGGATAGATGGATCCATAACCCCTGGCATCTGGGGTATTGTGTGTGTGGCAGTTAATCTGTGTCAGAAAACACACACCAGATTGTTTACATTCTCCTCTAAGCAGAATGCCAGAGCTTTCCCAACTAACCAACCTCAGCTGTTATGATTTTGCTTTGTCATTCATTCTGTCTGTATAGGTTACACTTATGTCTCTTCCTATGCATTTTCTTTGGTTCTACCCCCCCGTCTGGGATATGGCTGTATGTTTACTCACCCTTTGCCAAATCACAATGCCTTAGATATGATAGGCATTGATTATTTATTTTAAAATGTTAAATGTAACTGTTGAGCTAGGAATAAAAAATTATTTCTGTTAAATGATTACTTTTCCATAGTAAAAGTAATGTGCTTATTAAAAGAAGAGGCAGGAAGTATTATTTCCTCTTTTTTTTTGCTTTGCATGAGTGTAATCATTTTTTATATAGTTATAATCATACTGTATAGACAATGTAATGTTTTCCTTTTCACTTAATATAGTATCGTAAGCATTTTGTAGAAGGAGTTAATTTGATGTAATCAAAAGAATAATAATTATAGTTCACATTTTTAAGGCAAAGTTTTGTTCCAAGCACTTACCTGTATGAGTTCCTTTAATTTTCAAAATGACTCTATGCAAGATGTACTATTATTATGCCCATTTTACAGATGCACACTGAGGCACAGAGAGGTTAAATCCTTTGTTTAAGATCACACAGCTATTGAGTAGTAGAACCAAGATTTGAACGACCCAGGCAGTCTGACTCCAGAGTCCATGCTTCTAGCTGATACCAGCCTCACCAGGGGCTTTGGAGCTAGACAGACCTACTAGGCCCCTAGCTCTGCCGTCTAGCTGTGTCACCTTGAACTAGTTACCTAACCTCTCCCAGTCAGTTTCCACCTCTTTAAACAGGTGTAATAATACCAGTCTTCTAATACACAATAGATGCTCAGTAAATACCTGGTTAGTATTATATTTAAATGAAATGAACTCCATACAGTACTTAAATCTCTCATCCAGTTCAAAGCTCCTCTCTTCACCTCCAACTGAGGCCTGGTCTGAAATGTTGAGCCCCAGAAGAGGACCCTGTGGACCTGGTTTCCTCCCCTTCCCCAGCTAGTGAATTCAACACTGTGCAGTTACCTGATCTGGGTAGAGCGCTCCCAGCTAAGTGTTTACATCTGCCCCCAACGGCTAACCCAGCTCCTTCTCCCCCAGTGGAACATCATGTACCTCTTACCTTGGGCAGGGTCCTTTCACAATGGCTTTGGTCCACTTGGCCATGGAAAACTTGCCCCACTGTCCTACCTTGAGGGACAGCCCCAGCTAGCTTCTAGCTTCCTCATACACACAGGTTAGGGTCTCCTAGTGGCAGAAGGGTTGGGGCTGTGGGTACCTACAGATCAACAGGCATCCGGCTGAGGAGTGAGAGGCTGGTCTCTCCCTTCTGGCAAGCACCCCCAACAAGTGGTGATCTTCAAGCCCCCCTTACTTGGCTTGGGTAGGACAGAGAGCCGCCCCTTCCTCCTTATGGGCAGAGGAAGGGAAGCAGCCACAGCTCTCACTTCTTCCACCAATTCTTTCAAAGAAATCTCTCCTTCTTATATAAGCTGAAGGTGGGCTCATACCACTATTTTTGGCCACTCTTAGCTGGTCCTTTGTGGTTTACCTGGCAGCTCTCTGTGGAATGTATGCATACCATTGTCCTCAGCTTGGTGCCCCAGTCAAAACTCTTAAGACACTAGCAAAATATCCCATCTCATATCCTATAATATAATATTCTATGCCGTAGAGTTACTTAAGAGCTTCCCTATTACGGGACTTGGAGATTGTTTCAACTATTTTGCTGTTCTAAATACTGCTGTGGTGAACGTCTGAGTGTCACTCCACACCTCTCCCTTCCCCCGTGTAAGGTTATATATTTCCTTAGACTGCGTTTACATCTGTATTTACAGACTAGACCTAGGAGGCCAGACTGCCAGAGGGTTCTTCCACTCAGCAAGCTCTAAGAGCTCAAAGTCAATTCCTAGTGATAAATGCTACCAAATAAAAAGAATATGCAGTTTTATTTGTTGAAAGCCTATCAACAGCGAATTGATTTCTTTGAAATTAAACAAGTCTTTCGAAAATAAAGCTCTACATTATGTTACTCAAAGTAAATGGTGGGCAAGGGGCACACACTCAGTTTTTTTGTGTGTGTGTGTGAGGAGATCAGCCCTGAGCTAACATCCGCCAATCCTCCTCTTTTTTTTGCTGAGGAAGACGGCCCTGGGCTAACATCTGTGCCCATCTTCCTCCACTTTATATGGGACGCCGCCACAGCATGGCTTACCAAGCAGTGCGTCGGTGCGCGCCCGGGATCCGAACCAGCGAACCCCGGGCCGCCGCAGCGGAGCGCGCATACTTAACTGCTTGCGCCACCGGGCCGGCCCCCACACACTCAGTTTTTAAGCCATGGAACTCCAAGCATGCTGGTCTGTTGATAGTTTACACAAAGTACAGTATGGTGGCCAGGGCTAAAGTTCTCAGTCCACTGTAAGCCAGACAACTCTCTTAGTTAATGATTGATGCTAAAGTAGCAGCCCAAGAAATTGTGTCTAATTTTGTATCTTGTTTATTCACCAAAGAAACAGGAGTCTTTTATTTCCATGGACACATATTTTGTATCTTAGGGGGGTCTCTCCCCTGTGGCCTTGATCCCTCACATACTGTCTGTGCCTTCCTTTCAGATCTCTGGATTCTCACCTTCCTCCCAGCTCCCCTGCATGCCCTGCCATTCTGGCATACGCTGGTCCCTGTCTGTCACGCCTTATCTCGGTGCCAGTCGGTGCTCAATCAGAGAGGTGGCTCGACATTGCTAATCCTGACAATTCAGAAAGCAGGTCTGGGCCCAGATGCCCAGGTTGACAACTGGGCATCTTTAGAGCTTAAGGGGACTGTAGAAATCCTGTTGGTCAGCCCCTTGTTTCCCAGAGGGGACCCGAGACAGTAGAGGAGTGGCTGGGCTGGGACAACAACGGGGTGTTTGTTGTCCAGCACCACTCCCCCCGCCCCCGGCGCCCAGCATCCTGACTTGGTAGCGGTTGGTGTTGCCAGGTGCTGCTGGGCCTCTTGCCCTGCCTAATCTCGAGAGGCTCAAGGCTTGTCCACAGTTCTAAATGAGACCAGTCTGGCAGACTAGCGTGGGCAAAAGCCACTTGAGTAGAATTGCTAAATGGAGGGGCTGCTCTTTTCTTTAAATTGCACTCAGAGGTAGTCGGCAAATCCCGTCCAACAGCCTCCTTGCCTTGGCAGAGCAGCCGGCCCAGCAGACTGTCTGCACATCCGAAGCAATTCCATGCCTTATAATAACAGGGAATGGACCCAACCAGCACTTGCTGTAGATGAGATCTGTGTGAGTCAGCCCAGCAGGCCCCTACCTGCTCTGCTTGATATGCAACAATCTTTTCAAGCTCGAACAAGATCTGTTTAATAGATTGGGGAGTCCTTTAGTTTTTTCTCTAAGGGAAAATCATATAGTTCTGCTTTTAGGAAATACTTGGTAGTTCCTTACTTCATCCCTGAGATGAAGTTTAAAGAATGAGGAACCAGTGCTACCAGGTAGAACTAGAAAACTTTGCCTAGAGCCTTTACTTGGTAATTTTAACTCTAGTGAGAGGGACTCGCTTCAGCCTTGCAGTCACTATCTACCAGTCATCACAGACTGCACTTCCTTGAAACAGGCTATGAGAGGGTTCTGATACAGAGCTGTCTGGGCATTTAAAGGAGGGAGAAGGGATTACAAGGGGTTGGTTTCATTAGAATGGAAGTCACCTGTTCCATTCTGTGAATTTAAGTATCACTAATCTCCCTTGGTCTTGTGCTCCTCCCTCTCCCTGCTCCCTCTGTTCTTCCTCATTTGTCCACCTTCCCATCAGTCTGTCGCATTGACCATCTCACCTCTAGTAGGGTGATAGAGGGTGCCACATTAGAATAGATGGATGGATACACTAACCATTAGAAAGTTAAAAATAAGTGAGTAATACCAGGTGAATTTGATTAGGGTCTTTAAAAGCCATAGATCTTTTCTTTCTGTTTTTGATACCCTAGACAATTTTGCCTAAAACAGTTAACAATCTGATTCTATCTCCCATTTGGTACTTAACTTCCTTAAGTTGTGTCATCTTACTTTTTCTAGAATAAATTTATTTATTCTGGATGATGATCTTCCAATGACCCTCTTCCTTCTGTGCTCATGCCATCCAGGGGAACAGTCACATCTCGTAGCACATTATCACTGGGCACAAACCCCCTCCCCCTCAGATTCTGAAGTTGCCCTCTCGGATCCAACCTTGTCTCTTCTTTCTTCCCCTTCCTAACTTCCTCTGCCTGTAAGCTTAGTTCTCAACAGCCCCCGCTCGTCAGGCATTCCCGTGATACTCTTGCTGATTTTTGGTGGAACCTGCCTTGCCAAGCCCTGGGCGTGGGTAAATCAGGACCACCTGCATTCTCTGTTTTTGATTG
This sequence comes from Diceros bicornis minor, assembly GCF_020826845.1. Taxonomy (NCBI): domain Eukaryota; kingdom Metazoa; phylum Chordata; class Mammalia; order Perissodactyla; family Rhinocerotidae; genus Diceros; species Diceros bicornis. The sequence goes on along the minus strand of NC_080745.1, from coordinate 20,196,359 downwards.
CTGAAGAAAATGATGAAATGTAGTTTCCCTGTTCCCACTATAAATTCAACCACAGACATCATTTCAGAGATTTGAGTACTTTTTTTTATGATTAACTTCCCAGAAATGAAATTTTAAGAGAAAAATCATAGTAGTCTAATTTGATGTTGTCTGTTAACGTCTATATGTTTGACTTATTTCTACTTTGGGATAAGTCAAAATGTCTATGGTAACACATGTACAAGCCAAAGGGCAAAAATGCCTGCTTTCTAGCACTCGGGAATTACTTCCCTAAGAACAGCATAAGAGGTTTGTTTATTAATCATTAAATTGTACAGTCCTTTATTTTATCTGCTCTAATTGTTTGACTTAAGGGCTTCTATTCTCATTATCATTCAGTGCCCTATTAACTGTAATGCCTTTGAACTTCATAAGTGGGTTAGAATTTCATTTAAACTTCCAGTTGGTGTGGGTGTCAGGGTGCAGCCGCCCTCACTCACAGTTCAGAGTGTGAGTCGATACAGCTTTCAGGAAATGGTTAGGCAGCTGCTGTTACTCATTGATCCAGCAATCCCACTTTAAGGACTTGATACTACAGAAATCATAGCAGAGTGTGTTTGAAATAGAAAAGAGTTGCAGATAACTTTCACGCCTATGAGTAGGAACTGGTTGAATCAATTTTGGTACTTTGACACGGTGTAATACAATTAAACCATTAAAAAGAGAAGAGACAAATGACTTTAAAAGATATCCATAATATATTATTAAACAAATAAAGCAAGTTGTAGACTAATATGGTTTAGAGCTTAAAATCTCTCTCTATATATAGGTTGTAAATGTGGCTATGACTAAGGAATCAGGAAGGATGTGCACCAGATTATAACCAGTAACCTCTGGGAAGGGAGATGGGATGAGATATTGAGAGAAAAAGATTTTTACATCATCTCTTGTTGCTTTTTAAAAAACAGTATGATTTTGAATACTTTTTATTTTCTGTGTGTTTTTGGTGTTTTTTCAAATTAAAAAAAAAAAACTAGTGGAATAAATCATTCAAACATTTAGATGGTATTTAGGCTCAATAAACTTTTCATATATTGGCACTTGAAACCGAGTCGTCTTTCTTTAGCCCACACATAATTATGCACCACAGGAAAGTTATAGACTGAAATGAGGAGTTTATGAATGCACTTCCTCATCTCACAGCCTTCGATTGGTCCGTGCCCCAGGTCCGTGCCCCAGCGTCGCTTGTATCCCACAGCCTAGGATTTGTGAATGTAAGGAATACAGGCAAAACCTCCCTGCCTCTCTCTAATATCCAAAGCCTCGTGGTCTACTTGCATTTGCACATGCAAACCATAATCTCCTGTCAAACACCTCATGATATTCTGAGCAAGAATCAACTCTACTTCACACACAAAGGGAAAATCCCTCCCTCTTTCATCTTTGAAACCATGGCAAAGGTATGAAATTACACCTCAACCTGCCTGGCCTCGAAGTCGTGGAACAGCTACTATCGTCCTTGACCCCCACTTCAACTCCAGAAGTAGCAGGTCTTCTTGTAATTGGATAGAAAACTCATTGAAGAGAAGAAAGAACTAAATGTACATAAACCCACAGGTTCGTTCTAATCCTAGCAAAGCACCATGACATTTATTTCAAATTTCCCTGCTTCCGTATTTAGTTCTTTCATCCTCCATGAAACTTGCCCTGTTCTCTGAGGTCTCATTTGAATTCTTGCCCAACTTTGTGCTCCCTTGGCCTCTGTCTGTGCCTTTCTAACACATTATTCCTTGTGGTGTCAGTATTACACACATCTTTGTACCTCAAGGCAGCAGGGGCATGTCTCCTTTGTCTCCATATTCCAGGCCTAGAATGGTCCCTTACACTGCATAGGTGCTTGATAAATGTATCCTAAATTAAATGAATTTCTAAAAGCCAGTTTCTGGAATATACTTTCAAACAAATAGATATGTCCAGTTTTCCACATGTATATTATACTTCAATAAAAAGTAAAAGTAAGTGTAAACAGTTATTACAATAATAGTAATTAATTTTCAGAAAAAGAACTGAGTGTAAATTGCTTTAGGAAAATCCAACAGGAGACTCATAGTCTAGTCCTAAAGTTTAGAAGTGGACAATTGATGAACACATTCAGAAGAGTGATGCACATGCGGGATCTGTCTTGGGAATTCACACCGCTAAAAGCTGCTCGAGCTTCACTTGCCATGTGATGGGAGAGAGTTTGGAACATCTATGCTATAATAGCTAAATCCATGCTATTTAAGCCCTATGACTGTTGCACACTTAAGCATTTAAAATCATATTTTCAAACCAATTACTAAAATATTTTCTGAAAACAGAGAGATTGAGCTTTAGCATTGGTTGTTCTCCTGAAGAAGCTATTTAAGTAATTTGACAAACTGGTACCTCAAGTGTGTAAGTCGTTTGCACGGGAGGCATTTCTTCTCAGGCTCTTTGCCTGTAGTTTAGGTTGCTGTCACCAGATAAGCAAGGATAACTTGGTTTTGATCTTCATGGTGGTTTCCAGCCAGACTTAGGCTATAATCAGGTTAACCAACCTATCGTGTGCTTTCCCACTGAGTTATCCTCCCCTTATATGGAACTAGATAGTCCAGAAGAGTGTGTTTCACAGAAAACTAGCCTCTAGGTACTGGTTAGAACATTCCCCGTCAATCTGTCAGCGTCTTGGGCCCTTCAGTCCGTCCCCGTATGGACTGCATGTGGAGACACATTCATCTCTGAGTTGGGAACTTTCCCTGGGGTGTTTTCCTGGCCCCAGGGTCTCTGGTGCTCGGAGCTTGGTGTGAAATCACCAGGTACAAATCTCCCGAGATAGCTCTTCTTCAGCACCCAGTGCTTGCAGCTGCCGAAGCAGAAATGGGACCTGACTACCAGTTAATAAACTAACCAAAGAGCAAAATTAGGGTAACCCAGCCAACGTTCTTTCTGCTCAAAGAATTCTTGGCAACAGTTAATACATTTGCCCAAATATCAGGTAATTCCCTCGTATTTACAATGAGAAGGTTTTACAAAATGGGAGTTTTCTTTAGCCTACTTGAATATATGAAATATTGGTGTTCAATTTTGCAGTACCTTCACATTTTCTAAGGAGATTAAAAAAATTTTTTTATTGTGGTAAAACACATGTAATAATATTTACCATCTTGACCGTTTTTAACTGTACAGGTCAGTGGCATTAAGTATATACACATTGTTGTGCAACGGTCACTGTTATCCATCTCCAGAACTTTTTCATCTTCCCTAACTGAAACTCTGTACCCATTAAACACTAACTCCACTTTCTCCCCTCACCCCACTCACTGTACCCAATCAGGATTTTACTTTCTGTCTCTTTAATTTGACTCCTTTAGGTACCTCATATAAATTGAATCATGCAATATTTGTCTTTTTGTGTCTGACTTATTTCACTAAGCATAATGTCCTCAAGGTTCGTCCAAGTTGTAGCAAGTATCAGAATTTCCTTCCTTTTTAAGGCTGAGTAGTATTCCACGTTTTGTTAATTCATTCATCTGTCAATGGACATGTGGGTTGTTTCCATCTTTTTTCTTATCTACAGCTGTCTCTTTTGGCATACAGACTCAACCATACACAGAAACTATTCTCTTCCACAAAACCAACACTTTATACTTGAACTTCACTCAAAATTAAAACAAGGCCTTTGAACAGATATCTGCAGTGTTTCTCATTTCTACGATGATAGTTCTTAGCTCCTCAGCATTTGGAGGAGTAAATGAGCTAACCCAATACAGCGTCATTTGCCTGGCACATAGTGTGCACTCAGCAGAAGTCAGTCATTGGGAAATCGGGAAGGAATAAGGGAAAAAAGAAGGGGGCAGAAGGGGGGGTTGGTTTCAAGAGTTGGCTTAGAATAAGGGAGACCTGTATGTGCTTCAAGGCCCAGGGATAGGATCCCCTGGAGGGAGAGGGACAGACGTTCGAGGGAGGGGCTGGAAGGGGATCATTTTAAGCCCCTGTCTCATTTCTCCTGCTCTCCTGGGTTGCTGACAGCTAAGCCCACTGATGCTCTGAGCCCCCCAACGCTGTCCTCTGTGTTCCTGGGTCAGTTTTAATGGAGCAGCGAGTGCTCAAGCTGTGGCTTGTGAGGCTGAACACCATTCATTCCCTCAGACCTGGACCCAGTGTCGTAGGGACGTCACAGGGCTGGGCCTCCATGCCCAAGTCACAGCTCCCCCAGGCCCCTGGACTCCAGTTCCTAGAACTGTGCTTATGTTAGATTCCCACTACCAGCTTCCCTCCTGAGGATGGGTACTGGCCCTGGGTGTCATCTGCCCGCATTCCCTACTGGTGTGTCTCAGCCCTCTGATATCCGAGTGGAGCCCACATCTTTCTCTTGGAAATTCCCACACCAACTGCTTCCAGAACCATCTGAGAACTTGCCTCATCCTTTGTATCCCGTGTCTTGTCCATGAGCTGGGCCTCTGCTCCCTTGCCCATGTCAGACCACTCCTCAGGGCTGATCTGGTCCTGGAGGCAAATCTCATGTTGTAGCAAGAGGCCACCTTGCCGGGATTCTGAGTTCATTGAACCTCCATTAACATTTGTTTTTTTGTGTGTGTGTGTGAGGAAGATCAGCCCTGAGCTAACATCTGCCAATCCTCCCCTTTTTTGCTGAGGATGACTGGCCCTGGGCTAACATCCATCTTCCTCCACTTTATATGGGACGCCACCACAGCATGGCCTGACAAGTGGTGCGTCGGTGCGTGCCCAGGATCCGAACCAGCAAACCCCGGGCCACCGCAGCAGAGTGCGCGCACTTAACCGCTTGCGCCACTGGGCCGGCCCCCATTAACATTTTTTTGAACAGAGCATCTGAGCTCAGTGCTAGTGATATAAAGACTAATAAGACATGCCCCACCCTTTGCAGTAAGTGCCATTAAAAACATCTGCACAGAGGGCCCGGCCCTGTGGCCGAGTGGTTAAAGTTCGCGTTCTGCTTTGGTGGCCTGGGTTCGCAGATTTGGATCCCAGGTGCAGACCTACTCCACTCACCAGCCATGCTGTGGTGGTGTCCCACATACAAAAAAATAGAGGAGGATTGGCACAGATGTTAGCTCAGGGCGAATCTTCCTCAGCAAAAAAAAAACAAAAAAAAATCTGCACAGAACCATAATTCAAGGATAAAGGATCAGCCTTGAAGATGGAAAGACACCATCTCTTTGGAGATGGGAATGAAGGGGAAGAATGGGGGCAAATACGTTGGTCCTACCTATGTCTCAGGGGATAAGGGGCATGAATGGGTATGAGGCCTTCAGCAGAGTGGAAAAGGTTTGGAGTAGGACCCAATAGGGCCTTAAGGAGGACAATTAGAAGGGAAACCAAGAGTGACCACGTTGCTGCTGGGCCCAGCTGAGATCAAATCTCATGAATGTGTGTGGTCTGTCACTTCTTTTTCCCCAGCAACACTCAGCGGTTTAGAGCAAGACTGGTAGAGTGGCGTTCATGCAGAGCTAAGGACTGGCAAGGGGCCCACAGCTGATGGACAAACCTAGGGTGTTTTTAAACATATCACTAAGATGCTTGACAATGACTAAGTGGACAGGAATCCGGGTGAGACCCGAAGGATGGAATGGAGGTGGAGGCCACACAACTGGTTACCAAGGAGATGAGGCCAAAGAGCAGCGTCAGAGGGAATGAGGGAGGGGTAAGGAAAGCATCGTGAAGAATGCAGTCCTTCCCCTTATCTGGAAAACATTGACTCCATGCTATATTTCAGTCTTCTTTCCTCCCTACCTCCCACTCGGCCTCCCCTCTGCAGATATTAGGTGTTATCTGTCTCAGATGTGCTAATCACCATGGTGCAACATGGGCGAGACCCTTTGCCTCGTAGTCTGGTGTCTCGTGCAGAAGAGAGATTCTTCAAACCTCTACGCTCAATGTAACAAGCGCCCTGTGGGGTGGCACATAGAGGATGCCATGGGAGCCCTCAGGGCACTTACTCCAGACTGGGAGTTTGCAGAAGCCTTCCTAGAGGAAGTGGGGTCTCCGCCGAGGTCTCAAAGGTAAAAAAGAGTAAGCAGATAGAAGGGCTGGGAGAGGGGAGCATTTCAAGCAGACACAGCCGCACATGTGTGCTCTGGCCACCTCCATGTCCTCACTGCCCACCTGGTAGAAGCTAGCTTTGGCTTCCACCACTCTGCTAGAAGTCCTTTCAGAAATCACCACTTATCTCCTCACCAAATCTTGTCTCCACGTGGCCCTCAGAGCCCCTGACCATTCTGCAACTCTTGGTGCTGTCACCTCCTGCTTCTCTCCCCTCCTCTCCAAGCCCCCTTCTCTGCTTCCTTTTCTCATTTTCTCCTTTGCCACCGAATGGCAGGTGTTCGGATACTCCTCAAGGTTGTGACCTCACATCTTGCTCTCCACAGCCTCTCTCTTCTTCTATAATCACTTCAACGTCCATATTTCCCCCTTCGGCCCTGGCCTCTCCAAGGACCAGTACCATGTGTTCAACTGCCACGGACATCTCATCGTCTTATCCGTCACCTCCTCACAACTTGCTCTTCATTTCGCCTCCTTTCACTCATCCCCCTAATGGCTGTATCTCTGCAGTGTCTCCAGCTTTATCCCTTCCTCTCCTAGGCAAGTGGTTTGGGGTCTCCTTGATCCTTGCCCACGAGTCAGTCATGCTCCCCCACGCCAGTCACCTGGCCTCCACGCCCTCCCTGACCACCACGGATACCTACACTCCAGCTGCTCTGATCCTAGACAGCTCTGAGAGTGCCCTGCTTCTGAGGAGAGTCCTTTAATGACTCGCCATGATCTACAATATGAAGTCCAGCTCCTTAGACAAGCTTTCAGGCCTCAATCCGCCTCAGTTCTTTTTTCCCGTCTCATCTCCCTCTAGTTCCCCTTTCATTGCCTTTGCTTAAGACAAAATACCCTACAGGGGCCCCATGATTTTCCATTTCCTTGCCAGCTCACGTGGAACTCTGGCTAAATGCCCTTTCCTCCTAAGTCCCCACTCTCCAAATCCTCAGCAAGGCTCATCCCAAATGTCTCTGATTCAAAGAAACCTCCACTGGTTTTTCTGTTGGGAGAAACTTCTCCCCTCTGACTTTATCTCTGCCTCCCTAAAGGACTCACCATCTTCGGCCTTGTATTTTAATTATTCGTGTGCCTGTCTATTTCCCCAGCATATCGGCAGGCAGGCCTTGAGATCAGGGGTCAGGTCCTTTTATTTTTGTATATAGGTTCCAACATGGGGTCTTGATGTATTAGCTGCTCAATAAAGAGGTGTTGAATGTAGACATGAATGTGGTTTCAGTAAGACTCTAAAAAACACAAAAATGAGTCTTTTCTCATTTCACTCAGAAAACTAACCTAAAAAGTAGCATAATATAATAATCAGGGCAAGAACAAAAGGTCATAGATATTAAGCTAAATTCTATCTTCATCCCCCTTCACAAGTGATTCTGAGTCCTGTCCCTTGTCCACATCAGGGGGCTGATTCTGGCCACATATTGACTTTGATCAAATTTTCTCCAGATTATGAGAAATCAAGTCAAATATGCTGTGTAATGTAGTCCTTACTTAAAGGAAAGTTCGTGATTTAGCAGGGACCTCAATTGAACCACAAAATCTGTCAAGTTTTAACATTCATGTCTCTTAACCCTGCCTGAAGGTCCTGTTTCTGTTTCCTCCAGCAAGTTTCCAATTCAGTGAGCAGAACCGTGACCATGTTGATAAAAGAGCAGGCCTGTCCGATCCTGCTGGAGTCATGCAGATGTGAAAAGGCAGGTCTCTGCATGACTTGGCGACTAGTGCATAGTGGCCCTAACATCCCGGAGCTTCTGGGTTTAGCCTTGTAAAAGTACAAAGTTGCGTAGAAGAATTTGTGTCCTTTCAGAGACTTCCTGTAACTCTTACAAACTATGTATACATATGGTGTGCAAGTTGCTTTTGTTCCGGTAAGGACAGCGACAGCGGTGAGGAACGAGACTCAAACAGAAGCTAGAAATATTTAGACTAGTGAGGAGGAAAAATCTAGCTGGTAAGACATAGGAATGCTTCTTGTGTGGGAAAAAAAATGAGGCTTGTAATTAGACAAATGTGTGTACACTGCTGAGACATGGGGATTTATGAGCCAGGAGCAAGGAGAAAGGCTTCTAGAAGATAAAGAGAAAAAGACTGTTTAAAATGTTTGACACCAGGGAGTTAGCACGTCTTTAAGGGTGAAACTCTCAGAGATCTGAGGATGTAGAGCACCTTAGAGGTAAGCTAATCTCTCAGCACCTCCATGTACAAACGAGGAATCAGAGACCAGCACTGGGAAGTGAGGCGCCCGGGATTATGAGTGCAGCTTGACCCTGAACTCCAGCGCTGCTTCTGCAGTTCTGTGGATGGAGCGGGTGATGTGAGCTAGAGAGAGGTTTTAGTTGTATAAAGATGGAGGGAATATAAACAAACATATCCTGGGGCTGGTCTCCTCTGCTGACTTTATTGAAAATACTCGCCCACACGCACGCACACACACGCACACGCACGCACACGCACACGCACACACACCCTCCAAGAAGATCAGAGTAAATCCCTCCACGTGGCATATCCCATAGCATGGTCTTGGCTGTAAAAGTAGAACCCTAGTCAGATGTGCTGAAACACGATTACCTCTCAAGAGATTTGGACACTGCTTTTTTAACAGTTTCTCTTTGCTGCTTTGTAGTATATACTTAAAAAGTATAGTAGATAAAGGAAAGAATTGTAACCTAGACAGACAAACAACAAGCCCAACAAAAAGTATAAAATAAGGAATAATCCATGGGACTAAAATAAGCAAAATAATCCATAATGTGAAATAAAAATAAAACAATAGCACATTGTAGTGTGCATTGATACATTTTTTAAAAAAATAGGGACAGTAATTCATTTAATAGACTTTTGTTGAGTGTTTTCCGTGTGCCGGGTGCTGAGGACCCAGCACAGGGAACAAATGGACAAAGCTCCTGCCCTTCTAGAGGGAGCTGTGTAGTTCACTACCCATTAAAATACCATTCTTAAGATCCATTGCCCCGCCCAGGTTTGGGTGGAAATTTAACTAAATTGGAAAATTGATACTATCTCTGTTCGCTAATGGGTATGATTTTAATGACGGTTGCTTTTTGGTTTTTAGGGAGAAGAAAATGGCTTTCCAGACAGTACTGGAGATCCCCTTTCAGGTAAATGATTGACTCTAACGATTTCTGGGCTGCAGTGATAGCTAGTGTGGCTAAATTAAAGGTAATTGGAGAATGTGTTTATCATTAACTTTCAAAATGTATATTACAGACTAGAGAAACTTCCCAACCACATGCCGTGGTGAACTGCAAGGAAATCTTACAAGATTTCATGAAAGCCTTCAAAGAGCATTGTCTCTGAGTTAACCCTTCTCTACCTGTGAGGGGCACAGCAGAGTTCTGAATTGGGCAGGTTTAGGCTTGGTCAGAACCGAGCACACCCCACCTCTCTCTGAGTTCTGGGAGCCACAGGGTTGGTGGAGAACTCCACCAGGTGGAAGAGAGCAGTGGGACTTAGGCAAACCCAAGAGCGTGGGGAGGGCCAGCTCAGCCGTCCACTGCCTCCACTCCCTCTCTGTGCCCCTCCTGACATTAGCCATGTGCTATTCCCCACCCTTTTCTGCTTTTAGTGTGTTTAACCAAAGAAACATTCACTTTTGTCTCCCCCTCCCCTTTTTTTATTGTGAGACAGAACCTTTGGCAATGTTTAGATTTCTTATTAATCAATCATGGGGAAAATATGGAATGAGCATTAAAATAAGTTACCAAAATAATAATTAAAAAACAAAAAACCTCACCAACATTTTCTACATCTTTTAAAACATATATTGAATGCACTGAGTCATCAGGGTTTCTTTCTTTCTTTCTTCTTAAAGGAGTGGGGTGGGGGGACCCATAAGACCCTTGGGATAATCTGTCATCACTCCCAGACTGTGCCCAGGTAAGCATGCTGAAAATCAGAACATGCAGTGCATAATCAACTCTTTTTTTCCCTTAGAAACATGATGCTAGCAACAGTTATCTCTGGGTGGTAGATTCTAGGTAATTTTTTTCATTCAACATGTTTTGATTAATGAAGGACCCACTGTGTGCCAGGCTCTTTAAGGAGGCCGTGTGGCAGAAGTGCAGCTCTGGGAGACAGAAGTTGGGATTCTGGTTCCAGCTCAGCCACCACCTTGCTGTGATTAGAGAGATTTGGTGAGATGAACTTCCAGTGGAGCCTTCCCACCAGGTTTCGTGGGACAGGCCCAATGTCCAGGGTCCCATCCGGACACCCCTTTGGAACTCACCTTCCTTGGACCACACACCACTCCTACCAGAGGCTGATAATTATCCCTTGTCCACAAATGCTGCAGTGGACCCAGGCTCAAATTAGAAGCACCTAGCTGGGTGACATGGAGGAGGGGAAGCATATTGGCAACAAGCAGAGGCAATTTTTATTTTCTTTCCACTCGTCTATATTTTAAAAATTTCAAAATTTAAAAAAATTTTAAATTGAGAAATAAATTTTCTACAATTTAAAAATTTTAAAACATGATTAGGTATCAGAAAAATCTCCCCCCGCCCAAAACTTTCATCTGTATATACAAATGTATATATAAAAAATGATCAGATATAGGCAGATACATACAATGCATAGTAAAGTAAGCAAAAGAATCTCTAAAAGGCTAACTGTGATTGACCTGGGTGGTAAGAGCATGAATTTTTTCTTGCATATGCTCATCTGAATTTTCAGATTTTCTGTGACAAGCACGTATTTCTTTTTAATAGGGAAAAAAAAACCTATATTTAAACTTTTTAAAGACTGACACCCCACACACTAATGTGAAATGGCAGCTAAAATGAAAATGAATAAAGTAAGTTGGTTAGCGGGGCCGGCCCCGTGGCTTAGCGGTTGAGTGCGCTGCGCTCCGCTACTGGCGGCCAGGGTATGGATCCCGGGCGCGCACCGACGCACCGCTTGTCCGGCCATGCTGAGGCAGCATCCCACGTACAGCAACTAGAAGGATGTGCAACTATGTCGTACAACTATCTACTGGGGCTTTGGGGAGAAAAGGGGAAAAAAAAAAACAGAGGAAGATTGGCAATAGATGTTAGCTCAGGGCCGGTCTTCCTCAGCAAAAAGAGGAGGATTGGCATGGATGTTAGCTCAGAGCTGATCTTCCTCCCCAAAAAAAAAAAAAAAAAGGAAGTTGTTTAGGAATATCTATAAACCGTTCAGGGATTCTTAAGTGTTAAGGTCATTATTAATAGATTAACTTTCTTCAAGTTTTGGATTATCTCTAAAAATTTTACCTATGTCAAAATAAAATGGAAGACTCTCAAAGAGAAAACTTTTCACAGTGATAGCGGTAATGTTATTGAGAGCAGGGACTGTGCTGTTGAAGTTGGCATCTTCAGCGCTAGCATGGTGCTCTGCATGCAGGAGTGTTCAGGTGTTTGGTTGGTTGAGTTTTTAGGGGTTTTTTTTTAATAAGTAAATGAGAGGCATAGCCTTGATGGCTTTGCTCTTGGATGAACTGGCAAAAGCAGATCTGCATAGTTGGTCTTTGAATGAGAGTAGCAATTTAAGAAAGATTTATTTTATTGTTTTATTTACAAACACTGATTTAGCATTTACTGTGAATACCAGGCCTGCTTCTAAGTACTTTACAAACGTAAAGTGTTCATGACAACTCTATGCATAGGTCCAATTATTTTCTTCCCCAGGTAGATGTGATGGAAGCAGTGCTGGGTCTCAAGGCTGGTGCTCTGTCACACAGGCCCTAAGTGGGGTTCAAGCCCCTGGCCTGGCCCCGAGCTCACTGCCAACCGCCACACCAGGCTACCTCTTTACTGGTCAAATGCATCACCTCTGTAGTACACCCATTGAATGCTTGGGTGTCCTACAAGGGGGCGAAGGTCAGACTTCTCTCAGTGTCTTAAGCTGAAACAAAGCCAAAAATCAGTCAGCCCCACTCCCACAAAAGTCAGTCTCTGAGCTGCTGAAATACCTATCACAAAAGCTTGCTACTTTCCCTGGGTAAGGCCTTCTGACCTTAACTCAGAGCCTGGCTTTTTATTTAATTCTCATAATTTGAAAACCTTAGTTATCTGCGATCCAGTTTATAGCTGGTTAAAATAGGAGGGTGGAGGGTACTCCGATAAAAGGAGGCACGAGACAGGAGTGAGAAGTGACAGCTGACAGTTTGTAATCACGGAAAGAAAAAGAATACAATTCAAAGTCAGCTACCACTGAAAAAGCAATGCCCCCTGTGTGGAACCGTTGCACACAGGAGCAAACAGCCCTGGGGCAGAGCACGAGAAAGAAGATCTTCATAGTGATGCCCTGGATTAAAACAACAACAAACGACGTTCAGTTTACCCTGTTAAAGGAGACATTGAAGTTTTACAGTGTTTTTATACAAATTTTCAAAATGAAGACTTTTGGGCATTAAAGAAATAAGGCTCAGTTATAAGAAAAAAAATTCCCCAAATTGGAAAATAAAAACCTCTTGTATTTGCTTCTAGTGGTGGTAGATATCACACGGACCGTGACACTTTCTGCACCTGTTCTCAGCAGTTGCCGGTTTTTCAAGGATGACTTTCTGACGACCTCGAATAATTCAGCACTTGCCTAATCTAAATCTAATTTCCCCATAGAAATGAATGTAAAATAGGATTTTCATTTTTCTCGAATTAGGTCCATAAAATGATACTTTGTTAATATATTGTGTCACATAATTTCAGAATTCAAATTCACATAAAATTCTATGCTGAATTTTAATCTGAGTCCTTTCTTACGTAAGAGTTTATTTCATTTTTTCACATGCCTTCTACACTCCAATATTGTTTGATGACAAAATTGAGGCCCAGTGTGATTTACTAGATCCATCCAATTTGTCAGTGAGACTCCCCGGTGCTGCCGCCAACTCCATGTCTCCTGGATCGAAGGGTGTTTTAGAGAGAGAAAATGAAATCATATTGTTTTTCCCTTTGGTTAAGAGATCAAACGCCCACCAAAAGCCCTTGGGTCAGTTTTTAGTAGGTAAAAATAACTCTTCATCACTTTCCAGCTCATAGCATATCACTACCTACCTCTGACGAGTAATGTGGTATGTGCGCACCCCAGTGATTTATCAAAGCCATAAACTGGCATTTTAAATATATTTCTTTCCAACCACACTGGAAACCACACACAGAAAAAAGCATGAATTTATACCCTTAATAAACATAACTGCAGAAGTATTTGACTCTACATCGACACTTGTTGGTGTTTTGCAGGCTCCAAATCTGATAATTTATAGACACCTGGATAGAGTTATTTTATTTCAGAACCACAATATTTTGCTATCTGCAAAGTTGCCAATGAAAATGTTTACTATTTAGGGCCGGCCCCGTGGCTTAGCGGTTGGGTGCACGCGCTCCGCTGCTGGCGGCCTGGGTTCGGATCCCAGGCACGCACCGACGCACTGCTCCGGCCATGCTGAGGCCGCGTCCCACATGAGCAACTAGAAGGATGTGCAGCTATGACGTACAACTATCTACTGGGGCTTTGGGGGGGAAAAAATAAATAAATAAAATTATAAAAAAAAAAAGAAAATGTTTACTATTTAGTTATTTGAACTAACTCAAGCCCCAGTTATCTGGGAGCATTATTATAAACAATCTGAGGGCTAACAGTGGCACCGAGCGCATTGGAGGGAAAGACCCTGTGCTTATAGCTCTCGAAACCGGAGTGCAGGGAGACACATTAGGTCAATCTGTGATCCACTGCCAACATCCTGACTGGAGCCGTCTTCTAGGCTCAGCTAATCATGACCTTTGTGAATTCCGAATCTTGCTCCAGTTTACAATTAACTGTTAATTAATTAACTGTAAATTGAGTATTTTATAACCTGCCAGCCCCGAATTTAAGGATTAGACACTGCACCATTGGACATGAACTGTTTCTTACAATTCTTTTCAATGACATAGACATACTTTGTTGATGAAATGCTTGCTTCCTGAACTCTTCCTTAAAGTATAATGTAAAATGTGTGTGAGAGAGGATGAAGAGTAGGGGTGAGGGGCAGAAAACTCCCCACAGAAAGATCCATTCATCAGCTTGTGAGTGTGGGGAAATATTATCTATCCACAGACTCTTTATCACCAAACAGACATGCTGTCTCTCAAAGACAAGCAGCTGTAATTCCAGCATCTAACTTTGGCAGGCCCTTCTGACTAAGAACTGACTCTGTAGATGTCTTTAAGGCAATGGTTTTCACCCATGGCTGCACATTAGAATTCCCAGGAGAGCTTTTAAAAATTCCCACGTCCTGCCTGCACCCCAGACCAATTAAATAAGGATTTTGGGTAGGACCAGACATCAGGATTTTGTAAATCTCCTGCAGGGGACGTGGGAAGAGTTTCATCTCTCCCGCACCTCTTGGGTGCGGCTCAAGTTGAGAACCACTGCTTTAAAAAAGGCTGTTGGTTATGATCCCTCAGCTGCAGCTACTAATTCTTTGTTGCGTGTTTACCACGTGCTAGGAGGAGGCTTTAACGGACGGTCTCATTTAATCCTCTCAACAGCCTTATGAGATAGGTATTGCTCTGCCTGCACTGGGAGTGAGGACACGGGCTTAGCAAGCTCGAGAACCTGCCAAGCTGCACACCTGCACAGTGTTAACCGGGATTGACAGTCAGTTGGCATGCCTCTAAAGCTCTTGTCGTTAATTTCTGTGATATACAGGGTACTCCTTCTCCATAGCAACTGGTAATCTTCAGTAATCTTTCTTCTGCCTTGTATATATTCAGCACTAAAAATGTTTCAGTTGATTTGAAAATGTCTACGTACCTCTTCATAGGCCGCCCAGAGGTTTCTAATTTGACTATTTCTCTATGTCACACTCTTCATTGATTTGATTTACTCAACAAATATTCTCGAATGCCTACTGCATGCCTGGAATGAAGTGGTGACATCAGACATCAAAGTCCGTTTCTTCTAGGAGCTTATATACTAGTTGGGAGTGACAGGCAATAAACATAAATAAGTAAGTAATAGGGTGGTAGGTGCCTTGAGGAAAATAAATGAGGGTAATGGGATTTTGCCTGGCAGAGGGAGGGCGCTGCATTAGCTAAGAAGGTGCACCAAGACCTAAGTAATGCAAAGGAGCCAGCCATGTGGAGATCTGAGGAAAGGGGACTCCAGGGAGAAGAACTAGCTGGTGCAAATGTCCTGAGGCAGGGCTGAGCTTAGTGTTCTAGGGACAAGTGTGGGCAGCGAAGAGCAGTAGAGAAGGAGGTGAGCTGGGAGATGTCAGCAGAGACCAGACTATGTGGAGATTCTTTCTTCCTGTCTCCTTAAAAAAATAAATGTAAAGCCTAACATCTTTAAATAACATTTACATAAGACTTGACAAAAATGCTTTCACATCACTTATCTCATTTAATTCATGAGCTATAGGAATTATTATCATCTCCATCTTATAGATGAGGAATCTGAAGTCCATAGATGTTAAATGCCTTGAGAAGTCAAGCTCTAGGAAGTTGGAGCACTGGGATTTTATGAGGCCCATCTGATACAGATCCAGAATCGGCATGATTCAGGATTATGCGTGTAAAGGATTCAGTGCAGGGCTAGTTACACACTAGGCACTTGATAAATGAGTTATTGTGAGGATGAAAACCCACTGACAAATCTGGCCCTTCCTCCTCTGATAAATTCTTCCTTAGTTCATGTGACCACTCAAACTAAAGTTACAGAGAGCAAGTCCTTCCAGGGTTTTGGCCTCTAAAATAAGAAGTCATCATAAATTAACGGTGGGTTCCATTCTTGCTTTGCATCAGTGGAAAATACACAGGTCAAGTGTCAAAATATGGCAAGTGGGGACCCTAATTATTAGAGAATCTAAGCGAATTTTCATTCATAATTACCTTCTTTGTTTTCAATAACCCTCTCCTTTCTTCCCCAAATCTAGAATTGATCCATCTTTTTGTATTTTAAGACCAATTCTATACTGTTTTCCACCAAAATCTGTTTACTGCCAGCAGACACCAGCAACATTCTCTTTCCTTTACTATTAATTCTCTCTTCAGGTTCTAAAATTCATTAAACAATAATAACAAATCTACCCCGATTTGTCCTGAGGACAAAGCACAGTTCTCATTCATTCATTCATTTAGCAAACAATTTTTGAGTTTCTACTGTACAGCAAGGTTGTGCTTGTCATTTGAAAGGCATCAAATAATAATCCCATTTTTCCCCCATTTCTGATGAAAATTTCTTTGGTCCTAAGTCTCTCTCTCCCCACAATTGTTTCTTCCCCAAGGCATGGCACAGTCCATCCTTTATGTGTACTGTTGCGTGACAGGTGTTTAAAGGATGGCAGGACAAAATGTATCTGATAAGAAAAAAACATATTTTCCTGCTTAAGTCCCCCAGAGAGCTAATTATAGTTTATGATTCTAAAAGGCAGCTTTAAATTCACTATTGTTGGCAGTTCGTGTAGATTCCACTTCAGTAAATGGTTTGTCATTTGTGTCATTGCAAATACAAAGGAACACATCAATAGGTTTTTGGCACATCATTTATTTTTAAAACAAACTGGTAAATGGTCAATGTCATTGTTCAAAGAAATAAAACCTCATACACTAGAAGGTTTCAAGGAGCTTCACAGAAACCTTACTGATCTTTTTATTCTTCTTCTTGACACTAAAGGAGAAAACATTGCCAATACTGAATCTTACAAAAGTAACATAGAGAGGACCTTCAGATGTTTAATTCTAGACTTAGAGGTTATGGCCTACTTTATATTTCTGTGATATTTAAAAATTTTTTAAGTATCCTAATAAACACAATAATTATAGAAAATTAGGAAATATCTATTGTTAACATTTTTGTTATACATAATTCCAGATTTTTCTCTATGCCTATGAATGTGTATATAATATGCTTTACATGGATATGAATGACTGTATTATTTGTTTTTACAAAAACTGAATTATGCCTATTCTCTGGTGACCTGCTTTCTTTTCCACTTGGCAGAATATTGTTAATTTGACCCTATCTTTAAATCAGGGCAAAGAAAATTGCAAAATTTCCCTTATACCCCTCTTTTGGTGAGAAACCACCTTCACCATTAGAAAGTTCTTTTTTTAGATAAATCAACTTCTGTCCCACCGTGCAGCTAAAGTCTTCTTTATACACCATTGTTACTGTTGCTGAAGAATAACTTCCCCTATATTACATAGAAATGTAATTCAACATTTTAAAACTCTAAGATATGGAACACACTGCAGAAGGATATGAGTCTGTTCTCAGGGCATTTGAGGTATAATGAGGAACAAGAAAACCATACAGAATGTCTCACTGCTGGGCAGAGTCAGGAGATGCAAACAAAATGATGGGGTTCCAAGTGAGACGACATTCCAGGTAGGAGCCTGGAAGATTTCATGGAAGAGGTGGCTCTGAGGCGGGTTTTATAGGATGGATGAAATTTGGTAGAGGAAGGGAATTTTAATAGAGGAAGTTCAGGAAGAGGGAGAAGGAAAGAAGAGAGAAAACTGATCAGAGAGAAAACACCAGAAAAAGCACGGAGGTAGAAAAATAGAAGGTATACTTTCTCCACCTATGAAATTGACAAAGATTTTTTAAAACTAACACTTGGCACTGACAAAAGGTGAAGTGGGATAAGCACCATCACGATACACTCTGGTTGGAGTATCAATTGGTACAGCCTTTATTTCTGGAAAGCAATTTTGGGCATATGCATCGATAGCCTTAGAATGCTCATACCTGGGCCTAATAATCCCATTATTGGTGAGATGATTAAAGATGGGGCCAAATACACATGCAAGGGTCTGCATGGAATTGTTACTCATAATCATGAAAATTTGGGAAAATCCTAAATGTTCAATAGTTTATACAAAATCCATAATCATATATAATTTCTAAATTTTCTACACTGAGCTTATATTAGTTTTTCTTTTAATTTAATTAAGCTTAAAAAAACGAAAATTCAGGTTGTCTATTCAGGGAATGGAATAGTCTAGATTGTCTGGAGCACAGGTTATATTAAGGAAGTCATGGGGAACGAGACAGGAGTAGTAACACGGAGAGCTTCCGGTGGAGGCTGCGACGTTGTAACTGGATGGACGTGGTGAAAAAGTCTGTAAGGACGCCAGGGAACTGCAAATGTCAATAGGGGAGTTGAGGTGCTTTTGGTGCATAGGGGGAGAAATTTAAGTCCTGTTTTAGGTCCACTGAGTCGGAGATGTCATCTGGACATGAAGAGGAGCTTTCCAGTAGTCGGTTCTGGAACACAGGAGAATGGGCAGGTTTAATCATTCATTTATTCACTCACTCATTCAATAAACACTGGCTAAGCATTTACTGTATGCTTAGTATGTAGGAAAGGGCAGTGCTGGTCCTGCGGATGCAGTAAGAAAGGGCCTTCCATTCTAGTGGGAGAGCCTTGTAGAGGTTGTTGGGAGTGGAGGAGATGACCAAAGGGAGAGAATGTGGAAGGGGAAAGTTTAGGGCTAAGAACAGAACTGGAGCACCTTCTTATAACTCCCAAGGACTCGGCGATGAGACAGGCTGGGATCTCAGCATGTCAGGCAGACAAGGGAAGGGATGTGGCTGAGACATGGTGGGATGTGTCTGTTGATACGGGGTTTGGTTGTCAGAAGGAACCTTCAGAGAGGACACAGTCTGCAATGCTATATACAGTATCCAAAGGGCAAAAGAGTCTTGGGTCCAGTTCTGGAGGCAGCTGTATCCAAGGGGAGCTAGTGTGATGGGGGCATTAGCAGCAATAGGAGGTCCTGGTGATCCTCAAAGTCAGGTGGGGATCTGCTTCTCTGATCTGGATTTTCCTGCTCAAGCAGAACTGGACTCTGGCCAGCAGTTGGGGTGCAGGGAACTGGGTCCAGTCTCCACAAGGTTTGGCAGGAACTAGGCTGGGTCACATGCTGCTTGAAGCCAAAGATGAAGATTAAGAACATGGTGAGGCATTGGAGACAGCGGGTTTTGAATTCTCCTTCTAAAATTTTAACAGTGAATAAAAGAAGAGTAAGAGAAAAATGGCTTCGGCAAGTTATGAAACCAGAGGAGGTTCTTATTTTTTATGATCGAGGAGCCCTAGACATATTTTTGTAGATAAAGGAAAGAGAATCAAAGAGATGGGTGGTGGAGATGAGGGGAAAGAAAGGAGATGTTTGATGAAACAAATCACAGAGAAGGTAGGAAGGGGTAGGCTCAAAGGCATAAGTGAAGCTTGGCAAAGAGGAGGGATGGTTTTTGATAAGTCTTCTCTGTGTTAAGCTAAACAATATATTTGTTAATGTAATACATTGTTTTAGTTATCACAGAAATATAACAGCAATAGAGAAAATTTGGAAAACAGAAACATAGTCCTACCATATTAACACAATAGCTGTTGTTATTTTTGTGCATTTCCTTCTGTAGTAATGTTTAGAGTTTTCACATAGTTCTAATCGTAGAGTACATACATTCCTTTTATCTTGCATTTTTGACTTAACCCTACGGAATAAGCATTTTCTAGGTTGCTACCTAGCCTTCAAAATTATTTAAACAATATTCCATCAAGTAGTACCATAATTTATTTCACTAGTCCCATAATTTTGACACTTAAGGTGTTTAAAAAATGGATAATATAAAAAAGACTAATAATTTTCATGTATGTACATTTTTAAATTCTCTCCTTAGGCTGGATTCCCAGGAGCTATATTAGTAGGTCAAAGAGTATGGACATAATTTCCATGGCTCTTGTCATCATTTGTACTTGCCTCAAAATTGCTGGTTCTCAACCTTACAATCACCAAAGTGACTCCCTTTTTCCAAATTCTTTACTTTCCTAATTGGAAAGTCTTCTCTGTGTTAAGCTAAACAAGAAGCTTTACTATAGCTTAGTGTAGTAAAGGCCATCACAACCTCCCAGAATTTTCCAAGCCAGTGATGTCTAGCGTAGCCTTTGACTGTTAAAATCCCTAGTCAGAGGGATCAGGAGACCCAGTGCTGTTGTGGAATCTAAGTCACTGAGGTTGTCATGCTGTGTAGATACTGCTTACAATTCTATTATAAATGATTGACAAAACCTCTTAGCTGCTAAATTCATCCTCCTGCTAACACGCTTCCCGGTACTAAGCGGGTTGTAAGAATGCTGCCCTTCCTCCGGGCTGTGGCTGCTCTTCTTGGTGAGGCTCAGCTCAAAAGCCTCCCACTCATCCATCCCACTGTACACACCTCAGGGTGTTGGCTTCACTTCAAAGGCAGCCCCATGAGTGAAGAAAACACAGATAAAGGCAAAGGAATGATAAGATGGCTGTAAATTTAAAAAGTAAGTTTTCTGGCATTATCAATTATCACTCATTTTCAAATATGTGTATGGAGTGGATATTCCAGTTTTCAGTATGTTTTTTTTAAGACCTTTTAAAGAGTTGTGCAATCCTTTATACCCTAACATGCTATGTTTGGCATTAAAAAGCTGTCAGGGCTGACTTGTAACTTGGAAGGGGTAAGGGTTGAGGTGCAGGCAAGTATGGGCTGGTTTACTCGTGGGTCAGCCGAGTCTGACCCCCACTGGACTGGTGGTCTGCCCACAGAGAGAGCTCTGCTCCTCAGAGCCCTCCTTCTGGCCAGCAGTCTCACAAATGCACATTTGTAAGACACAGAGAGTCTCAGAAAGAGAGAGAAACTGGTCTTATAAAATCTTGCTGCTGCTTCCAGCTAAGCCACCGTCTTTGGCTATCAAGAACAACACATTATTGTGTGAGTATATAGAAATGACGATCCTGAAATCTTCCTCCATAAGGTACGCTGTGTTATGCTTACACTGATGCTATTGACGATGCAGCAGGAAAATAAAGGACGGAAGAGATGAACGCGTGTCTTAGGCCTTTTGCTGACATGTGGATTGTACTGTTTGTTCCTGCAGATATAGGCAAGGACAAGTCCTGCAAGGAGAACTGTCCTTGTTCCTCCTGCTCGCTCCGGGCCCCCACCATAAGTGACTTGCTCAATGATCAGGACTTACTAGATGTGATCAGGATAAAGCTGGATCCATGTCACCCAACAGTCAAAAACTGGAGGAATTTTGCAAGCAAATGGGGCATGCCCTATGATGAACTGTGTTTCCTGGAGCAGAGGCCCCAGAGCCCCACCTTGGAGTTCTTGCTCCGGAACAGTCAGAGGTCGGTGGGCCAGCTGATGGAGCTCTGCAGGCTCTACCACAGGGCCGACGTGGAGAGGGTCCTGCGCAGGTGGGTGGACGAGGAGTGGCCCAAGAGGGGCCGTGGAGACCACGCCAGGAACTTCTAGACCTCTACTCCTTCTTGTTGGCCTCTTCGGACATGGAAACAACCACAGGTTAAGGAGGAATGTGAATCTGTTCTTTTTTAAGAGTTTAGGATAAGGATATGGAACAGTGGACATTGGTTTTCCCCAAAGCTGGTGGTTTTGTGGAGGGGTAGGTTATGTTTTGGTGGTGGATATTCATTTGTTTAGTTTTGCACATCTGTTTTAATTTAATATTTGAATCTAGAACTGGGAAACATGTTTTGTAGGCTCGTATAAAGACCAGGGCCAAAGCCTATCATCAGAATGGATTCGTGCCATGATGAAAATAAAATTATCTTCTTCCTTAAATACTGCTGAAGACTGAAATAGGAACTAAGATTGTTGATGGCCCCAGACAATCATCATCACTAAGACCCTTCAAGATCAACAGCACTCCCACAGCTTAGAAGAAAACGATAGGGAGAAGTTAACCCTGTTTGGTCTGTTTGTTACTTTTTTTTGTTAGGTGAATTAGAGGATACTGGTATTATGTGGTGATACCCTTCAGAACATATGTGCCATCTTTTTAATTCAAATACGTTATAAACTGCACTATCAAAAATGTCATTTGCTGAAGTATTTTTGAAAGAAATAAACCGATGGATATTGGGAGGACAGAGTCAGGAATTAGTAGAGTGATAAGGACCATGGGTAAGGTGTTTGACAAAGAGTGCTCAAAATGCCCTGTGTTACCCATGACTTTTTAAAAGTTAATTTAAAATTTACTTTGACATATTTTGTACAAGGCTGAGGGTTTTGCCCCTGAGATGAAGCTCGGTTACGAAATAGATAAAAATCAGCTGGCCCAAAGGTGCAGTGTGACCACCTCTAGTACCTATTGTCCCAGCTTAAATCAGGGCCCAATAACATTACACAGCAGGTTAGCCAAGAAGGGGGAATCTTTAAGGGTGATGCTGGGAGGGAAGATATGCACTAAAATCCAAATTTAAAAAAATTTTTAAACCAAGTGAAAAATTGGATCCGAAGAATATCTAATGTTCTTATTTGATGGTTTAGGGGGAGGAAGAGTGTGGTGATAGGAGAGTTGGTTATTGGAGAGATCATATTTTTCTAGTTTTTTGGGGGAAAAAAAAGAGATAGAAGGCAGAGCCTTGGTTTGCTTGACAATTTCATAAAAGTGCTATTTGGTTTTGGCTATGGGTTTAGAAAGTTAGGGCACTTTGTTCAATTTGGGGGGATTCTGTATAAATCCCTGATTAAAACAAGCAAAAATGATGAACAGTATTGATTGGAGTACAAGAAAGATTAGGATCAACTCAAAATTATTTTCTAAAACACCACCATTTTTTTCCACTAATGGTTACAGTGGATTTTCTGGGGTTGCTAACATATAAAGTCAGCTTCACCAGCAAAAGTAAACTCTAAACTAGCACAGTCTACTGTAGAGACTTATTCACACTTCTGATTCAGTGTTAATCACACCCAGCTCATCTTCCCTTGTCAGATTTATCAGATAAATGTCAGGTTTATCACAAGATTTATTTAAAGTAACAGGCAGTAATAAAATGTAGAGATTTTAAAAAATAGATTCTTTTGCAAATTGATGTTGAATGAGGTGGTTGTTAAATATTTATTGTCAGCCACATTCCAGGCCCTTGTCAGGGGGCTCTAATCTTCTAGTAATTTGATTTTATGTACCATGTTCTCATTAAATGACATGGGGCACGTCCTCATATGTTGTCCCAAATTTACTGTGGGAAAATATAGACGAGCTTCTGGCATTGATTGTTGACGTTTTAGGGAAATGGAACTAAAAGGGTGTGATTATTGGGTGTTTTGTGGTCCCAGACCCCCAGCAGTTGGATGCTCATCACTGCTTGTATCCTACACCCCCTTAGATATAAAGAGTGGGTCCCAGCCTGACAGATGTCCACCAACTGCTGCCTGGCCAGGTGTCACCAGAAAGTCCCTTCCCTCCCCATGCTGCTGGGGAACTCCCTCCACTCCTTTCCTTTCACAGTCCCCTCTCTCATCTCCACCCAGGCAGACTTGTCACCTCAACTCAACAGCAGCCTTCAGGGTCTGTGACCACGCAGAGGAAGTAGGAGAGGGGAGACGGAGGTGGGGGAGGGGGAAACCCCTGTCTGCTCCCCTTCCTCAGCCTGCTCCTTCCTCCCACCACCTCTAGGCCTCGACCTCCCCAAACAGAGTCAGGAAAGAACAGGTGGTACCTCCACCCCTACTCCCAGCCATCATTCCCACCGAGGGAGGTTGGGAAGGTTTCCCTTATTTCCTGAGACTCCCTCCACCTCTGATTGACAAGAGGCAGAGGAGCAGCAAAAAGAAAGGGCAAGCTGAGGGAGGAGGGGATGGAAATAACACCCACCCCACTGCCCTGCCCTCCCTCCCCTGCTGCCCCACGCACTTCCCTGGTCTTCCGCCTAGTTCCCAGCTCAGTGAAGGCCCTGCTCGATTGAAAGCCACAGCAGGCCACAGGCCACTCTCCGTGGCTTGGAACAGCAGCTGAGGGAGGTGGGCCTCTAACTCCCTCCAGTAGGGCCACAGCTGCAAATGAAAAGTAAAACCAAGTTCCTAATATCCCAGATTTAAAATCTGGAAAATGTGATGAAAATTTTCTCATGGAAATACTGTTAAACATGGTGATTAGGGTCTATAGAGCTGTCAGATACTTCACAAATTTATGAATTAAAAGCTTTTTGTGGGCTGGCTTGGGCACACTGCTTCCTATTGGCACTGCTGCTATGGGACATGTTTCCAAAATTCCAAACCCAAAATTTTGATCTCAAAACTGACTTTAAACTGAAGTTATCATCATATATATCTTGAACATGGCCATTGTTCATAAGTGTCAGCTGAAGTTACCTTTGAGTTGGATCCAAAAGGTTAAGACAGAATTCAGGTGGCTCAGATATGGGCAGGGCCAAGTGTCCTCCTTTATGTTTAAATTCAGGAATTACAGGAAAACCTTGTGATCACAGAGCACCGCCCACTCATCTCTCCATTTGGCATCATTATTTCCAAAGTCATGATTGCTAATAATTTTCACCACTGGCTGTGAAAGCTTAGGATTTCTATTGTAACTGCATGAGGGAAGTGCCAGAGGGGAAGGGATTTTTTAAAATAGAGAGTTGATATAAATGTGCTGTTTTAATTTGACTCTACCATTATTTGCACATATTGACATCTATATCTATTGACATTTACCTTGTGAAAAGTTTTAATTATTAGGAGTATAATATTAGCAGAGAGAAATTTAACCAAAAGTTTTTTTAATTAAAGTTCATTCAGATTCTAATGACTAATTGTAGGATGGCTTTTATCTGTGTTACATACAGAAATATCAAAGTGTAATTCTCAACTGAAATAGAACTATAACTTCATTGTGTAATAACCCAAAATAATTATCTTTAAAGTTAATCTGTAGCAGATAAATACCATAATAGAATAAATATGCTGATACTTTACAAAGGGGAGAGTGGAAAGGAAGGAACTTACTTTATGACTAATTGATCAAATAATTGTTAAAATTTAAATTCATTAATACGTAAGAGCTTTGCTCATTATGCAGTCTGTAGGGATCCGAGTTAAATTGACCACACAATGAACTAAACTGCTTATGATGAGGGCCTTTTGCAATTAGAAGGAGGAAATCTCTTTAGCTAAGTTCCACGACATACTCTTTTAAACAAAACTCTCACCTGCAATGTTACATGATGAGGCTCTATGTAAGATGCATTTTATCTGCTTGCAGTAAAAAATTACTAGACTAAAGAGAATGGGAAGTAAAGCTGCATTAGCCACCCCACACACCCAGGACACACACACCTACACGGAGAAAGACTCACGTAAGAGGAGGGAGACTCAAATAAAGCACACCTTATTTAAAATAGTTAGGGCTTGGGCCAGCCCCAGGGGCCTAGTCGTTAAGTTCAGTGCACTCTGCTTTGGTGGCCCAGGTTCAGTTCCTGGGCACAGACCTACACCATCATCAGTGGCCATGCTATGGCAGCCACCCACATACAAAATAGAGGAAGATTGGCAGCAGATGTTAGCTCAAGATGAATCTTCCTCAGTGAGAAATAAAATAAAATAAAATTGTTAGAGCTTAGATTGATTGCCAGGATTGCTCATTGATATTCAAGATAACCCATGTGAACGAGTCACCCATTTTTGTGGGCACTAAATAATTATTCAATACTATAGAAAATTTGGGGTAATTGGACCTCAGTTTTTCCTTAATGGTAATTTTTATGTGGTACTGCCCTCTGCTGGAGTATAAAATCTACACACACATCCTTCATGGCTTAGCTAAGAGCAGCGTAGGACCAACCTTCTATTAATTATTGGTTGTGTGTTAGAACCCTACGTTAGAACACGTAGTCCCGCTAAAAGGTAGGAAGAGTGCAGTTCTTTTACAAATTGACAAAGACTAGCAGAATGAGGCCAGCATAATTGAGATGAGGATGCCAGTCCCCTGAAGGTGCCCCTCATTACCTCACCCCGTCATTCAGAGTTCCATACTCTGGGAATTATTTTTAACACTTGGTAGGACTTTTCCTCCATGTAGAGTTAGAGTGAGCCATTTGTGGACATTTGGTCTCTCTCCCTTTCAGTGTAGTGATGTTCCGTCTTCACCATCGTGAGGAACAGTGGCTTTCATGTAAAAAGGCAGAGGGACTGAGCTCCTTCGTTATGTGGACAGCAGCCAGAAGCACTAGACTGTCCTCTTTCTCTAAAATATGTAATATAAACACATGTTCTTTTAAACACAATATTAATAACTAAAGTCTGGCAGATTTTCTTTCCCTTTCCTTTCTTTTTTAGATGAATAAATCTGTTTCCTTTAGTTTTAAGCCAAGACTATCCTCCTTATAACACTTTTCTAATTCTGCCCTCCCTGTTCTGTAATTCTCCTCTCCTTTGGGTT
Organism: Diceros bicornis minor; assembly: GCF_020826845.1. Lineage (NCBI taxonomy): Eukaryota > Metazoa > Chordata > Mammalia > Perissodactyla > Rhinocerotidae > Diceros > Diceros bicornis. The sequence continues at coordinate 20,170,093 of NC_080745.1, read as the reverse complement.
CATGTTTCTGCTCTGTGTTGCTTATTTTAGAGCCATTCACTCATTTCTCAAATCAGATTTCCTCTGTATGCCCATGGCCTTCTCTCTCCCAGCTGTGGGCTGACATCTGCTTCTATTTTCACTTACACATGCAGAAACAATTTGTTGGATTGTCTTTCATATTTAATGACGCTTTGGCCCTAATAATGTTAACACTGTTTTCTGCCCTTGTAACTGAAACATACATAACTACATACGCCAAGGAAATGATGAGAAACGTTCACCCTGTTTGCTCCATGATTTCCTATTGGGAATTCAAACTCCACCTTCTGAACCCCGCGCACTTGGTCATAAATGGACAGGGGCAAGTCTTGCTTCCCTTGTGTTTAGAGAGGATCATGGCCATGAGGCTAAGCCATGTGCTGGGCCTGCTGGAGCCTCTGGGCGAGTGGGTACCACCCCTGGTGGTCCTCACCACCTAGAGGAAAACTCACAGCAGAGGAAAGCCTGTTCTCTTTCTTCCTGTGGCCGTGTTTAGCTGAGGATGCCTCCTAGAAGTCAACTCCACAGTTGAATTGAAGAGATCAAAGCAGCCGACAGTGCAACTCGAAATGATTGAGTTTATCAGCCCTCTTGGAAATGTATCAGGGTAGCTTCTCATGACTTGCAGAACTGAGCCATGCTCTTCTGTTTTATGTGACAGCCAGTGACCATTTTCCTTTGAGGCAGGTCCTCGGAAGCTTCATGGAGGACATTTCTTCAGCTGATGAAGGCAATACTTTTTTTTTTTTTTTTTGGTGAGGAAGATTAGCCCTGAGCTAACATCTGTTGCCAATCCTTCTCTTTTTGCTGAGGAAGATTGGCCCTGGGCTAACATCTGTGCCTATCTTCCTCTACTTTATATGTGGGACGCCTGCCACAGCATGGCTTGATAAGCAGTACATAGGTCCATGCCCAGGATCCGAACCCATGAACCCCAGGCTACTGAAGCAGAGCGCATGTACTTAACCATGCCACCAGACCAGCCCCAAGGCAATGCTCTTAAATGACTGAGTTTTTGTGATATTCTATGTTTATATATCTTTGTGCTGTACTTTTTAAGCTGTCTTCATTTTGATCTCCTGTATGACTTTATATTTTTCTTATAAATAAATAAAGATTATTTTTAACTATAATAATAGGTGCTTAAAAATTAAAGATTTTTGTCAACCACTATCTCTAATGGGTGCTTTTATGTAGATTCCAACACAATCATTGCTTCATGTGTTCTGTTGGTCAGTCATCAATCAGAAACCTAGTGAGTTTCTAAAATGTGTCCTGGACAACGGGGATGCAAAAATAAGCAACGCCTTCCTACCCTCAAGGAGCCTATAGACTAGGGAGAATCACTGTCCAGGAATGGGCAGAACAAAATTGAGAATCACTGAAGTAGGAAGAAAGATGGATTAATAATCAATCTAATAAAGTGCTTCAGATGCTGTAATATCTGTACACAAAGGGAGATTTCATGGTTACTTTCCACCTCTCCTAACTTTGTATCTCTGGTCCAGGCTTCTGCCAGACATCCCGAATTATCAACTTGACGTCTCCACATGGATGCTTCACAGGCACCTCAAACTCAACCTGTCCTAAACTGAATCCATGATCCTTCCTCCCAAACTTGTTTCTCACCAGAGTTTCCTACCTTACCATCCACCTTGTTGCTGAAGTCATCCTTAAGACCTTCCTCTCCTTCTATTCTATCTCCCAAATGTCACTTAAATCTCTTTCCTCCTCTCCATTCTCGTGACCACCATCCTAACCCAAGCAGCCACCCTTTCTCACCCTAGAATGGCCTCCCAGCTGGTCTCCATATAGCTGGTGGATCCTGTCATCCCCACATTAACCCCTTAAATGGGTTCCCATTTTGAAGATAAAGTCCAAAATCCTCAATATGGCCTACAAGGCCCTGTGTGACTTGCCTCCACCCCCCACTTAGCATCATCTTGCTCCACTCTCCCACAGCTCCTGATGCTTCAACCACACTGGACTTCTAGATCCCCATGGCCATCATTCTCTTTCCTGCCCAAGGCTTCACCACGTGCTGCTTCCTCTGCCCCTGTCCTCAGACCTGGACACGCTGGCCTTCCCTAGCTCATCCTATGCAGCCCCCAGGTCTCCCCCTGAATACCCTTCTCAGAGAAATTGCACCTGCCTCCCAGATTTGGTTGTCTTCCTATTATTTCCCCCCACAGCACTAATCACAATAGTAATAACTTATGTCATCCCTGCCAGGCTGCAAACCCTGGAGGACAGGGGCCTTGTTCGGTTATTCATCTCTGCATCATCATCACTAACTGGATAGAAGAGATTCTAAGTATGCTTGAATGAATGAAATGGAGCTAGTGAAGAAAGACTCTAAGTAAAGCAAAGCCTTTCTTTATAATTGCATGGCCCTTGAGGAGGAAAAAGTTTATAAATAGAAAATAAAAAATGAAAGGATTTGTTTACCCAACCATGAATGCCTCTGGTACACTGGGAACTCTTGTTTATTTTGATGAAGTTCATCCCCTTCCCTTCATCTTCTAGGCTTAAAACATCAAAGCAAAAATGTTCTGGAATTAGATGGGGTGATGGTTGCACAACATTGTGAGTATACTAAAAGCGACTGAATTGGACACTTTAAAATGGTTAATATGGTGAAATTTACGTTATGTGACTTGTATCCCAACTGGAAAAAAAACAGCTTAAAAAATAATCAAAGCTGTCCCCACAGGAGAAAGTGAGGCAGAAACAGCAGCTCCCAGCTTAGAGACAGGAGTCGGCAGCTGCGGGGAGTGGAGGAGAAGGCAGAAAGGGGGAAGGTGAGAGAGAGGCTAGCCCTGTCAACCAGTGAAGACTGTGCTCTGTGAGCCCGACTAGCCAATGTGTCACCCATCTCCTTGGTAACAGCTAAGATGATGAAAGCGCTCTGATATGTCATCCTTCTCTTTGGTAACAGCTAAGATGACGAAAGCACTCTGGAGCCCTCTTCTCCACTTCTCTTCCTTGTCTTTACCTAGGGCTGAAGATCCTCTTCCTTAGAAGTTCTGTAAAGCTGAGGACCCTGCTCGCAATGCCACCATCCATCCAAACACCTTCTCCTGCTGGTCCCTCGGTCCTTCCCCCTCCCAGGACAGGACAAAACACTGACAAGGCCAAAGTGATCAGGGCTGTAGCTGTTGGATTTGTACAAGTTACTGAAAATCATTATATGTTTGGTGTGGATTCAATAAATAAAAACATAAGAGAACCAACTGGACCGTGTAAACAGAGGGAGCATAAATTGAAGGCAAAAAATAAATTATGATGATATTTGTCTTCCATTCAAATTTCTCCCACCTTAACAAAGGCCCCAAAGTTCAACTTTATGATTGTCTATGGCTACCTACCGTCTTATCTTTCTCTTTTCCCTCACTGCCTAGCTTCTTGAAAGAGTTGTCTGCCCTTTCTGTCTGGAACTCTTAATTTCCCAATGTATCCTGTGACTTGCTGAAGTCTGACTCCAAGGAAAGTGTCTGGCAGAGGTGAAGAATGACCTTCTAATTACTGCTGCCATCCCTTTATCCATAACCCATCCATATCCCTTATGTAGAAGAGAGCTCACCTTTCTCCATGCATGGCCTCTAGTGTCCACTGGTGAGGTTCAAATTGGTTGACAAAATGGCATGATAGACCCAACAGAGAATGGTTGCTCGGGATCCGAGGAGCTACTGAGACTGAACTCAAACCATGGCTACTGTAGGTGGATGGAGGTGTGTCAGGGGAACTGGATAGGTCCTCCCACAGAAGTCACATTTGCATGGGCCTCCTAAGAGAGAGCACATTCTGAGCAAAGGAACCAGGCAAAACAAACTCTTAAGGAACCAACACATACTCCTCGGAAGGAAGTAGGGATTTTAAGCACACTGTGGTGGGTGTTTCTTGAATCTTCCCCCGATGGATGCCCCAAACTTTGATATCCTTCCGAGAAATAACACGCTTCTAACAAACTGTGACCCAAAGGAGAGAGAACCATGCTCACTCACTCTGTCACACATCTCCATGAAGCTGTGGCACCCTGGCTGCTCAGGATGGCCAGTGGCAGAAAAGGGCCACAAATGGCAGAGTGGGAAAGAGCAGTGCCCTTGACCCCCAGGTACCGTGGAGCCACCACCATGTGGCTGGAAGAGTCCACCATGCTCAGGGGAGAAATGCCTTATCCAGAGAGGCCTGGGAATTCCATGGGAGAAAAACACAGGTGTGATGCCCCCAAGGACTCCCAGGAAACCATTTCTGGCTGGAGAGGACTCAGGGGGTGCTGAGGGCCTCCTGTGTGCAGTTGGAAGCAAGGAGCCAGGGAAAATTTTCTTTCTGCTACATTTCATATTAAAACTCATCCCTCCCTTGGCTTCTGAGACTCCATTCTCTCTTGGTTCTTTTCTACTTCTCTGATTTTTTATTTTTCATCTCCTTTATAGCCTCCTCCTCACCTGTCTCATTAAATGTTGGCAGCCCTCAGCATTGTCTTTTTCCTTCTCTCTCCTTCTCATGTTATACGCAATCTCCCTGGCTTCAATTTCCACCTCTGTGCTCCCCAGCACAGAGGTTTTATTTCTTAGCCCTGATCCCCTCTTACGCCTCCTATACGTATATGCAACCTTCCATTGAACAAGGTCCAGGTGCTTCAAACACAATACATCAAAAACAGCAGACAGCAGATCCTGCCCAATATCTGCTCTTCCCCCTAAATTACTCATCTCAGTGAAGAGTTCCTTTTACTCCAGTAAGAAACTGGGAATTCAAGCTTTGCGTTGCTCTCCTTCATGACCGCATTCTATTGATCAGTCCTGTTGACACTGCCTCAGTCCCTACTGCCCAGGCCAGCCTAGGGCCTCATCTTCTCTTGCCTAGTCCATTGCCATGATCATAATTGGCCTCCCACCCCGTTTCCTTTTACGCCTCACCACCCCCTTCACACGTCATCCCTCGTACATCTGCTACAGCGATCCAAAGTCAAAATCAAGTCAAGTTACCACCTTGCTTCAATTCCTTGATATGCTTCCCCTGCGCTCCCCCACCCTCCCACGTGTAGCCAAATAGAGTGAGTGTCCCTATAAGTGAAGGAGACTGTTGTCACTCTTTCCAGGGGCGTGATATATGTTTGTCCTGAACACACATATAGTAACTTTATTCACGCCATAGTGATGAAGCCTCATTGTCACTCTAGCCTAATTACAATTTAAAAACTCAACTTAAAACTTAATTTAAAAACTCGGTCCAAGTCAAACACACTCTTGGTAGCTGGAAGCAATATTCTGTTCAGGTCCTTGAGGGGTCTAATTTTACTTCCATTCATGAAAACAAAAGTCCTTTACACACCAGTCAGAAAAATACATAATGGACATTGTCTTACCTGTTCTTGGCAAAGACAATTTAGCTCTTAACAAACAGGATGACTATGCAGATGATATTTTGCTCCAAGTTAACACTTAAACATTGAATTAGAAAGCTTTCTCATCGGGGGAGGTATTCACTGGAAGGTTTCTGAAAGCTTCATTCATTGAACAAATAATGCTATTGTGCAAGCACTGTGCCAGGCCCTGAGAAACTAGTGAGACACGGCCCTGCCTTCTAACCAGTGTGCCCAGGGTCCAGGGCAGCCCACGCCAGCACTGCTGGCCCTCTCAGGCCCATCTCTTCCCCCTAAGTGCTGGATCAAGCAGCTTCTGGCCTACTGGGCCAGGTTTTTCCCATCATAGCTAACAAAGAGTCAATTTTCAAAATGCATGTGTTTTAGTTAGGGTTCTTCAGAGAAATAGAACCAACAGAATGTATATATACCTATAGAAAGAGATTTATTATAAGGAATTGGCTCATACAATTATGGAGACTGACACATCTCAAGATCTGCTGGGTGAATCTGCCAGCTGGAGACCCAGGAGAGTTGATGGTATTAAATTCCAGTTTGAAAGCCAGCAGTCTCAATACCCAAGAAGAGCTGATGTTTCAGTTCGAGTCTGAAGGCAAGAAAAGACCAATGTCCCAGCTCAAGGTTGTCAGGCAGCAAGAGTTCCCTTTCATTTGTGGGAGGGTCAGCCTTTTAGTCTATTCAGATCTTCAACTGATTGTATGAGGCCCACCCACATTAGGGAGAACAATCTGCTTTCTCAGTCTACCAATTCAAATGTTAATCTCATCCAAAAACACGGTTACAGACACACTCAGAATAATGTTTGAGCACCCCTTGGCCCAGTCAAGTTGCCACATAAAGTTAACCATCAAAGCATGTCAACATGTTTGACTGAACCCAGAATACTTTTAGGAAATATCAACTCTACCACAGTAAAAAAATTATCGAGGGCTTAGGGCAGAGAATCACCCAGGGAATCATCAAAGCTGTAACTCGCAAGTGTCTACAATAAAGATGCCTTAATCAGAAAAAGAACACTTTACAAGGTTGAATGAGAGCAGGAATACTCTTCTTAGCTCTGCCGAGTCAGAAACCCAAATGGTAGATCTATAGAGGTGAATTTCAATAATCTTTTGAGAGTGCACTACCTGTTTGTTAGTTAGATAACAAACTGGTTCTAAGACCCTCTCACGTGAAGTTCTTTTTTTTCATTCGCCATATCACAATATAGAATGACTGGCACAAGGATGAAAAAATACTTATTCGGAACATCACTAGAGGTTAAATGCCAAGACTATTTAAAGTATAAGACCTTCTTTTACTGGGAGAATCTAGGGTCTGTTCCTGGAGCTGGCCTAACCACTCCTCCCAAATCTCCATAACGGGTCGGGTTAGCAGCTACCTGTGTTGTATGAATTGAGTCAGAAAACATATTTCCACTTCCTGCCACCCCCATTGATATTGCTCTCTTAGGCTATCTTATTTTGCAAGGAAAGACCTAGATAAAATATGGTAAATATTAAGTGAAGTTGTAACCTATTCTTATTTTCTGTTACTGTGGAGATATCCTGGAATACCTCTGAGATCTAAGTACTGTGGCACTTAAATAATTCCTCAAACCAAAAAGGATGTGAGATTTCCAGAATTTTAAAAGTAATAATAGCTAATGTACTTAGATAGCATTTACTACATGTTTATATATGTTACATGTGTTAACTCATTTAGTCCTCACAGCCCTATGAGGTAAGTACTCTTCTTATCTCCCTTTTATAGATGAAAAAACTGAGGCCCAGAATGGTTAAGTTGCTCGCCTAAGGTCATGCAACTAGTAGGTGGTAGAATCAGGATCCCAACCCACGCATCTGGTTCCAGAGGCTCTGTGCTGAACCACTGCCGTGCTTTCAAAACAACCTAAGGACAGAAAGTGAAGAAACACAGTTTCATTTCTGGATGTTCAGAAATGACTATCATGAAGAAGTCATAAGATTCCTGGAACTTCTATAATTTCACTCTTGTTATTTTTCAAAAGCCCTGTTTCCCCAGAGTGAAGTCTGTAAAATCTAGAAGGGAAGGAAGGAAGGAGGGTAGTAAGGAAGGAAGGAGGGAGGGAGGGAGGGGTGATGGAAGGAGAGACAGGTAGGTGGGAGTGTGGGGTGGCAGGAAAGCTGGGGGCAGGACAGGACCAGTTGCATTCCGTTCCACTGTGTCCAAGGGGATTGTGGTGTAGGTGGTGTAGATGGCAGTCGATTTAGGAAAGCAAAGAAAACAGGTTCAGCCTTTGGGGCTTTGAGGGAAAAAAAGGAGGTGAACAGTGGACCCTAGCTTACCAGGGAGAAGACTCGCTGAATACCCAGATATGATCCGTTAGCATGCGTTAATCCCTTATATCCTGAGATCACTTTAGCCAGACTGCGTTATGGCAGAATCTTCAGGTCAAAGGAATGGTTTGCTTTGATTGGGGTTTCCTTTCGCGCAGCCAGCTCCTCAAGGGCCAGCCCCGACCCCCTGCCCTCCCACAACACTTAGCAAAATCCCAGAGCAGGAACAGCAAAAGTGCCAAGCACAACAGCCGTGTGGGGAAGAAGACACTGGGAGTCAAGGGGGCTTCAGGAGTTAGAGTTGCCCATGGACATGGTCTGAAATTTTTGTTGCCTGGCCAGTCACATTAAAAGTTCTTAACAGGGGCCGGCCCGTGGCTTAGTGGTCGAGTGCACACACTCCGCTGCTGGCAGCCCAGGTTCAGATCCCGAGTGCATGCTGACGCACCGCTTCTCCGGCCATGCTGAGGCCCCGTCTCACATACAGCAACTAGAAGGATGGGTAGCTATGACATACAACTATCTACTGGGGCTTTGGGGAGAAAAAGGGAAAAAAAAAAGGAGGAGGATTGGCAATAGTTGTTAGCTCTGGGCCAGTCTTCCTCAGCAAAAAGAGGAGGATTGGCATGGATGTTGGCTCAGGGCTGATCTTCCTCACACACACAAAAAAAGTTCTTAAACAGGTGCTCGATTTCATACAGTTGTTTTGAAGAGAGGACTTGCTTCTAAAAATAAAAAAACTGCATTGATAATGAATTTATATAATGTAAATTTTATATAATCAAATTATCCATTGAAACAGAAATTTTAAAGAAAAAATCATGTATTTTTCACACATACCTCCACCAACTAGGGCTATAGTACTTCTGTGGTGGACATCTGGAATTGCTTTTAAGGACCCTTAAATACTGACCTGATTATTTGATTTTTCTAAAACCAGATTAGTCCTACATTACACATATTAAAAAGTTCAGATTAAATATTTACAAGACCTAGATGATTTTTTAAAAAACTCTGCAAAGTTGTATTCATTCATAGAATTCTACAAATAAAAAAATGATGTAGCAGAAAAAGTACAGTATCTTTATTGGCATATGAAGATGTTCATTCTTTGTGGTGGCCCTGGGTATGTGGGATGATAGGTATTTTTAGTGTTCTTTTTGTTTGTTATTGTTTCTATGGTGACAGTGCACTGACTTTGTACTAAACATGCACGGTAAAAATGATTTCCTTAAAAACAAAGCAATAGGGCCGGCCTCATGGCTTAGCGGTTAAGTGCGCGCGCTCCGCTGCTGGCGGCCTGGGTTCGGATCCCGGGCGCACACCGAGGCACCGCTTCTCCGGCCATGCTGAGGCTGCGTCCCACATACAGCAACTAGAAGGCTGTGCAACTATGACATACAACTATCTACTGGGGCTTTGGGGGGAAAAAAAAAGCAATAACTACAAAAACTCCCTTACAACAGACAGTAGCCCTTGGACTTGCTACTTGAATGAAACAAGAAGCTTATCCAAGGTTAAAAATGTCTGCAGGCTCCCTCAGGCCTCATGGGCAGAACAAGAATTGTACATCCAATTAAATGCACAATTGTGATTAAATGTCTTTGCATCGATGGCACCCAACCAAATTCCCCAGGAAAGTGTGTGCATTAATGAGCGGAGAGGCCACAGGCTTACCTCGCTCATTTAAAGAGAGGAGCAGGCATGAGCCACACAAAAATCAACTGCAAATTGATGTAAAAAATCAAGATCCCCAGACCGGGCACTGAATTTTCCTTTGATGAAATCAAAACATTCATTTCAAGATTAGCAGAGATGAATGAAGGTGGGAGAGGAATACAGTGCCTTTTAGAGGATGCCGTGGAGCTCCACAGCTGCACTAGCGTGTAGGATGGGGCCAGTCATTTTGCTAGGCTTACTAGTATATCTCTTGGCAAGGTACTCAGCTGGCAAAGCCAATAATTCTAAACTAAACAGCCAGAAATGATCTTAAATATTTGGACATGATATCCCCCCAATAGACTGGCTAGAATATGGGTCTGCTGTGATAGAGAATTAAATGACTGCCTCCCTAGTTGTTAAGGCCTCTGTGCCATAGTACTCTGTTTTGGGACTGGGTAAATAATTATCTTACTATGCATATACACTCATTGTATAATCTTGCCAACATGTTTAGATAGACCGAAAAGAAATGGTAAGTGTGTAGCTATGAGGAACACATACTGCACTAACTTGGGAAAAAACTAGTTTACCTACAGAGGAAGATTCCTTGATTAATTTTATGAACTGTGCAGCTTTGTCTTCTAGCAGAGATGGATTACAAGGAATATTAAAAAACCCCAAATTACAATTTTCACCCAAACACCTCCAAATACAAATCATCTCTGAAGGGCTAAGATCTCAAACAAATGTGTCTTAACTTTAAATATGCATTCCCAAAGGAAGTTGGAAGGGCACATAAATTTGAAGTATTAGCTGAGTTTAATCGTCTCTTTTTAAAAATTTTTTTTCCAGTTTTGTTGAGATATAATTGACATTCAACACTGTGGAAGTTTAAGGTGTACAGCATAATGGTTTGACTTACATATATTGAGAAATGATTACCACAGTAAATTCAGTTAGCATCCATCATCTCATATAGATACAATAAAAAGAAAAAGAAAAAAATTTTTTCCTTGTGGTGAGAACTCTTTAGGATCTACTTTCTTAACGACTCTCCTATATATCACAGAGCAGTGTTAGCTATAGACATCATGTTGTTCATTACATCCCTAGTACTTATTTATCTTATAACTGGAAGTTTGACCACCTTCCTCCAATTCCCCCTCCCTCTTACCTGCCGTGTCCACCATCCTCCAGCTTCTAGTAACCACAAATAATCTGATCTCTTTTTCTGTGAGTTTGGTTTTTTTTTTTAGATTCCACATATAAGTGAGATAATACAGTATTTGTCTTTCTCTCTCTGACTTATTTCACTTAGCATAATGCCCTATAGGTCCACCCATGTTGTCACAAATGGCAGGATTTCCTCTTTTTTTTTTTTTTTGAGGAAGATTGGCCCTGTGTTAACATCTGTTGCCAGTCTTCCTCTTTCTCTTTTTTCTCCCCAAAGCCCCAGTACATAGTTATGTATCATAGTTGTAGAGTTGTAGCTCTTCTATGTGGGACGCCACCTCAGCATGGCTTGATGAGCGGTGAGTACGTCTGCTCCCAGGATCCCAACCAGCGAAACCCAGGCCACCGAAGTGGAACGCGAGAGTTGAACCGCTGTGCCACTGGGCCGGCCCCTAGGATTCTTTTGACCTCTGTGGTACACAGATGGTTCGCAGAGGAAAACTCCCAAATAGTTAAATCCAGTGCTCACTGCACTAAAACAACACAGAAGGCCCCTGCTGCTTGGCTCCAGGCCCAAAGGACTGGTTAAGTGCCCTCTTTAAATGTACCTGCTGGGTGCCTTGATACGCCCAGTCTCTCAGCTTCTCCCTGCCCGTTTCTGCTGCTGTCAGGGGTCAGTCCTGGCAGGCAGTCTGCCCATTGTCAGAGGGTTGTATAATAAAATCACTCTATTTCCCATCTTCCTACAGCTTGTCATGAGGGGTGGCGGAAATTTACAGGAAGAAGACACCTAGGCATTTGGCGTTGTATTTGATATTAAGGTCCATTGTCTTCACTTCTTTCAAAATACTGTTTCTAAATGAATCCAGCTTTAAATGCCTGAACTCGTAGTCATACACAGTTCTGTTTCTCAAATCTTTGGGGTTCATTCTTGAAGAATTCTCAAGGGGGATTGGGCTGTCTCTCTTAGTAGTTGCTCAAAATCAGATATACCTGATCTTGAATTGTCTGACCATTATGAGTAAGTGCAGTGGTTAAACTAATGCACTAACCACCTGAAGTGCTCAAGGTCAAATTGCCCTTAAAACTTCACCTGGGGTCCTATACAAATAGATGGCTCTGTTCCTAGAAACGGGCCAGCTTCCTGTTCATCTATGGCCAGGGCCTCTTCTCCCTGAAGGTGCTAGTTAGGGTCTACTTGGGACTCTGCCATGAGGTACAGCTCTCAGGACCAAACCGGCGGCAGGCAGAAGTTTGGCCCTATTCACAACTTGAATGGCTCCAATTCTGAGTGGTGATTATAGCTCTTAGTGTATCTCTTTCCCCAGTGCCTACAAAATGGGTGTGTTAACAACGTTGGATATTAAATAATAGACAAGGAAGAATAAGAAGCAAAGACAGCTGGTGGTCTCAAATTCCAGCTCCTGTGCTAAATTACCTGGGTAATTATTTTCATGACTTGTTCTTCTAAAAGCCCCACAAAAATTTTCCCAACACCTAGATCACAGTGTGACCTGGGCCATCAACAGCTTTCCACGACTATATTAATAGTTTTTTCAATGAATTTGTTCCATAGATTAAAAGAGTGATGATATGCAGATAACATGAGAGGCACGGGGTTCCTGAGTGTTTGTGGTTGTCAAACCAAGATGATTTCTTGCCTAATCATTCAGATTTAAAAGTTTCGTTTCTGCTGCTGGAAAGCACTTGTACAACTCAGCAGTCAGTGTCCTTTGAAGCTTTTCACTGTCACATACACATTCTTCATGATCCATCAAATTTATTAAGACCCCCGTGAATCACAGGCTAAAATGAAACTTCTTTTCTTGTGTAGATTTTGTATTTACAACTAGGAAAAAAACTGGACACACACAGAAAAAAAATCTACAAGAAATTAGCCTTAGGGCCGGCCCGGTGGCACAAGCGGTTAAGTGTGCACGCTCCGCTTCTGCAACCCAGGGTTCGCAGGTTCGGATCTCAGGCGCACCCAGTGTGCTGCTTGTCATGCCATGCTGTGGCGGCGTCCCATATAAAGTAGAGAAAGATGGGCACGGATGTTAGCCCAGGGCCAGTCTTCCTTCCTCAGCAAAAAAAGAGGAGGATTGGCATCGGATGTTAGCTCAGGGCTGATCTTCCTCAAAAAAAAAAAAAGAAATTAGGCTGAGCCTGTGAGAAACAAGCTTGTGATGAGGTAAACGTTTCAACCAGTTGAAAATATTTTTCTGCTTTTGATGCACTAGTATTAGTTACATCATCATGAAAATGTTTTACCAAAAAAAGAGCTGGTGAAAATCTGGCAGTCTAGTAAAAATTGGCCACTATGGTATGCATAAAATTATGCATAGACATAATTTTAGAACTAGAAGGGACTCTGGAGTTCATCAAGAGTCAGATTTTACAGATGCAGAAACTATAAGTTTCACTTTCAATTCAATAAAATACACTAAATTCAACATAAGTGTAGTTATTCATGAGGACATAAACTCTCGAACGTTTTTTATAAAGAAGTCTTTCTTTGCTTGCTAAGTTTTTCCCTCTTTCTTCTCGTCAAGACGATAACATGTCTTTATTGGGCCCCCTGGAGAAATAGTGGACCTTAGGCCTAAGTAAACACTGAACCTGGGCTTTGTGATGGTCCATGTGAGCAACGGCAAATAACAACAATTAGTGAGCCCATTTTCCTTTGACAAAGAGAAATAAGTAGCCAGGATTTCTTCTTTCTAAAAGTGTCTGGTCTCTGAAATGAACCACATCAAAAACAGGCTATTTTTCCAGAGTGACAGATTTGGACTAACTGCTTTTACCTCTTTCAGATGATTTCTGTTTCTAGTTTTAATGTTAAATAGACATTAATAGGAGTAAACACAGTAATTCAGTCAACAAACATTTACTGAGCACTTGCTGTGGTCAGGCCCTCCTGCTAAATTCTGGGAATACAATAACTCTGACAGTCTCCAACTCCAAGGGCCCAACAAGTCCAGAAACGCAGACAGACAAGAAAATAGGCAACTGTTATGTTAAGAAGCCAAAGGTTATCTTTAATAGCAAGAATCTAGAATCTCTACTAGTTCCAATCCGTGTCTTTATGGGGAAACACATGGTAAGTTCTATCAGGACGACTTACAAGGAACTATTTACAAGAGTTAAAGTAACCGACAAGGTGCTAAGAAATGTAAGCAGATGTTACCACCTTTAGGCCTAAAGGAAGGAGGGGAAGGAGAGGTCAATGGAAACACGGCTTGATAGCTCATTTCTTTTTAGAGCTGATTGTCTGGATGTAACAGTTTATTTAACCTACTGAAGGACATCTTGGTTGCTTCCAAGTTTTGGCTGTTTGGTTATATTCATATATAACTGTTATAAACATCCATGCACAGGTTTTTTGTAGACAGAAGTTTTTAACTCCTTTGGGTCCAAGGAGTGCAATTGTCACTGACTAGGTGCCTCCAGAAACTCAAAGGTGGGTTTGGAAGCAATTAACTGTTTTTCCAAGTTATTTCTTTTCCTTTTGTATGTTAAGGAGATGTAACCACCAGCCATCCTGAAACTGACAGAGCCTCACCACAAGAACTATGCCCATGGTCTTTGCCTTATTTTTAAAGCAAAGATCTCTCCAGGAGGAGCTTAGGTCTCATTATGTGGAAGCATGTTCTCCAACTGAGCCTGTGCAACGGAATACCACCTCTCGCTTTTGCATATTCATTCCTCAACAGAAATAAAAGTTCCTGCTTCCCTTTGTTCGGGGAATGCCATGAGTTTGGAAACGATTCCTCATGGCCTCCTATTTGCTGCAAATACACTTTACTTTGGGAGACAACTTCCACTGATGTAGAGTCTTATTTAACTCACCAGGAGGCAAGCCCACTTGGTTGGGTAACACAATTGCTGGATCATGTGGTAAGAGTATAGTTTTGTAAGAACTGCCAAACTGTCTTCCAAAGAGGCTATACCACCGGCAGTGTATGCGAGTTCCCATTGCTCCACACCCTTGTGGGCATTTGGTATTGTTAGTGTTCTGGATTTTTGTTATTCTAATAGGCATGTAGTGCTATTTCATTGTTGTTTTAATTTACATTTCCCTAATGATGTATGATGTGGAACATCTGTTCATGTGCTTATTTGCTATCTGCACATTTTCTTTGATGAGATATCTATTAAGGTCTTTGACCTATTTTTTAATCAGGGTTTTTTTTTTTTTATTGTTGAGCTTTAAAAGTTCTTTGTATATTTTGGATAACAGACCTTTATCAGAGGGGTCCTTTGCAAATATTTTCTCCCGGTCTGTGGCTTGTCCTCTCATTTTCTTTACATTATCTTTTGCCAGTAGAAGTTTTTAATTTCAATGAAGTCCAGGTTATCAATTATTTATTTCATAGATCATGTCTTTGGTGTTGCATCTAAAAAGTCATTATCATACCCAAGGTCATCTTGGTTTTCTTCTGTTCTCTCCTAGGAGTTTTATAATTTTACATTTAGGTCTATAATCCATTTTGAGTTAATTTTTGTGAAGGGTATAAGGTCTCATCTGGATTCATTTTTTTTGCTTGTGGATGTCCAGCTGTTCCAGCACCGTTTGTTGAAAAGTTTCTTTGCTACATTTTATTGCCTTTGCTCCTTTGTCAAAGACCAGTTGACTGTATTTATCTGGGCCTATTTCTGGGCCCTCTATTCTGTTCCATTGGTCTATTGGTCTGTTCTTTCACCAAAACCACACTGTCTTGATTCCTGCAGCTTTATAGTAAGTCTTGAGGTCAGGTAGTGTCAGCCTTCCAACTTCGTTCTTCTCCTTCAATGTCGTGTCAGCTATTCCGGGTCTTTTGCCTTCTTATATAAACTTTAGAATCAGTTTGTAGATAACCATAAAATAGCTTGCTGGGATTTTGATTGGGATTGCTTCAAATCTATAGATCAAGTTGGGAAGAACTGACATCTTTTTTTTTTTCCCGCAGGGGAAGATTCACCCTATGCTAACATCTGTGCCAATCTTCCTCACTTTTTTTCCTTCCTCCACCACGCCCCCCAGTAGGTAGTTGTGTGTAGTTGTAAATTCTTCTAGTTCTTCTATGCTGACATCTTGATAATATTGAGTCTTCCTATCCACGAGTGTGGAATATCTCTCCAATTATTTAGTTCTTTGATTTCATTCATCAGAGTTTTGTAGTTTTCCTCATATATATTTTATTAGGTTTATACTTAAGTATTTCATTTTTGGGGGGTGCTAATATAAATGGTATTGTGTTTTTAATTTCAAATTCTACTTGTTCATTGTTGGTATATAGGAAAGCAATGAATGACTTTTATACATTAACTTTGTATGCTTTAACTTTGCAATAATCGCTTATTAGTTCCAGGACGTTTTTCTTGTCAATTCTTTTGTATTTCCTACATAGATGATCATGTTATCTGTGAACAAAGACAGTTTTGTGTCTTCATTCCTAATCTGTATACCTTTGTTTTTGTTTTTTTTTGTGTGAGGAAGATCAGCCCTGAGCTAACATCCATGCCAATCCTCCTCTTTTTGCTGAGGAAGACTGGCCCTGGGCTAACATCTATGCCCATCCTCCTCCACTTTATATGGGACGCCGCCACAGCATGGTCTCACAAGCGGTGCATCGGTGCATGCCCGGGATCTGGGCAGGCCCCTCCAATCTGTATACCTTTTATTTCTTTTTCTTGCTTTACTGCATTAGCTAGGATTTCCAGTACAATATTAAAGGAAAGGTGACATGGTTTTTCAAAATTCTGTTAGAGGTTATGTGAGCAAAAATGTTTAAAGACCACTTACCTAAACTAGTAGCTGGTTGAGCCAGGATTGAATTCCCAGTCTCTCTCAACTCCAAAGCTTGAGATCTTACGCACAAAGCTCCCTATCACCTCCAGGTGTTGCATGGTTTGCTGTTTTTCCTGCCTTTCCCATCTCCAAATAAACAAAAGTATCAACATGCCTCACCTCACATAATCCTAAGGTTTCACCAGTTGGTAGTCACAGTTTAACCTGGAAACCATTTTTATTGAAACAAACCATTTATTTATTAAAATAAACAACAACTCTTTACTTATGGCTCAAATGCAAAAGACCATGAAATTTAGCCTCACCTTCCTCAGATAGAATTTAAAAGTGCAATATTATAGCTAAAATTATAGCTCCATTATAGAGAAAAAAATGGATATAACCACTAAGGTGGAAGGAGATTTTGGATGATTGTTGCCCGTTCTGCAAAGCCTTATACCCAGCTAACCTGAGCAAGGCCATGAATAGGTTATATGGCACCTTTGTGCAAATTATAAAAAGGGGGTCCTCACCCTACCCCCATCCCTTTGCCCCTGGAGATGCAGTACCATGCCAGTTTGGTGAGTAAAGTATAGCCTGGGTTTCAGCTACCATGTCTTCCTTCAGCTAGTTGCCCTTGTGCATGGTATAAACATATGCAACAACTCTGTGACTTTGCATTATGCTCCAGCTGGCCAAGAAAAGAATGTAGAAGAGCAGCTGCTGTTGTGGGTAATTACCTCGGACCCTTCCCAATTTGCTCCAAACCTGTTTGCCTTCATTATTTCCACACTTCTGTTCCTGGATTGAAGCTTCCATATCTACTCCTGGCCCCTATTTGAAATCTCCCAGATTTCCTTCCTGGGTTTTTTTTTTTTTTTTTTTGTGAGGAAGATCAGCCCTGAGCTAACATCCATGCTAATCCTCCTTTTTGCTGAAGAAGACCGGCTCTGAGCTAACATCCATTGCCAATCCTCCTCCTTTTTTGTTTTTCCCCAAAGCCCCAGTAGATAGCTGTACGTCATAGCTGCACATCCTTCTAGTTGCTGTATGTGGGACGCGGCCTCAGCATGGCCGAAGAATCGGTGCGTTGGTGCGCGCCCGGGATCGAAACCTGGGCCGCCAGTAGCAGAGCGCGCGCACTTAACCGCCAAGCCCCGGGGCCGGCCCCCTCCCTGGCTTCTTGACTTTAGCTTTCCATGTGGTTCTTGGTCCCGCTCACTCGTTTAGTTTTGGTTCCTCTCTCATCTCAGTGAGAAGTTTCCCCCTACAGCCTCTCAGGCCTCACCTCCAACACCTCTTTACCTTCAGAGTAGCTTGGACCTTCCCCTATTGTAGAGTAGGGACAGAAGATTTGAACAAATTCTCAAAAAGTGTTTGGACTCATATCTAGCAAAATTACATAGCATTTAACCTTTGACATATGAATGCCACTTCTAGGAATCTATCCCAAAGAGACAGTGTGGCAAATATACAGAAAGACGTGTGCACAAAGCTATGCATGGAAGCATTATTTATGAAGCAAAATATGAAAAACGATCCAAATGTCCACAGGTTGAACAAGCTATGGAGTACTATGCAGCTGTAGAAATAAATGAGGAATCTCTCTGTATACTACTATGGAGTGATCGTCAAACTATGTGTGAAGTAAAAAGAGCCAACTGCAAAACTATGCATCGTATGCTATCTTTTATCTAAGGTGGGAATATGACTATATACACATCTACAGATAACCATCTCTGTATGTTACCTGTAGGGAGAGGGAGGGAATAGGAATGGAGAGACAGGGATGGAAGTTAGAATTCCCTGAATGTATCTTGTTTGTAAATTTGGCTTTGAAACCATGTAAATATTTCACAAAATTATGAACCAAAATTAAATCAAAATGAAATATATTGAAAGCAAGCCCCAAGAACCAAAAGCAAAATGAAGCCAATGAATCTAATGGTGTACTGAGTTGGTGGTTTACTCATAGAGCTAAATTATTTCCAATTACTTTTTTAAAAAAATTGTGGTTAACACATAACATAAAATTTGCCATCTTAACCATTTTTAAGTGTACAGTTCAGTAGTGTTAAGTATATTCACAATGTTTGGCAACAAATCTCCAGAACTATTTCATCTTTCAAAACTGAAATTCTATGACCATTAAACAACTTCTCATTTCCTCCTCTCCAGGCTTATGGCAACTACCATTCTACTTTCCGTGAATTTGACTACTTTAGGTACCTCATCTAAGTGGAATCATTCAGTTGACTTTTTGTGACTGACGTTTCATTTAGCTTAATGTTCTCAAGATTCATCCATGTTGTAGCATGTGACAGGATTTCCTTCCTTTTTAAGGCTGTATTAATATTCCATTGTATGAATATATAACATTTTGTTTATCCTCTCATCCGTCAATGGACATTTGGGTTGTTTCCACCTCTTGGCTATTGTGAATAATGCTGCTATGAAGATGGGTATGCAAATATCTCTTCAAGAACCTGCTTTCAGTTCCTCTGGATATATACTCAGAAGTGGGATTGCTGGATCATATGGTAATTCTATTTTTAATTTTTTGAGGAACTGCCATACTGTTTTCCATAGTGGCTGCACCATTTTACATTTCCATCGATAGTGCACAGGATTTCAATTTCTCCACATCCTTGCCAACACTTCTTCTTCTTATTATTATTATTGATAACAGCCATCCTAATGAGTGTGAGGTGGTTTCTCATTGTGGTTTTGATTAGCATTTATCTAATGATTAGTGATGTTGAGCATCTTTTCATATGCTTGTTGGTCATTTGTATATCATCTTTGGAGAAATGTCTGTTAAAATCCTTTGCACATTTTTGCCTTGGGTTGTTATTTTGCTGTTGAGTTGTAGGATTTCTTTATACGTTTTGGATATTATCCATATATCATATCAGATATATGATTTGCAAATATTTTTTTCCATTCCATAGGTTGCCTTTTCACTCTGTTGATTGTGTCCTTTATGCACAGAATTTTTAAGTTTGATATAGTCCTATGTGTCTATTTTTTAATTTGTTACCTGTGCTCTTGGTGTCATATCCAAGAAATTATTGCCAAGATCCAATGTCATGAAGTTTTCTATGTTTTCTTCTAGGAATTTTATAGTTTTAGGTTTTATGTTTAGGTCTTTAATCCATTTTAAGTTAATTTTTGTATCTAGTGTCAAGTAAGAGTCCAACTTCATTCTTTTGAATGTGGATACCCAATATTCCCAGTATCATTTGTTGAAGAGACTGTCTTTTCCCCATTGAGTGGTCTTGGCATCTTTGTTGAAGGTCATTTGATTATATGCATGAAGGTTCATTTCAGGGTTCATCCTATACCATTAATTTATAGGTACGTCTTTATGCCAGTACTACACTATTTTGCTTACTGGCTTTGTAATGTTTTGAAATCAGGAAGTGTGAGACCTCCACCTTTTTGTTCTTTTTCAAGATTGTTTTGGTTATTCAGGATCCCCTGAAATTCCATATGAATTTCAGGATTTTTTTTTCTATTTCTGCAAAAAGTGCTGTTGGGATTTTTATAGTGATTGCAGTGAATCTATAGATTGCTTTGGGTAGTACTGTCAAATTACTTTAAAAGACAGAAGTTTGCTTATATATCTCCTGTGAGATATAGCCTAAGGACAGAAAAAAACTGCAAATAAACCTTGATTTTGTTTTGTAATCATATTGCTATGATAATATTTATATTTTTATCCTGAAACTTATTATATATAATAGGATAAAGCAAATAAGTAATTATGTTAATGTTGTTAGAAACCAAGATTTTTCATAAGAAAAATGAGATGTAAATATAAAATAAAAAACCTAAGAGAAAACATTATAACCTTAAATTGAATGAAAAGAAATCAGTATAAACTCAGATTTTTTTTTTTAAATCTTTCCTAGCTCCACCCACTGAGGAAGTCTAGAAACCAACCTAGTTGCCACGGGCATCCCTAGGCAAAATTGTGGTCTCTAAATACCATTTCCCACTAAAAGTTTCCTTGGAGAAACTGCTAAGTCCAGGTTTGGCAGGAAATGAAAATGATAGCTTGGGACATTTTATCATACCAGAAAGCAAGAAAACTCTCTAAGATTACTGGGTGGTGTCAAAAGCCAACTCAAAGGGATCCCCTCCGGTTAAAGATGGAATAATTTAAGTATCAAAAAAATAAGATACACATTAAATATTAATATTCATGAATTCATAATGACATTTTTAAAAACCAGTTCCTTGCTTACCTTTCATGGAGGCTAGGGAACCAATTTATTATTAAGAAAACCCCTAAGTAAAGGGAAGAAACCAGCACTTACCCTGCCTTTCTGGCATAAACTTCACCTTGGGGTTACCAAACAGTTGATAAGGGAAATAGTATTTCCTTATAGAAGAATTCCAACTCATAAATACAGGAGAAATGATGGAATTGATATATCATCATTTTTCAATTCCTAATGAATCTAGGCAATGACCATCAATAGCTAGCTGCTAAAACCATTTGATCAAAAACTGGTAGGAACTTTGTAATAGATGGATAAAGCTAACAACATCTGAAACCACTGACCAGTCTTGATATCATACAAAGAAAAACAACCAGTTTTGCGCAGTGGCAGTATCATAGCCAATGAGGTTTATCTGAGGTGCGATTATTGCTAATAGAAAAACAACCAGACTTTAAGTGCCTCCTGATGACTTGCAGTTGGAAATTCATACCACTTGTGAGGTCTTCTGGCCGAAAAATTGAGCCTGGGTCTTATTAAACCTTTAAGTCTAACAATCAGTTTTGAAATTTTTATAGATTAAATGAAGTCTGAGATTTGCTTCAAAATGAGCCAGTGGTGGGGAAAGAGTGGGTGAGGTGTAGATGAAACAAGATGGGCCATGTTGATAATTGCTGGGGCTGGACAATGAGTGGATGGGAATTCATCATACTATCTCTTTACTTATGTGTATGTTTTAAAATTTACAAAATAAGTTTTTTAAGAAGTACTTGGACTCAATAACATTTTTCTATTTGGAAAAACCACCTGAATTTCTTGCTTGCTCCAACATGTCACAGAAATTCTTCCCTTGAGGTTTCACTTGTCACTCTACGTTATAATGAGCTGTGTAAATACAAGCTGGAAGAGGATTAGCTATGTGAAGGATTAACCAATCCTTGAGACTGGGTTGCTGAGGGAGGCCTTTTAATACTATTATGAATCTCAGCAACTTTGCAGGACAAAAGACCACAATGAGCATTAACAGTTACTAATATCATTCTTTTGCACTTTTTAAAATACATGTATGTAATTACTTAATATTTAACTCCCACTAGATTTAAGCTCCAGGAAAGCTATATTTTTTACCCACCATATCTCTAGTGCCTAACATGTTGCCTGGTATATTGGAATATATATATATGTGTATATATATATAAACTTTTGGAATATATTGGAATATATATATAAAGTTTATACATATAAAACTTTTTAAGTATTCTATTTTGTTTTGACTTTTAAAATTTACATAATTTCAGATGTATTCTTCTCATGTCAAATAACAATATAGTATTCTTTAGTTAACATACCATAGCCTGCCAAGCCATTCAAGAAAAGTATTTAAAAAATAGGACAGCAGGGCCGGCCCCGTGCCTTAGCGGTTAAGTGCGCGCACTCCGCTGCTATCAGCCCGGGTTCAGATCCCGGTCTCGCACCAACACACCGCTTCTCCGGCCATGCTGAGGCCGCGTCCCATATACAGCAACTAGAAGGATGTGCAACTATGACATACAACTATCTACTGGGGCTTTGGGGAAAAAAAGGAGGAGAATTGGCAATAGATGTTAGCTCAGAGCTGGTCTTCCTCAGCAAAAAGAGGAGGATTAGCATGGATGTTAGCTCAGGGCTGATCTCCCCCCCACCCCCCCAAAAAAAATAGGACAGCATCTCATTCTTTGAGCCATTTGGATGAATTAATGTAATTTACACTCCTCTGAAGATCTTTGCCATCTCCAAGATTCTTTTATTTTATGACAAAACCATAGTTCTAGAAGCTTGTTTCTCACACCTGAGAAGACTAGATTTGGGACATGAGCCCATAGAACATAAGGGGTAAGCTTGATCAATCTGAATACAGGGGGTTTGGAGGGTGAAAAAAGAGATTGAGTGCTCATAGGTGGTGCTAGTATTGGGGTGTGGGAGAGATTAGTGCAAAGCAAGAGGATTCAAAGAGGAAATGAGTCCATTTAGAGTGGGTAGGACATTCAGAAGAGGTGGATGACACCAACCATTAAAATTTCTCTGGGAAGCAGACATATGTATAAGAAATATGAGTGCTGTTTTTTTGTAAAGAATGCACTTCTAAAGACTGAATAATATAAAACCTGCATAATTCAAGACTAATTTTCTCATGAGAATAAAGGGAATGCAGGGTATATGTTCTCAGAGCTCATAAATCTATAACTATTTTGGCAAAATATTTACTTTATATTGCTTTTTATTTATCATTATTGTTGCTTAAGTTTCCAGAGTTCTGGCTCCTAAATTCACAGTAAAAAATCAAAGCAGTGGTTTCAAGTTCTTTACAGTGTTTTATCACATCTAACTTGTATTACAAAATTATTGATTTGGGGGCATATTTTCCCACCACTGGCACCAACATTTAATAAGTGCTTGGAGGATCAAAATTTTTTAAAAAAATTATAATAATAACAAACATAACACATGAACACAATAGTAAGCAAAATCACCACCAGAAGTATTTCTTAGCTTGAAACAACATAGTTCACATCATTCACAAAATATGGCAGATGTTTCTGTTTAATCAGTTAATCTTGTCAAGTAGCAAGAGCATATAGTTTCAATTCATGTGTAAAATCATGTGATTTTTTTGCTAGTTTTTAAAAAACTTGGGCAATATATATTATTTCACATTTTGCTTATAAGGCAGTATTTTTATATCACAGTATTCTAAATTTGCAGGCACACTGTATTATATATATATATACGTGGTTTTTTGGGTAAGGAAAGAAGACAATAAAGATAGATGAAAAAGAAATTGATCCAACCAGAAATGATCCCTTCATCTTTGGAACTCTAAGGCAATTGTCTGCAAATGACTTGTAACATCTATGTTTTTGTTTTGAATGGATAGTCTCAACTTTTATTCCTGTGTTTTTTGGGCAAAATCATTTCAAGAACCACTTTTGTAACTATCCTCTCTCTTATATCATCAGTTTCTCTTCTCTACTGGATCATTCACATGAGTACAGTCAGTAGTGTGCTGGTAAATGTTTTAATGTCTGGCTTTCTGAGGATGGGGGTGGGGAAGCCCTAAGTTGTAGCAGTTGTTTATTTCCACAGTGTAAATAGGCCCATCCTGGCCAATTTCAAGGTACCAACATGGAAGAGATGTGTAAAACTGGCTCTCACGAGCCGGTCTGAGCCAGCTCTAATACACCAAAGTGTTTTTCAAACCTCAGGTCACAGCCCATTAGTGAGTCTTGCGAACATTTTGGTGGGTTATAAGCAGCATTTTTTAAATGAAAACTTAGAATGCTTCATTCATTATAAGAGTATTATTTTGTGAAATTTTTGTTTCCATAATTTTAAGTATGTATGCAACAAGTCACAATGGAAATGTAGTTCTTACTGTGGCTTACCTGAAGTCTAAAAGGCACTGCTGTAGTATCCTTTCTTTAAAAACAAACAAAAACAAAAACAAAACAAGAAAATCAAAATCTTCCCTTTACCCCACTCCTTCCTTAGCTACAAGTTTCTCTGTTCCTCTTCACAGCAAAACTTCTTGAAATATTTATAGTTGTTATTTCCATCACACATTTCTCAACTCTTCATCTTCATCTTCATCTCACATTTCTCAACTCACTTCAGTCAGTCACCAATGACCTCCATGTTGCTAAATCCATTGGTCACTTCTGTGTTCCTTGACCTCTCAATAGCATTGGGCACCATTGACTGCTGGTCTTCCTTAAAACACTTTCTTTGGCTCCTGACACCCCTCTCAGCAGGTCTCCATGGCTGTCCTTCTCAGTCTCTTGTATTGGTTTTTCTCTTCTTGACCTATCTCCCCAGGGCTCTGTCCTCAGACAACTTCTCCATCTATTTACTCTCCTAAGTGACCTTATCAAATTCCAAGACTTCGTCTCATATCATTTTCTCCTCATCTGTGCTTCAGTCATGCTGGTAGCCTCTCTGTTCCTGAACATACTAAATGCATTCTCAAGAGCCTTAGGGACTTCGCATTAGCTGTTCCCTCAGCCTAGAAAGCTCTTCCCCATGATCTTCATATGGCTGCCCCGTTTCTTTCATTCACCAGCAGCTTAAGCCTCACCGCTTTGGAGATGCTTTCCGTGGCACCCAACTAAGTAGCTCCCAATTACATCATCCTATTTTCATCTTCTCCAAAACACACCACCATCTGTGTCCCCCACTGGAATGTAAGCTCCATTGAAGTAACAACAGCCAAACCTCCCTGTCCTCAAGGAGCTGCTAGTCTGGTGGGTGAAGTCAAATAAAATAAAAAGGTAAATTATATAACATATGAGACTATGCTAAGTGGTAGAGAGAAATAAAGCCAGGGAGAGTGATAGGGATTGTGTATGTGTGTTTTGGGAGGGTGTCTGCAACTTTAAATACGGTGGCCAGGAAGGGCCTCACTGGAACTGATATTTGAGTCGACTTTAAGAAGGCAAACAAAACACCAAATGTAAAGGTTCTGAGGTGGGAGTGTGACAAGCATGTCCTAAGAATACCAAGAAGGCCATAGTGGTTGCTGCAGAATAGGGAGGACGAATGTAGCAGGAAATGAAGTCAAGAGATCGAGGTGGGGTCAGATCACGAAGTGCTCTTGTAAGCTCTTGGATCTTTACTCAAAGAATGAACAAAAGCTAATGGAAAGTTTTAGGAGAGGAGTAACATTGTTTGAATTATGTTTTGTCATGATCTCTCTGGCTGCTGTGTGAAAAAAGATTGCAGGGGGGCAAGGGCAAAGGCAGGAGACCAATTAGGAGGTTATTGCAATAATCCAAGGAAGAGAGGTGGGACTCCAAATATTTATGATCTTCTCTGCATCTAGAAGGGTCCCGTGAGGCAAATCCGACAAAGCCTGTTGTATACTCGTATTCCTTATCACTATGTCTTGTGATGGCAGGCATATATTACTATCAGTTGATTTTAAATGATATAAAAAACATACTGGGCTCATTGAACAAAACAGGGATCAATGACGGTGTATTTCTAAGAATAGGTTCTCTGGTTTTGTGGATATTTTAATCTACAATTACTTCCCTAACACTGAATTTCTGGCCCTTTTACTCAGTCCTATTTGCACCTAAATACCACTTACTTTGCAAAAGAGAGGCACTAAACGCCGGGGAAACTGTGAAGACATTCAACTGCTCCTCACTTTATCAGTAACCTATTATTTCGACCTAATATTTAGAGTGTCTACTTCATGCAAAGAATTACACTAGGCATTGGGGGATATGTAAGTCCCTCCTCTCAACTTACAATCGAGTTAGATAAACACAACACAGAAAGACAAGTACAAATCCAAGGTAGTGTACGTCAAAGGTTAAATGCAGCTATTTAAGTTGGATCCTGAAGAGTGAATCAAACTTGGAAAATAAATAGGGGGAAAAGGAGAGAAAGTAATAAGTGAATCAGAACGTGGGTTCGCTGGTATGGTATGTGTAATAAATTCCTCAATTTAAATAAAAAATAATAAAAACAAAAGCTACAGAGTTTGAGAAAGCCCATACCAGTGACACCAAAACATGTCTTTCAAAACAAACGTGGGTAAAAATCAAGTAGGGACAAACAGGAAGATGAGAACTTGGTGGTCCCTAACAGAAAGCCAACTGTTCAAGGCAGCTTACATAAATTTGTATTTCTCTCGTTTTTATACTCAATAGGTCAAACTAGCAGTCAATGTGCGCCCTTGACTGACAAGTCGGGTATTTATTGAACATCCAATATGCTCAGAATTGTGACCCGTCTTTTCATTTTTTCCTAGGGAAGTGTATAACTTAGTGAGAAAACAGCAACACACAAAATAATTGGCGAACAATCCACAGTGGCTGCAAGTCCAAGTTAGAATGACTAGATGGGGCCTTGGGGCTGGGCACTGAACCCATTTCCCCAGCACGCTACTTACACCCAAAGGCGAGGCAAAAAGGAGGCGCCTCCAAGTCGGGTTATCTTTTGTGGCACTGTTCGGATCTGATCCATGTGGACGAGGAAGCAAACCCTGAGAAATCCCTGGCACTGACCCCACCGACCCGAGCGACCAGGGCAGCCCAGAGACGGTGTCTCTGTCCGCGTGGGGCCCTCGCGCCGCCGCCGGGTCAGGGGGCCTGTGCGGTGATACGCCGGCCCTGAGGGGTCCCTGCTCTAAGCGCGCGCCCTCCTGGACTCGCAGCAGGGACACCTGGCGGGCGGAGACACGCCGGGCGAGGGAGCACAAGGCTTCCCCTTCTTCCTTCCCATTTCCCTCCCCCCACCCCGACGACAGCGCCGAGGCAGCCGGAGGCGCCCAAGAATTTTTTTAAACACACTCTCTGCCCTCATCCCTGTCTGTTCGTCCCGCAGCAAGCCGGCGCGGTCGAACTCCCCAGAGGCCGGCAGGAGGCCAAGCTGGGCGGCGGCCTGGGGCCGGCCAAGTCCCAAGTTCGCCCGAGCCGCGAGCACGCCCCACACGCAGACACGGGGCCAACGGGGACGCCCGGAGGCGCGACCGGGAAATGGAGGCGGACTGACTCCTCTCGCTTCCCGTAGGCCCGCACTGACGCCGGCCGGGATCCCGGACGACGCGCCGCGGCGGACAAACAGCCTCCTGCGTGCAGCGCCTGCGACGCCAGTCTCGGGGTGAGTCGGGCGACGGCGGTCTTCTCGGGGGGCGCTGGCTGCTGGGGTGTGCGCGCCAGCCGAGGAGGGGATGTGGGCGTCGCTGGCCCCAAGTCAGAGTCTGATGAGTGGGACAGTCGCCGGTCACCTTGTCCCACAGGTCGTCACTGCGGCCGAGTCGGGGCTGGGTGGCGGGGAAGCTGCCCGTGCGAGCGGGGCGCTCCGGGACCGAGCCGTTATGGGGAGTCGGCTGGCGTCCGGCTGTGGGCACTGGGGGGACCCCGCTGCAAACCCACCCCACCGGGCTGCCTTGTCACCGGCTCCCTTCCAGCCCAGGGCCGAGCGCCACCTTCACAGCGAGCGATCTGGGGACGTCTCCTTCCCGATATTTTAGACAGGTTTTTTAAATTTAATGACAGACCTCCGTTGCGCTCCCAGGCTCTGAACACGCCCTTTTTAAAGATGCCGAGTCACCGGCTGCAGTGGTAAACATTAGGAAACGCAAGTCATCTGAATTCCTTTGATTGTCCATAAAACATAGTGGTGGCTTCTTGTGAAACGAATTAAGTGTTAATAACAACAGGGCTTGTCCCTGTGGATATCTCGGGGAATAACTGGTTTCATGCGAGCCTGTGCCTTAAATTGGGTCGCTCTCTGGTCACGATGTAAATTATGAATGCGACTGTGGCAACTCTGCGTCCTTTCTTTTTGTTCCTGTTTGTACTTCCTGAATTTTATGGAACAGAAGAGTTTTGACTAACGTGTAAGTTAATGACATAGATTGGGGTTACATTTAGGTGGTAAACCAAGAGGTATGCAGTTTGTGTCCTTAGTAGAGACAAAGTAATAGATGTAGTCAGTGCGTGTTGTTGTACAGTATAATGACAGAACTGGCGGCAGTAAAATGTAGGCAGGTATAGTTTCGTTTCTCTTTTAGTTCTGCTTAAAATCATCAAGTCTTACTTGGAGCTATTAAATGTACTAATGTTACTTTTATCTTTAAAACTGTGGCTGATGCTCCTCTCCACTACTTTTTTTTTTTAGCCACAGAGAAAACTGCAACATTAATATTCAAGGGATTGGATTTTTTTTTTCCTTCGACTTGTTTAATTTGGAGGAGGAAGAGCAGTCCCTTCTATTAATAATAATAATAGCTCAAACTTATAAAGCATTTACTATTCCGTTGTTTTGTCAATTCATTTAATCCTCAGAACAAACCTGTGAGGTGAATACTATTGTTATTCCCATTATACCAATGGGAAAAGTTAAATGAATATCTCTGATAGTTGTACAGGAGTATTTATTATTATTTTATTTTAGTATTTTTAGTAATTTCTATGTTAGAAATTTTCTACTGATGTATTTTGTGTGTGTGTGTGTGTGTGTGTGTGAGGAAGATCAGCCCTAAGCTAACATCCATGCTAATCCTCTTTTTTTGCTGAGGAAGACGGGCTCTGAGCTAACATCTATTGCCAATCCTCCTCCTTTTTTTTTCCTCCCCAAAGCCCCAGTAGATAGTTGTATGTCATAGTTGCACATCCTTCTAGTTGCTGTATGTGGGACACAGCCTCAGCATGGCCGGACAAGCGGTGCATTGGTGCGCGCCTGGGACCTGAACCCGGGCCGCCAGTAGCGGAGCGCATGCACTTAACCGCTAAGCCACTGGGCCGGCCCTGATGTATTTTTAAATCAATATTTCCTGCACTTATAATCCAAAATTATTTAGTCTATAAGTCCACTAGGTAAGAATTGGGATCAGTTCTTTGATTATAATAGCATCCTGTTATTTGGTAAATGTCAGTAAAATAATTTATAATGTAAATTTGGAAGTAGTTATGAAGAAAAATGATACATGCTTATTTTTCTTTCCCTCTATTTTGGTTTTACACAGGGCAGGTGCCTCACTTTCGATCTGGGAAGCCTTTAAATAAAACTCGCTGAAAATCTTACAGCATACACAGAAGAGAGACCCCAATCAAAAATAAGGTGGAAAAGAAGGATGTTGTCCTTAAACAACCTACAGAATGTCGTCTATAACCCGGTAACTGATTTCTATAAAATCACTTTTTACCTGTGGCAGGATTGAGAGCAGACCCAGTTGGATAGTAGTTATCCATTGCTGGGGGCAGGGACTGTGGTGGGTGCTGACTAGAAAACCCATAGGGCCCTTGAAGCTCTAGTCTAGTGGAGGACGAGGTCACAATTACCACATGAGGTGATGAGAATGGTGTTATGAATGGAGAGCAGGGGAGTAAGTGGAGGGAATGCCGACTTTGATGGTGGTGGGGAGGCTTGGATAATCATAAGACATAATTTTCAAAGGAAAATGGATTTCTTACTCTACAAGTTTTTAATTTTCTTTTTTAATTAGACCTGTTCATGAGAAGTTAATGTCTCTGCTTTTCCCTCTGCCTTGCAGATACTGCTTGATACTTGAGCAGGGAAAATGTCAGAGGCTAGCAGTGAGATGAAGAATGAGAAAAATTAAGGGTCTTGTCTGGGTCTCAGGCTGCTCCAAGAACCCCTGAATGACTGTAATTGCTGGGAATTTCGGTGTATGTCCTGCAAAGTAGCGAACTTGTTTTAGTTTTATGTGGTGATGAGAGTCTTCAGAAATGTCTAGTTCCCGGGTATCTGAAGCCGAATCCTGAATTTAGAGACGGAGTTGCTGCTTCTTTTGTAACCCCCCTGGGAGACTCTTGGGCAATAGGGAGGTTGGAGTCTTTGAAGTAAGACCCTAAACCAGTCTTATTAGTCTTTGTGGATTCAATTTTTTATTACTTTGTAGCTGTAATTCTTTTTTCTCTAAATTTTAATGTCATTGTCCAAGAATGAGCTATAGCCACCACATCAAGCAAACTCAGTTTCAAAGAAATAGCCTTCAATAGTAGTAGGTCTAAAAAGGAAGACTTACTGAATTTGAAGTCAGTGAGACATTTTATTTATTTATTTATTTTTTGTGAGGAAGATCAGCCCTGAGCTAACATCCATGCCAATCCTCTTCTTTTTGCTGAGGAAGACCGGCTCTGAGCTAACATCTATTGCCAATCCTCCTCCTTTTTTTTTTTTTCCCCCAAAGCCCCAGTAGATAGTTGTATGTCATAGTTGCACATCCTTCTAGTTGCTGTATGTGGGACGCGGCCTCAGCATGGCCGGAGAAGCGGTGCGTTGGTGCACGCCCAGGATCCGAACCCAGGCCGCCAGTAGCGGAGCGCACGCACCCAACCGCTAAGCCACGGGGCCAGCTCAGTGAGACATTTTAAATGATGTTGTGCATCTTAAAGTCAAAAACATCTCAAGGTTGTAGACTGACTTTCTGCAAAGATTAAAAAAAATAATAATAATCGGCTGCCTGCCAAGGGGGACTGATGTGTAGTCTTGTCTCAAGCCAGGAGGAGGAACAGATGGTCGAGTTATGCTGTTCAGTTTTGCCCTTCATGCACACAGCTGCCTTATTTGAATGTTATTTAGAAAATCATTTTATATATTGAAATCCCTGCGTGTCTTGATGCTAGCTTTCTGATGATACTTGTAATTTCTGGGGTTAGCACCCTCAACAATAGAGTTGAAACAAAATAAGTTGATGTTCATTTCCTGATGAAGAGGGCCTGGAGAAGTGGTGCTGCTTTAGAGCAGTAAATGCATTCAGGGCTCCCAAATGGCCTCAGGGCTGTTGCGAGGATAGTTCATGATAATGTGTTTTCAAAGGAAAATAATTTGGCAAATAGCTTTTTGTTTGTTTGTTTGTTTCTCTGTTTCGTAGTCAGTTCTCACAAGCAGAAAAGGTTAGAGGTAGAAAGACTGAACTGAATGGCAAAATAACATTTTGATATGTCTTTAAATTGTTGTTGAATATTCATTATTGTTAAATATTCATTGTGTTGGGTGCCCGAATTGCTCTTAAGCTCTTCTCCCATTTGTAGCTAGTTGCCCTTCCAGTGTTCAGAAGACAATGGGAAAAAAAAAAAAGAGGCTGCCCCTAACTTAGATAGTTTAAGTTAATCAATTAGGTTATTGTACAAGCAAGACTTACACCTCTTTTCTCGCATTATGGTTATTTTGTTAGTGATCAGTTCAAACAATGGCGAAGTGTTTATTGAGTTTCTCCTATATTCTTTATTCAGCATTATGAACACACAGAACTGCCACCTTTTTATTTTTATTTCTTAATGTTTCTAAAGTTTTGGTCCACGTTGGTGATAGACAAATTCTGTCCATATTAACTCTTCTTGGAAAAGATAAAGTTGTATAACTGGCCTAGTGTACTTTTTTCATATTTAATATATTTTGTTGAGTAGTTTAATTGATAGAATATCCCAGACTTAAAAAAGTCAGACTCACTTTTTTTTACGTTCAAAGTGAGTGAATAATTTGGAAGACAGTATCTTCACTTCATACCAGAAATTCACTTCATACCAGAAATGCCCTCAGTGAAATCTGTTGTTTGGCAACTCAATATCTACCTAAATATTTTATTATTATTGTTTATAGAGTTCTTAAGATGTGATTAAGTGTTAGCTGGTTAAGAAGTTATTTAAAAATTAAACAGATTGGGGGCCGGCCCGGTGGTGTAGTGGTTAAGTTTGCACACTCCACTTCAGCGGCCCGGGATTCGCAGGTTCAGATCCTTGGCACGGACCTACACACCACTTATCAAGCCATGCTGTGGTGGCGTCCCATATAAAGTAGAGGAAGATGGGCACGGATGTTAGCCCAGGGCCAGTCTTCCTCAGCAAAAAGAGGAGGATTGGCAACAGATGTTAGCTCAGGGCTAGTATTCCTTAACCCCCCCCAAAATAAAATAAAAATAAACAGATTGGTTGTTCCTCCAAGTTAATAAACGACTTGTTAACATTAATCTCACCTGCTGCTGAAAAGCTCATCTTTCCGGTTTCCTTAGGAAGCTTGCTTCCACATTATCCTTTTCTCCTTAACATTCTAAGGACCTCCTTTCTACCTTACAATTTAATCTTAAAACACAGAAGAGTAAAATCTTTCTCTTCTAACCTCTGACGTCCCTCCCAGCTTTTGTTCCCTCATTGTTCATCCTTTTGCTGACCACCCTCCTGAGAAATCAGTCTCTGCCGCCTTGATTTCCTCACCCGGCTCTGCCTTCTGATTTTTCACTCTTAATTTCTTTCTTGTCTTTACCAATCTTGTCTTTAACTTCTCTCTTTATTTCTTTCATGTCTCTACTGATCGCCTTTAGACCTTCTGAATATGTGTACACTATGTATACAGTTCTGGCCTTTCAGCGCAGGTGAGTCTCCGGCTCTCTTAGATGCCCTGCTAACCCTTCAGACAGAGTTCAAAACTGAACTCTCATCTTCCTTCCCGAGCCAGCTTCCCTCCTGTGGTTTTCCCTTTCCATCAGTGCCCTTCTGTTGGTTAACTTTTGCCTCCTCCTATGCACCAAGCCCCCAAGAATTTGAAGATAATGTCTTCAAAATTTAAGGGGCCAGCCCCGTGGCGCAAGCGGTTAAGTGCGTGCGCTCCACTGCGGTGGCCCAGGGTTCGCAGGTTCGGATCCCGGGCACGCACCAACGCACTGCTTGTCAGGCCATGCTGTGGCGGCGTCCCATATAAAGTAGAGGAAGATGGGCGTGGATCTTAGCCCAGGGCCAGTCTTCCTCAGCAAAAGAGGAGGATTGGCAGATGTTAGCTCAGGACCGATCTTCCTCACAAAAAAAAAAAAAATTTAAAATTCATTTATGTCAAACCCAGTGGCTTTTCCTTTTTATTATTTTTAAAATATAAAAATAATATGTGTAAATCATTTAAAAAATTCAAACAGTATTTAAGGGTTTCAATAAACATGAATTTTCCTTCTATCCTGTTGCTCAATTCTCCTCCCTAAAGGCAATGATTTTTCACTAGTTTTTTGTATATCCTTCCTGAGAATATATGTGAATATCCAAGAGTGTGTGTGTTGCGTGTATCACCTTTTGTATATCCTGTTTCTTTATGCATGTATCGTAGTATATAAACTGTTCTGTAACCTACTTTATCCCATTTAATGAATTTTGGAGATATCAGCACATTTAGAACTTCCTCACTTATTTTATGGCTGCTTATCCATTGTATGGATGCACTATAACTTATTTAACTAATGCCCTGTTAAAAGACTGTCTCCTTTTGTGATTGTATCCACTGCTGTGGTGTACATCCTTGCATATGCATCTTTGTGCACATGTGCCAGTATTTTATAGGAAAAATCTGTAAAAGTGGAATCACTGGGTCAAAGGGTATGATATCCATTTCATTATTTTTTTGGATCTTCCTTATTTTTCTGTGTTAAAGAAATTGACAGCCCTCCCCTTATTGAAATTGACTTCCTTGATACGACTGCCCTGCTCTAACTGATTCTTCTCTGTTCTTTCTCTTCTCACCCTCTGTGTCCAGGTCTCCAACACAGCCCCAGTTTTGGTGATTCACCAGCATGGAGTCATACTTATGGTTATGATTTATTTCAGTGAAAGGATACGAGCAAAATTGCAAAGGGAAAGGGCATGTGGGGCAAAGTCCAGGGGAAACTAGGTGCAAGGTTCCAAGGGTCCTCTCCCAGCAGAGTCACAGAAGATGTGCTTAAATCCTCCAGCAGCAATTTGTGACAACACGTGTGAAATGTTGTCTACCAGGGAAGCTCAGTAGAGACTCGCTGCCTACGGTTTTTACTAGGGGCTGGTCATGTGCACAGCTTCTGCCTAGCGCGTTCTAAAACTCCAGACTCCCAAGACGAGAGCAAGTGTTTAACATAAACCAATTGTTTGCACAAACAGTTTAGGTACAGTAAATCACCTTTATCAGTTAGGGAAGTGGTGCTCTCCCAAAATCCAAGTTCCTAGACCACAGCCAAGGGCCAGCCTTATAAGGAGGCCTTCCAAGGATATCTGCTTTGTTGACGCTTTTCTGCACAGTCCCTAATTTTACAAACCGTTGAGGATTTGCCCCTGACTTTTCCTCTCTCTCAGTTTATCTACTTTGATATCTTTAATAATCATCTCTTCTCTTAAGTATGAGTTCTGGCCATTCACTGAATCTCCTATTCTTTTCAGTTTATTTGCTCTTATATGTCCTACTGACTCTTCACACTAAAAGTGTTGAAAACTAAACTCATTACCTTCCTTCTGAAATCTATTTTCTTCTCAGTTTTACCGTTTTAGATGGTGGCCCTATGTAGATAATTTCCTTTGAAATATCTCTTGTATCTATCCCCCCACTGCCAATATCTGCTTCCATCAGCTTGGATTATATCCTTATCTCCTTATACGAGGCTTACTGGAAGTAGTCAGTCTCCCAGATGATCCCCTGCCCACCAGTGTATTGTAACCCCACTGGCCTGTGGTTCCCAAACCCCGCTGTCATTATGTCATTCCAAAATCTGAACTGATCCTGCCTTTCTTTAACTGCTCCCTTACTACTTGCTGTCTCCCAGATATGTTCTGTCTTTTCCTGCCTCTCTGCTTTTGTCAACTGACATTTCCACCTGACGGGCTTCCTCCTCCTCTCTGCCTAACATTCTTCCCAGCTCAGATCACACCTCCTTCATAAACTTTCTTTGGTCACCCCAGTTAGAATTGTTTATACATTTTTCTGAAGCATTTATTTGACATTTACTTTCTGCCCCATATTTTTAGATATTGAGTTAGTCAGTGTTTATAGTTGCAAGCACAGAAGCCAGTCTCTAATTTGAGCAGAAAAGGAATTTATTAAATGATATTGAGTAGTTCTCAGAATCTCTAGCAGGACTGAAGAACCAGGCTTGGTGACTGCGTAGTCACAGACAACACCCAAAATCATGCTGTGGGACTGTTCCCACAAGGAGACATCTGTTGCCACCACTGGACACAGATGGTACTTTTTGCACTAGCAACACCACCAATGCCACCAATGCCTGTGACCCTGGACGTAGCTGTTGCCCTTTTGCCGGAGTGAATACTGCATGATTCGTCGTCGTCTTGTCACTAGTTCTAACTTAGAATCTGAGCCGGGGCTACTGATTGATAGAGTTGTGTTATATGTTGCAGTCTAGGTGAGGTCTGATGTTCATAAGGTAGAGGATTTTCCGGGTATGGAAGGAGATTCCGATTTTGAACAGCCAAACAAAGTATCACATTTCCAGTCTAATTATCTTTCCATGAGTATCTGACTTCTTCCCAGCTGTACTGTCAGCTCCTCACGGACAGGACTCTCATACTTCTTTTTAGCTGCAGTCTGCCTAATAGAGACTCTTGCGTACAGCAGACATTTAATGAGTAATCATAAAAAAGGCAAAGCAATATGAATCAGGATGTTTTGGCAAGTAAACCTAACTAGGGCTTAAGCTTACTGTATTGTCTCCAATGTGATCATATTTGTATTTTAATTTTTTACATAAATGAATTGTGAAACATCAAAGCATCAAAGCTTTTAGTTGCCTAGGAAACAATGCTTTTCTTCTCCCTTTTCACAGGAGCAGACAGTTGTGGGTTAAATGAGCGGGCTGCAGGGCATTTTATGCACTCACATGGTCCAAAAAGTTGAGTGTTACTAATATAATTGAGGGTACTTTCCTAAGTAGGAGAGCATTAATCTGGATGACTAACAGCACATGGTCAAAATTTTCAGCACAGTTGTTTCTCAGACTGGCACAATTGATTAACAGTTGTGAACAACTTATTAGCAGTGATGGAATAGATTATTGGCCTCACAAAGCTCTTTCCAATCCTAAAATTAAATATATAATAAAAAATGTGTTTGTGGTTATAAAAAATATAAATGCTTAGTATAGAAATCTATCAAATATAAAAATGTATGAAGAAGAAAATTAAAATCCCATCTCCCAAGAAAACTGTCGTCACATTTTTGGCTTATTTCTTTACAGTGTTTTTTCTTTTTAATGTTTATATTTATTATTAACTTAGTTAAGATCATACTGTATATAGTTTTGTAGGTTACTTTCTCACTGATATTTATATCACTGACATTTTGTGTTATTAAATATTCTGCATAAATATAATTTGAACATATATGAAATTTGAAGTTACAAAAACTGTTTTCATTTTATTAAGATTTATGCTACGGAAGATGCTGCTATCTTTTCCTGAAGTCGGCTATGGCCCAAAAGATCAGCGTAGAGGTGTAATTCCTTCCACACTCTCTATACACAAAAACCAACCACTCCGATGTGTAGTCATAGCCACAGTCTGTACATCTGTTGTTTTTCACTTTCTGGTCTGATGGGCTCTCTTCATCCTACTCACCCTGCCTTCAGCAGTTGCCGTGATACCAGATGATAACTGGCTTCGGTAATTTCTCTTCTTATTGCTTAAGGCAACGGCACTTGCTGTTCAGCAGCTGCTTAGTTGCTGCTCCTCTGCTTGAGTGAGGCGTACCAGAGCCCAATTTCCGGGCTGGTGAGAGCTCATTCAGTCACTGTGTAATCACTGATCATCTCTTGATCTCTGTCCTGGGGATGTGAAGGTAATGACCCAGTCCAGCCCCATGCAACTCACAATCTAGGAAGAAGTATGTGCAGAGGACCAGAATACAAAGTGCTGTGATGGACCCTCAGAGAGGGGCTAACTCAGTTGGTCTAGGGAGTCTAAAAAAGGCTCCACAGAGGAGACTGTGTTTGAATTGACATTTTTCACCTTATGAGCCACCAATTTACAACTACTCTTATGTGACCTCTTGTTTTATTTCTTATTTCTTGCCGCTTAGAGCTACCTTGGATAGATCTTAGCATGTATGTCATAACTTGGGTGAGCTTGGCATAAGGCAGAATGATATCTGGCCTGCTTGGCCTGGTTCTGATGCTCCCAAGTGGAGGAGGGAGATGGTTGTGATGCAGGAGGTGGAGCCACATAGCCCTAGTCCCCAGTCAGTGGATGGGGAGGACAGTGTAGTCACCTCTGGACAAGGGGAGTGACAGGATCTGAAAGTATGTCAGGCCCCAGACAAAAAGACTGGGTTCCAGGTGATGAGCGGGCAGGTTGAGACCTGAATACTGTGCAGGACTACCTGTTGGAGCCCAGGCTTGCAGACCTGACCAAGCCAGGGTAGGTGGATGCTGTGTCTTGAGAGATCCATAGGCACCCAGAGCTCCTTCTTAAGATAATGCAGTTCTCTGAGTTCCACCATGGTGTGGGTTGTAGTCTGGAAGCCCAGCAGGGAAGATTAGGCGCTTGAATCCTAGGGTGGAGGAGTGCCTGAATTTGGAGGCCCCTCCACAGGCAGTGAGTGTTTGTCATACACTGATAGCATTGGTGTAGGGCCTAGCGTGGTCTTGATCCTGCTGTTGAGATTGTCAGTGGAACATTAGGAAAAAGGGAGGGGGCCATGATATTGCAACAAGTTGTCTTTTCTATTATCAGAATTAACCTATTAAGTGGAAGTTTTATTTTACAAAACCCTCAGCCAAATACTGTAAATAGTGTTTATCTTGTGTCTTTTTCCAAAGAACTCAGTGTGATTTGCAGATGTTGTGAATGTCGTGGCCATGTCGTTCCCTTGTAGCTGTTTGAATGGTGAGGACAACTTGGAAAATGCTAGCTTTTAAAAATGTAGTCTTTCAATGTTGTTTATGTAAATGTACATTTGTTGAAATTATTTTTCCTAGATAATCCCCTATGTTGGGACCATTCCTGACCAGTTGGATCCTGGAACTTTGATTGTAGTACGTGGGCATGTTCCTAATGACTCAGACAGGTAAAATCATTGTGTTAGATGAAAAAAGAATGTGAATAAACTGTCTTTTTGTGATTGTGGAACAACAACAAAAAATAATGTGGGAGAGACCATTTTTGATACTTTGAGGCCTGCTTTTGCTTTTATCAACAGCCCTGGACAAGGTGCTTAGGATATTGGAATGAATGGCTGAAATAAAAGTTATTTGGATTTTTTATTTTATTGCTATGTCTGATTTCCATATAAAGAATCAGATATATAAAGAAGGGAATTGTGATCAGATGACAGGGACAAAGTCTAGTTACAGTATAACATTCCCACAGCATCTCTTAAGATCTGTTCTGGGTGGTTTTATCAAATGCTTGCTTTGGATACAAACTCTGGACTAGGCTTTATCACTTAGAGTTGGATTCAGCTCTATGTGGCTGATGCCCAAATAGTAGTGGTTTAAATAAGATGTGAAAATTAAGTCTCAAGGAGACAGCCCAGCCCAACCTTTAAGACAACTCCATAAAGTTGTTAGAGACATAGGTCTCTTCTGGTCACCACTCTGCTGTCCCTAGGGTGAGGTTCTCTGTCTCGTGATTCTTAGAAACTAGAACTCCAGCCCTCACATCTGTGTTTTGGGTAGCTAGGTGGGTGCATGTGGTGTTTGAGGGGAGTGGGCAGGGAGTGCACAAAAGGCAGATGCCAGCTGACTTTTAAGGCCATTTCCAGTAGTTTTCCCTGAACACTTCACTCCCACCTCCTTGGCAGAGCTTTAAGCACATGAGCATGCCTAGCTGCAAGGGAGGCTGGAAAACAGGCTCCTATTCTGGCCAGATAGGCCCCAGCAACAGCTCAGAGGCTCTGTTACTAAGGAAGAGGGAAAGGAAGATTAGGCAACTAGGTATTTAGGCCACGTGGGTGAATGAACAAAGGATCAGTCATGTGTCACTCAGCCTGGACTTTTGTGCTTGCTGCGCCTTTACCTGCAGCCTTCCTGTCTGAGTACTTATGTGGCCCCTGTTTCTTTCCTTGTGTAGATTCCAGGTGGACTTACAGTGTGGCAGCAGTGTGAAGCCTCGAGCTGATGTGGCCTTTCATTTCAATCCACGTTTCAAAAGAACCAACTGCATTGTTTGCAATACTCTGAAAAGTGAAAAATGGGGATGGGAAGAGATCACCTATGACATGCCTTTCAAAAAAGAAAGATCTTTTGAAATTGTGCTTATGGTACTGAAAGACAAATTCCAGGTAGGTTTTGGAGAATGAAGGTCAAATCCTCATTAATGAGAATAAGCCTACAAGCAAGCTTTTCACATTACATTTCTTAAATCCAGAGAAAGAGTTTGGCTTTATAATTTTTCTCCAAAGGTAGGGGATAGGGAGGTACCTAAATGTGAGGTGGGGCACAGCTGCTGTCTCCCACCAATGCTGCCTTGCGGAATACAGGTTCCAGTGCGGCCAGATCTTTTCCTTAGGTCGTATTTCTCCTCGTAGGGCTGAGCTTAGTTCTGAACTGGCACAGTATTATATTAGTTAGGGGACCGTGAATTATAACCTCCATGACCCAAAGTGTGGGGAAGTCTGGAACTAATAGACAGATGGGGAATCCTAGTGTAGAAGTCAGAAAGGTTTTGTAAAATTAAGTCCTGCCACAAGATAGTTCTTTAGGATCATGAGATTTTAGACCCAAAGGAGATCTTAGAAAGCCTGCATGTCGTGAATGCTCTCACTGGCTTTGTGGAGCGTTTCGTCCTGGTGCGGATGTGGCAGGTGGAATTTTGTCCAAGAGGCTCTTCCACCTGCTTGCCCTCAAGCCTGTAGAGCCTCCCAGACTAGAGCTCTAAACTGCTCGGAGTGAAAACCCTGTTAGCTCTGGTGCAGATCCTCTCTGTCCTTCAGGACGCTGCTCCCACCAGAACATCTCCCTGAAATCTCCTGAGCTCCATTCATCCTTCCCTTCTCTGGTCTTTTGAGCACTCGTGTCTCTATCATTCTTTCTTTTTTTTGTGAGGAGATCAGCCCTGAGCTAACATCTGCCAATCCTCTTCTTTTTGCTGAGGAAGACTGGCCCTGGGCTAACATCCATGCCCATCTTCCTCCACTTTATATGGGACGCTGCCACAGCATGGCTTTCCAAGTGGTGCGTTCGTGCACGCCCAGGGTCCAAACCAGCAAACCCCGGGCCGCCGCAGCGGAGCGCACGCACTTAACCACTTGCGCCACCGGGCCGGCCCCTCTGTCATTCTTTTTAAGACTTGTTCCTGTACTGTTGTGCTTTGGTTTTTTCCTGTGTTTATTTTGCCTGCCAATGGGACTTTAAGCTCTTTGAGGTCAGAGACCATATCGTATTCTGCTCGTGTTTTCCCGACATTCCCTAACACAGCACCTGGCATTTGGGAGGGAGGGACAAGGAGCTGCGTGTACTGGAGACCTGCTCTGTGTCAGGCTCTGTGCTAGGAGACTCACAGAAGTGACTTTGTCATCTCCTCACAACAGCAGCCCTTTGAGGGAGAGCTCTGTCCTGCTTACAGATAGGAATCTCAGATAAGTTAGGTAACTTGCCCGTGTTCATTCATCCAGCAGATTCAACCAATAATCATTGAATGTCTGCCACATGCAAGCATTAGGTCTTGCTTAGAGTGTAGTCCTCGAGGACAGTGGGGTGGTGAGCTTGCAGGGCAGGTCTCTGACCTGGGTTCACAGGCCTCCAGGGCATCGGGGAGCCTTTGAACCCTCATATATATGCATAGGTACACACGTGTATGCGTACATATGTTCACGAATGCATAATTTGTCTGGAGAGAGGGTGCATTGTGTTAGATCAGGTACTCAAGAAACACTGCTAGTGTTGTGGATACTTTCAGTCACAATTTGGTCAGGTGTGTAATTTGGAAACCTATGGGAAAAGGTATAAAATTAAACCCAAGTAAACAGATTTAAATTTGGATAAATTAATAAAATTAATTTATTAACTGTTTTTTTTTTTTTGCGGGGGTTGCTGTCTTCTGTGTCTGTCTAGGTGGCTGTAAATGGAAAACATATACTGCTCTATGCCCACAGGATTAGCCCAGAGAAGATAGACACTCTGGGCATTTATGGCAAAGTGAATATTCACTCCATTGGCTTTAGCTTCAGTTCGGTGAGTGCCCTTCCATAGCCTGAGGTCTTCTTTGATGATGTTTTCTGATGAAATGGTAGAAGACATCTTTAATTAACGTCTTCTATTAAGATAAAGATAATGTAAATATCTCCCTCATTAGTGTATTAATTTCTCAGAAGTAAGTCTTTTAGATTAGTAGGATGCTATTTATTGACCAGGGCTTTATTGTCTGTAGGATCTCAAAGCTAATATGGTTCTAACAAAAAACCCAAAACAAACAAACAGGAAGCCCTTTTTAGCTAGATAGGGTGTATTTCCTTGACATAGGAGTACAGTGGAGTATTTTTCTGAGATAATTTCCTAGAAGGGGAATGTCTCAGTCAAAAGGTATTGCCCTTTAATTTATGATTGATACTGCTAACTGGCTCTCCAAAAAGATGAAAACAATTTGCGGTATCAACAACTGGGCCCATTTGCTCACATTCTTCTTGACATTAGTCCTTATTCTCTTTAATGTTTGCCAATTTGATAAGAGAGAAAAGAACCCTAATACCCTAATGTTAAGTGCATTTTTGGATCATAATTTTCAAGCATGTTTTCATGTGTAGTACCATTTATAATTTTTTTGATATGTCAGTCAATTAGGTTATATTTAGAATTCTGGTGCATGTTAAAAGTTAATCTTATCTTTTCTTCAGGATTTAAGAAGTAACCAAGCATCTACTCTGGAACTGACAGCGATAAGTAGAGAAAATGTAAATATTAAATCTTTTAATGAACTACTAGTTTTAAAATACTCTTTTAATTGCCATGTAAATCAGGTGACAGGCAGGCTGAGTTTTTTTAAAGTGTTTTTAATATGAAAAACTGTTTTTAATATTAATAGGCTGGAAGTAATCATTTGAAAATTGAGGCATTGAGGCATAGGGCCGGCCCCGTGGCTTAGCGGTTAAGTGCGCGCGCTCTGCTGCTGGCGGCCCGGGTTCGAATCCCAGGCGCACACTGACGCACCACTTCTCCGGCCGTGCTGAGGCCGCGTCCCACATACAGCGACTAGAAGGATGTGCAGCTATGACATACAACTGTCTACTGTGGCTTTGGGGGGGAAAAATAAATAAATAAAATTATAAAAAAAAAAAGAAAAGAAAATTGAGGCATATACTTCTGTGGTGCCAGGCACTGTAAGTTGTGCTGATGCTTAAACTCTGTGTGTCTGACCACTGCCCACCATTCTCACCTAAAAAGAACTCTCTCACTCTTAACTGTTGAATAGTACTGTTGTGAGGTGTTTCTAGATATTGAACATAATCAGTGCATTGGCAAAAGAACTTCCACATGTATCTTCTCCCTCATGGGAACAAATGCAGTTTAAACCTGGAGTTTTGCTGTTACTAGTGGAGAAAGTGAGTCTTAGTGATCCCAGCACATTCGTACCTCATAGGTAGAATATAATCTCAGCATTTTGGGAGCACCCTGGAAAGAACAAATAAAACGTATTTGAAGCTCACATGTAGTCCTCTGAAAACGATTAACTTATGGTGGAGGACGCAGGATTCAGAGCAGCAGGACTGTTGGACTGAGTAGCGCTTTACTGCTGTATCCCACGCCATCAGAAAGCACTGGCACCTGGATGTCACACCCAGGGCAGGGCAGGCCTAGGTTCTGGCCAGTACAACCAGTGAGATCTGACTGCTCATATTATAAAATGTATTTCTTTCTTTTCACACATTCTCATGTTATCTTTCTCTTGCAATGGGTACAAAAGTCTGGCATGTCACAGTTTGTAAATATTTTTGCCTAGGTTATAACAAGTGGAACATTTTATAAAATTGCCCAGTCAATGAATAGTTGAACCTTGGAAATCAGCTTCATTCATTCCATACCTTATTGCAGAACTGTTTCCCTACAGCTTAGTAATAGAGAAGGAGACAATTCTAAAATCGTACCCAGAACTGTCTACACCAAGAGCAAAGTTTCGACTGCCAATCACACTTTGACTTGCGCCAAAATACTACCTACCAACTGTTTGTCAAAGGTTTGAAAAGCCAAAAATTTTCTTAATTCTGTAAAAACAAATTAAGTTTTAATTAACTGGTATGTGTAACCCTACCCTCAGTAGAAGCCTAAAGCAGCCACTTTGCCTTTATATGCTGGCCCTGGACAGATATCCGTCAACCAGGCATCAAGTCTCTGAGCCATTAGTATGTATTTCCTTAACTCCTTGCATCTTGGCTGTTTCCCCTTCAGGTAGAACATGGAGCACTGCTTCAGAGCCCAAGTACGGGTGCCTTTCTCAGAGTGAGTTTTACTTATACAGAGGATGTCAGGTCCCACTCCACGTCCATTCATTTCAGTGTCTAGAAAGTACTCGATGAGCGCTTGCTGTGAGCCAGGCACAGTGCTGACTGCTGAGGACCCATCTGGGACCAAGGCAGACTTAGTCTGTCCCTTCATGGGCTTTCGAGTCATGACCTTTAAACATTCCCCAGGGTCGTTGGACAGTTTTCCCGTGAGATCCCTTTGTGCAGGCTTCCTAGTGCTGACTATGGTTTCTTTTCAGACTCTGCCATTTGTTGCAAGGTTGAACTCCTCAATGGGCCCTGGACGAACTGTTGTCATTAAAGGAGAAGTGAATACAAATGCCAAAGGGTCAGTATCAGTAAGTTATCAGTAATAGTGTCAGTGCTTTCCCTGTGTGTCTCTTATTGCCTTATACTCCATAACAGTCTTGTGAGATATAAATATAAATAGGGCTAGTGTCATAATCCTCATTTGAAAGATGATTATATTAAAGCAAGAGAAAGTTAGACTGCTAATGCTAGTTGGTGGCAGAACCAGGACTAAATTCCAGTGTTCTGACCTAGGTTTTTTGTGGCCAACAAGAGGGTGGCATTTTTGTCCACGAGGCCCACCCTCACCTTGTAGAACTCCAGGGCAGCCCTGTGAGATCAGGTAACTTTTGTTAGGGCTCCTCTTGTCATGTGACTTATAAAATTCTGCTTTAAGAACCTTCTCCAGAGATGTTCAGATTTCTGAAAAAGCTTGAGATTAGAGCTATTTTCTAGAAAGCAGTATATTTTCAAGAATGCAAAAATGTATAAATGTTACAAGAGAATGTCTGCTTGAAAGGATCCCGTACTCCTGCAGCCTGAAGTCAGTGTCTGGTTTACTTACTCTCACCCTTCAGTTCCTTCCCAGCCAGATCTGTAGTCTCAACATTCATTTTCAAGTTTTTCTGTTTCTATTTTGCAAATAACACACTTACATCAATGGAATGCTAACTCAGAATTTAAAATTTCACCTTCATCTCCGTTTCTATGTCAGTGTGCGTACGTTTTCTATAGTTATAATCAGAGTTCAGTTCTGATTGATAAAATTGCAGAAACTGCACTACTCTCTTGGTTAATTAGGTTTTTTTTTTATTCTCTCAAAAGCTTTAATATTGATCTAAAATCAGGAAAATCAAAGGATATTGCTCTCCACTTGAACCCACGCCTGAATACCAAAGCATTTGTAAGAAATTCTTTTCTTCAGGAGTCCTGGGGAGAAGAAGAGAGAAATATTACCTCTTTCCCATTTAGTCCTGGGATGTACTTTGAGGTGAGATTATCTTTTTTTGAAAATGGGACAGGAAAAAGAATCCTGGGATCAGGGGTAGGATAAATCGTCCATTTAAATCAAGTCCTAACTTAATATGTGTAGGTTGTGTGTGGTTTTTGTTTGTTTATTTGGAGGTTGTATTTTGAAGGCCCCCTTTTATAACACAGTCAGTAAAAATGGCAAAGCCAGTAGAGTACCATGTTATTTGTGTGTCAAATTATTTGATATTTGTTGTCATACTGAAAATTACTGTGTAGCCCCTTATTAGTTAATAGGAATTTTGACAGGAACCTTATCTCAGGACTTGGAGTAACATGTTTAATCCTAAGTGAACCTGAGGACATAGGAACCATAAAGCTGCCTGTATTGTCCGTCGTCTCCCATCTTGCTTATACACAGTTTTAGGTGGCAGTC
Source organism: Diceros bicornis minor (assembly GCF_020826845.1). Lineage (NCBI taxonomy): Eukaryota > Metazoa > Chordata > Mammalia > Perissodactyla > Rhinocerotidae > Diceros > Diceros bicornis. Next base: position 20,125,161 of record NC_080745.1, on the reverse strand, counting down.
CTGTCTTCCAAGGAGGTAGTCCTGTTTGTATATATCCAAGGAAAGATATGTTTAGATCATTGGAACTTGAAGGCATGTAGTCCTGAGTCCCCAAATATGTGAATATTATGATACCACCACCTTTCTCACATAACACAATCTGGATGCTGAGCAGAGAATAATCTCCTTGACTTGCAAATGCTGAGTGGTTGACTAGGTTCACTCACTAGCTTAGGTGACTCACTGCTTCACATGGTCATTTAGGGTCATTGATTTAGGTTATACTTCTACAACATTTTAAACTGTCACATGCTCTGGACCATTTGAGTTCTTGAGGACTTATCAGAACTAGTTGTTAAAAGCATGAACATCAAGGCTGAATAGAAGATGGTGATTTGACATTAATATTTATTCACAAGTTTCAGTCTAATGCATATCCTGGTATGTGGAGTAACAGACAGATGTGAGCTAATCATAGGTTCCTTGGAAACTGGATATTGGTTTGAAATTCAGAAGGATATGGGAGGTTGAAAGTAAAGTTGGGTTTTCCAGATTTAGGGGATGATCTGAACAGGTCTTTGGAGGTGAGAAGGGCAGCACAAGGGTTTGGTGACTTGGCAGGAGTCAGGGTATAACGGGTGTCTGGGGGTTCACTGGAGGGAGATAGAGGTGAATGCTCCAGGAGGAAGTTGATCCTTGTGGTTGGTGATAGGAAACCAGTGACATAACTTGTTTTTTGACTTATCTGAGCCCCAAGTTTGGAATTACTGTATTAAAATTAAAAAGGACAATAATAATAATAAATTCCTTTAAATAATCATTTTTCCTTTTGCTGGTTTTCCACTTCAGGAACAGTAATTATCCTCGTGTTGGATCATTGTTGTCTGTTTTCTGTAGTGATAGATTTTTTCCAATTGCTTCAAACTCCTGCCTTTTTAATATGCTTTCATTGAGATTCTCAGATCTTTCCATTATGCCATTACTCTGATTTTAAACAGTATCTTTTGTTCCTTGCTGTTTCAGATTCACTTATTGGTTCCAGCTAGTCTTTTAAAAAATATCTTTCAGTTTTGTAATTTCATCTGTGAACTCTTCTGATCAAATTCATGTTCTTACCAGCTATTCTATAATGTCAGATGGTTGTGAGAGATTTTGTTGTTCCATGTTTTCCTCTAAGTTGGGTGTTTTTTTTTTTTTGCATGTTATGTATTTTTATTCTCTTTTGCAATAGTATGTTCATTGGCTGCATGCCATCTCTTTTCCATTTATTCATAATGCATTGGCTCTGCACTTGCTCTGATACAATATAGGTAACTGATTGACTCTTTTTCCACTGTATCCATCTAATGCCAGCTTGTTCTCCCTTCTGAGCAGGAAGCTGTGTTTTGTGTTCTTTTGAGATTTTGTTACATGTACATTCATTACCAAAGGTCCCTTCCACCTGGTTGAAACTGGGGTTTCCACCAATGTTGTGGGGATATAATCCCAGGTTATGGATATTTTCGCCAATTCTCTATGTAGCCCTAGAGCTTTCTGTCAGCTCTGTTGTCCATGGGATTTCCCCCCCTTCCTAATTTCCCCCAGCAGCCATTTCCACTAGTCCTGTCAAAAGATAGACACTCAGTTTGCTTCTTTGCAGATTCAGATTTTATACCTCAGTCTACCTCTGGGGATGGGGCCAGGTTAGCAGCATGGCTGTGCTGCTCCTCCCTGCTCTTCTGAAGCCTTGATGGAGGCAAGGAGCATAGGGGAGAACACAGTGCAGGTTCACCAGACTGGCCTTTTCCTTGTGGGTGGGAAACAGATGGTAGACTCAGTGGCCAGACTGGCACTGGGAACGTGCTATCAGAAGTATGAGGTTTAGGTGTAGTGACTTAAGAGGATAGTAGTTTCTTTTGTTTTTTACTGCTTTGAGTTTTAGGCAAAGACAACCCTGAAGTGCTAACACCAGTGATGAATCTGAACTGAATCTCTGCCAGAATGCTGATTCCTCCATAGATTCATAGAATATTGAACTTTGAAGAGCTTTTGGGAAACAGACTGAGGCCAAGATGTGCTGAGCTGGGATGGAAATGAGGGTCACCACGCAGCTGGGCAGTCACTAGCAAGTGCTCTAAACTTCTGAAATTTCATAGTCTGATTTGTCCAAGACCCTAGAATTTGAGGCAGAAAAGTCAGGATGCAAGTCCGTTGGTTCCCAGCCTGTTAGTTGGAGTCAGCTCCTCCGTGAATCAGGGTCAGTCAGCAATTTTCCTGCTTCATTCGAGTTCTCAGACATCAGTGGGGAGGGGCAGCTTTCCACTTCCCCAGGAGCGAGGAGCAGGAGAGGGAGCGTGTGAGGAAGGGAGGGTGAGCCAGGCCCTGGGGACAGTGTGAGGTTCCATGCATGTTGAGAGTCACTTCCTCTCAGGACAAGGCAGAAGGTGCCAGTACCTGATACACCTTAGTTAGATTAGGGTCTGAGAAATCACAAGAGGGAAGTTAAAGCAGCAGGCTGGGAAAACTTCTCTATGTATAAAGTAAACCAAATGGTTTACTTTTTGACACTCAGAGTACAAGAAACAAAATTTTAAACCAAGGGGAAACACTAATGTTGTGTGTCCTTTCTTTCCAGATGATAATTTATTGTGATGTTAGAGAATTCAAGGTTGCGGTAAATGGCGTACACAGCCTGGAGTACAAACACAGATTTAAAGAGCTGAGCAATATTGACATGCTGGAAATTGATGGAGATATCCACTTACTGGAAGTAAGGAGCTGGTAGCTGACATGACTGCCACAAAAACTGAAATGCAAAATGGCTTATGTAACACTGGCCTTGTTAAAATGCATCTTACTATCATTTATGTTATGTCGTCTATATATATTGTTAAATTGAGGTAGCATACCAACATTAAGTCCTACTTACTGGGTGTTCTCAGTGCTTGCCATGAAGAATGACTTTGTCTAGCCCAGAATGAGGAAATTTGAGGCAACAACAACTTTTAGCTATTATTAAGGCCTTTCTAAGCTCTCTCTCCTACACTGGCCTCTTCTTTTTTAAACCCACTTCACATTCAAGTATTTAAGTGCCTCTTACAATACAGTAGCTAACAAGCATTGAGCACGTGTTTTTTGCCAGCACTGTGCTAGGAGCTGGGGATATATACACAGTGGTGCACAAAACTACTGTTCCCTGTTCTCTTGAGCTCAGAATCTTCTGTGCTCTACCACTGTGCCACTGTTTTTTCTGCAGGCATTGCATAAACTTACCAGGGACTTAAAAAGAATTAGCCAGTAAATTACCTAAAGACACTAATTTATAGAGACACTACCCCTTCACCAGTGATTGCTTTCTTAACCAGTGTGGTCATATCCTGTAACTGAAAGGATTGATGTTGACTTACATCTGGCAGTTTTCTTCAGCATAATAAATATCTAGCTCTACTAGCTGAAAGCATTACCAGATAATTAACATTATGAAATCTGAACACAGCACGAAGGTTAAGGCAGAAAACAAAGAAAAACAAATGGTGTTGAAATTAACTTGATACCAGTCTCAAGGCCACTGATTTCTGTAGCAGTAAATGCTTATTTTAGAGTATTTGAATTTAGGGTGAGTCAGAGGTCTGCACATAATTCCTACAGAAAGTTTAAGGTAGATGCAAGAGGAATTCAATTGATAAAATGATTATGGGTAACAGGGCAATGTCAAGATTAGACTTACTGTTTATAAAATAGGCACTATGAGAAAGTAAAATGTACGAACTGAGACCAATGAAGAGGCAATGTAAAATCTGTTGCTTGTCCACATGCAAACCAACACTGCCTCTCTGCTCTTCTAAAGATTAGTCCATCATCATTAGCGACTGAGATCAAAACATTGTTCTACTTTAAGTGATTAAAATCAAACCTGTATCAGCAGGTTAAATGGTTGCATTTCTGTAATTTTTTTTCTATTATTCTTTGAAGCGAGTTGGCAGAAGTTCTTTGTAGAATTCTTACAGGTCAGATCTTGTTACGGGAAATATCAAAGGCTTGGGATTGGGGAGGTAAAAAGCTAAATCAGTCAGATCATTTTATCATATTAAATTGCTGGGCTGAATTCTGCCAGGATTTAGGAATATTTTCATAACACACTTTGGTTAGACATTATTTGTATCCATATATTGAAAAGAATACTATTACCAGTCTTATTTTTTAAAAGTAGTGTAGAAACTTCTAGCTCTTCATTCTTTTCTACCTTTTCATGTTAATTAATTTATTATGCTGTCTTGCCAAGCTCAAAAAAACATTGGGGGTAGAGGTGTTTGGGAAAGTTGTAGAAGGCAAGAAGGCTGTAGAATCCCCCAGGTTATTTTTTTCTTCATTAAAGACCATCAGAGGGCATGACTGAGATGTTGGAGACTGTAGGCCACTTAGGAAAAAATAAAAGCCCACTTACATTGTTTCCTCTAAGTCCTCTAAGTCTTAAACAGTTCATTTACATTTTTGTTTTATGTGGCGGTATTACTAAGACCTAAGATTGATTCTTTGATAGAATAAATACAAAATCTTAAGATGTTTTCTGAAAAGCTATTAGCATTAATCTTACCAACACATTTCTTAAAGAGAAATATGCATTCCTAGCACACCTCTCTCAAACTGCAAGTTAGCCTTTTGCTTTGTCATAATTCTGCACTAAATTTCTATATTAAATCAGAGCAAAGGCTTTCAAACTCAATTAGAACATTCTATGGGCCATTCTTAGATGCCTTAAATTTTAAAAAGGCATAAATAAATAAAATGCCTTGGGCAGATTTAATTTTATTTGAGCCCTCATTTTCCAGCTTCACCATGACATAGTATAGCAATTATAGAACTTCAAAGCTTTGAAAAAAATCTGATATTTACTTTCTTTCTCATACAAGTAATTCTTGGTTAACCACCAGTGGAAATGTGATCATTTCTAATCCTAGGGGGGATCCTTCATGCCACCCAGCTTTTCTGGGCCCTTTCTAGTTGTGGGATCAGTCAGGTGTGGGTTGTTTTATAAATAGCCTATTGCCTCCACCCCCTCCTCCCCCATGAAAGACAGAAGGATAAAGAAGACAATCATAGTCCTGAGGGAAAGACGCATTCCAGAACCACTTCCCTCTATGGGTACACACACACACACAGAAAAATGATGGCTGAAGTGTCATCTGCCCAAAGTAAAAGGTAAAAACCCAAATGTGCTGAATAACTGTCATTTTCTTGAAGAGCTACTTTGAGTGAAATCTCTGACATGGATACCATGTACATAAAACATTTCTTTACAGAAGAGGAGTTAAGGCTTTACAGTCTAAATGAGGTCCTTTTAGCTTTGGGTGCTGAAATTAAACATGTCTGTAATATTAATAACATTAATCAGAAAAGACTATAATAAAGGTTTAAACAAACAAACACAGCAGTCTGTATAAAAACACCATGTATCATTTACTCTTTTTGTAATTCCATACAACTGGTGTGGTAGCACAAACCGGGTGGGAATTTTGTAAAGAAGTCCAAGTAGGTGTTAAGGCACCAAAAGTAACATGGTACCAAACAACCAAAAATAAAAATATGAAAAATAAATCTGAACTCTGAACAGAGTATGAAACACCAAAAAAACAGTTTTAGAAGTAGCTCTGGAGTGGCTCTCCCAGTATAGCTTCCAGTTGCTGAACAGTCTTTTGGCATTGACGTTCTACTTCTTCACATTCATCTAGAAAAAAAATCAAAATGAGTGAGTCTTCCTGCCTCAATTATCAGTAGCCTAATTCTTCACGTCTTGCATTCTTTGGCCATCGTTCAATCAAGAGAGAGAAATGAAGCACATTATTAAAGCTGAAAGCATCACGGAATACCTCCTCCGTATTCTTCTTTCTGCCTTCATTCCCTTCTTATACCTTAGACTCAGAAGCTAAGTTAGAACCTCCAAAATAGCAGTACACAGATGACAATTCCAAATTCCTAGTGATGCCACTCTTTAGTAGCTCACACAGCCCCTCTCCAGGATGTAAGAAACAAAAGTGAATGTACTTTGTTTTGGATAAGCAGTGAATCATTACTATGAAAGTATTTGTTTGCTTCCATCACCCCTGCTTAAGAATAAGATGTACTGTTATTTCTTGGGGTGCATGGTGGCGCAGTGCTTACTGTGCCACAGGTCCAGAACTGCACAAACCTGGACTTAAACCCCAGTTCCACCTCTCACACACACTCTGTTAGTTTATTAAATTACTTAATCCTTTTAAAGCCTCTAGTTTCTTCCTTTGTAAAACAGGGATAATGGCACACTGTATACCCTGTCGTGAGGAGTAAATGCGATCATCTATGGAAAGCACTGAGTAAACGCTGGTCATTATTAACAGGCAGATATCCTATTGCATCCTTAATGGCACAAGCCATTTGACACAATAACTCTACATCTGGGGACCAAAATTTCAATCATATAAATGTATGAGGTTAATGAAAAACAATACTGTAGTCTGTACTATCACAAAAAAAACACAGAAGTAAAGATAGTGAAGATTACACTGTAAACAAAATCTCAAATGATCATGAGGCTGTCACTTCCTAACATGCTCCCTCCACCCTACTCAAAGTAGGAACTCGGCCTCCTGGGAGCAGGGCAGATGACTGGAGTCCAGGACTAATCACATTATATCCAAATTTGCATTATCACTGGGCACATTTTCACAGAATTTTACTGTAATTATTTCTTCATAATTTGGGAATTACCTTCCATCAATTCAGCTAAGAAAGGAATGGATTCTGGTAGCAAAACAATATAATTCTCCTTTAGTTTTTCAGCCAGTGCTAACACAGTAATCAGAGCAGCAAATCGAACCTGAAAGGGATAAAATGGTAAAGAATGATAAAAAACAAGTATTGCTATATTTATTATCTTAAGATCTGTCTAACGAGACAATGTTATTTCACGTGAGTTTGTTTGACTTTATGTCCATTCAACCTTCATCTTAGAAAACCAGTTTATTTACCAATTGGGATCTGTTTACGGTATGGCTTTTAAATCAGTGTTTTTCAGACTGTTCCAGTACTGCAGGCCTTTAATGTGAATATCTTTTTATAACATTTTACTTTAAAAAAATAAATTTAACTGCACTAGTGCTCACCAGCTCGCCTGGTGACAGAGATGATGCTGACCTGGCAGTCGGTTGGCCCTGGCCATCTCAGGCAGGACTCCCCTCCCTCAGAATCCTGAGTGTGGTCCCCAATATAGCTGTGTGAGGGGCCAGGGTACCAGCTCTGGTCACACTCTTATCTCAGCCCTGAATAAAAACACACTCACTCTGTCACGATGTCCCAGTTTTGGAACTTAAAAAAAGTTCAGTTGTTTCTCACAAGACTTGTCTATGACAAGGAATGCAAGCAGTTGCTTTGGTACTGTTAGCAATTCACTTTGAAACAAAAGCTGTACTAGTCCTCTTTCTGGTTTGGGTAATTTAAAGAACATTTGGATATAACAAAGTGAGTTGTTTAAAGAAGATTCGTAACTACCTATGTTCAATCAGGATTTTCTTGATAAATTTAACACTGAAACTTTATAAGAACCTACAGTTTAAAATCTGGGGGTTCATCAAAATAGCCTCATTGTTCTCATTATTTCCTAATAAATAAATGTTATGAAATTTCACCTAATAAATCTATTAATAAAATTCTGCTTTGGTCTTTTATCTACTGGGGTTCTAGTATGATAATTAGTTTGAGAAATGGTGATTCATTGCTAGAACAGTTTGAAAACTTTCGACCCTCAGGTATGGAATTTTAACTTCCACTCGTGCCCGTTCCCCCATGTTAATGGGTGTCAACCGCTACCACTTAGCCTACCTTACTTCCACAAACTCCTAAGCATGATGTATACATGGAGATGATACACTGCTCTAACTCAGACGAATGTTCTGTGGACAGACTGAAAGCATTTGTCTCAGGAGCACAATGACATTTAAATGGTGCTTAAAAAACACATGGAAATATTTCAAGTCTTTTCAAGATTTAAAAGTATTTAGAAAATATTTTAGTACTTGTGTCTAACACAACATGGGGTGGGGGAGGACTATTCTTTTTAAATAGCCTAAAGTAGAAAGCAAAAATTTTTCAGGCTCAAACTTCTGCCTAACACAGCCCGACCTCTAGTCCTAGAAGACAAGCAATGGTATTTGTCCCTGCTAGTTTACCACGGTCCTACATCCATGACCACTTCAAGGTGGTTTAGGCTATACAGTGAAAATGTGCAGCGTCAGGGCTTCTCAACCACAGCTCCTAACCCTGGGTGAGGAGTCCCTCGTCTTCAGCAGAATCTGGTAGTTCAGTGGTTTCCAAAGAGAGTCATCTGCCATGGCCACTGAAAACTGTGCGATGCAGGGTATCAGGTGCTTCGTCACCCGTTCCTGGAACTTCTCTTCTCCTCCAAGCCTGTTTTCCAGCTATTGAGAATGAGACAAACACTTGAGCAACAGGTCTCATTTCTGTTTGAAAAAATAGCCCAATGTATAAATAATATTTTACTATCCTTCATGATATTAGTGGGCTCAAAAACCAGGTATTATTCTAATACTCTCTCTAGAGCAAATCTACCACCTTATGGAACTCAAATGGAATCTCACAGCCCTTAGCTTCATCCCTTTCCCTCCAGCAGGACATCTTAGAGGAGTTTTTCCAGAGGGCAGCAATAAACCCAGTTTTAAAAAATTAAAAATGTAACCATTAGACCTTCTATCATGCCTTTCATTTGAAAAAGTAAGAAGTAAACACCACTATGAAGATAAGTTATCTCCATGAAAAATGAGAAATTGGTTCTGAAATAAAAATTTTGTAAAAAAGGAAAAATAAAACACGGAGGAAAAAAAAACCCCAGCAAGCTGTCATTTTGGTAGATATAAAACTTGTAAAAATTTAAGTGATGGCTTCCTCATCTTTTAACAAAAGATGGTTCTTTTTGGTTACCTGATCCACCAGGGGCATCATCAAGGCTTCTGCTCTCTCTTTACTTAGAAAATGCTGGGTGTCAAAAAGGAAGATTTTATATAAACAGTTCAAAATAAACTGTAATAGCAAGCAGCACTTTTCAGGGTCATTTTCAGAGTCAAAAAATGCTTCATCTGTAGATAGGGGAGAATGAAAACAAAAAGAAAAAAACCATATTTTACAATTTGATCTCCAGTGTTTAAATTCAAATTGGTATTAAAAGAATCAAAAAGGTTTTTTAATAATTTTATTTGTTTTTCCCCCAAAGCCCCAGTAGATAGCTGTATGTCATAGCTGCACATCCTTCTAGTTGCTGTATGTGGGACGCGGCCTCAGCATGGCCAGAGAAGCGGTGCGTCGGTGCACGCCCGGGATCCAAACTCGGGCCGCCAGCAGCGGAGCGCGCGCACCCAACCACTAAGCCACGGGACCGGCCTGAGAAAGGTTTTTTAAAATGACCCGGAAATCATAGAATGAAGGTAGAAGACAAATAAAATGGATGGTCTCTCGGATAAATGATTTCTTTTTTTAGAGTTAAGATTCTCAGTTGTTAAGACTGCTTAGTTTCGCCAGGTACCAGTTGTCAAGTGGGTTGATTAACAGCATTAAAGAATAAACCAATCTTAACTTTAATGTTTTAAGTCACTTCCACTAACTTATAGTAATGCCCATTTTACTTTACCCTCCCTTCCAAGTGAGTCAATTAATAATAACGTGTTTTCATTATGCTAAAACAAACACTTCAGTGCTTGACGACTGACTATAAAATTCACCCTCCTTATGCTTATTATTCTAATTGTACCTTGTGTAAGGGACACAGAGCAAGGATGTCAACAGAACTGGAGTCAGCTACCAACCTGTTTTGGAGATGTTCACCTGGTTCAGGGTGTCAGCAAAAGGCTTCACTAAGTGGCCAGCAAATAGAGTAAAAAGTCCTTTCAGTTTCTCAGCAATGCAATCTGCCAAGTTGTAAAACGTCAACAGTCTGTCCTTTGGGGCATCCTCTGTTTTAGCCCAATCAAACAGCTAAAAAGATAAACCAATTATTAGTTTCTTCCACACATCCTACGCAAGCACACAGGAGATGTGGAGGAAGAAAGCGTACCTTGAAGAACAGGGGTCTGAATGTGACTTCAGAAAGTTTCACAACCATGGCTACTAGACAGCCAATGATACAATTTTCTGTTTTTCCAATTTCCTCCAGTTCATTCTGGAAATAGAAGAGCTGATTTATTAGAGTACTGACATCTAGCTCTAAATAATTTTGGCAAGTACAACAGGTTACACAGCTAGATTTTTCTCTGGCTTTTATTTATTTTTTTATTTTATTATTATTTTTTTTATTTTATTATTTTTTGTGTGTGTGAGAAAGATCAGCCCTGAGCTAACATTCATGCTAATCCTCCTCTTTTTTTGCTGAGGAAGACCGGGTCTGAGCTAACATCTATTGCCAATCCTCCTCCTCTTTTTCCCCCAAAGCCCCAGTAGATAGTTGTACGTCACAGTTGCACATCCTTCTAGTTGCTGTATGTGGGACGTGGCCTCAGCATGGCTGGAGAAGCGGTGCGTTGGTGCGCGCCCAGGATCCGAACCTGGGCCGCCAGCAGCGGAGCGCGCGCACTCAACCACTAAGCCACGGGGCTGGCCCCTCTCTGGCTTTTAAATAGGTAGATAACTTTAGGATTTGGGGGAGCGGAAAGACGCTTACCTCAGAGTGCTGTGCTCGGAAGTCCAGGGCCTCCAAGAAAAATACGGTCAGCTGAGACTGATGGGAGGTGAGCTCTTCCTTCTTCATGACCCCAATGTGCTCTTGCAAGATGCTCATAAACGGACCCATGTGATTCTACCAATAACACAGTAAAGAGATGTGCCAATTTTCAATATTTCTAGAGTTCATTAATGCATATATAAAGGAATTAACCATATTCTTCAAGTGAAAATTTAAAAAATTAGTACCATATCTCCCTTCTCCAAAGTCTAATACCCAATAAGATCTAACCTTCCAGTTCTTCTCAATTTGCTTGTACGTTTTGTTGATGGCTGGTAGTAAGACTCGGGGTGAGAGCGTGGTAGCCAAAGTCGTCTTAAGAGATGTGAGATGGATATGAGCCTGTGAGGCAGAGCCCATTTCACTAGTGATTTTTTCCAAATGAATCACCTATAGGAATATAAAAACAGTGATCAAGGCCATTACGGGTGCTCACTGAGAACGTCTACACACCTACAGAAAGTCATAGTGATGATGTGAGAAGTCAATCCAAATGCTAGTGATTAGGAAAAGCTCACTGCATTTTAGCTTCACACAGAATTCCTTTTAAAGCCAACCCTTGAATGTTTGTAGATAAAAATGGACAGATGCTTCCTTCCCAACTGGGAGTCAGGGATGTAGGTAAATGGTGGAAGGCAGAAGGACAGAGAGCACCCGGACTGAAGATTTTCTTAGAGGACGGGAATCCAGGGACCATGAGAAGAGTCAAGTTCTTCCTTGCTAATCTAGAAAGCTCCTCAGATGTAGAGGTCTGTTTCTGTAAGAAGTTTACTTTTAAGCCTTGGGTATAGAGTATGTGAATTGGTTAAATCATTTGCATCGTGGCAGTTAAGGCTCTTAACCCCATAAATGGCAAACGATCAGTACAAAAGAACAGAACGAGGGGTCATTCTCAGGCATTTTCGACTAGAAATGCCACCTGCCCACTGTCTGTTTGCAAGTAACCAATGGTCTGCAATACAGGAATTCTGCTTTGAAAGACATCTTAGGATTAAGAAACCTTTCACATTAGAAACAAATAGGGCACACCAGTTTCTACAAGAAGTAATGAAAGTCAGCTCGACCAGCCCAACTCCAAAGATCTCTCAGGGGGAAAAAAGCAATAAAATACATTCTGCAAAATCAAAAAAGAGAAGAGCCTCAAGAGAAAGTGACACCCATATTACTGTCATGATGAAGCAGACAGGGATGACGGAAGTGGATGAGAAAAAGGAACACATACAGTAAAAACCAGCACATATCTTTTCAGAAATAATCTTCCTGCCAAACAGAAATGAAAACTTAAAGAACAAATAAAATTATTAAATTTATAATCTTTCCCTTTGCCCGCCACCTCAAATAGCATGTTGTGGTCACTGTGGCTCACCTGTGACAGAACACCTTCCAGGTAGGGGCTGATGAAGTGTGGGAGAGTCTCAACAACCTTCTGCAGGGCCGCCAAGGCGCTGAGCAGATAGACCTCGCCCGAGACCAGCTCGCTGCTGTTTTTCATTGTGGTCAGCAATGACGGCATCAGGCTACATGTACAGAACAAGGGTTTTAGAGTGACTTTAAGCAGGAATGGAGAACCGAGCAGAAGTCGTTATGAAAAAATCCAAACAACTGGGCCCGTTCTCTCTCTCTGTGTATGTCACAGCTTACAAAATATCGTCTACACATTTGATGTGACTAAGGAGCAAGAAGTCTCCCAGTGCCGATAGTACTGACACAACAGTCATTAAAAAAAATAACATCTTTCAATTTAACACTTGCTAAGTGTCAGGCACTGTGCAAAAAGGCTTACATGCACTGCCCCGTGGAAATCCCATGAGGTAGGTGCTGTCTCAGTTTTATAGACGGCAAAGCTCTAACAGGCCGAGTAACCTGCCCAAGCCTACACAGCCAGTAGATGCTAGAGCCAAGGAGAGAGCCAGCAGTATCCAACTTCCAAATGCGGGCAGCACGAGGCAGCTTTTGCCCAACTGGATGGGCCCCTCTAAAGGAGCATCACCTATTGCTTCCTAGCAACAGCTGGCCAAAGGGGAGCGAAAACTGGGGGATAATAAACATCATAAAAGTAAACGAGAATGTTCTGTTTGTCAGTTTGAAGAAAACATCAGTTCTTTAACAAATCTAATTTTATGCGGCTTTTACTTAGAGGCAAAAAAGTCACTAAGATATCATTTTTCAATTTGTACCAGAAACCCTGTGTGATGGTACCCGTGGCAGGTCCCAGTCAGCATACCTGGGAAGCTGGGGGATGGCCAGTGCTTCCAGGGTGGAGGCCACCTCTGCTATGCACAGCAGGGCACTTCCCAAGACATTCTTCTCTTCCTTCGTCTCTGGAGCAATCAGTCTCACTGCAGTGTTCAGCACTGGGACAAAAGGCTCTGGATGTTCTCTACCAAAATTCTTGCACAAAAGCTTTAAGGTATACAAAGCTGTCTGTCTGTTTATTGCTTGTTCTTCTACTGCCTTTTTTCTATGCTGCGCAATGGCCAAAAGGACTGGAACAAGTTTTAGGAAACGGTAAACCTGCAGAGGACGGCCAAAATTCCCAAATAATTAAAGCTGCAGAAAAAATGCTAGTTCATGTTTACATTTTTATTGTTTGAAACCACCTAAATGGAAATCAGACCAAGGTCCTAAGCCACAGAATTATTCACAAGCAATTGTTTCTCCATCTGCTTTATTTACCACTAAGCGAATGCATGTACTGTGACCAGTTTTTGATTTATATTAAGCACCCTACTAGTAAAAGAGAATTAGAATTATGCCAAAGCCAAGGCAATGTATGGTCTATATTAAGCAAGAATTCCCTTAAGCGGAAATTCCATTCTAAGAGCTCTTAAAACATATATACACACTCCTCTTAGAATTAATATCATATTTCTAAAATGCATACACACATCACAGCATTATACTCAGATAATGATACACTTATTTAAACTGTACCACTGGAGAAACCTAAGGGAGTTAAATGCAACCTTTGGTAAGGCAAAGAACGGTAAATGGGTCCGATATATAGTCTTCACTCACAATTTTCTTCTTCCAGGACGTATTTCGCTGTAGCTTGTTGTTCAAAAGATCCAACGCTTTCCGGCGAACTGATGGCAATGGGTTACCCAGCAGCCCTCTAATCACAGGAATGAATGTTTCTGTGGGCAGCAAGGCATTGACCTATACGGCAGTTTTACATTTAACAATGACAACAAAAATAATAATAATAAAGGGAAGATCAACTCAGATTAAGACAGACTGCTATTCATTGCATATCTTCTAGGTGTCAGGCATTTTAATACACATTGTCTTATTTAATTCTTACACTAACCTTTCAGGTAGGCATTACTAACTACATTTATTTAAAAAACAAACAATAACAACAACAACAACAACAACAAACTGATGCTAAGTGAATTGCTCAATGCCATATAGTTAAGTAATTTAGCTAGATTTTAAACAGTGATCCTAATGTCCAGGCCAGTGATATTTCTAATATACCACACACTCTACCTAACAGGTATTTTTCTTTTATTCCACGTGAATAAACATTACACAGTATTACATGACTGAACATTTAAGCATCATTAAATATTGAGGCACATGTTCTCGTAATTGGTACAGAAACAACTGTTTTTCAGACAAATTTATTTCTAGTCATCAAGAGATTCTTTTCCAAGAAAAATCTGAGCTGCTAAGTTTATTCTTAAAGTAAAACTTTCTGTTAAATAATTTCACAATGACATAAAAACAGCAACAAAACACAGTAGATGGGGAGAAAGGAAAACCTACCTTATCTAACATGTCATAAGCTTTACTAAGGAGCGCTCGCCAAAACTTCACAGTTAGTTTGTCTACATTTTTCTCCAAGGATTGTGCTACGGCATTAATATAGCCAAGAACTGTTTCTAGCAACCTAAAACACAGGAGACTCAGATGAGAGTTTTGTGTACTATTCTTCCAGCTTTTTGATTAAAAGTTTGAAATAAAAATTTTAAAAAGAAAAGTAACATACCTCTGTTCAAGGCCTTTTAAAACCTGAGGACCACCACTTTCAACTACCTAATTTTTAAAGAAGGCATCATTAGAACAATATGGAAGCTGGTAATACAAAATCATTTGAAGTAGGCTCAATAAAGCTCATCTAAGACTATTCAACTCAAACCTCCCACAGCTACTGTTTTCTGACATTACACTTTAATCAGGTTCAGATCATCCCCATCATACTGTAACACTTCTATTTCTGTTAATTTAATTATTCTATTCATTTATTTTAATTATATTCTACAGATATCTGTAATATCTGTAAAGTACTACAAAGATTCAGAAAAACACGGCAATCAATAGCCGTTTACCTACTAATTTTATGAAATGCTAATCCTTCGTTAGCTCATAACTAATCTTAAGATGTTAAAGATCGATACAGCTGTCTTCCCCTATGCACTGCTCCCTAATCCCATTCTCCCACTACCCTGACCCCACAAAAGTGAACGTACATATCAGTCAGCAACATGCTTTTTGGATAATATTAGATTTTTGAGATCTACCTGTGATGACTTATGTTGTTCTGGTTCATTCATTTTAACTGCAAACAGTATTCCTCTTATACTTTTTATTCATTCACCTCTGTTGGCAGACATTTAGTCTACGTTCATTTTTTCTTTTGGTTAACAATGCAAAAAAGAATATTTTTGTCTCCCTGAGCATCTAGGCAAGCTTTCGTAGAGCACATATACCTGAGAAGCGAGTTGCTAGATCACAGGAGACGAGCAGCTTCAACTTGACTGGAAACCGCCAAGTGCTTTCTAAAGTGGTTGTACCGACTCACGCTACCCGTCACTGTGTAAGAAATGACTGTGTCCTCACAGCCTTGCCACTTCTTGGTATTAAAGCTTTTAAATTTTTGCCATTGTGATGGACATCATATGGCATTTCACTAAGTCTGCATTTTCCTTATTAGGGAGGTTGTTTTGTCACGTATTAACTGGCCATTTGTGATCCTCTTTAGTGAACTCATATTCTTTGCCAGTTGTTCTAATGGAAACTGATGGTATTTGATTTATACACGGTAATAATCTACTCTTAGTCTATGGCTTTCTCTGCATTTTGTTTATGGTGGCTTTTTGTTGAACTGAAGTTGTTAAGAAATTTTCCTCCATCCTCTGGTCATGATGATGCTCCCCTTGATTTTCTCCTCAAAGTTCTAAGTATTCCTTTTCACACTGAAGTTTTTAATCTACCTAAAATTGTCTTTTGCTTAGTGTGAGACCAGTCTTTTTTCCATATATGGAAAACAAATTGTGCTTGGAGAAGTCTCGTTCCCCACTGCTTTGTGACGCCACCTGCCACACGAATTCCCTACATGTGCATGGGTGTGTCAGGGCTCACGCTGTCACACTGATCCATCTGATTGCTCTTCCAGCACCTCTGTCGTCGGGTAGCCTGCTTGACACAGAGCAGTGTCCACGCCGATCCCTATTAAGCAAGCTTGCTAAACTAATTATTACTTCTGTGAACTTACTGATTCTCTTTTTTCTGCTTCTTACACTTCATTGCTTTTGCTGAATGGAAACAATGACAGAGAACACCCTTGTTCCAGACTTCAAGAGGCACACTGCTAACGTCTCATCATGAAGTGTGATGTAACCTATAGGTTTCTTTTTTGTTTTTTGTGAGGAAGATCAGCCCTGAGCTAACATCCATGCTAATCCTCCTCTTTTTGCTGAGGAAGACTGACACTGAGCTAACATCCATTGCCAATCCTCTTCTTTTTTTTTCCCCCCGAAAGCCCCAGTAGATAGTTGTATGTCATAGTTGCACCTCCTTCTAGTTGCTGTATGTGGGACGCGGCCTCAGCATGGCCGGAGAAGCGGTGCATCAGTGTGTGCCCAGGATCCGAACCGGGGCCACCAGTAGCGGAGCACGCACACGTAACCGCTAAGCCATGGGGCCAGCCCCTAACCTACAGGTTTCTGACAGATATTTTTATCAGGCCAAGGAAGCTCCCATCCATCTCGCATTGCCAAGCAGATTTGCTTTCTTAAATCATGAGTAAGTACTGAATTCGTTGAATCTTTTTCCTGTAAATATTTCAATGATCATACGGTTTCTCCTCTTGATCTGTTCATGCACTATAACAGATATATAAGATAGATATTCTGATGTTTAACCATTCTTATATTCCTGGTCATGATCTCGGTCCTTCTTTCTCAATGCTTCTTCATTTTGTTTCTCTATTTCCTCCTTTCTCTCTCATTGTTTGAAGTTAATCACACAAACAGAAAGACGCATAAATCATATGTGAGAGCTCACTATATTCAGGTAGAGAAATAGCATATTAGCACCTCAGATTCCATCCTCTACTTGACCTCCATTACTAGTCTTTTCCTCCTTCCCAAAGATAAACACTATCCTTACTTCTAAAACCATAGATTTGTTTTGACTATTTCTGAACTTTATACAACTGGAATCAAGGATTCATTCTTTTGTGTCTGTCTTCTTTCCTTCAATAATATGTTTATGAGAGTCATCAGATGGCTGTGTATCACTGAGTTCACCTGTGTCCATTTATGAAAACAGACACTTCATCCACTCCAGTGTTGACAGACACTGGGGTTGTTGCCAGTCCTAGGCTACCATGAATCATGCTATTATGAATAATCTTGTAGATGTCTTTTGATGTACATGTTCATACATTTCTGTTGGGTATATACCATTTGAGAATGGAATTACTGAGTCACAGGGTTTATGTATGTACAACCTTAGTAGATCATGCCAAACAGTTTTTCACCATGAATTGTATTACTCTTTTTCTACTATCTACTATCTTTAAAGGCATGTCTCACGCTTTCACGAGATATTTACCAAGCTATTTTTTTTGAGTATTTGTGTGAAGAAGATCAGCCCTGAGCTAATATCCCTTGCCAATTTTCCTCTTTTTTTGCTGAGGAAGATTAGTCTTGAGCTAACAGCCATGCCCATCTTCCTCTATTTTGTATATGGGATGCCACCACAGCACGGCTTGATGAGTGGTGCAAAGGCCTGCACCTGGGATCTGAACCTGCAAACCCCAGGCCGCCAAAGCAGACCACGCAAACTTAACCACTACGCCATCAGGCCGGCCCCTTACCAAGCTATTTTTACTAGTTTAAAATACAGTTCCTTTAGAAAAAACAAAATCATTTTACCACAAACACATTTAAAGAACACATCACCTTTCTGAGAAAATTACTGGAAGCCAGGAGCTGAGACATGAAGGACACGGACAAAAATTTAAAATGCCGCAGCTGCTTGCTCGTGTGAGCGTCTACATCAAAAATCTGTGGCATCTGTTCCTGTGCTTCACTCTTATTAGATACCGCTCTGGGAACGGTTTCTGAAAAAGAGCAACAAAACAAATGACTGCACTCATCTTCACCTCAAGCTGTAGTGTAGACACAGATACAATGAGCATGGTAAAATGGGATACAATTCTCAGAGAGAAATTTGTTAATCTATTACACCCAGTTTTTCCTCTTCTAAATTAGTGAAAGATGTGATTGTACTTACCAAGAAAGCACCCAACAGCCCTGAGAAGAGAGTGTGTATGACAAAAACAAACAAAAAAACAGGGCAACTGAGACAAGCAAATGGAATACAAAGGCATTACAAGAGGAGTCTTTAAATGTCGGCTCCATACCCAACTTCTGAAGCCTCAGAGGCATTTACTTGGTGGCCAACAATTGACTGAAGGAGGATCATCTCTAGCCTTCAATGTTTAATTCTAAATGTTTGAAAATGTGTGTCCTAAAACTTTGTAGAATCCCATATTCCAATGCGTCTATTACAAAAGGGGTTAGGGGTGCAGTGTTTGGGGTCCATGGTGGGCCACTTAAAAATCACTGTCCGAGAAAAATGAAGACTTCTTCCCACGTCACCACATACAGCTCTCTAGCACCTTCTGGTCTGTCCCTGCCAAACCTGAGCAGAATGCAGGATGAGACGGACCACTGCCTGGCCAAGCAGGGAGACAGGGCAAACAGCTTGCCACACAGGTAACAGCCCCCGCGGAGCCCTCAGAACCTCCTTTCTAATGCACTTTGCTGTTCCGCTTTGAAGGGCGGAGAACTAAGAACGTTCAACACATCAACCCTTTCTCAAGCCAGTCTCACTGATGCTGCAATTAGTGGAAATTTCAAGACTGCCATACATGGTAAAATTTTAATATTTAATTACCACTGCTGTGGTACCTACTTTCTTTCTTCTTGTAAATGTCTTCACAGATATTTTAATGGGAAGCTAAGAGACAGCTAATCAGGGCCTGCTAACCGTCACTTTACCATGATTCATCCTTGACCCTCATAATACCCCACAGCTAACACATCAGCTAAAGGCACAGAGGTATAGAAGCCAATGTGTGAGGAAAGGCATGCAGAAACCCTACTTACTGTTTCCCATAAGGATTTGAGAAGATACACAACCATACACTCAAATTAAAAATTATTAACTTACTGAACGAAATCTTCTACAGACATACTATGGGTTCTAAGGGTGACCCGCACTGTCTTCTGCTTCTCCTGGGCTTTCAGGTTAAACAACAACTAACACCTGATTCAGGTTTACCTTCTTTTTCTTCTGGCAGCTTTATTAAGTACCCGAAGATATTCATCAAGCTTTGTATCTGATGCTGGACACTAAATTCACAACAGACTGAAATCCAAAATTCAGTGTCTGCCTCTAAAATAGCATCCTGTACAGAGAAGAGACATAGGTAATAAAACTGTGCCTATTAAATTTACGTTTTAATAAGTACAAAGAAAGGAAACGTTTTAAAAATATTTCTTCACACACAGTCACTATATATTGTTCCTTATGGTCTTATGTATCACCAGAGGAATGAGTTACCGAGCTCCTTACATGAAAACGCCAATTTATGAGAATTATGAGGGCCTAATTCCAGGATAACCTGCATTATGATTTCTGGCAGAACTGAACATACAACTTTACTTAGAGTAGGTCTAGATCTATTCCTAGATCCCATGTCTAAGAAGTCATTTAAAAACAGTCCTGGACTTAAAAGTTCTACTCTCATCCATCTGAACAGGGCTCTCCAAAACAACAACCTGCACCTTGCTGATTCCAATGATACTGACACTCCTCCCTTTCCCCATGCAATGCCCTCAAAACCACTTTCAAGAGACACAGTTTAATTACCTTACAGCAGTACTCTGTTAGGCTTAAAAGAGAACCACCCAGCATGGCACCAGCATCAAACCTATTTCCTAGAAAAGTCAAATCACCCTGAGGAGGTGTTTTGCTGCTACTGAGGATATTCAGAGGGCCACAGGCTGTGACAGCAGTTTTAAAAAATGCCAAAAACATCTTTAAAAGTAGTTCTGAGCAAGCACTGTTAAGTAACGCACATTAAGCATTCATCAGCCCCATGTTTAAACTGGAAAATACCACAAAATCTATGTGAGACATCACCGTTTCCTTTCTTATCACCGCCCCCATATTCTCACCTTTTCTCCATAGGCAGCCGCCAGCACTGTTTTAGTGACATACTGTTCAAAAAGCAAGATGAGGAGAACCCAGAGGAATCTTTCTGCACCCAGTGTATCAACTAGTTGAACAAGGATGGGCAGGCGCCTGTGCTCTGGAACGTGTGGCAGCGCGTCCACAAACACATGAATGATTTTCACCACGATTTCTTCCACATTTCTTGTGACTTCTACAGAGTCTCCACCATCAGACTGCACAAGAGCAAGCAGGGACAGTGAGTAGGAACAAATAACCCTCACAAAACAAGCTTTAAGTGGACATGCAAAGCCCTTCAGATGTGCCCAAAAAAAGTTACCAAAAGAATTTTAATAGGGGCTGGCCCCGTGGCTTAGCGGTTAAGTGCACACGCTCCGCTACCGGCGACCCGGGTTCGGATCCTGGGCGTGCACCAACGCACTGCTTCTCCAGCCATGCTGAGGCCGTGTCCCAAATACAGCAACTAGAAGGATGTGCAACTATGACATACAACTATCTACTGGGGCTTTGGGGAAAAAAAGGAGGAGGACTGGCAATAGATGTTAGCTCAGGGTCGGTCTTCCTCAGCGAAAAGAGGAGGATTGGCACGGATGTTAGCTCAGAGCTGATCTTCCTCACAAAAAAAAAAAAAAGAATAAAACCTTAAAAAAAAAAAAAGAATTTTAATAATCAAAGACCAATCAGTACATATTCAATGAGTACAGATATGTCCCCAGCACTATTTGGCCCTGAAGGGAATACAAAGCGTAGGATGTGAGCGCTATCCTGAAGGCAATTTATCATCCTTACGAAACAAGAAACACATGTGAAAAGATAACAACAGGAAGCACTAAATGGCAGACACCAAATATGCACCATCTGGGAAGCTGCAAAAATCAAGCAGGATCTGTGTTGTGCCTCAAGGAGAATGGGTACAATCTAGATAAGCAGAGCACAGAAAGGCCAACCCCCTGTTGCTTTCAGAATCAAGTTCAAACCCTTTTACCCTGGTACTGGTCCTCCAAACATAGTTGTTGACTGGAAGAATGAATAAATAATAGAATGTACTACTAAACCAATGCCTTCTACTTCTTCTACCTGTCTCAACTGTTTGCTCTTCACCAAATCGATCTACATGACATTCTTCACACACATTGTGCACATTCCTAGACCGTGCCTTTTCACATGCTATTGACAGCTCTGCCATGTCACTGAGCATATCCTATCCTTCTTTCATACCACTTCAAATTGGTTTTTTTTTTTTTTTTTTTGGTGAGGAAGATCAGCCCTGAGCTAACATCTGATGCCAATCCTCCCCTTTTTGTTTAACTGCTGAGGACGGTTGGCCCTGAGCTAACATCCGTGCCCACCTTCCTCCACTTTACATGGGACGCCGCCACAGCATGGCTTGACAAGTGATGCATCGGTGCACGCCCGGGATCTGAACCTGCAAACCCCGGGCCGCCGAAGCAGAGCACGCACACTTAACCGCTTGCGCCAGCGGGCCGGCTCCTCAAATTCTATTTCTTATGAAACTCTGTGGTCACCCCAGCCCATGTGGACTTTCGCCTATTCTGAACTCTTCAGCATATTCATCTATTCCTCTGGCATATATCATGTTAATGCCTATAGCTATTTTTCTTTTTATATATGTGTCCTGTACTGGCTCATCTGTTGGACACAGAGAACCCCAATCTAACACCAAGACTGAAAGGAGAAGGGGCTGAATACGGCTGAACAGAAAACTCAAGCAGATGACCAAGCTCTTTCATCTTCAAGGCTGCTTTTTAGTTCCAGTTTTCATTCCTTATGGCAAAGACCACACCGCACTCAGCTCTTTGAGTACCTAGAGCTTAGAGAACGCTTGAAAAACGTTTGTGGAATTGCATATTAACAAACTTGCCAACGTAGCTCTAGAACTTCCTATTTTTGTTGACCTGCATAAGGGTATTATCGAACTCACACAATGTCCTGAAATACACAGTAAATGTAAATCCACTTTGTTAGAGCAATGTGAAGGCACTTTTATAGTTATACCCATGAAGCACAGCAAAACCTGCTAGGCATGTTTACTCATATTTTTGGGAAAGACATTATTTCCAAGATTACTTCTTAGCATCACCATTCTAAAATTTAAGAGGCATGAATAGTCGAGCATTTCAGAAAGGCTTTTAATGTCACTTATTTACTACTACTTGAACTCCATACTATGCAAAATTTTAAAACTTAAAAAAATAATACTAATGATGGTATAAAGGCAGCTTACCTGAATAAGTGCTGGAATAACCATTTTCACTGTCTTGTTAATAACTTGAAAACTATAAGTATCATCTAAACGCATGACGTTGGCTCCCATAAATGTAAAAATAGACATAATATTGTGTAGAACTTTATCCTGAAAAAAAAACACATCTTTCAACATTTTATATTTTAAACACATCAAATATCAAAGATTCATTATAACTCAACAATAATAAGAGAAATAACTCAATTTAAAAATGGGCAAAGGACTTTCAAGATTTCTCCAAAGATAAACAAACGGTCAATAAGCACATGAAAAGATGCTCAACATCATTAGTCACTGGGAAACACAAAATCCAAACCACAAGACACGACTTCACACCCACTAGGATGACTATAATAAAAAAGATAGTAACAAGTATCAGGGAGGATGTGAAGAAATTAGAACCTTCACACTGCTGCCGGTGGATGCAACATGGTGCAGCTGCTCTGGAAAGTACTCTGGCAGTTTCTCAGAAAGTTAAAATTAGCATATAACCCAGCAATTCCACTCCTAGGTATATTCCAAAGAGAACGGAAAACACGTTTACACAAAACCTGACACACAAATGTCCACAGCAGCACAATTTTATCATAATAGCCAAAAAGAAGAAACACCTTAAATGCCCATCAACTGATGAAGAGATACACAAAATGTGGTATAAATACACAGTGGAATATTATTCAGCCATAAAAAGAAATACTGAGTCAAGCTTCAACACAGATGAACCTTGAAAACATGCTAACTGAAAAAAGTCAGACACAGAAAAGGCCACATATTATATGATCCCATTTATAAGAAATATCCAGAACAGGTAATTCCATCAAGACAGAAAGTAGATTAGTGGTTGCCAGGGGCAGGGCTAGTGGTGGTAGAGAGAATTGGAAGTGACTGCTAACAGGTATGGGGTGTTTTTTGGGGTGATGAAAATGTTCTGGAAATAGATAACGGTGATGGTTATATAACTTTGTCAATATACTAAAACCACTGAATCCACACCTTAAATGGGCTAATTTCATGGCACATGAACTATAGTTCAATAAAAACAAAGGAAAAATATCAATGATTGTTTCTTTATTATCAACCAGTTTGAGAGCAAGTGACTGTTGCAAGAAAAAAAAATCCTATACATATAAAATCTCGCACATGATTTTTTAGTAGATTAAAAGACCCCCTAAAGTTCATGGAGAACCCCAGGTTAAGAACCTCTGGCTTATATCCCCAATATAAAAATAGTTTCAATCTCTTCAAAAATCTTTAAATGATGTATTTCTATAAGGGACAAAGGATTTGCAAAGATTTCTTTGAGGTAGTTCATAATCAAATTAATTTTCTTAAGTCACTGGTTGAAAGCTGTTTGAGGATTATCTGAGGATTCATAGGATAGTAATTTTTTCCAAAAACACTAATACCACCAGTTATTAGATAGTTACATTGTGCCAGGCACTGTGCTAAATGCTAACTGTAAATTATCCAATCCCATGCTCACAATAATCCTATGAAGAAGGTTACTATTATTCCCCATTTTACAAAAAGGGAAACCAAAGCTTACCAAGATCAACCAGCTCACACTGTCTCAGCTATCAAAGAGGCAGGGCTGAGAGTCCTACCGGTGTTTAATATGCCAAATTGAATTCAAACCAGTAAGCACCTATGCATTTTCATGGAAGTAATGACCTGAAATATCTGCTAAAGTCTCAAATCATTAACACTTACAGGAAATATTCCAGCAACAGTACCCAAAAGTAAGAGGGCATGATGATGGGTCTGAGGCATCTCTGAAACACGGATGCACTGAACTATCAATTCCACATTGAACTTCTCCTCATCAAGAATATCTACAGTGGCGAGAAATAAAAAATCTCTCAGCGGTAGGTACACTGACACTCAAAGTAAATAATTCTTCCACACTTTCCTTCCAATAAAGTACCTACCTTTTGGTATTTTGCCGCCATCTGGAGAGAGCTTTTGGCAGATGTTGAGCAAACAACTAAGAATTAATTGTTTGGTGTATTCCACATTTCCCTGCTCTGGTAGCAAAGGTTCTAAACACCTTTGGGACCCCCGGAAGAGGAATGATGGAAAATGAAAGAGTTGTACAATTTCAGTGATACATTCATGACCATTGTTCAGAATACATGTGAAATAAGGAATAAACTAAAATAGTAACATTAAACATAAAGTCTATAAACAAGATGTAAGATTTCTAACTCTAATTTTTTCTCATATAGGCAGGTGCTTATGTCAAATTACCTCTCCTCTCTCCTGCACTTTCCATCAACCTATTTGAAGTCTTCTTAGAGGACAACCTTTAAGAATTCCTTTGCTTTCAGATGAAAGCACAAATCCACAATCCAATGTCATACACTGTAGCTATCTAATGATGTTCACCTACAGAATATAGTAGGTGTCACACTGCGTCTTTAAATACAAGTGATGATGCCCCAGGGACATACTATTGAAAGTTAAAAAGGAAAGCAGGCTGTAGGGTGAGTGGTCATTTACTACATAATACAGGATGAAGGTCAGTTTTGGTACTGGCAACGGGTACCCAAAACCATTCTTTAAATCTTTGAACTACAGTAATTTGCTTTATTTTACAGGTTAGTTAAGCAAGAAGAGAATATTTTGAAAAGAGAATGTTAAATAAAGTAAGATGAGCAATCAGTAGAATCCTATTCTCTCATAGATTGAGGGCAAGTGTCATTACCTTGATAGCAGGTTAAAAAGAGTCGGTATCAATATCTGAGGACTTTTGAGTTTCTTTTTGTGCTGCAGTAATTCTAGGATGAGGGTTACTCTTTGCCAGTAAGAATCTCCAACTTCCTGAACAGATTCCAGATCTTGTGATTTTCTAGAAAACAAATAAGACAAAAATTTGGAAAAGCAAACACCATGCTAAGTAAGAATTATCATACCTGATTATGCCAAATTGATGGGTATCAAAAAACCACAACTGTTTCATAACAGTCCAGGCCTAGGGAGCAACAGCACGCTCTCATTGCATTCACAGCTCTTACTTCTGCTGCATTTTTTGCCTTCTTGTTTGCTGAATTGTGCCTAAGGACTTAGTTTTATCTGGTGGCTCCAGTTCTATTCTGACTTGTTCAGCATTAACAGAAATCTGAAATATGAAGGAAAAACGGTTGATGATACAATTCCATGGGATAAAATTACAGCAGTAAACACTAATTAAGAGATACAATGAAAACGTTTATGTCCACTTTTATGTCTCCCAACGACTTCTAGGGCCCAGCCCAATCCCCAAGGCAAACACCACTGACAATTTCTTATGTATTCTCTTGGAAATTTTCCATATACCAACAGCTGTATAAAGATTAAAAAAAAAGAAAAAAGAATACAAACAGGAGCATATTATATACATTGCTCTGTACCTTAATTTGTTCCACTTAACGTATCTTAGAAATCTAAATAAATATGGTAAAATTCTAAGAACTGCTAAATCTGGATACTAGGACTTCACCATACTATTATTTATTTTGTGAATGTGTTTTCCTAAAAAAACACAACAAAACAAAACACAGAATAACCAGGTAGGAGGCCGGCCCAGTAGCACAGTGGTTAAGTGTGCACACTCCGCTGCGGCAGCCCAGGGTTCACAGGTTCAGATCCCGGGTGTGCACTGACGCACTGCTTGTCAAGTCATGCAGTGGTGGTGTCTCATATAAAGTGAAGGAAGATGGGCACGGATGCTAGCCCAGGGCAAATCTTCCTCAGCACAAAAAGGAGGATTGGCATTGGATGTTAGCTCAGGACTGGTCTTCCTCACAAAAAAAAAAAAAAAAAGGAATAACCAGGTGGCTATTTTGATGTACACCTAGGTTTCAATCTACATATAAAGCAATGAGCAGATTCTCAATTCGATTATGTGTGTCATTAAACAACTATTTAAATTAAGAAGAGTAATCTGTTACCCAGGTGAACATCAAGCCACCACTCATTCCTATTCCTTGCATAAAACAGGGAGATCCCACCCAATACAATTAAGATCAAACTAACACATGCACCCTACCTATTTAAAACTATAATATTTCACACAATAAAAATAATGGTGAAGACTTACAATTATGATTTTGTACTTCTCTCTGACCTACTTTTCCATGATTCTTGTTAATGGTAACATCTCACTTTCTAAAAGCACTATAAAGTGGAGGATGCTTAAACATGGTGTTACTTGGAAGAAAACAAACATGAATACACAAATTACAGAAAGTTTGCAACTTACCCCTTTAAAAACACTGCTAACAGTCTGAGCACAATGTGAATTTTTGCAGTTCACCAATAAATCAAACAACATACGCAAAAGCTTCTGCTGAACTTTTTCATCTGATATAGATGCAAAAAATGGCTTTGTAATCTAGAGGTAGAAAAAAGGCAATTGAGCTCAATGAACAAACTTGAATTCCAAAAATGATCTTTATATTATTCTCTCTTACAACGTAAAATTGTTCCCAATTTTGTCAGTTAAAATGCAACTCTTTTTAATGGTCCATGTACATCATGTAGTTTTGTAAAAGGGTCAAATAGATCATATTCCTTTAAAACAGGTCCAGTCCACTTATCTTCTCCAAATAAAACATTTCCAATCTCTGAAAGCTTGAATATGCTTTAGTTTCTGAAAGAAGTCACTGACCTTTTCGAGGGCTGTAATCTGAATGGTTGGCATTCCTGTGTAAAGTTCCTTTGTTGTGTGCACAGCTTTTATAAATATATCTAGACTCTTTGGGTCCTTATGTAGAAGGGAAGCTGAATATTCACTGTATTTTCCCAGAGTGAGATGCAAAACAATGGCCTCATCTTTCAGGACAGCTGTGGGCTCCTTCTGAATCTTTTCTAACAGTTGTTCAACCATAGGCAATAGCTGAGAAAGCACCATCTAAAATTTGGAACATTTATTAGTAAATAGTCATCTATACTGATAATGTTTTTGCTTGCCTTACAAAGACATCCAAAGATATCATGTTGGAAGACTGGGAGCTTAGCCTAGAGAGTTAACGATGACCTCTTCGACACAGGGATGGCTATTAATCCAACTAAGGCACTCAGGACCCCTCTGATAGCACAGTCTGTAATGGTCAAAAGCTGTAAACACTTCAGAGATGAGAATAGAAATAATCTAAGTGTCCCAAGACTTTCTGAAAACAGGAAATACAAAGTAAACTAAAGTTTTAGACTACAAAAACGAATTTTAGCTTTTCTAAAATACTGCACACTTCCCCAAACAATGTTTCCATTTTGGTATAATTAACATTAATTCAAGTTATGTATGTGAAGTCTTTAATAACAAACCAGGAGCTGGCAAATTATGGCTTGCGGGCCAAATCCAGAGGACCATCTGTTTTTGTAAACTTTGTTTACTGAAACAGCCATGCTCGTTCGTTTACATACTGTCTACGGTTGCTTTCACAATGACAGCAGAGTTGAGCAGTGGCAACAGAGACTGTATAGCCCCCAGAGGCTAACATATTTACTATTTGGTCCTTTACGAAACAAGACCATCAACTCCTAGTTTAAACTATACCAGGTACAACGCAGAGTTGATAAAGGCCATCTGCTTGCTTGCACCAGGAAAATAAAATCAAATGGTTTTTACTCCACTTTACCCCTCTTTTAGTTCAAGTTGCAGTCAGTCCAAGACTGGTGACAGACACAGGCATTTGTGGAAGGCAAAGATGAGGAACTTTTTCTCTGCTCATCAGCACATACCATCATATAAACAAGGGTTTCATAACCTCTTTCTTTTGTATCATAAGCTTCCTTGATAACCTAATGAAAGCTATGGATTTTCCCCAGAAAAATGTACAACCACGTACATTTTAAAAATGAGCAAATAGGGGCCGGCCCAGTGGTACAAGCAGTTAAGTGCGCACGATCCGCTTCGGTGGCCCGGGGTTTGCTGGTTCAGATCCTGGGCATGCACCGACGCACTGCTTGTTAAGCCATGCTGTGGTAGCGGCCCATATAAAGTAGAGGAAGATGGGCACGGATGTTAGCTCAGGGCCAATCTTCCTCAAGAAAAAAGGGGAGGATTGGCATCGGATGTTAGCTCAGGGCTAGTCCCCCTCACAAAAAAATAAAATAAAAATATTAAAAAAAATAAAAATTAAAAATTAAAAATGAGCAAATGATTTAGAATGTTTATAGACTCTTATGTCCAAATATATTACCTTGTGGAGAATTTTTACCTAAAGAATAGACACAAAACAACAGTTCTTTCAGCTGTGCACTTCAGTGTTTTTCCCCACGTGACTTTTAAATTCACTTAAAACCAAGTCAATGATTAGACAGGGATAACACACAATTTTCAAATGGAAAGAAACTCACCAATATTTGCTTTTCGTACCCTGTATCTTTTTCTCCACCCCAACTCTTCCACCTCCCAAATTAATAAGAAAATTTTCACTTCTGAGTACATATATGTAACTCCTGCAAATGTTTTCCTTACAACAATCTTTAGTAACATCACATGAAATGTACAATCCACTCAAATTGCATATACCTCACTGTTGACTTCCTGAAGTACTTTCATCAAATCTTTTGCAATATAAGATGGGCAACTATATACACAATAAAGTAGGTTTTTCAAAGTTTCAGACAACTTCTGATGAGATTTCAGTTTCTTTTCTCTCTGTAGTTCCTCAAATAAAGTAGCCAAATCCTAAGACACCAAAAAGAAAATTGGATAAAAAAGGATTAAGGAACCACAAACATTACATGTACTAATTATGGATGATTCTTTCCCAAACGATGTGACATTGCTTATAATTTTTCATTTCCCCTTGAAAGCTTAATAGGAAAGATTATCAATATCTCTCAGTTAGCTTACTATCAAAAGCCAAAAACTGCTCTTTTAGCCAATGAAAGGATAGCAGAATGGAAATATGGTATTGCTATCTTTTTAAAATGAGGGGAGAAAGATTTGCAGATATTGACATATCAGTTTCTAAATTCAATGACTTAAGATCAAAAATCCCTGCAAAGCAAAACGTCAAGAAAAGAGAAAACTGTTCACGTGTATACACGTACATGCTCAAATCTTCCTTGCTAATGAGTTTACCTGAACAACGTAGGTGGCATCTGAGGTGATTTCCTCTGCTTTAGGAACCAAATGATCTATTATCAGATGAAACTGGGACGCCACGCCACTGAGGGCATGCAGACAGTGAATGGCAGCCCTACGTACTTCTTTTACGGGGCTTCCCAAATTAACGAGTAGAGACGTTACCACTAAAACCAAAGGGAAAAAAATTTAAGTAACAATTTTAAAAACTGAACCATTCAGTACAAAATTTAAAGACTACCAGAGGGTAAAAGATGAAAAGTTTTCCTCCCAACTCAAACTCCCTCTCCAAAGACCATTCACTGTGTAATTATTTGTTTACAATACTAGAAAAATGTTAGACATACACGAGTATATTCTTTTGAAAATACTCAAAAGAGAGCATAGTACATATACCCTGTTCTGCACCAACTGCTATCACATCTCAATGTATCTGGAAGTGTTTTCCATATAAATACATACACATCTAACTTAAATCATCCTTTTAAGATCGTACAGCTCTCCGTTGTATTTTCCATATTTTTAAACCAGTACCTTACTGGTGCAAGTTTAGGTTGTTTCTAGTCTTTGGTATTAAAACTGCTGCAACAAACACACCTATACAGAAGTATGGAGAGGAAATAACCCCTTTGTGCATCATGCTTTACAAGCATTTTGTCCTGAATTGATGTTTGCTTTTACTTTTTG
Organism: Diceros bicornis minor; assembly: GCF_020826845.1. NCBI lineage: Eukaryota > Metazoa > Chordata > Mammalia > Perissodactyla > Rhinocerotidae > Diceros > Diceros bicornis. The sequence goes on along the minus strand of NC_080745.1, from coordinate 20,094,921 downwards.
ATGCAGAAATTTTATAGTCAAATTTTTCTTCTAGTTTTTTATGTTGCTTAGAAAGGCCCTCCCCACTCTAAGTGAATTTAAAAGTATGTACCTCTATGTTCAGAGAGAGAGCATATGTACTCCATGTTTTCTTCTAATACTAGAGCTAAGTCATTTTTATGTGAAATTGTTTAGTTCACATGAAATTTCTGTCAAGGAATGAGGTTGGAGTCAAACTTTTCTAATGTTTCCAAATCGCTAACGAGATGTTCTATTTAATAATCCACCTAAGAATCTCACAGATCTGGGATGCCAGCTTTGTTATTCACACATTCCATCAGTATTTGAAACTCATCTACTTCTGCCAACTAGTACTTCTAGAACCATTTTCAGTAATAGTGACGAATTTTACAGGAATGCTTTTGTTTCCCCAATTATGCAGTGAAAATACTAGCTTTTGATTTGAGAAGTATTTTCATTACATTACTCTCATTTTGCTGTCAATTACGAATAATTACTGATTTTTATCTAATGCCTTTTCAGATTTTTGCACATGATCATATAGGTTTTCTCCTTCAACACTCATATGGCCAATTATGTTAACAGAGTCCCTTATTTTGAACCAATTTTGTATTGTTGGAATGAACTTTATCTGGGTAAATGTTTGGTTTTTCCAATATGCTGTTGGACTCTATTTGCAAATATTTAGGATTTTTGCATTATTATTCAAAGCCAAGATGGCCAATATTTTTGTTTTTGTCTGCAAGCATTGTCAATATTCAGTGTTATGCTGGTTCTAGACAAAGAATCTGGAAGCTCTCCTTCATTCTATGCACTGCCCAGCTCAACAGCATCAAAACAATCTACTTCAAAGATCTGGCAGAATGCATCTGTGAGATCAACTGAATCACGGTTTTTCTTTTAAAAAAGTCCCTGGGATAAAGAGATATATAAATTCCTTTTATGGTAATTATTTAAGCTTTATTCCATGCTATATTTGGTACAAATTTTGGTGATTTTTATTTTGCTATAAATGATTCATTCCACATATTCCACTTCTGGAATGCTAAGGAAGAACTTGACAAGCTCTCAAACTTTTCTGAGAAGGTCATATGAAAGCTGGAAATCCTTCCTGGTCTCCATAACATTAATTTATAAAATAAAGTCAGAAATGAACAGCTGGAAAGTTGAATTCACACCAAGGCCAGCTTTAGGCCAAGATACCTATTTGCTAAAATTCCCTGTATAGTGGAGCAAAGCTTCCAAGAAAATCTAAATTCAAAAACAAATTCCAAGTACAAACTACCTTGTTCAAGTAAGGTAATGGAACTCAAGACAAGTCAAAGTTACATTGTTTAAGCAATCAGCTTTTAGGGGAATGTTCTTCCATTAAAAAATCTATGTGGGGGTCGGCCCGGTGGCGCCAGCAGTTAACTAACTGCACGCGCTCCGCTGCGGTGGCCCGGGATTCGCCAGTTCAGATCCCGGGCGCACACCAATGCACCGCTTGTCAAGCCACGCTGTGGCGGCGTCCCATATAAAGTGGAGGAAGATGGGCACGGATGTTAGCCCAGGGCCAGTCTTCCTCAGCAAAAAGAGGACTGGCAGATGTTAGCACAAGGCTGATTTCCTCACCAAAAAAAAAAAAAAAAAACTATGTGACTTAATTCTCCCAACTAATTTTATTTAGATTTAAAATAGCATATTTTGCATAAAAAATTGAAAAAAATACTTGAGTTTTGCTTTTAAACATGCAAATAAATTTACTGTATTGATCAGGCATAACAAACCAAAAGCAGCCTCCATCTTACAAATGATGTTAAATGTTTATTCACTTAACAAAAGTTTCCTATATTCAAGACTGAGCTGGAATACATATCTGCACATAAAGTAATAAACGGTGGTTAGAGTCCCAAGCCACTGACAAAACCTCAATTCATATACTGCATTATTATAATATTGCAATACCTTTTTCTTTTGAACAGATAGAATTTTTTGTAAATATATTAAAACAATTACCAACCAACACTTCCTAGACTCCTCAGGGACAAGGTATGGCTACCAGCTCACTGTGGACTTAAAGAGGAGAGCACTGAGGACAGGGGCAATGACCAAGTGGCCTTCTACTTGAGGCCCTCTGGGCCTCTAGTATATGGTCCTTGAGCCTCCAAGTAGAATAAGGTGCATCTCTCCTGTTTTCAGTGGAATACTGTGACATGTCTAAGCAGCACAAATGAAAAAGTACTTTAAAAAGGGGGAGGTGACAGATGACAAGGCAGCAGGAGTTGGCAGGGAGCCTGTCTTGCAACAATACCAGAGGAAAAGTTAGGTCCTTTGGTTCTCCTATTTATAGACAAAGAGACATATATTCCTCAGGGGCCACTATATTTAATGCCAAAGCATAGTAGACATTTCATACCTAATTAGAAAATCAAAATAATTATGATCTCTAAATAAATAAATAAAAACTTTCTGAAAACTCACAAGTTTAACACTAGATAACCACTTTAACAAATTATGCTATCTCCATACAATAGAATGCTTTGCAGACATTTTAAAAAAGATAAATTTCTATATTTATTTATCAAAATGCATATAACACATTAATTGAAAAATTAAAGTTAAAAAACTGTACAAGAAGTTCTCATCCAAAAGAAAAACTGAAAGAAACCTTCTAAAAAGTAAATCCACCTAAAACAGGGACTGTAATTTTACAGGAAGTAGTAGAGAAATACTTACATTTATGGGATTTTATTTTGTAAGTAAAACTTGAAATTAGATATCTACTTTACCTTATATTTTACAAAATTTTGGTTACAATTGTAATTATGTGCTCTTTCAAGGAGGTAATAAAAGATAAACATTGAAAAATTGTTCTGGGAAAAGTGTATGATCATTCACTTTGCAATTCTGGAATTGAAAAAAATGATCAAGAACATCTGCAAATTTCCCAAGGGCCACTCTTATTTTTATGATACTAAAATCATTCCATGATCCTCATCAACTTTCTCATTTTCAATCACTATATGGTCTAATTCTGCCAGATACTCTTATCTGTCAAAAGCTTTGTAAGTCAATCCACTTTTCAATATCACATTCATTGACTTCATGAAATTCTGCATCTCTTGCAAAATTTGCAATTTTACTTTATAAAAAATATAAATTTTATTTTTGACTATTTCATTAGTAAGTGCCCAACCTGAAAATGACTTATACCTGATAAAAAAAGAGATAAATCCAGGAGAGTTGAGTGGAGACCTATTTTGTAAGTAGTCAGTTGCATACTGAATTGTACTATGATGGTTTGGCTTCCCTATATAACCCTGTAACTCTTGAAGCTCAGAAAATGAATAGTTGGATATTAAAAACCCATGACTAATCATCTGCTATTTCTATGATTTGTTTTGGTGAGACTTTGCAAATGACCTTCATAACTTAAAAGCAATACTTAGAAGTAACCAGAAATAACTGAGAGAGCGAGAGAGCGCTATTTCAAAAAAAATTAAAAAAAAAAAATTCTCCAAACTACAACCTTCATATACTACGTATAGAGAAGGCATTAACAGTTGGTCATGACAGAACATAACAATGCCATTTGCAATACCTGGAGAAGATATGGATGCCAGTTTGTGTTTACACTGTGCCTTCTGAGAAGAGAGCATCGCACACCCTATATAAAGAGCTTGAGTCTGCAGCACTGTTCCCACGCTGCAGTTAAGTGGATTTGAAAGGCTAGAACCGTAGGTCCATAAAACAGAAAAGAACTTGAATAACTGAAAAACATCTTCTAGGTGTACCTAAATTGAAAAAAAATACAGTGAAGTTTAATTTTCACTCATATAAAGTGGTTCCAAATCCTCTTTTCACTAGTACGATTACAGAAAACAATTTAATGCAATGTTTTGCTTTGTCTAGTCACTTAAAATTATTCTACATTTGGTATTTTAACCAATTGAGAAGGACGTAAATGAATCCAGAGGACTGATATTCAGAGGACTCGCTATAATACTGCACTTGAACACATTTAACAAAAAAAAATGATGACACTAAGCAGAAAACCAAGACAAGAGTGATGTCGGGGAAGCCTGATTAAGAAAGTACTTCAAAGATGAAGTGAGCAATGTCAACTGTGTTAAATGCTGCTGAGAGAGCAAGTAAGACAAGAACAAAGAACCTGCCACTGGACCTGGCAACATGGAGGTCATTGGTGCTGTGATGAAATTTCTTAACTGAGTGACTTTGCATATGCTAACTCACCTCTCTAAACATCAGTTTCTCATTGGTAATGGCATCAATCAACCAAACAGACTGACTGGGCTGTTGTGATTATTAAATACATTAATATGCCTAACACATTAGTAGGCATGCAGTAACGTTAGCCTCTGTCCAACTTCCTGATTAGTGTCATGATTACAGTACTGCTTTATATGGCCTGTATTTATCATCACATACTCTTCACTATTTAAAAGTCTACTTTTGTTTTCATTAAAAATTGTTATTACAAAAATAATCTGCAATATCTTCTGAAAGGCAAGAGCATGCCTGAAAAACATGAGCTTAGTACCTTTATGAAAAGTTTCATCAGAACTCTGAAATGAACGGCATCAGCACCACTCAGTATCAGCTCAAAGAGCCCAATAAGCAAGTGCAGATAGTCTCTGCTGTCTTCTTTCAGTTGTTCAGGGTTCCACCAAATGTCATCTACGTGGACATGAAGAGAAAGAGAAACGATGCATAAACTTACGTGGACACACTGCTAGGAACTTTTCACTCAAGACAAAAAACAGTCGTGAATTCAATAACTCAGTTTTCCAAAATATCACATTCATGAGATTCAGATCTTGTCCTACCTTTAGGAAAAGATTTAGGAGCCTTCAGTGCATGAATAAAATTCTTCAGTGAAAAGACAAGCAAAACGGAGTCCTCCACAGCAACCCTCTGGGCAGTGTTGAGCTGTTCTACGTAACGTTCCCACAGCTTCACTGGTATCCCTCTGTCCATCATCAGCTCAAAATGCCATTCTGAGGGGATCTCCTGAAACGGTAAAGGAATCAAAAACAGTACAAATTGAAAGGGGTTCTGCACATGGGTTATATAGGTGGACTTCGATGGATGTATGACTGGGTAATATGCAAAATTTTGTCTATATGCGCATTTAGGTGGGGAGAGGATTAATCAGATTTTTAAAGAGGTCTAACCATCACTATTCACAAGAAAAGATGTAAGTTAACCACGGCTTCATTTTATCTACGTTTACTTAAAACATCATCCCTAAAAACAAACATTATTCATATAAATTGTGTTTATTAAATGGCACGTTTCTAAACAGAAAGATAAGGAGTTGCATTTCCAAAAGATCTTCAAAGAGACTTTCCTCATTTCACATTTTTTACTGCTAATCTGAAGAAGGTACATGATAAAAATCTCCAAACTTGCAGATGATTCTAAACAAGTAGCAAAATGTTAAGGTGTTTAGAAATAATACTCCAAATGCCAAAAGGAAGCATGAGAAAAGGTTCAGGAAAATGACAAATGAGACTCCGTACAGGCGAGTAATAACTTGGAAGGAAAATAATCCAAAGCCAGACTTATAATGTCTTTATAGTGAGGGCTTTCACTGGCTCAATACGCTGCTACAGCTGAAAAGATGCTTGTGACTCTCAGAAAGGGTATTCAACACAAAACAATGTTATCTAGGTATATATAAAATACTATCTGTCCACATCGGGAACAAATACATTTCACATGTTATCACACGACAAAAGATAATATAGAATGAAATTAAAAAGACCCTATCTGGGCTACTTTTTAGAATATGAAGATTCACTCTTTTTAAGTTTACATAATTTTAGCTAACAACGGCTATGACCAGAACTTACAAAATAGTGAGGGTATATGTAAATGTGAAAAAGATGTGATTTGTTTATTAGCAAATCCTATAATGAACAGTCCTCTGAAGTTTGGAGGACAAATAAAAACAAAATACTATCCCATATGGCAACTATTAAAAGAAATAACCTTATTACCTTAAGATGTGGTACTAGGTAAAAAAAACAAAACAACTGAAACGTTCCTTAGTAACACTGTCAGAGACAACAGTAGGCTGGCAAAATCCAAATCTAATGTAATATTAAAATAATGCAAAAGATCTATTTTTAGTAGACAGTAGAATAAAGTAATATTTTGTTCAAGCACTAATATATTAGCGAATTCTTCATCACAAGAGGTAGTTAAGTATAACTTGGAAAATTACCCAATAAAGATGATACAGAGGAGAGTCAACCATCAGATACAAAACATTACAACACTGAAATTCTATGATTCAATTACATTTTCTGCAAAAGGAAGAGAGCACCGAATTCACTATCTACTGCTACCCAAGGTTGCTTCACATTACATCTCTAGTATCCAAAGACTCAGCATTTCAGCCTCCAATTTTCAGTTATGCTGTGATTAACAGGCCAGGCTGTCACTTTACTCAATGTTCAACTTTCCAGACACTTTGCACTCCTTACCACTGCAGTAATGACACTTTCGAGCTTCTTTATTTTTTTCTGCAACAAATTGAAGACTCTTATCGCAAATGGAAAGTGAGTTTCTTTCAAAGATGAACAGCAAGAGACAAGCACAGCCATGATCACGTGAAAAGTTACTTTCTGCTTCAGGGTAAAGCACTCCTTTTCTCCAACGCTTATTAAATCCTCCACCTTGAAAAATAAACATACTCCATTACTGGCAGCTCTTGGTTTGCATAAAACAATTTTCTCTACTTTAGGCCTATCTAGGTATTATGTGTTTTACATTTAAAGTGAGATGACAACTATAAAGCCTTAAAAAAGTAGTAAGCACTGATTTCTAACTAATTATGAACATAAATAATTTCAAAAATTATAATGAACATAACTGCACTTGCCAATTGGATAAATGTTTTAAAATTATACACCTAATACCATCACAAAGGTTTATTTACTAAGGCAACAGAAATTTTCTTCTCTTTTAGATTATATTTTGCTATCTGAACAAAAAATGACTTGAAGGTGAAAAAGTACACATTCTTACTCGTCCAATATACAACCACAAGGAAGAAAAATTACATAAAATGTTAAAGATTGCAAACAATCTGCAGAATCTACTAAACAACACTACCCATGTTTAAAATAAAACAAAGTAGTCAAGAATGCAAAAGTTACTTAAAAAAAGAATCTAGCAAAGCAAACACTGAGAATCTACTAAGATTATGAGAAGGAAATCTAGGGGGTGGACTTCAACAGCATACCTACCATCTTTAACATTGAAGAAGGATCTCCAGAATTTATATTTTCAGCCAGCAACTCAATTATCTTTTGATTTGCTACACCAATTAGCTTTCCTGACTTTGTGCTTTTAATCACATTTTCAAGAGCTGTTGGAGAAAAAAAAGAATTGAACATCAGAGGCCCCTTATGTCACCAACATTCACCTAAAGAATCACGTAGAGTCAGGAATTCAGGTAAAAATTTTACAGTTTTCCTATGGTTTGCTTTTTATTTTTCCTTTTATCAAATTCTGAATCTGTCAATGGGTTAGCTTCCTTTTTACTGTATAATTTTTATCTTAGCAAAATATTTTTTAAAATTTTGCTGGCATATAACATGACAAACATGATTTCAAATAACAATTATAGCCAATTTTAAATTGTAGTTATCTTCTTTTTAAAGTGTTACCTGTTCACTTTTTCTAAAAAACAACTGAATTTCTTACCTTCTTTCCAGCCTCTTAATATAGGGTGCAGAGAGCAAATTCCTGATTTTGATAAATATATAGCGATTTTCATCTCAGCAGATTCCATATCATCGTTGTCGATGATCATGAACGGCAGCAGATGCAATACCACCTGATTTGACAACTGCTCGTTTTCACTCAGTATCTCTTCTTTAATTAGTATGTCTGCTACTATCTCAAGTACCCTGTACCTAAAAGATATGTAAGCACATCTGGTTGAGAGACACACTAGAGACGTCAACTGAGCAAAAAATCATCATTATGTTATGTCAGCTCAACTGACATTATCCTGGTCCCCTTACCAAACACGTTATTCAGAGACACCAAAACATTACTTAAAATCCATGCTAATAAAGGAGTTATTTGGGACAGTAATTTTAAACTAACTCTGTCAAATCTTTTTTTCTAAGAAATCATTAGGTTAACTAGAACATAAAACATATATCACACTACATGTCTCAACTCCACTAGAAGTCAGATTCACTCATAAGTTCAAAAAATATTATCTGAACACATAATATGTGCTAAGAACTAAATATGATAGATACAAATTTCTGTAAGACACACTCTCATCCTCTAAGCTTAGTCCATGCAAAAAGCTTAGATGCCAAAAATGAAATAAACAGAACTCATCAAACACTACAAAAGGTATCACGTGCCTCTGAGCTTATTTTTGTTTAATATGTTTGTATTTATTTTTAATTATAAAGTAATATCCTTGTAAAAAAAGTGAAACTAGGATTATATAAAGTAGAAAATTAAAGCTCCTTCCCATTCTATTTTCCAGATGTCAGTATTATATCATACATTATATCATTTTTTCCATTTTATTAAGAAAAATTTCAAACACAGAGAATAGTATAATGAACCCATACAAACCCAAATTAATTTTTTATAGTACAAGAATGTTACATTAAGATCCATTCTACTCCCATGTCCAAAGGGTCACATAACTAAATTGTAAGTTGCAAAAATGCAGAGAAAAAGAAAATCAAAGTGAACTTGATATAAGAATTCATCAATTCAGAATAGTATGAGGAGAAATGAACACATACCATCCCCTATTATTTGAAAGTTCTGCTCTTCGAAAGAGATTCAGAAGATTTGAAACGGTCACTTCTGAACTAAAGTGTTGCTTGAAAATCTAAAGAGGAAGAAAATATCCATGAGAAAATTTTTACTTGCTTCAAATACATATTGTGCTTGTTAAGCGAACTTTTAAAAATAATGAATTATAAAGAATTACTCTTCCAAGAATCCTAGTATAATTTCAAAGTTTTGAGAGCAATTTCTCAAAAGTGGCATTCATGAGCCAATTTTCCACGATCCCAAGGTATTTATTTACTATTAATAAAAATTCAAAAAAGCACTTTTCCTTTTTGAAGAACTTCCATATGCATAAAATTGTGTGGTCTAATTACTCCCACGAGCTTTCCCCACCTAGGCTTAAGTCTGTGCTCTCAAGAGAACAAATTTCCAATGGAAGAATAATTTCCAAATATATTCCTGCTTAAAGCAAAGAATCGTGAGAAAGGAAAGAAAATATTTACAAAAAAAATGTGCCCTTCAAAGAACAACAAATTCACTCACCTGAAAAGCACTTATAGCTGACAAAACAACGTCTATATTATCATCGCCTAATCGGGTTAAAACAGCTTCTTTTATGAAAGACTCATCGATACTCTCCTGAGCAATAGAAAAAAAATATTAATTTAGTTGTTGCTAAAACCTCTTAAGACTTTACACCAGAAAGGAAGCATGGTTTTGTGAAAAGCACTCTAGAATACTCGTCAAGGAACACACGCTCCGCCCTGGATGCAAATTCAAACACTAGGCAAACTTGCATTTAACTAGATAATCTCTAAAGGTCCTTTTTAGATGAATAATTATTTGGTACAAACTTTTCCTAGTTTCCACTAAAAATATAATAAAATATGTAGAATCTAAACATAATTTTTTCATTAAGGAGTTCATCTTGTTAACATAAGAGCCCAGATACTGACAGTGCATAGACTAAAGAACCGCAAAACGTCCAGGTTTAAATCTTAGCTCTAAGCACTTCCTAGCTGACCACGAGCAAGTTACTTAACCTTTCTAGGCCTCACTACAGTCATGCATCACTTAACGACAGGGTTATGTTCTGAGAAACGCTTTTTTAGGCCATTTTGTCGTCGTGTGAACATCATAGAGTGTACTTACACAAACCTAAACGGTATAGTCTACTACACACCTAGACTATATGGTACCAATCTTACGGCACCGCCATTGTATATGTAGTCTGTCATCGACCAAAATGTCATCATGCAGCATGACTGTATTCTCATCTACAAAATAGGGCTAATAACAGCACCTACCTCAAAGGGTTGTTACAGAATTAAATAATACATGTCAATGCTTAGAACAGTGCCTTACACATTGTAAGTGTGTTAAAAGTAACTATTAAAAGTTAGCTGTTATTATCATCGTCAATATTTTTACAAGGATAAGGACATGCACTGAGAAGCCAGTCTGCCAAAAAAGAGATTCTATTTTTTTTAAGTAACAAAACAAATCATATAAACATTCACAATAACAGAAAAATAAGACTGCTAATCAACCTGAATATATATCCCTACCTGTAGGTGATGAAAAAAAAAACTAAATAATCCTACAGAAAAAATATAGGTCACTCTGTTGAGAGACAAAACTAAAATCTCTAGAATTCATAAAACTGAAGGCAAAGTTTCACGTATCAAACACCACCAAAATTTTCTCAAGAGCTAACAAGTAGCCAAACATTCCCATCTGGAATTCTAGAACAGAACCTAAGTCCTGTCACTGATGGAGAAGGGAAAATGAAATCAAAGCATGCAAAGAAAGATGTTAACTGCAATTACAATACTGAAGTCTGTAGGTCGAATATATACAGTGCCCTTCATTGAAAAACTAACCAAATCCAGAGGACGGGGAGGAAAGGATTAAGAGTAAAAGAAAGAAGGATGAGAACAGCTTCAGGACTATTAGGAGATTCCAGGAATTCCCTTTTTATTCAAGGCACTGAAATCTTCCTATTATAACAAAGACCTATACTCAATGAGTTTAATTACCCAACAAATCAGTAATTTTAATTACCCAACAAACCTATCAGCAATCTGTGAAAGAAACATAATTCATGCCAGATTGGAAATGATCAAATAAAGAAGTATTTTTCAAATTTGAGTACTATATCAACCATTTTTTAAAAAACATTCTCAGAGATCCTAATGTTGCTTTTATTATTTATATATCAATCTAAAAACTAAGTATAACTTTTTAAAAATATAGAAAAATAAAACAAAAAATATTAAAAATATAAAACAAAATGTTTATAAGTCAAATATATTTAAAAAACCCTACAAAACCAATAAAATTCAAATTGAGATGAATTTAATGTAGTAATTACAATTAGCTGAAATTAAACTCTACTTGTAATATGACTCTGGTTCTAATTGCCATGACACAAATTCTAGAGTTCAGCATGCTTATATTGCCATGCACTATGGGGAAACTAATTTCTACTACTTCTTTTCTCTATTCCAGAAATTTTCCAAATACGCAAATAGTGGTACATAAAATGATTTTAGATACTATACAGAGGATCATTCCTATTTTAATTATGGTAACTACAGTGAAATGCATGTACAATTAGCACTTCAAACCCATGATTTGAAGGCTATGTAAAAAAACAGTCCACCTAAAACTAGCTAAAGAAAAATTTTAAGAAAATAATATCAGTGGTAAGCTAATATAGCAAAAATTGTGGAAGTCCTGCTTGAATTACAAAAGTTCAGAAAATACTAGTCTATTTGAATCACTGCACAGTCTTTGTAACGTATCATTTTGGTATAAAGGCATTATTTACAAATTAAGTGAGCCTCTGTACTTACTATTTGGAGCCACCAAAATTTTAAACACAAATACAATCGCAGGTACTGAAATCACGGAACAGTGCTCCAAGAGCTATCATTCCGATGTTCTCAAATATGCTCATGTTAAACTTAAGACTACCAAAATCAAACTTCAAAACTAAAAAATTCTCAGATAATTTGTGAACCTCTGTAAATTGATCTATAAATTCCAGTTTGACAAACACTGAACCGAAAAGCTAACTAATAATCTGCAATGTAGAAACATAAGAAAACGGTTGTTGTTAGAGCACATACAGGTTAAAATGGGGGCTACTGGCATGTAAGGTTCTAAATCTTTGTCTAATGTACTCTCATCTGCTTTATTCCACTTATCTCTACAATCACACAATATCGATTCTAGTTGGTAGCTTCAATTTCTTATTCTAGAATTACACTATTCAACTTAAGGACAAAAACTCCACAAATGAAAGCTATTTGACACAAACCTTTGATGTTTTCATGATATTTTTCAGATGATTAACGGCCAGAAGTCTGACAGGAGCAAGCGGATGATTCAGACTGAGCATCAAGGAGGTATCAGAATCTGCTAAAAACTATAGGATTCATCACAATTACCAAATGATTTCACCACTAAATCTGAGCAGCATATGATCAAGAATAAAAACCAGACAAAACTACTCCAAACTGCCCAACATATTCAATAACAACCATCTAATTTCAGAAAGCAAAATGTAAAGCAAAATCTTTGTCTCCAGGGCCAGCCTGGTGGCACAGTGGTTAAGTTTGGCGTGCTCCACTTCTGTGGCCCAGGACTCGCTGGTTCGGATCCCGGGCGCAGACCTACACACCACTCATCAAGCCACGCTATAGGGATTGGCACAGACATTAGCTCAGGGACAATCTTCCTCAAGCAAAAAGAGGAAGACTGGCAACAGATGTTAGCTGAGGGCCAATCTTCCTCATCCCCCCCCAAAAAATAAATAAATCAATCTTTGTCTCGAGAACATATGAGTTACAACAGATGAAAAAATTTGTATTGTTAACGTTGGGATTTTGTGTATACTTGTGTCTATATGTAGGTTTAATTTAGTGAAGTAATTCTATGAAGTAATTTTGTAGTCTTTATGTATATCTGATTCCAAAGTGAAAAGCACCTGAGATAAATCACTATATTAGCATCTAAATGAAAATATAAATGTAAAAAAATTGACCGTTAAAGATACATTGCAAGTCATATAAATGATACAACAGTGACATTCAAAATTAGTGACAATTTACTTCACTTGTGTAATTAGACTAAGAAGGAAGTCTGTCTATCAACCTAAGATTGGGAAATGAAACACCATTAAAGATGAAAGTCTAGGGGCTGGCCCTGTGGCCAAGTGGTTAAAGTTTGGTGCACTCCTCTTCGGCGGCCTGGGTTTGCAGGTTTGGATCCCAGGTGCAGACCTCCTCCACTCACCAAAGCCACGCTGTGGCAGCAACCCATGTACAAAACAGAGGAAGATTGGCACAGATGTTAGCTCAGGGCGAATCTTCCTCAGCAAAAAAAGAAAAAAAAAAAAGATGAAAGTCTAATTATGGAAGAGAAAAACCAAAACAATCATATTTCTCTTCATATTTATTTTCAAGGCTAATTATAAGAACTGCTTAAACATCTAACTTCTAGTATAAAGATTTAGGGTGAATACCAGAAAATTTCTGAAGTTCTAACATGATCATGAAATAAAATCCACCTCCCTTTTCCTAATCAATGATTAAATAGTCACATGTGGCTAGTGGGTATTGCACTGGAAAGTGAAGATACAGGAGAAAGGGAGGGAGCACCAGAAACCTAAGTGAGGCCCCCTTTTGGTGACTGCTAATGAAGATCATACACACAATTTCCAAACAATACTTCTCCTGAAATAAGTATCATATTCAGTTATTTAAATTACTGTACCTTTCTCCAATTATTCAATTCCTGCCTCACAGCCTTACTTAAGGTAACTAGGCAAACTGTTTAAAATCTCATTTCTCCATGAAACTTTCCAAAGAGAGGAATGAAGTAGCCAATTTCCTTCCGGAGCTCTTTCAGTAACCACAAATATACTCCTAATTGTCATAATTCATCTGAAGAAAAACTTACCTGATACTTTCCACCACTTGTAGAAAGAGAGATAAATTGATGAAAAAGCTCTTGTTTTTTTAGATCTGTAATTTCCTTTAGGCGCTCCTCTAATACAACATCTAATGTTCTGGGATATCTGGGAAGAAATTAAAGAGTTAATTTACTATTCTTAATAAAGTTATTAACCACACACACCATACACATAGAAAAGACATAAAATTTTAAAAATTACTGAAATTGAGACTTAAAATTTTAACAAATGGTATACGTAAAACCAAATGATACTGATCAAGTTTGTTACTATGACCATTCCAACAACAAAAGTCTCTCCATAAAAAAATTATACCCTCCACAGTCCCCACACAACTCATATTTCCTCTTATATTTCAAATATATTTAAATCCTATACCTATCCCTTCCTCAAGGGAAAAAAAAAAGGACGGTCTCTTTACAATTCATTCACTATATTAAGACGTGACTTGTGAATCATCTCTTTATAAAACAAGAGGTACACATTAAAGAAGGGCACAAACACACACACAACTTACTTGCTTTCTAAAAGTCTGACAAGTGGAAGAAACTGTTCATTAAGCAAAGATACTTTATCAGGATCAATTTCTTCCTGTGAAGTGTATGAAATATACTCTTCAAAAAGAAGGCTGCAAAACAAAACAAGTATCAGCAGACATGCGAGTTATGATTTATTGAGTACCTATCATGTTCTAGGTGCTTTAGAAATATTATCTCTAACTGTCATACTTCTACAAGATAGAAATTATACTTATTTTACAAATACAAAAACTAGGGACAAGAGGTCTTATAATTTGCCTGAGGTCAAATGAGAACAGCAACAACAGCCAACACCTAGTGAGCCCTACTGTGCCACAAAAAGTAGAGCAAAGTTTTCAACCCTGGTCTAACTGGAGAGCCCAAGCTCTCAACAGTACTTCACGTGTATACTCTCATTTAATTCACAAGCCGACCCTGTGAGCAAGGGGCACGAATGACACACCAGCAGACAGGTACCTGCCCAATGTTACGTAATGGCAAAACCAGATCCAGGCAGTCTGACCTCAGAACTTAACTACTCTACTCTCCTGGAAATGATAAAGGCAGGATTCAAACCTACGTCTGACTGCAATGCCTACAGGCTTTTCACTGTATCAAGTTGCCCGTTAAGTAAGAAAAGAAAATGGGAGACTGACTATCTTTACAGAAAAGGAAGAAATAATCTTTACTTCACACCAACCCTCAATATTAAGTTTCTAATTGATATTTACTGAATATCAACTGTGATATATTGTTTCAGGCATTTTGGTCCGTTTACTCATAGGAAACTCTAAACAGCCACAAATTAGATGTAGCTATAACCCAAATTTAGCTTATGAACTTTCTACAATCATGTATAAGCACTAAAGACAAGCAAGAGAAATTACTTTTTTTCCTGTTGCCACAATTATTGGACAAAGTACTTATAATTAATAAAATGATATGGACAAAGCAAGAAATACATTATAAAGGGATACTGGAAAACTGCCAACCAAACCTGAAAAGTATATGAGCCACAAAAACACAAATTAAAAGCATGTCAAAAATAATAGCTTACCTAGCCAACAAATGGTCTAGATTGTTCTTCAGTGATATATTTCTAAGTATAGCTTCTAAGTGTCTCCTGTAGATCTGACCATCTGTCCCTTCAGTTTCTTCTCCTTAGTATACAACAAATTAAAATTGATTGGGGAAAATTTTTTTGCATGCTTACACTATTAAATTTATTCATAGCAGAAATACTTTCTATAGAAATCACTTTAAAACATATACATCGATATCCAGCTTTTTACCTATTTCAAAAGTGTATTCCACTATATATAGTCTTT
Source organism: Diceros bicornis minor (assembly GCF_020826845.1). NCBI lineage: Eukaryota > Metazoa > Chordata > Mammalia > Perissodactyla > Rhinocerotidae > Diceros > Diceros bicornis. Next base: position 20,079,307 of record NC_080745.1, on the reverse strand, counting down.
TATATTTTTCAAAGCATTTTTGTATATATTACCTACCCTCATTTACCCTTTACCTGAAGTTCTCTATATTTTTAAAAACAAGTATTATCATGCCTACCTCATTAATGAAACACAACCCCCAAAAATACAGCCTTTCCCCAGGTCCCATGACAAGTGGTGAAGCTGGGACTCGAACCTAGAACTCAGTCAACTACCTCTGAAAACAAGCTAAATTTTCACCTCAATACCTCCTTACTGAACCAAGAGCTGTCACCTTCTACTCCACATTTACCATAAATGGATGAATCACATGTTGGCCGTCCCTTCAAAGACTGGGATCACATTACTCATCACCATCAGAATAGAAAAAATATACTTTCATTTATGCTAGTCATGTTTCTGAAATGCATGTTCAAACCAAGATTTGGTTAAGCAAACCTTATTTTGCAATAGATTGACATAATTTTAGAGATGTCTTTTTAGTATGTTTTTCCTAATTCAAGTAGCAAAAGGACCAAGTATTTTTGCCTTGTCTTTCTGTATTTATTGAAGAGTAAAAAACATATAATGCAAACAATCAAATCACTTTCTAATTAATCTTTTGGCTTTTTTTTTAACTTGGATTTTTATGCATGAGATTTTCTTGGTCTTACATTTTCAATGACTCAAGGAATAAAAACTCTTTTTGGCAACTGGATATTTATTGTAAATGAATCACTAAAGTTCATTGAATGTGTAAATGAGAAGGGAAAGTTTTACTTGGTAATATATTTTAATTGTCTTAAAATAATTTCATAGTCTTTTTCAGGTAGAGACTGCTTAAGAACACACATTTTTAAAAAAACAGAATTCTGAGTATATCACTCAATAAGGATCTGCCTTCAACTAACCTGCTCCCCATTCCAAATGTTTTTCACAAAAGAAAAATAGAAAAATTACACCAAAAAAATCAGATAGCAGAAACTTTAAGTACCTTAAAGATATTAACAAAGGTATGGTTCCTATTTTAAGAGAATCAAACCTTAGAAAATAAGTTTCTGGACACAAAATGTAAAACCACATACCTGTAACATGATTAATGATGGAGACAACCAGATGGGGAAGCATGTAACGCAGAAGAGGACTGATGTCATACATTTCAGAAATCCCATGAAGTATTGTAATAAGATCAGGAACATTACACAAGTGAGGAAATGGCCTTTGAAGAAGCAAGAATGCAAGATATTGACTTTACAAGTTAGACAATGAATGGCAATTTTAAAAAATAGTGTAAAATTTATCTTATGGAAAAAATTATTCAAAATAATCTCATTCATCTCTAATTATTATTTCTCAATTCAATTATACGTACTTTTTCCCAAGGCTCTCTGGCTTCTGTCTCTGCAGGAGTACTATCAAGCAACCTAATCCATCCTTGATCAAAGAGGGAATTTTGGTCAATGTTTTGATGATCTGTGAAGCCAATGAATTAACGAAGGTATCTTCCATTGTCACTTTCACAGAAATCTGACATATTATCATGTATGTTGCAGCTCTGTAATCTGGTAAAGGTGATTTCAGTCCCTAAATATTTTTTAAAATATAAGGGAAAATGATAAACTATTATTATTTCATTCTACTTAAAATGTTGCTTTACCATGACAAATTAGAAATATCATAAATTAGAGATTAATACAACCTAATGCACACTGAGAGTCAACCACTCCTGAGAAGTGAAAAATCAAGATGTTGACCCCTTTTCCCTAGTGGATGTGGAGATGAGACAGGCCTCTTGGACAAGAGAAGGGATCTCAGAAGGTCTGCCAACTCAAACATCCACTAGACCTCCTAACAGCACCTCTGTGGGGAATCTGGGAAGGTGGAAGGCAACACGGCACTGGTGAAGAAGAAACATTAGATGCAGAAATCAATGCAAAAAGAATGATAAGAGAGCCTCTGCCTTGAAGAGATTTTCTAATCCATTTTCTTTCCACGACGTCACAAGTCTGTCAAGAAAATAGATCTGGGAGATAGTGGCAGGGTCAAATATCCAACATTTTTTCTTAAGGAGCCCTTAGGACAAAGTAAGTCATATTTTTTAGCTAAAAATTAAATCTCATCAACCGCCTGAAAAAAACTATCAATTTTAAAACATTTATGTCTAAGTGAAATTTTCAAAGGCAAGAAAATTCCTCCAAGTACAAAATAATCTACTTTACACATGAGCAGGGCCAACCTTTTGGATATATGGAAATAGCTTGGCGACTATATTGTCTGATATGTCCTCAGCAGTCACTAGAGCAGACACGATGGTAGAAGCATAAAAAGTTAAGAGCACCCTCAACTGAGCTGAACTCCCAGGATACTCAGCAAAAACCTGAAACAAGAAACACAAACAAAACACATTTAAGAGTGAAAGACCAATCAGATAAAAGTATAGAAATGTTTACAGCTCTCAACTACTTCAGGCTGACATTAAAATTTTTTTTTGACATTAACGTTCTTTCCTTTCCTTTATTTAAATTTTTTTTTTGCAGGAGAAGATTTGCCCTAAGCTAACATCTGTTGCCAATCTTCCTCCTTTTTTTTCTTCTTTTTTCTCCCCCAAAGTCCCAGCACATAGTTGTGTCTAGCTGTGAGTTCTTCTGGTTCTTCTATGAGAGCCGCCCCACAGCATGGCTACTGACAGACAAGTGGTATGGTTCCATGCCCAGGCCTCTGAAGCGGAGAGCGCCCAACTTTAACCACTAAGCCATCAAGGCTGGCTCCTGACATTTTAATTTTTACCATATGCAACATTAAATAAATAACAAATTCAATGGTTCAATTAAATATGACAAGAATAACATTTCTAGATTGTCTTTTTAAACTGTTTAAATAGTCACTATAAATAGAATTTGGTATGGAATAGAATAATTTATTTTTGTAGAAAAACACCTTTGGTGACAAAAGAGTGATCAAACCATTTATGTTCCTAAATAGATCATTTAACAAAAGGAACTTCTTCAAAGTACCATCATTATTAGGGAAGGCCTTAGTAAGTTTTCTTCATTTAGAGCAAGCAACCTTCTAATGGAACTACACATTCACGAAACAATATTCCACTCACCTTTACAGATTTTGTTACCAGACTACAAATAAAATCCATGAATCCAAGATCTTTGTAGCAGTGGGTAACCAAAGTTCCTTTAGCTAAGGGCACTCCAGACTGCTGTTATAGACAGAAAGAATCAGCTATTACTAAGAACATTCATCAAGTGATCATTAGTTTTAAAGTACCTACCATAATAACAGCTTTATACTGCTGCAGTTCATTAATACAAAATATAGCCTCTCCTTATAATTGGTGGTAGAGATGAGACTACCAAATAAAATTGTGCAAACTTTAGAAATTCAAAAGAGAACGTTAGCAATGAGGGTGGAGGTACTCAGTGAAAAATGCTTACTTACATGTATTGCATTTTGATACGTATTTATCTAAATCTGGACTCTCTAGATTCTTAGTAACTCTACTGGTTAGAGTTGGTTTTCGAGCCAAGGTGATAAGGTTTTGTCACTGTTTTACAACAAGGTTAGTAATAGAAATAGACTAGGAACCTGACCAACTTATACTATTCCCCAGGCCTATCATTGTGCATGATATGTATTACATGTTCAATAAATACCAGAAAATCAAGGAATAGAGAATTTGAAGTGACCTTTAATAGATGAGTGGGATTTGGACACCTGAAACAAGCATGTCTAGAGAGCAGCAGGGTCTGTGTGCAAACGAGGGAAACAAATGATCTTGATATTAGCAGATTTGAATACTGAAATGTTTGATAAGAAGTTTTATCACAGGTTGGCCTTCTCTTATTAAACATTCTTTAGTTCAAGTGCTTTACATCCAAACTCCTAAATTTCTAATTAAAAATTCCCATTCCTCTCTTTTTAATAATTCTGATCACTGACCTCACTACTATCATCCATAAGGTTAACTCTTTCCACAGTCCCACAGTCTGTTAACCTACTTTCATCCCCATTTGCCCTCCTCCTAGCCTGAATCGCCAGGCACAACATTCAGTAAAATTCCTACTAACAACATACATCTACTTTCCTCTACATGTGGAAAACAAAGTGATAACAGCAAGTCAGTTGTTTTACTACAAAATCATGCTATCTGATCTTAGCCAGACCCTTCCTGTAAGAAAACCGACCTTTTATTCATCTGTAAATTAATTCCTAGCATCTTCTTTACAACTTCAATAATTTCCTGAAGTCCTTCAAGTTATCCTTATCCTTTTAATTTTTGTATTTTCTGCTTTTCTTCACCTCCAATTATTTTTAAGCTCTTCAGTTCCAAAATTTAAATGCCAGACAGCACGGTACAGTGAAAAGACATAAGCTTTAAAATCAGATCTGGATTCAAATCTCATCTCTATCACTTTATAGTTATGTGAACTTTGGCAAGTAACTTAATTCTGTGAGCCTGTCCTCATCTGCAAAAATGGAGTTTTCTGAGAATCCAAGATAATACAGTGTAAACTGTCTAGCTTGATGTCAGGTACTAAATAAAAGCCAGCTATTATTCATAATAGTTTCAACTGGAAATTAGGAAATAAGAGTGATGGACGTAATACTTGGGCTACCCTCAGGAGCACTAATGACTTATTTTTTCCAAATTACATCTCTTAATCAAGATTTGTAATGATAACAGATATGTGTCATTCAACAATCATACCTTAATTGGCAACAACCAGAACCATTTGTGCTTTGAATTATTAATTTTTAGAAGCTGTATAACTCGCACAAATATTCTTGTCTCGTGGTATGGTAGGACACAAGCAATGAGGCTATCTTGATTATAAAGATGGATATGGAACCTGGGGAAAAAAGCAAACAATTCAAACTGACACAAAACTTACAAGCACTTACTTCCTTATATATCCAAATTGTATTATCAATGAGCTAAAACTACTTACAATGAATATCAGTAAGAATAATCACATAACTATAAGCAACCTACAGGGTACTTAAACGTAAGCCCTCAACTTTGCATTAAAGTACTCCTCAAGAGGGTTCTGCCAATCCTTATACAGTAATATATTTTAATATTCAATATCAAAATTTGTATCCCATTCACTTCCTCCCAACTTTTTAAACTTATTATTACATTAACATAACTGTGGGATCGTTGCAGTCAAAACAACAGAAAAGCAACTGGTCAACTAGGCAGCAATACTCAGCTTCTCTCCATGCTCCCAAGTTCACCTTTCATAGATTCCTCAGCTTACCTAATTATCATAATTCTAAAACCAAAAGACTAATTAAAATAAAAATCACGTTACTTTTTTTGAATAATTAAAAAAATTATCAAATTACAACCCTATATAATTTGTCCATGAACTTCACAAAACTTTGTATTGGTCCCTCCACCTTACTAATAACATAAGACAGATTTATTAATTCTGTCAGATACATTAAATCCTTTCTAGCCTTCAAGACCTAGCCCAAATGCCTTTTACAAGATGCTTTTCCTAATTCTGCCAGCCAAGCAATCCCTCTCACGTCTGTCTAAACTCTCCTATCCTTTTATCTGTACCTTTCTTGGAAGACCATGCCACTCTGCCTTTTATTGGTTATAAATACGGCTTTAGTACTAGCCACGATGTTACCTTCCCCATGAAGCTTTCCTCAACTACTTCAGGCAGAGGTACATGCCCCAAACTTTGCATACACCTTTATTATGGCATTTATTTCAAAACAGTTACCAAAGGTAGCCTACTCATCCTTGTATCTAACTTAACGTTTGCTAAATAAATAAGTTACGTGAATAAGCACATGCAAAACCAAATGCAAAAAGTACTTCTTACATTAATGATCTATTTGGGGGAAATTAAATGCTACAAGACAGAGGGAAATATTACAGACTTGATTCTTTTTTTGTCTGATGAGTCTAACATTCTGATAATCGGAAGATCCAAGTTAAATTTATGTTTTCTCAATGACTCACTTGCTTCCTTTACTGCCATGTCTCCAATTAATGAAGTGGAAATCTTTCTACTTTTAAAACATATATATGGGAAAAAAAGCAAAACTGTGTAAGCTGTGATGTGATACTAATGTGATGTTAACAAGTGAGACAAACTGAGTAAACTTAGAGACAATTTCTAAAGTGGATAGAAGATCAGACCTTGGAAACAAACTTGTGTCTCAGCTTACTAGTTGTGTGACTCAGACAACTTAATCCCCCTACACCTCAGTTTTCTCAACTGTAAAATGGGGACAATACAAGTATGCTGTGAACACTGAAATAATGCATGCAAAGTGCTTACCATAAAGTCTGGTGTATAAACGTTCAACACACATTAGCTATTATTGTTTTTCTTAAGTTATGGTATTTCAGAGGACACTATTACCCTCTTCCCAAACCACTGTTATTATTTTGGCAAGAAAGGAGTTTAATACCCTTTGCCACAAATATGCGGTAACAATTTGTAATGGCAAAGTGACATGAACTCCTTAGAACTAATGAGGTTAGATTATTTACTCAAGATCTTCAGTAGTTCAATTTTTCACAATCAACAAAAATGAGTTTAATAGTAGAAGGGCATGCTTAGCTCACCCAACAGACACTGTGTTAATCACTTAATATACCTAGTTTTTCAGCTTTAAATTGATAAATGTTCTCAATACTTAATTTTTTAAAAGATCAGAGTTGTTAGCCCATAATTATTTCTGTAATTCCATTTGTTACCTGTGAATCAACCACTCCAGACACTTCTGTGCTGGCTTCAGCAGGAAGTAAGGGGACAAGTGAATAAGGAATAATGAAATGTTTTCATCCAGCTGCTTGTTCACTGCTTTGGTCTGAACGCTGCGCTCCAAGGTTTTTGCTAGCTGGCTGAACAATGGTGCTTCAAATTGCTCAAAGGAAGGATCGATTCCAAGCAGCTCTTCCAGGCCAGTGCATCCTAGGAAAAGGCCAGTTTACTTAACAATTCTTTGTAAGCAAACTCATCTCACCCCTCTTTTATGGTTTTACTTACCCCTAAAAATCTCTGAACTCTTTTAGCACATATAATCTCTAATACAGTCCCAAACATAGATTTCTGGCTTTCAACATAGAGAACAAATCACATCTCATCAACTAGGAGAACAGAAAGTACTTCCTGGCAGGGGGACATTCCTTTTTTTTTTTTTTTAAACATTCCCCCCAATAACTAGGCCAGTCCTCTGGGAAAACACCTCCTCCACCCCAGCCACTGACTCCAGTCCCTTAGGCTGTTCCTCCTCTCCATACATTAGTTGACCTCCCTAAGCTTGTTTCTTCATCTGTGAAATTCAGATACCACTACTTATGTACATTTAAGCATCCAGCACGTAGTTGTTATTTTTTACCTTAACAATGTAAGTCAACAAGTTAGACACTGCTAAGGAAGAGGGCGGGCCAGCAGAGAAAACAAGAAAATACAGCAACAAACGCTTCACAGAGCTTTTCTAAGTTACAGGGTAGCTCACCAATAGCAAAGGCAGTGTCCCTGTCGATGGTGGCCGCTTCCTTGGGGTCAAACAACAAAGATGCAACTTCATCTTTAGATAAGAGACTGGGATCACTTTGAGGGAGGGCGAGTCGTTGAAGCTGCTGGGCTAAGGACGTCATCTCTCACGCCAGCGGATTTCTAAAAACACAAGCTAACAAACATAACCACTGTAAGAAGTCTCTACAAAACTATAAGGTGCCTTAACTGCAAGCAGCAAATGCCTCCCGTACAAGCAAGTCTCCTCTGCACTCAGCGCCGTCGCGGACACACAACCGGCTGTCCGCAGACTCGCGGACTCCGGAGAGGCAAACGCTGCAGCAACAGCGTTAAGAACGAATTACAGCCCCCGGGCCGCGCCAAGGCTTTCTCCAGCTCCGACTCGAAAACCCGCGGACACCTTACCCTCCCTTGGGATACCTCCCGGATCTACAGGTCCTACTCACCGGGAGCTCGACTTCGGGCAGGACTACCAAGCCAAGAACTCTTCACAGCAGCTCCCACATGGTACCAGAGTCCTGCTCTCGCCCGGAAACCTAGAACACGCCTCAGGGGAACTTCCGGCTTCAGGCACTACGGCAAGAGAAGAGGGACAAGCTTGCCGGAAATGCGGCAAGGTGACTCCGCCTCCCTGCAGCGAAGCCCCGCCGCTCCGGCCTCCGGGCTCAGGCGGTGGGTTCCGGCTACCTGGCGAGAGTCCCGCCGTCTGCGCTCTGGCGTGTGTCTGCAGGTTTCAGTCTCTGGGTGGGCCTCTGGTGAGCTTTAAGGATCTGTAGCCGGAATCATTCATGCAACATTTACCTAGCCAGCCTTTACTATGTGCCAGCAGCGTCGCGTAGTGGATAAAACTATGAGCTGTGAAGTCTTGTTGCCGCGTTTAATCCCAGCACTAGCGCCCCTGGGCCGTGAGCTCCACCGAAATTATTTCGTCTCGGAGAGTTTGTCACGTCCTCTATAAAGTGAGAACAGGCTGCGAATTTCATGCGATGAGCTACTGATCGCATTGCGAGCCGATCTGTAAGCGCTGGAGACCACCGCCCTGGAACTTGGGGGCGATCTTGTCACTCCGCTGTGTGTTCCTGGAGGACACGTACTGTATTTTTTTTCTTTTAAAACGAACCCTGTCGAGATATAATTTACAAACCACATCACCCACTTCATTTTAACAGTTCGATGAGTTTTAACAAATGAATATATAGGTGTCACTATCTCCCCAGTCAAGATATGGAAAGTTTCTGTCCCTCCCAAAAGTTTCCTCTTGACCCTTTGCGGTGATGCCCACCCCCACTCACGGCCCCAGGCAACCATTGGTCTTCCTGGCGACAGTATAGGTTAGTGCTGCCGAAGAGAGTCCCATATGGATGTACCACAATCTGTTCCCACAGCAGTGTGATATGTGCTACAAATGGTGTGAACTGGCCTCTGCAAGATGCTGCACGGGAAGTGGGAGTGACGCTGGGTATCCTGTCTTGTCCGTATGTATTCATTTCTCTCAAGAGATAGAGCTCTTCAGTGCCAGGGTGTCAGTCTTTCAGTAACCCTCTTTCCTGGAGAATGTTGGAAACACAGTTACCAATGTGGGGGCTCTCTTCTTCTGTACTCCGTGCAGATTTTCTCACTTTTGTTAAAACAATCTTTTGTTGTTTTGCTTTAACAGCATTTAAAACAACCAAAAAAATCTCTGCAGTTGTACATTATTAGTTGTACAGTATTATCTGTACAGATAATAATCTCCTTTTTCATGTGGGTGTTAATTGCTTGCAGAGAATAACATGATTTTTTAAATTCGGGTGGGGTGGTATCTATTTCATCCTTACAAACATCTCTCAAAGGACTTTTTTTGTCCTTCTAATGTGTCACAGGAATTTTACCTTTACAAAAGCAATCAGCTTTGGGAGAAATTAAAGTAGTAGTAAGATATGAAAGTAGTGAGAAATGAAAATCAGGCCTGTTTTATCCACAAGACGTGTTTCCTTTTTCGCTTAAAAAAAATCTTCAATGTGTTTTTAAATCAAAGTGAAAATAAAAAGAAAAGTGCTATAGGTATTTGGTTCGCTCTTTCTATGTCAGTTTCAATGGTATATTGTGCCATACTGAATTTTACTTTGGAAGTAAACTAGGAAAGGAAGAAGAAAACAAGTCAGAGATTCATAAATATAATTAAAAAAAAACAAAAAACTTTGGTTTAAAAAAATATACCATGATCTTGAATTATATCTTTTTCTGCATTTTAAAAGAATCTTTTGGGTATATTTGTTTTATGTTTGTATCTATTTGTATACATATTTGTATATATTTTTTCTGATTATTGCATCAAGGACCAAAGCAAACTTACTCTCAGTTATTATTTGAATTTAAAATATCAGTTATAGATCACATGTAGTTCTGCAATTCTGCTATGTAATAATCCTTTTCATGGCTTTTGCTATTTGACATGCATTAAATCCGTAATTTTAGCTGTAACTGATACATATTTCTTAAAGCAAGGATAAACATTATTTTCAGAGATGGTATTTTAACCCTATATTCATTTATCTTATGGGGGATGTTACGTGTAGAATGAAAAATTCTACTCCTCATTTCAATCACTGTTCATGGCAAGGACTCTACCCAAAAAAAGCAAATTTGTAAGAGTTATTTGAATGAATTAATTGTTTTTTCAAGGATATTCTCCCTCCTTCCCCACCCCCCACTCCTTTTAATCCAAAGTACAGGTACTTTGATTCATTCTGTGTGTACTTTACACCAGGCTAGGCATATGGTGGTGAACAAGGCAGCTGAGATCTCTGCTTTGTGGAACTTAACATTCCACCAGGAAGAGACAGGCAATAGGTAAACAAATAGATAAACCAGAAAACCATCAGGTAATGTGATAAGTGCTCTGATGACAATAAAACAAAGTCCTATGATAGGGATGACACAGGAGAGGAATTGTTGGTTTGAGTGATTGGAGAAGGACTCTCTGAGGAGGGAACATTTAACCTGAGACCTGAATGAGAAGTCTTGAAAAACTGGAGATCATCCCAGGTAAGGTTGATCTTAGCATTTATTCTACTCCAATCACAACAGAGCTTCTTTCTGCCCATCAGGTATACAAAGCTTGTATTTTCTTCGTAGCACTTATCACTATGTGAAATGATCTGATTTGTTTATCTGTTTATTTCTTGTATCCCCTCACTGGAATACTGTTTTCATGTAGGATGACATGAAGCCCACCCCTAAGATTTGTGGAGCCTGGACAAGAGTACAAATGGAGACTCACCTACTGTCAGTCTAAATATTTAAGTTATAACTCAGCTTAACCCACTGTTAGCCAGGATATGTTTATAACCTCCAACTTTGACAAGTAAACATTTATAATGACAAAATAAAAATGTTTTTATATAGCTGAAAGACAACAAAATGTAAGAGATGACAGCACTTTATTATTATTGTATCTGTCTAGGTACAACGTTGATTGATGATTTTGGATGAGTGATAGACATACAAAGCTAACACATTTCCTGTATATTTAGCCCATAAAATTTTGCCTTCATTTCAGCAAAATCATCAATTATGTTCTTTAGTCCAGATTTTCATGAATGGTGTTCTATTGACAAAAATGATCAAAAAGATTTTAAAATTAATTTAATTATATTCAAAGTGTATTTTATGAATATATTTTCATAAATTAAGTACAAATTCAATGTATTTATTTTTCACTTGTTTTCAAAAGAGATATCTTCTCAGAAGACAAAATACAGATTATGTATATTTGTCATTATAATTAATGATAAACATTTTAATAAACTTAAAGCTAATTTTTTATGAATATTACCTTATTAAATATTTTCATAAAAAAGAAATTATTCACAAGTTTATCATTCAGTGTCCATCTAGTTGCCAGTGTAAACAATCTGTATTACCCTTCATTCATGTTACGTCTATATCTGCATATTTTCAAATTTCAGTCATATGAATTATTTAATATTGTTAAATGATCCTCAGCTACCACATCCAATTGTTGAAATACTACACTAATTCGTGAATACCTCTGGAACAATAAATTGGAAAACAAAAGGAAACAAGAACTTACATGTTTGGATCTACTTAGAGATAATACTCATTATGCAAAAATATATTACGTTCATGCAGTCTGAGAGGCAGAGTGCGACAAGTTAATCAATTTGTCTTTTCTCTTACCTAAGCACTTCCACATTCAAATCCTCCCTGTGCTCTGAAGCAGTGTCCAGAAGCAGTACAATCCACAAACCTTCAGAGCATTCAAATTGTCTTTTACCTGAGGACACAGGGCAAGAGACCTGATTCCCTGAAGTTTAAATGCAGAAGTCGGAGACTGGATATTCAGAGTTATAGGTTATGCTACAGCAGTGCTAAATGGAAGACATTGAAGGACGGGCTCCCACATTTGTTAACACATTTATTTTTTATGTATTTATGATATGCAGGGTACAGGCCTTACCCTGGTCCAAGGGTGGTGTTGAAACCAGGGCTTTCTCGTGTCGACTGCTGAATTCCCGCTAGGAAGTAAAGTGTGTGGGTCATGGTTGACAATAAACATTTATTAGCAGAACAAGTGAATGAATGAACGTAAATGTGTGTAAGTTCTGTTATCACTTTCCTGTTCAAGAAATGTATGTCAGAGTGCAAGTGAATGAGAGTAGCATTGTTACAGGAATAACTTACATTATTCTAACTATAATAAAATAAGTTATTCAGAAACTTAAGAATTTTATTAGTAGATTATTTGCATCATATATTGCAACTGATGGGATTCTATCTACTTGACAATATGTCTATTGATGAGAAATGAAATAAGATGTATATAATTAGCAATGTAAATTCAGCATGTGAAATCTACATTTTAGTCAAGTGCCAACAAATACATGACGAGTTCAATGACTGAGAAGTTAGGATTTGTTTCTTCCTATTGTATCCCAAACAAAGTCATTTACATTATTATGAATTCGAGCACTTGTGGTCTTGTCACCAAAAATTACAATTATTTTTCTGGTTATTTTGAAACGCAGTGGTAGCCACCTAGCTGGGAGCTGAAAAAAAATGATTTGGAAATCAACCGGAGCAAGTACCTGGTATATCTTTAGGCACCTGCAGATGGCACCAAAGCATTTTTCCTGAGCCCCAGGGTGCATTCAGCAGAACCTTATGTGGAGCAGCAGTTTTCAAACTTTTTAAATTTGAAAATTATGTGCAATTATATAAAAATTGGTTCATTAAATCTTCCATATATTATAAAAAGGAATAAAAAAATAATGCTTTTAAATGTTATTTAGAGAACCATAGGACTTAAAAATGTTTAGATTTTCTTAGCTAATGGGAATCGTTTGAAGTCATCTGTTTAATACACTAAATTGTAGGTGTGGGTGGCCTGAATCTCTTTCTCTTCACCCCCTTCACCTCATTCTAAGTTAATTTCTATTGAATATCTCCCACTGGGGAGATTTTTGTGTTGATAAGGGTAATGGTGAAGTAAAGAACTGGGAAAGCCAGCAAGGCGAAATTAGTAGAAATATAATGGCAAATAGTTATCAGAAGATCCAAGAAAGTTTGAGTGGTGCTGGAGGGGGAAGGACTTGGCTCTATGTAAGATGGATTTGAAAAATTTAGGGTAGAGAGAAGAGTTTTGGGGATAAAATGAAGAGAAGAGCAGCTACCTGTGTGAGATGATACTAGATAGATAGGGAGTAACTAGAGAGAAAAAATAAAATTTTTGCTTTGTATTACATTTGGATTCTCCCTTTGGTGTTCTTAGAAGACTTCTATGAAGATTTCAATTTATTTTCAATTCTATTTGGGAACCAGACTAATATTTCTTGTAGTATAACTCTATGCAAGTTAATTTACATACTTAGTTCTGTCTTAAGAAAAATCCCAGAACGGTTTTTTAAATTTGACAAAATGTTTCTTAAATGGATATAAAAGAATAAGTATAACAGAATACATTTTAAAAATTGTCAGAGGGACACAACGGAAAAATATAATAGGGAAGATTAGCATTATCAGATATTAAAAATATGTGAGAAAGCAGCTGCAGGTAAAAAAGAGTATAGCTCCAGAGCAAAAATAGACAAATAGATCTCCAGTACCAAAGAGCTAATCCAGAAATAGACCTCATTTAATATAGTACAAGGTAAATATCAAAAACAATCAGGGAAGAAAATATTCACTAATTGATGTCTGGAGTAAATAATTTGAGTGGAGTAAAAAATGTCAGAATAGATATTGACCTCAATCCGTACACAAGAATGGATTCCAGAATACCTAAAGAAATTATAGTTCTGAACAGAATGGAGTAACAGGGACCAAATTTACACTCCCAATTCTCCAAAATTACACTGGAAACAACCAAAACATGGATAAAATATGTGAAACAGTGGTTTTTAAGACACTGTACATCAGGCAACTAAGTTACCAGTGATCCCAGAGAGACATGAGATAAACGAGGTGAGCCCCACAGTTGCCCCAGTTTACTGCCTTTGGAGAGTCTCCTGGCCACAGCCCAAGGAGAGGAAACCCAGGCAGAGCACTATGGACTCTCTGAGTTGAAGAAATGGAGCTAAGAGTCCAGGGAGAACAAGGCAGCTAGAGTTTGCAGGACAGAGTACTGAAGAAGAGAGAACCCCAAAGAGAGAGAGCTCTGGAGATCCGCAGAGGGTCCCCCTTGAGTACTTGTCAGGGCTTGCTTGTGAGGAAACTACTAAAGCAGAGGAAAGAACCATCTGAAAGTATTAGAAGGAACAATACCTACATTCACACAGGGCTGGGAATAGAGCCTATTCCTAGAGTGAGATGAAAACCTGATTGAGTAGAGTTCACAGAAGGGTCTTGCTTCAGAAGTGGGGGATAATTGGCCCTAGATTGAGTTCTTTTCCAGTCCTACCTAACACATCTCAACAGCAGGACATGGAAGATAAAACTGTTTCCAAGTAACCTAACTGCATTCCAGAGCAAAACTCAAGAATGTCTAAAGGGAGTCAGCCCTGATGGCCTAGTGGTTAAAGTTTGGTGTGCTCCACTTCAGCAGCCCTGGTTCCATTCCTGGGCGGGGAACCACACCACTCATCTGTCAGTAGCCATGCTGTGGCGGTGGCTTATATAGAAGGACCTAAAAATAGAATATACAGCTATATATGGGACTTTGGGGAGGAAAAAAAAAAGGAGAGGAAGATTGGCAACAGATGTTAGCTCAGGGCGAATCTTTAAAAAAAAAAAAAAAGAATGTCTAAAGGAATACAAAAATATCCAGCTCCCAACAAGGTAAATTTCATAATGTCTGGCATCCAGTACAAAATTATAAGGTGTGCAAAAAAGGAAGAAAATACAACATGTAATGAGGAGAAACATCAACTGAAACAGACTCAGAACTAACACAGCTGTTCGCATTAGCAGACAAGGACAATAAACAATTGTTATAACTGTATTCCATATGTTCAAAAGGTTAATAGAGACATGGGATATTAACAAAAAAGACCCACATTGAACTACTTGAGAAGAAAACTACAATGTGTCAGATGAAAAATACACTGCATGAGATTAATGGCAAAGTAGATCTCATGGAAGAAAAGACTAGTAAACTTGAAAGCATAGCAATAGAAACTATCCAATGAAACACCTAGAGAAAAGAGAATTTTTTTAAATGAACAAAGCATCAGTAAACTATAGGACAACTTCAACTAGACTAATGTATTTGTAATTGGAGTCCCCAAAGGAAGGGGGCAGACAAAAAAAAATATTTGAAGAGATAATGGCTAGACATTTTCCAAATTTGATGAAAAATGCAGAATCCATAGATCTAGGAAGCTCAATAAACACCCACACAGGAAACAGGAAGAAAACAACACCAAGTCTCATCATGATCAAAATGCTAAAAAATGATATAAAAACTTACATAGTAAAAAAACCAGAAAATAATGGAATTGCATATTTATCAATTTGGGGGACCATGTGAGAGAGGACTTCCTAGAAGTTTCAGAAAACAATCATTGAGGAAAAGATCAGCATATATAACTATATATAAATTACAAATTCAAGTATCTTCTGCTTTTTAAAATAATGCATAAACAAACTAAACAAACTTAAAAGACAAGTAACAGAGTGAAAAAACAACAAATATAGAAGATAAAAGGATATAATCATGTATGTATATATATAACACATATCTCATACTAATTATGAGAAAAACACTACTGTTTATCACAGTCAAAAACATAACCAAATGTCACACACACAAAATCCATCTATTAAATTTATGGGAAAATGTTCAACTCTGTTAGAAAGCAAACAAATGTACATTAGAATAATGTACCTTATATTTACTGAATTAGTAAATTTTTAAAAACGTAATATTGTTTGTTCCTGGATAAAGCAGATTTTAATTCATATTTTCATGCATTACCAATGATACTATCAAGTGGTGTCACCCTTTCAAAATCAATTTGGAAATATGCGACAGGAACTCAAAGTATGTGCATACCCATTAACTTACTAATTCCAATTCTGGAAGTCTATAACAACCCAACATTCCACAGCCATAAACAGACTGTTATCACTTTGTTGTGTGGGATGGTGGATTTTTAAAAATATAGTTATATATAATATATAAATAAGGTTAATATAAGTACATATTTTTAAATATAAACTTTGAAAAACTATAGTTTGATAGTTTTAAACAAAAATAATCAAAGACCTTTTTCTAATTTATCTATGCATACCAACCTTTTTTACATGATGTCATTTTCCATTTTAAATCAGCCTCTAATATTTAAATCTTAATAAATATAGTTAACATTTTTCTCCATAAATAACTCCGTATAGGGCCGGCCCCGTGGCTTAGCGGTTAAGTGTGCACACTCCGCTGCTGGCGGCCCGGGTTCGGATCCCGGGCGCACACCAACACACCGCTTCTCTGGCCATGCTGAGGCCGCGTCCCACATACAGCAACTAGAAGGATGTGCAGCTATGACATACAACTATCTACTGGGGCTTTGGGGGAAAAAAATAAATAAAAATAACTCCATATAGCTTATTAGAGACAATATATTGACAACTATTTAAATACCAATGCACATTTTGGGTTATACTATTTTAAAGGGTTTTTTTAGCCTGGAAACAAAGAACATACTTTGAAGAAGACATTCAGTTCTGGGAGTCAGGTTTCTATAACAGAAGGAATAATGGAATAAATTCTTTCCGTTTAACATAGTTACAAAGACATTGGGGAAATTTTTCATTACGTATCTCAGAGGACCTTTCTACAAAAGTCATTATACTTGTAAAAATTTTAAGCTACAAGTGTAATTGCAGACATTAAAGAATTTAAGGCCTTAGATTAAAGAGAAATGTATTTATATATAAGGCAGTTATTATTTTGGACTGTCAAAAAGGTAAAGGGGGAAACCATTTCATTAAAAGTTCCAAAATTGGTCAGTTCAAAATTATTTGAACATTTTGAAGGTTGGAAGGATGGTAAAATACCTTTATTTTTATTTTATTTTATTTTTTGTGAGGAAGATCAGCCCTGAGCTAACATTTGCCAATCCTCCTCTTTTTGCTGAGGAAGGCTGGCCCTGGGCTAACATCCGTGCCCATCTCCCTCCACTTTATATGGGACACTGCCACAGCATGGCTTGACAAGCAGCGCGATGGTGTGCGCCCGGGATCCGAACCCCAGGCTGCCACAGCAGAGTGCACGCACTTAACCGCTACGCCATTGGGCCAGCCCCGGATGAAATACTTTTAAAAAATTAATTGGATGAACACTAGCAAAGTGAGTCCTATTGTACTTCTGACATGTTGTTAGTCGTGTTTTCATTGAATGTGCTTTCAAACATTTCAAAAGATCACAGGATCTTTAGGGAGCCTTGGCTATTGTACAAGAAGAATGTCAAAGAAGACTATAAAAATGACAATGAAATCTTTCTCATACCTCCTTCTTCCAATAACAAGGAGTTTGGGATCACTGTGCCAGAGACGTGATTCGTTAGCAGTTTGCATAAAATGTAAGTGTAGCTTATTTGACAATGCTTTTTTGGAACTTATGGCAAGATCACCGATAAAATGAGTTTCCAAGTAATGCCAGATTTGCCGTTATGTCATTCAAGTCCATTCAATTAACAGTAGCTATGTCTCTGAGTATGCCTGGCACTTTCATAAATGGGGGAAAGATGACCAATACACAGGGCCTTTATTTAGCCAGCAAGAAGCATTAGCGGAGTCTAGTACAGAAGGCAGCCACTTAAAATAACCTCTGCCATTCTCTTTAACAGGCACGAGACCAGAGATTGAGGGCACAAAGGGGCCAGCTTTCCCTAGGGAGTTCATCTTCCCAGAGAAGGTGACATTTGAGCTGCATCTTGAAAGGTTGAATAGAAACAAACAAGGAGATGACATGCTGAGGACAAGTCATTCCCGGCAGTGGGTCTGCCTGTGAAAAGGCACGGAGATAAGAGGCAGTGTTCAGGAAACCACCAGTCTGATATGATTGGAATGTGAGGTGTGCTAGAAGGAAAAAGGCAAGGAAGGAGGTGGGATTGGGAGATCGAGGTCAGCTAGGGAAGGTATTCTAAGTCAAATCTTCCCCTGTAAGGCAGAGAGGTTGTAGGTGGTAACTCTGGCTGCGGAGTGGAGGTCAGGTCACAGAGGCGAAGGCTGGCAGCGGAGAGACCAGTGGGAGATGACTCCAAGAGTTCAGTACCAGGAGTATGTTAGCATTTTTAATAAATTTCCCTACAGATGCCATCTAGAAATTATTTCCTCCATTCTTATAATATGATTGATTGACATTTTAAAAGCTAGGGGTTTTAAAACTGCACAAGGATTTTATAAAATAAAAAGAACTACCGGAAAGGAAAGTATCACTCAAAAACTAACTGTAATTAAGATGTCAGCCTTTGCCTCCATTGGGAGCTTGAGGGAAGCTCACTAGTGCCTTAAATCTAGGAGATGGCTTCCAAACCACGACTGAAAAGACACGGTAACTCTCCATGGAACAATTGAGTGCCGAAGGCAGAAGGGCACATCCATCAAACCTTCCCCTGGGAAACTTTCCACTGCTCTGTCATAATCTTTTTTTTCCCCTAGGGCTAACTGAAAGTTTCGTTAGCATTAGCGTAATATCTACATATCCAGAATTTAGCCAGAAAGAAGACATTAACTGAGATAGCTTCGTCAGTAGAATTATCATCAATAGTTACGGAGTCCCTGTCGAATGCTAGATTTTAAATACTGAGCTCCTGTCGTTGCTTTATAACATGTAGCACTAGGGAAGTATTGTTTTTAACCTTTTTGTTCCTTTTTTTTTTTTTTGGTACTATGTTTTCTCCCTTTTGGTTAAAATTGCTGAAAATAGAAACATTTGTCTTCCTTTACTTCACATGAAATTGACAGGTCCCCTCTCTCTCACTGGATGTCCCAGCCTCTCTGAAGCTCTCAGCAGAAACTCTCAGGACTGCGAAGTATAGTTTTGCAGATGAGTCAGGAGGGGCCCAGAAAAGTTCATTATGATGCTGGACATTTATATGTTTAGGGAAAGCAATTGTATTTTCCACGTAATTCCACATGTAGCATTTTTGAACCCAAAGTGTCCTTAGAGATCATGCAATCGAACTCTTCATTTTATAGATGAAGAAAGTTTCAGTAAGATTCCATTTTCTCTGATCAGATTGGCAGAATATAAAAAGATATAGGATATTCTGGGCCGGCCCGGTGGCTTAGCGGTCAAGTGTGCGCACTCCGCTACTGGTGGCCCGGGTCGGGATCCCGGGCGCCCACCGACGCACTGCTTCTCTGGCCATGCTGAGGCCGCGTCCCACGTACAGCAACTAGAAGGATGTGCAACTATGACATACAACTATCTACTGGGGTTTTGGGGGAAAAAAGGAGGAGGATTGGCAATCGATGTTAGCTCAGAGCTGGTCTTCCTCAGCTAAAAAAAACAGGAGGATTAGCCTAGATGTTAGCTCAGGGCTGCTCTTCCTCAAAAAAAAAAAAAAAAGATATAGGATATTCAATGTTGGTATAGGTTGCAGGAGGAGCATTCTCATACTCGATTAAGGGGAACATCAACTGATAGGTTTTTGGGAGGCCCGTTTGGCACTATCTATACAAATTTAAACTACGTATACGTTTGGACTCAGCAATTCCATTTTTAGAAAGCTATCCTAAAGAAACCTACTACATAGACATAAGGATATATGTACCAACGTGCTTGTTGCAAGATTTTTAGATGGTGAAAAATTGGGATCAATCTAAATGTCCATTAGTAGTGGGAATTGTTATGAGTATCTCTGCAGTGTGAATTATAAGACTGCAGTTGGACAGAATGTTCATGATAAGTTGTGGAAAAAGCAAGTTATAGGACAACATATAGAGTTTGACCCCATTTTTATAAAAAATATATATATACTTAAATGCTTATAGAGAAATGTATAGAGTGATATACATCAAATTTTTAACAGTGGTTACACCACGGAGTAGACTTGGAAAGTGAGGCAAAGTACATTTTTACTTTATATACTTAAATATTGCTTAAACTTTTTACAATGAGGATGTATTACTTTTGTCATTTTTTTTAGGAAGAAAAATATGAGCCTCTGATAATTGAAATAACTTTTTCAAATCACTCAAATAGTTAGTAAAATTATAGGACCAGAACCCAGGTTTTCTAAACCCAGTCAGGTGCTTTTTCTACTTAAGAAGGCCTCGAAAGATCTTCACCTGAACATCCGGCTTCCTGCGGATCTAGTCAGACCTCATATTTCTTAAGAAAGTAAGTAAAATATATGGTTTCCTGCTTTTATCAAGGCAAATAAATTTCTGAGCCTCCAGGTCAACAATATATCCTTCTCAAGATTTTTTTCTCTGTATACTACTGTAATCATCACAGAAATACTCATTTGTAGTTGCTATACTTTACTCATATGACCAACTCTGACCATTTCCCTAACCACTAATCCACAAAGATAGGATTGAAAATAACTTGGATATTATTCTGTAGTTGAACAGAAGACCCAGACTTTCCAACAAAGCACACACGTCTGTTCACAAACTACAGAGGAATTTGCTATCATATTTCCTCATCTGTTCTGAGAATATCTTCTGCAGTCTTACTCAACTATGGTTGTTATTTTTAGCTGCGTTTTGGTATTCATGATGGATACTGCTCTCCATTAAATAAAATATATGAAATTTTTGTTTATGTTAAAATCTACAGCAATATTAGCTTTTTCCATGTGTTTATTTTTTGTTTAATTTTAGTGGTTAAAAATTCAAAGTGTAGAGTATAATTTTCAAATTTTAGGAGTGGCCATAATTATTGGGTTGATTTTTTTCCCAATTAATAAATGAAAGGAAACATCAGAAAGTAGTTCAAGGGTAGACTTTAAAAATAACATGTTTTCACCGCTCATCAAACTTTGCTGTGGTGGCGTCCCATATACAAAATAGAGGAAGATTGGCATAGATGTTAGCTCAGGCCAATCTTCCTCCAGAAAAAAGAGGAATATTGGCAACAGAAGTTATCTCAGGGCCAATCTTCCTCACCAAAAAACAAACAAAAAACCAATTAAACATGTTTAAAATAATATTTAACTATGTTGGAAAATATCACAACACTATGCTAAATAAAAAGAGATACAAAAAATGTGTATCAAATTATCCCTATTCAGAAAGTATTGCATACTTTCTATGCAATCATATATGCATAGACTAGATCTCGAAAGAAATGTATGCAAATATTAACATTAACTCTGGATGATGAGACTCTGATTTCTGCTTTCTTTATACTTCCTTGTGTTTTCTCATTTTGTCAAAAGAATGTTTACTTTTGACATCAGAAAAAAAATTTTTTTTTTGAAGATCTGGAAGCCACTGTAATCTAAAACAATACTTCCTGAATGTCTTGTTCTGGGAGTAATTGTCAACTTTAGTCACTCCTAGAAGAGAATGAAATAACCTCATATTAATTTGTGCTTACACTTGCTGGTGGAGAAGTCAAAGTGAAGTCTGACCTTTAAAGAAAAAATAGACTTCAGTAAAGAGAGATAAGGAGACTGAAGGGCAAGAACAGAGGAAAGGCAGGTAAGTAGGCTGACTGCTGATTTGTCTGGGTGGAGCTCAGACTTCAGATGTAGGATGTACAAAGCCAGTGGACTTCCAAGCAGGGCTTTGATGGAAGAAGGTAGAGAAAGAAGATGTGCTACAGAATGAAAGGGAAATGAAAACACTCTTCTGGGCACAGGAAAGGAGCAACCGTAACTGGGTTGTCTCCCCTTGGTTTTCCTTTCCTCGCCGCCTCCTTCAGCCAGGACTTAGTGCACTGTCCAGCACATGGCAGGCTCTCCACGTTTTTTCCAGGATGATCAATAAAGGAAAGTGCAGTAGCTGTCTGAACCTAGACAGGATTGAGGGTGAAGCTACAATCATAGGGGAAAACCCAACAAGAGGAAATACACCAGGGAACGCTTGCTGGCATCATGACATTGGTGGATAGCTCTGTTACTTAGCTGAGACTAGAAGAGTCTGTAATTGAAAGCACTCTCTTGGGTCCTGACACATTTGTTGGGCAAAGAGTAGACTAAAGAGGGGAAATTGAGCTAATCATCACAAAATGTTAGAATCATGGAAGGAAAAAGAAAAGACCAACTATCTGATTAGTTATTTGTTGTTTTGTTTTCTTAGGGATCAAGAAATTGGTGAGTAGGAGGTAAAAAGATCTTAGCCACACTGACACAGATAGATTGATCAAAAACATTTATATCTATTATTTATGGGCCACTAGGTTTCCAAATCATCTAGTAAAATTTCTTTAGCCTCTTTCTGTGCTTCAATATTCCCTTCTGTAAAATAGAATTCAAGTTATACTTGCCCATTATCCTTAAAAAGTAATGTAAGCATTAAAGGGCAATGCCAAAATAACAATTTATAAACATATTGTGATATGTTACCATTTAGTATTCTTGGGGAAAAATCTCTTACCCACTTACTCCTGGTGAGTAACAGTTTATTTTGGGTGAAGTAAAACATAGCAAGGAATTATTGATAGTAAATCCCCAGTACTACCAGGGTTATTTATTTGGTCCCTTATTTTTCATCCTTCTCCATCCTAAAGTTCAAAATCAATTGAATGCTCATTACCAACTCCTACAGTGATGGTCCAAAACAGGAAGTGTAATGACAACTCCATCAATTTTCCTTCTTATTAGTACTCATTTGAAAAGTTGAATTAGGGAGGATGGTTGAAACTATAGATTAAAACAAGAAATATTAGATTATCTGTGAATTTCACTTGTCTAAACCATCCTTAACCAGCAGCCATGCCATCTGTATGTAGCCATGCCCCCCTCACCTCCTATAATAGTTGACTGCATTGGAGAAGACAGAGCACAGTTGGTTCCTTAGAAGAAGTAGAGCGCAGGTTTAGGGGATTTTGTTTTTGTTTTGTTTGTAAGAATGTATATAAATTAATATTGTTTGTATATTCCCACAGAATATCTTGATATTAGTTTTAAATCTTCTGAAATTCATATGTTTGTTCAAAAGCATTTATTAAGAGCCTAATATGTCCAAGGGAGTTATGCTCGGGGCTATAAATACAGAGACAATACAGTCCTCGATCTCATGTAGATTACAATCTAAAATAAAAACAAGCAAAAACTGTTAAAACTTGGTCCTTTAACACCAAAGTAATACATTTCATTATATTTTTTGATAGGGCTAAGTTAAAGGAAAAAATATAAAATCACCCATTATCTTTATCACCTAGAGATAACCACTTTTAACATTTATACACACATATATGCATATATTTAAAAGGAATCATGTTTGAAATATCTACTGTTTTTTAAGCTGCTTCCCCCCACCCCTGGAACATTTTTCCATGCTAAAATCTCAGTTAATAGCAACATAATTTGAGGGTACTATAATTCATGGGTATCATAATTTATTTAAGAACTTTCCAAACATTTAGGCTGTGGAAAATGTTCCATGTCATTAAAAATATATACAGGAAGGGATTCTGGGTATGTGCCCCCTCAGTGAGGCTCATTTGTAGCCTTACTTTCCAGGCCTCGTCTGGACCAGACAGCTGCAGGCCCAGCTAGCAGAAGTAGAATCTTTGCTCTGTGTGAGGTTTAGCCATCTCTGGGTGCCAGGGAAGAGCATGGAGGCTAATAACATTGGGAAACTCTTGCATGAAAACCATTTACCAGAGAGGCTCCTGGGTAGAACATGTACTGCTAAAATCTATACACCCTCTTGTGGTAGGTTTACTTTGAATGCATGAGTGTGTCTAGTCTTCCTGGTCTCAAGGAGCCATGAAGAAGCTCGTGGCAGACAGACTCTAGAGTGGTCCCCATAGCCCCTGTCCTGGTATTCATGCCTTTAGCTAATTCCCTCCTTTTGAGTGTGGATGAGACCTGTGACTTGCTTCTAACCAATAGAATATGGCAAAGGTGACAAGATATGTGCGATTGCATTGCATACAATTGTAACATCAGTCTCGCCAGGAGACTCTCTTCCTTGCTGGCTTTGAGGAAATAAGTGACTGTTGGGAAGACCCACAAGGCAAGGAACTGAGGGCAGCCTCCAGCTGACAGCCAGAAAGAAACTGAGGCCCTCAGTCCAACAGCCCACAAAGAAGTAAATGCTGCCAGCACCACATGAGCTTGGATGCAGATCCTTCCCCAGCCAGCCTGAGATGAGCCCGCAGCCCCAGCTGGCACCTTAATTGCAGATCTGTGAGATGCTAAAGCAGATGAGCCAGCCTAGCTGTGCCTGGACTCCTGACCCACAGAAAGTGCGAGATAATAAAGGTGTGTTGTTTTGAATCACCAAGTTTGTGGCAGTATTGTTGTGTAGCAATGATTACTAATACAAAGCTCGACAATGCCCCTGACCCTGAGGCTAGGAAAGTAAGAAGAAACTGAGAATAGAAAAAATTTGTCTGTGATCCTCAATGGAACTGTTCACCCGCCTGCTTCTACGTTGCCAACCCATGGGCATAGAGACAGCTTCAGCTTTCATTACAGGAAGAGTAGCTACCAATTTGGGCAATCCAGTATTAGGCAAGAGGCCCAATGAGCCAAAAAGAGAAATACATCTTATTTAAGGAGAACTACTAGCCAAAAGGAGGAGTATAAGTCAGAACTAACAAAACGCATATCTAGCAAGATAGAGTTACTAAAGACGACAGACAACATCTTGAATTAAAAAAAAAAAATAATGAAAGAAACCTCACTTCTAGTGAGATTTGTGGCATAATAGCTAAGATGGACTAATTTTCTTGCATATAAAAATCAAAAATATTTACACACAAAAAAACCCCAAAACAATAACTTCAGGTACTAGAGAATGACCCAAAGCAAGCAGACACTGGAGAGCAGTTGACCCTTGAGTATTGAGCTGTGCTCCAGTAAGATTGCTCAAAGTGATCTCAGCCCTTTTTCTCACTTATTAATTCTCTACAAAGCCAGCCAGGCGCTGCTGAGCCTCCCACATCCTGGCCTTTCCCTTAATCTTCTCGTCTCTATGGACCCAGTGCTCTCCACCCCCACCAGACAGACCCCTGGTTCAGTGGTATGGCCCCTAGCCCTCCCTTCCCATGGTTGTTCTATCCTTTTCCTTCAGGGCTGCAGCATGCTGTTCTTAACAACTACCAAGTTACAGCCGTCTTCCTTATCTACACATAAGGAGAACTTGGCCTCTGAGCATCACCATCCCAAGTTAGGATAGCCTTATGTCATGCTGTAGGTCAATGACCTCTAACGCCCTACCTTCCTTACATCTCTTTGACTTCTCCTTGCTTTTCTCTCTCAACTCCAGATACACTTGCCTCTTTGCTGCTCGCTGTTTTTCTAACACAAGAGACACACTTCCAGCTCAGGCCCTTTGTACTTGCTGTTTCCTCTGCCTTAAGTGCCCTTCCCCCAGATATCTCTACAGCTCTCTCCCTTTTTCAGGTCTTTGTTCAAATATCTCTCTTTTCTTTTCCTTTTTTCTTTTTTTAGTGAGGAAGATTGGCCCTGAGCTAACATCTGTGGCAATCTTCCTCTATTTTGCTTGTGGGATGCTGCCACAGCAAGGCTTAATGAGCGGTGTGTAGGTCCACTCCCGGGATCTGAACCTATGAACCCTGGGCTGCCGAAGCAGAGCACACGAACTTAACCACTATGCCACCAGGCCGGCCCCCAAATATCCCCTTTTTGATGAGCCCCTACTTGGAAATCCAATCTAAAACTATCAACCCACTACCACTGTCATGACACTTTTACCTCCCTTCCCTTCTTATCCAACATACTAGATGTCTTACTTGTTTACCTTGTTTACTATCTGTCTCTCCATCTAAAACCCAAGTGCCATGTATGCATGGATTGGTGTCTGGTGTGTTTTTTTCATTTGTTACTTCTGTAGTGTTTGGAACAGTGATTGACACATATCAGGCACTCAATAATTATTTGTTGAATTTCTCAATTTCTCAATTTGGCTTACAAGTTTCATTTTCTTGTAGTATGATCTCTCCCATGGATTGGTAGGCTGGTACTAAATTGCAGAGGTGTCTTAGTGATCCACAATCATGGTTTTAGTGTTTCAGTTCCTTCTAGAAGAGTTACTTGATCCCAGAAGGCAGAAGGAAATAGAACATCTAGACCTCCCCCAATGTACAAAGTCATGGGTTCAAAGTTCACGTATAAGTCAATTGTTTGGACATCCTGAACTTATTTTCAGAACACGATTGGGCACAGCTACAGCTAGTTAACTGCAGGGAGGCTGAGAAGACTGGAAGGTGCCAGAACTTGGAACCAGATCTGCCCACTGAGATGGGGCAGGCCCTGGAAGGATAGGAACAGGTGCACTGAACTCTGAGGGCATTCAATGCAACCAGCAGGAGACATTGTCCCAAAGGCAAGGGCACAGGCGGCAGTTAGCATTACAGAGGGCCCAAAGGAAATGAGGTGACTCCATTGGGAAGTAGAGTTTGGAAACTGGCCGTCTAGGAGTAGTGATACTTAAAAAATAGTTTTATTGAAAAACATCGTTAAGACAGTTCAAAGACAAGCCAAAGAATAAAGAAAATATTTGCAATATGTATATCTGACAAGTGACTTGTACCTAGAATATTTAAGGAACTGCTTTAAATCAAAAAGAAAAGATACACAGCCCAATAGAAAAATGGACAAGACTTTAACAGCCACTTCAAAAAAGACAATATCTGAATGTCTAATAAACATATGGGTATGTTGTCAGCATCAATTATAAGCAAATTAAAGCCACAGTAAGATTTTACTATACATCCAACAAAATGGCTAACACTAAAAAGACTGACAATTATATGGTATTGGCATAAAAACAGACACATAGATCAGTGGAACAGAATAGAGAGACCAGAAATAAACTCACACATATATGGCCAATTAATTTATGACAAAGGAGCCAAGGATGGGGAAAGGGACAGTCTCTTCAATAAATGGTGTTGGGAAAACTGGACAGCCACATGCAAAAGAATGAAACTGGACCACTATCTTACACCATACACAAAATTGACTCAAAACGGATTAAGGACTTGAACATAAGACCTGAAAGCAAAAAACTCCTAGAAGAAAATGTAGGTGGTAAGCTCCTTGACGTGGGTCTTGGCAATGATTTTTTGGATATGACACTGAAAACAAAGGCAACAAAAGCAAAAATAAACAAGTGAGACTACATCAAACTAAAAAGCTTCTGCAAAGCAGAGGAAACCATCAACAAAATGAAAAGGCAACCTATGGAATGGGAGAAAATATTTGCAAATCATATATCTGATGAAGGGTTAATATTCAAAATATACAAGGACTCATACAACTCTATAGCAAAAAAACAAACAATCCACTTAAAAAAAGGGCAGAGGATCTGAGTAGACATTTTTCCAAAGAAGATATACACATGGCCAACAGGTACATGAAAAAGTGCTCAACATCACTAATCATCAGGGAAATGCAAACCAAAACCACTATGAGATATCACCGCACATCTGTCATCATGGCTATTATCAAAAAGACAGGAGATAACAAGTGTTGGTGAGGATGTGGAGAAAAGGGAACCTTTGTGCACTGTTGGAAGAATGTAAATCAGTGCTATAGAAAAGAGTGTGGAGGTTCCTCAAAAAATTAAAAATAGAACTACCATATGATCCAGCAATTTCACTTTTGGGTATTTATCCAAAGAAAGCAAAAAAACTCACTCTGCACCCCCATGTTCACTGCAGCATTAGTTACAATAGCCACGATATGGAAACCATCTAAGTGTCCACTGATGGATGAATGGATAAAGAAGATGTGGTATATAGACACACAATGGACTATTATTCATCCATAAGAAAGAAGGAAATCTTGCCATTGGCGACAACATGGATGGATCTTGAGGGCATTATGCTGAGTGAAATAAGTCAGACAGAGAAAGACAAATACTGTATGATCTCGCTTGCATGTGGAATGTGAGGAAAAAAACCCCAAACACATAGATACAGAGAACAGATTGGTGGTTGCCAGAGGCAGGGTGGGGTTGGGGGGAATGAGTGAAATGGGTGAAGGGCATCAAAAGATACAAACTTCCAGTTATAAAATAAACAAGTCTTGAGGATGTAATGTATAGCATTTATAATACTATTATGTGAAAGTTGCTAAGAGAGTAGATCTTAAAAGTTCTCATCACAAGAAAAAAAAATTTGTAACTGTGTGGTGATGAATGTTAACTGGACTTATTGAGATAATTTCCCAATATATACAAACACTGAATCCTTATGTTGTACATCTGAAACTAATATAATGTTATATATCAATTATATCTCAATAAAAAATAAAATAAAAATAAATAAAAAGACTGGTAATACCAGCTGTTGGTAAGGATGTGGAACAATTGAAATTCTCTTACACTGCCGGTGAAGTGAAAATTAGTACAAGTGCTTTGTATAATTGTTGTTTCATAATTGCTAAACCTCTCAGGCATAAATTCAACAGAAATGTATGCATATGTGCACCAAAAGGCATATCCAAGAATGTTCGTAGCAGCATTATTTGTAATAACTTAATCCGGAAATAATCCAGATGTTTATCAACAGACGAATGGATATATATGTTGTGGAATAGTTATACAGTGGGACACAGTTCAGCAATGAGAAGAAACAAAGCATCGCTTCACACAGTAATACGAGGGATTCTCACAGGCATAATGTCAAGCAATAAGAAGCCAGATACAAAAAAATACAAATAACATGATTCTATCTATATAAAGTTCAAAAATAGTCAAAATTAATAATAAAGAAAATAATAGTACTAGTTACCTTTGTGGAGCAAGGATAGCTAGTAACTGGGAAGGGGCATGAGGGTTTCTGGGGTAATGTTCTATTTCTTGATTTGAGTGGTAAGTACATTTTGTAAAAAAAATCATCAAGCTATACAGTATACTTTTCTGTGTGTAGGGTATACTTCAGTAGAATATGTATTTTTTTCTTTTTAAGGAAAGTAGGCACAGGCCAGCACTAGGAAGCATCTCGGCACTTGGCAGGGCCCAAACTCTAGGCAGGGGATGAGGAATTAGAACCTAATCCAGGTAAGGGGACCTGACAGGAGTTATGCATTGCCGCCGCCCAGGAAGAGCAGGGTAGAGCTTGGGAATTATGCAGACAGCTTTTAACGCAGACAACCTGGGCTCCGATTCTTGCTCCGCCATTTATGACCTTGGGCCACCTAACTAACACTTCTGGATCTCAGTTTCCTCATTTGCAAAACAGAGATAATGCAAAACTCTCAAGGTTTGCTTGGTACAGAGAATGGGTTTAATAAATATTAGCTATTAATAATAATAGTTATTTTACCTCAAGAGGAGCAAGAAAGAGACTTAGTCACCATACCTGCAATAGAGTTTAAGCTTTGGGTATTAGGAACAATGTGGAAACCCACTAATGTGAAACAAGGGTCAAAGTCAGAGCTGAACATGCATCAAGAGGGACTTAAGTGAATTCCTGAGTCCTGACTAGAGATGCTCATAATTTTGCAAGGTCTCAGGGGAGGGGACGGAGGGATGCAGAGAGTGGGCTGGATCTGATAGGGGAATTTGTCCTATACATATGACTACTAACAATTTCTCCCATCTGTGAAGGCTCCTCCCATTGGGAGGTGGGGTCTGTTTTTTTTCTCCCTGAATCAGTGTTGGCTCTGGGACTTGCTTTGACCGATAGAGTCAAAAAACAGTGATGTTGTGCCTGGTAGTTTCCGCTTTGCTTTCTTGTGTAGCCATACTGTAAGGCAGTCCAGACCATTCTGCTGGAAACAGAGGCTACATGTGGAGGCCCTGGAGGATGAAAATACCACATGGAGAGAGAGGCCACGTGGAGGAGAACCAAGATGCCCCAGCTGATGGTCAGCCCCAAGGCTTGAGATGTGAGGGAAGTCTTCCTTCAGGAAAGCTAAGCCACCAGCTGAATGCAGCCACATGAGTGAACCTTGGCCAATAACTTGTAGAGCAAAGGAATTGCCCATTCAACCCATAGAATCGTGAGCAATAATAAACAATTATTGTTCAAACCGTTAGAGTTGGGGCTGGTTTTATTATGTATCAATAGATAACTGATACACAGGTGGGTACCTGAAAGTGGGGTGCTGCTGTAACAAAAACCTAATGTGTGCCATTGGCTATGGGGTCAGGCAGGTGGAGGCTAGAGAGGTGATGAGAAGACTAGTGGAGGCTGGGAGAGCAATGCAGTGAGTGCCCCTGGAAGCTGGAGAAAGGATGATGAGTGCTGCAGAGCAGCAGAAGGTACTAAGCTGATACATACCTAATGTACTTGTCAGGCTTACCAAAGAGATTTTCCAGCAAAATGTCGAAAGTGCCAACTGACTTATTTTAACTTTATTTTCTTTAATAAAGAAAAGGAAGAGGGAGATGAGCTAAAGAAGGAAGTATCCATTTTCACGCAAAAGTTAGGGGATATATTTCTGACCTAGGACTTGTGGGGTTGGAAAATAAAACTATTCCTTATTTTCAGCATTCCCAGATGAACAAAAGGTTCTCAAAGTAAGAAAGAGTCTCAGGGCAAAGATCAAATCCAAGGTACTGATGGTTAAACATGACCTTAGGATCAAGATAAAAACAAGAGTCTCTATAAGACCCTTTGCTAAGGTCTCATAAAGTTTTAAGGTGGTGTCTCATAGATTCTTTCTCTTAGGCTTCTGAGAACCTTAAGAACATTGCTCCACAGCACCCTGACTTGTAGCTCCAAGTGGAGAGGGGATTGTCTTGAGAAGAATCATGAATGGGGTTTTTGTCCAATGAAGTAGATTGTAATTTGATAAACAAAAGACCACAAAGAGTTTAAGAGTTGTATCAGTTTAGACTAAAAGTGACAAAGACAATTCAAGAGGACAAGAGACTTCAGGGACCTGACTTTCTTTGGATGGTAAGAAGACTGAGAAAGCAGAACTAGCTAGAAGCGTTGTTCAATCACTATGGAAAAGGGAGATGATGCAGAGGGCAAAGTCAAGAGCTCAGAGGGTGGAGCTAAGAGCAATGGAGAATACTGGATCAGGAAGCCACATGTGGAGAACAGAACTGGGCCCTAAATGAAGAACTTTCTGTGCCCTTCCAGTCCTGCCACTGGAGTCAAGGGATCTCATGATATGTGCTTGGCTGGATTTCATAATTGCCATGGACTGGTATTGGCTATGGATTGGAGAGAGCAACTATCTCTGTCATACCATTAGATATTGATGACAGGAGGTAGATAACATATAATTCATTGGTAGCTAGAGGAAGAGGAGTCATACCTGAAGAGCCTTTCTACATCCAGACCCGATAAAAACCACAAGATCCTGGACTTCAAGCCTTGTGCCACAATTGGATGAGATTTTGAGGAGTATTGGGAGAGAAGTGAACAGTTGTGGCCAGAGGGCAGACTGTGAAGGATAATTTCTGAAATTGCCACCAACAATTTCTCCCATCCGTGTATGCTGCTCCTCCCATCAAGAAGTGAAATCTATTTTCCCTCCCTTTGAATACAGGCATATGTGGCAGAAGTGACATTTTAAGGCTTCCAGTCCCGGGACTGAAGAGGCATTGTAGATTCTGCTTTCACCCTCTTGGGATCCAGGTGCCTCGAAAGGAGTTCAAGCTAGAATACTAAATCGTGAGCAACCACATGGAGAGTGAAAGACTCAGCCAGCCCCCGGCCATCCCAGCTGCCTTGGCTGAGGTTTAAGGTCTCTAACATACCATTAATGAAGCCATCTTTGTTGTTCCAGCCCCAGGGAAGCCTCCAGCTGAACACAGCTCTATATGTGACCTCAGTCAAAACCTGATAGAGTCAAGTTGTCCCCACAGAGCCCTGCCCAAATTGCAAAATCATGAGCAAATAAATGGTGGTGTTTGTTTCAAGACACTAAGTTTGTGGGTGGTTTTTACGCAATAAGAGACAACTGAAATACCCAACACTAGCCAGCACACAGATGGTAATGAAATTTTCATATTCCTTACCCCAATGCACAAGTCCTAAAAGGTCTGGCCCTTTGCCTGCTGTTCTTACTTCATCTGGTATTACTCCCTGTGTTAGCTCCGGCTGCCACAACAAAATACCGTAAACTGGGTGGCTTAAACAACAGAAATTTAATTTCTCACAGTTCTGAAGCCTGGAAAATCCAAGATCAAGGTTCTGGCAGGGGTCAATTTCTGGTGAGGACTCTTCCTGGCTTGCAGATGGCCGCCTTCTTGCTATGTCCTCACATAGCAGAGATAAAGCACGTGAGCTGGCTGAAGTCTCTTCTTATAAGGGCACTAATCCCATCATGAGGGGCCCACTCTCACAAACTCATCTAAACTTAATTACCTCCCAAAGGCCCCGTCTCCAAATATCATCATATTGAGAGTTAGGGCCTCAAGATATGAATTTAGGGAGAACATAATTCAATGCATAGCACTCCATCTCTCACTTTTCTCCAGCAACACTAACTTTCCGGTTTCTCGAACATGACATACTCGTTCATACCTTGGGCTGTGTAATTGTTGTTCCCTGTCTAGAATGTTGTGCTTCCCAGACCTTCACTGTTTCACTCCTATCATTCAGTCTCAGAGCAAATGTTACTAATACTTTCTCAGAATGGCCTTCCTGACCACTCGATGTAAAGTATGCCAAATGGCCACTTGATCACATCACCTTGTACAACCATGTGTTGCTTAACGACAGGGACATATTCTGAGAAATGCGTCGTTAGGTGATTTCATCCTTGTGCGAACGTCATAGAGTGTACTTACACAAACCTAGATGGTATAGCCTACTACAGACCTAGGCTATATGGTACTGAACTTATGGGACCACAGTTGTATATGCAGTCTGCCCTTGACCAAAATGTCATTATGCGATGCATTACTGTAGTCTTTCATTCACAGAATCTAAGACTCTCTGAAATGATTGTATTCATTTATTTGTTTACTTGCTCGTTTGCCCATCCCCCACCATGTGATGTCCATGACTGTAGGTACCTTACCTGTCACTTTTATGGCTATATCTCTAGTGTCTAGAATAGTTCCCAGCATGTGCTAGGTATGAAAATTTATTTGGTGAATAATCTACAATACACCTACGTTGTAGACCTAATAAATGATATATCACATATTTGACTCTGCTCAGCAAACGCACACTATAGTTTACCACACACTAATTTGTTGGAGTTTATGATGGATCAGATATGCTCCTTGACCTTCCAAAAACTTTGCCTGGATGTATCTTGTGCATGGAGGAGGGCAGAACATAAAAAAAAACTTTCCTACAATGTGAAAAACACTCTCATAGATGTATGCACGAGAAAAAGTATGGATTTTCAGGTTAGGGAGCAATAAATTCTGCCTGGAGGGAGAGAAGGAAGCAGTCCATGGAGAGCAACAGAGAGGACATTTTAGTTGCTCCTTGAATGGGTAGCAAATGGGTAAGAAGGTGAAAGGGCAATCATTCCATACAAAAGAAATAGCATGAATGAAAATATAAGTGGTGTAGTGACTTGAACGCAGGGAGGGTGCAGGAACGAGGGACAGCAGCAGATACAGCTGGAGGGAAGAATGGAAGTAGGTTCTCAAAGGCTTGTGTGTTATAATGGACTTTGTACTTTATCCTATAGGCATTGTGGAAGTGAGAGCAAACCCCACTTTGACAGAGTCCTCACTCTGGATGTCAAGACCTTATGTCTCCACTACTATAGTCCTAGAATTGGATTAAGAACCTCCGAGGTCAACGCGGCCAGCAAAGCTCCCATGGCCTAGGGTAGAAGTTGCTGAGCCTTGGAGCCTGGGAAGAAGTGGAGAACAAGGATTCGGGATCCTAAAGAGGAAAGGACTATGGCAGGAGTTGTTGGAGTGGAGAGGGGATGGGAAGAGACAGCAAGGAGGAGGGAGTGGAGGCCCCTTTGGGTGGTGATGGTAATGGTGTGGCCCCGGGGATCAGCAGCAGTGAGGGATAGCACTGGGCCTGACCCTCTTGGGTCAATCCTTTCCCTATATTCCTCTCACCAAGGACACATTGGGAGAGGGAGGTAATGGGGAGGGGAGGAAGGTGCAGTGACAAGACGTAGGTGACAAGATGAGAGTCTTCCCATTCTTTCTTTCTCCTCTCCATATTCAGTACCAGGCACTAGTGTTGGGGGTGAGAGGAATAGAGGGGATGGGGTAGGGATGAGGAGAGGGAAACTCTCTTTTCTTCTCCCCCTCTCTCTCTTTTCCTTTCCTCCACTGAGGGTCTTATTTCCAACATACTCACACTGGAACCAAAAGAGGAGCTTGGGGAGTGTGTCATGTGGTAGATAGAAATGGCTGAATTCAGACACGGTATTATGCAGCGATGATTCTGCAATGGCAAAGGAACAGGGCAAGGAGAGGTAAAGTGTGTGTGTGTGTGTGTGTGTGTGTGTGTGTGTGTGTGTGTGTGTCTACCTCTAGTGTTATGGAGTGAGGGAAAGGGAATCTCTGGACTCACCCTGTTGTGGAGGGACAGGTACAAATGGCCAGCCTAGGTCAATGTACTGCAATCAGGGACAAGCAGTACCTGACAGGAGCCTCCTAGCAGACAGGAAGGCAGATAGCCTGGCGTTGTGGTTCTACCACAGTGACTCCTGAGGTTCAGTGCCAAGGGCTGATGGACTCCCACAGGAGTGACATTGGCCTTAGTGGAAAGAATGGCTCCCATTCTTGGTCCCAGGGCAGGACCAAGAGGGTGTAAATTAGAGAAAAGCATGCTAGTCATTTGCTGGTAAGCTTACCTTTTTTTTTTTTTTTTAATATTAAGAAGCTCAGAGGACATATTTCAAATTTGCTTTTAAGCCTTTTCACCAAACTTCTAGAAAAGTCCAACTTCTAAAACAACACAAAAAAGATTTTGGATTGCACACTTGCCTTCCCCACCAAGACCTCATTCCATTATTGTTAGAAGTAACTGTTTAATTTTTAATGGAGTCAGTTTAATTATTAAAACCTTATAAATGAGCAGCATTTAGATAAAAATAATGCTTGTATATATTTTAAAAGGTTCAAAATATAAAAACTATTTGGGTATGCAACACCAGTATTTTTTCATAGAACTGCGATATTAAAGTACGACCTTGGAGAAACCTTGCACTCAATCATCTTCTCATCATAAGTCACACATCCTTCTCACTTTATTGATAGAGCCAGCAGCAAAGGAAATCCTTCCATGTATCCTTGACTCGATGAATTTTGCATCTTATCCTCCCTCATCAGACCCAAGATGAGTTGGGGGAATGGTGTGGAAGACTAACCATTTAGCTACAGAGAGCCACAAACGGCTAAACAGTGAGCTTACCTTACAAAATCATCTCATAAAGACATCATTCATTCAATTATATAAGGAGCTATAAATAAGCTTATAGGGTTTATTAATTTTTTGAGCATTACATTTCACTGTTAGTTTTATTATACCAGCAACTAATATCTAATAAAAGAAGGTTCTGGACTCTTGCCCTGGCTTCCAGAATTCTGGGGGGAAAAAATTCTAAAAGCATATTCCTGTGCATCTTCCATAAAAATCACCCTGCTCACATGTATATGATTCATTCATTTATATAGAATCTACTTAACAGAAGGTACCATGGCCTCGACTCCGAGACATTCAGCTGTATAAATATATGTTTATATGTGTACGTCTAGAGTAACTCTTTATGTGTATGTCCTCTCCTGCTAGTTAGTGATCCTCTTTAGGGCAGTTTCCATGTCTGCTTTATCTTTGTACATTTGTCTGGTTTTAACACAGTCCCTTGACCATAGTAAGGACTAAATAGGTATTTGTTGGCTGGTGTACAGTCTGTGAAACAAAAATGTTAAAGATGACCACAGAAGAGATGAGTTTGGACAAGTTTTGCTAAAACATACTCACCCTTAAATGCATAAACTCTATTCTCTTCCAGAGCACATTTCCAACATCAAATATTAATGAAGTCTGCAAGCTTTATTTTATTTTCTCCATAACAAGTAGGCACGCTAGACAGGACATTTCAAGCAGGAAATAACATGACTACATAACATTCCCTGTCCACGATGTCGTCATAAGCACTTAGCCCCTGTCCATTCAGCTTATATAGTACTGGCTGCAAACATCAGCTGAGGTGACAATATCGTTCAGGTGCCTGCGTCATCACTTTCCATTCGCTCCAGCTTCTGGAGTCTCATTTTAGCTGTGGGGATCATGCGTCATGGCATGTCTGTAATGTAACTTGTAGAGATACCATGACTGTTTTGCCCCTACTGTCCAGTGCCCCCACCAACACCGTGTCACATACTGTGCGTGTGACTTAGAAGAAGAGAATTTAAGCAGAAGGCTCTGCCTGCTGCAAATGTCTCAAAAAGAAAGTATGAACAAGGCAATTTCTTGGCGTTCAGTGACAAATTCCGCCACAATACCTATGTAGCTGTAACCTATACCACATTTTCCCTAGAGTAAGTAACAATGGAATAAAAAGTTTCCCTGTGAGTAAGAGCCCCAATTATCCTGTGAATCCTCCTGCAATTTCATCCAGATGAAATTTCATCCAGATTGCTGTCCAATCAGTGGTGGCAGAGATTTGAGTAACCCGTTTTTCCACCCAGGAACATCTCTTCAGGACAATCACTTTCATTTTATTGCTATTCAGTTCCAGTCCCATAACGTAAAGAGGGAAATACAGAAATAGAATCAGAGGGACAAAGAAAGAAAGCAGGGGAACAAAATCAGTACATGGACTTTATGGAATGTCCTTTCTAAGTAATGCCCAGGATCATGAAAAACAGGTCCCAGCTGCCCTTTTTGGTCCTGCAGAGTTCTAGGTCTTATACCCCTTCTGACTTGAACACCAAGCTGGGCAGGTGGGCTTGCTCAGGGCAGGTGCACATAAGCTTCATAAACTGAGGTTTGCAGTCCTCCGTCAGCCGGTTGCCAGGTTTCTGGAATGTTAGAGTAGTAAACAGTTGCTTCTCAGAAACAGAGATAGGGTTATCCACAACCTCACAAGCTAAATTTAAATTTAATAAAGCTCTTTCCTAACAACCTAGATCAGTGATTTTCAACCAGGGTGGGGGCAAGAAGAGATCCATCTCCAGGGGGTTAGGGGGAAGGACCCAGCACGTATAGTTTGGAAAAGCTCCCCGGGTGATTCTGCTTCTCATCTGCAAACCCCAACGCCTCTTCAGAAATCCACTGGCACAGATCTGGGATGCTGATGGACGGCCTCGCTAGCTTTTTCCGCAATTTGTCCACAATGCTCCTGACATTTCAAAATTAATCTCAGAATCACTTAGGGAAGACCACATAGGAAGATGTTGTAAGTCCTTTGCCCCCCTCCCCAATGTTGCCCTGTGAACTTTCTCACAGTTATTGGGCCATATAAGCTAAAGAGGCTGAATAATATAATGAGAATGTGGTGGGTATAATTAAATGTTGACAATGGTTGACCAAGAGTCGTAGGTTTGATCCTTGGAGCTACCGAAGATTTAGAGTGTGAATTTGGATGGCATCAACCATCTCTTCCGTAGTCCCTGTAGAACTGGGATGGCTGCATAGATGAACAGCAATGAAGTCTGGAGCAAAGGCTGAAGGTGGATGTAGATGCATCCTTCCTCTGCCCAGGTCTCAGATAATCCTTCCACATCCTATTCTTGTGCTATGAGCTTGGGAGGGAAATTTCCTTCTTGCAGAGACTCCTGGGAAGAGGGGAAGCCCAGACATCACTTGTTTGAGCCATGACTGAGACTAACTTTTGAATTGGCAATTTAGATATGCAAATAAAAGGCAAAGCCCAAAATTGGAAATGGGGACCGAGGCAGACACTCTTTCATGGCTAACTCAGAACTTCCAAACTAATGATCATATCTGTAATGCACTAGTTCTCAAAGTGGTCCAGCGACCCTTTCAGGCGGTCTGAGAGATCAGAGCTATTTTTACAATAATACTAAGACAGTATTTGCCTTTGCTGCTCTCATCCTCTCATGAGTGTACAGTCAAGTTTTCCCGATGCTATATGATATGTGATGATGAAACAGATTGCAGAAGCCGATAGGAGAATGCAGTGGTCTTCTGTTAAGATACATAATAGAGATATGCAAAAATGCAAAACAATGCCACTGCATCCACTAAATTCTTTGGAAAATGGAGTTATGTTTCATACAAATACATTCTTTCTGTGAAATCTATATTTCCATGTAATTGGTTTATTATTGTTGATTTAAAATGAATTAATAAATGTTCTTAAAATTTCTCAGTTTTAATATCTAATATGGTAAATATTGATAGATATAAACCAGATAAATAAAAGCCCTTTATAGTTTCTCAATTTTTAAGAGTATAAAGGGGTCCTAAGACCAGACAGTGTGAGAACTGCTCCTTGTGTGCATGTGAGGCACAGTGAAGTGAACAGGGGATGGGCTTGAGGCCAGAAGCAACCAGCCTGAGCCTCCACCCAGCTGCCCCGAGGGGTCACTATTTCTGCACAGTAACCTGTGCCTTGGTACCCCTGCCGGTAAGCTCTGGGACCCGATAGTCATTCCCAATCCCCTTTCCCCTTGTCTGCCTCCCACTATAGAAATAGGAAAAAACAAACAAACAAACAAACAAGCAAACAGATATTTGCTTTCCTGGCCTACCTTGCAGCCAGTAGCTGCCATGTGTCTCAGTTCTCATCAATGAGACATAAAAAGAAGGGGTGGGAGCTGTGTCTGAGAAAGCTTTTGCTTCTTTACAAAAGTACAGGTGGGAGAGAAGAACGAGCTGACATCATCCCTGCCCCTCCCTCTTGCCTTGAATGGCTGGAGCTGAGGCAGCCATATTGCAACTGTGAGGAACCAAGCAGATGGCCTTTCAGACTGTGGAGTGGGAAAATTGGCTTAGATGGCACCATTGTGCAGCCTCCATATTCTTTTTGTCACATCAGAAAATAAATGCTTTTTGTTTAAGGTCCTGTTTGTACGACTTTCTGTTCTTAGCATCCAAAAGCATCACTAATGGATACAGTTACCTAAGAAGCTCTTAAAGTTGTGTACGTGGCAGGCGAGGTGCAGCTCTGCAGATTTTGGTTGCCTTGAGAAAAATGTTTCATTCATTTTTATCCTTACATATACCTAGAGATTACTCCAGTAGTCTAAAAAAAAAACAAAAAAAAACCACAGCAACAAAGAACAACACACAAAAAGGAAATCTGTACTATAGAAGGAGTGTGGGTTTTCTTTTTTGAGAGTTGCTGACAGATCAGTTGCTGGGCAGAGTTGGAGGAGTTGTCCCCCAGCTCTGGCAAGAGCAGTGGTGTTTGAGGTCCAGAGACAGACTGTGGGGCAGAGCAAGGATAGGGCCTCTTCCCCACACATCAGCCAAACCCCAGCACCTGGGAATGGTGGCCTTCCCAAGCATCGCCACCCACAGAACCCAACCTCTGAGTGCTGGAGGCAGTCACTCCAATCAGCCTCTCCCCGCTTCAGCCTCAGCTGCTTTGGCTGGGACACATGACTCTGGTTCCAAACTCGCAGCTCTTTGTCTCTGATTCCGGCTTCTCTATGTTGGTGTCCATCTCAGTTCTCAACTCCTCTCCGCGTGTGGAATTCAGGGTTCCTTCTAGCTTCACTCTTTCCTCCATCTGCTGCGTCTCTCATCAATTTAGATGAAAACCTCTTGCTCTTGGTCCTGGCTCCTGGAAAACTTACAACTCCCACAGGACCTCCTTGGTGCTTGTCTGGCCAAGCCAGCTCCAGCCCCCTGTAAAGGGGAGGAGCAGGGAACACCGCCACTTCTGATGAACTGAGGCAATCATCCTGAAGAAACGATGTGTGTGAAATAAGGTCTGAAAACAGAGGCACCCAATCATTAGTTATGATTACTATGGTCCAGAATTCTGATCTTCGGCAGGCGTCTTGGGGTAGAACCGGATGTCTGGTAAGTGCCCCTTCACGTTCCTCTCACATTCTTGAGACTGCACACTTCCTTTTATGCCTTATTTTTTCTGAAGATTTTCTTAATGTCTGCTGTTACTTTTTTCATTGGTATAAAATATGTGTGCATGACAGTGTGAAGGAGAAGGCCGGTGTACGTGTAGGGTGGGGTGGGAGATATGATGCACCATCTGACTTTCTCCAGACCCTGTTCTTCAAGTGTGGAGATTCTCCCAATTGTCAGAAATCGCCTCTAGGACTCAGGACAGAAATACCGCATAAGGGGTGGTGAGGGCTAGAGGATGGAAGCATTTCCTCCTTGTGTGACAGAATGTAGGGGATCTTCTGAATTCACACTCGTCCTGTTGCTTCTTTCAAACAGTTTCTAATTACCTGGTTCCTTCTTTCAGATATAACTGGTATAATATGCACTCACTATAATTCCATTTGTTTTCTAAAAAACCTAGTTTCTGGCTTTTATTCTTAGACATATCTGCATATTGAGCAGCAAGGCCCTTTTCAGACCAGGAGAATTTAGACAGTTAGGTTGTGAACACACTGTAATGAAGCGCTCTCTCTCTCTCTCTCTCTCATTGCTTTTTAGGAAGGAACTATTGTGTGCTGCAGGAGCTAACCAAGGAGGGGCAGAGGGTAGACATAGCCATCTACGTAGACAGTCTCAAAGACCTTATCTGGGCAATCCCAAGGAGGCAGTTGAGGGAAGAGAGCTGCCCCTGAGGGCTTTTAGTCTCCCTTTGTCTAATTGGCTGATCCATTTAGGTTTCAGCCTTGGTTCCTCTTCCCTGTGTGTGTACTGGGGAGAAGGTGGGTCCTGATTAAAAGCATGAAAGTTAACGAATCTGACTGGCTTAGTGGGAGTCTAACATAGGCTGCTGGCTTTATTACCTCATGGCCCAACCACTTAAAGAAACTGGTGATGAGAAAAGGATGGCAAAGATCTACTGAATTTCAGAGCACTCCAGTATAGTACCAGCTTTCAAGGCTCTTCAGTGCCTTCCCAAATTCAAACCCGAAATTTACCTAGACACTAGGTAAAACTGTCTTTTATACGTAATTTGGTATTGGCAAAAGGAAATATTATAGAAAGAAAAATATCACTGGACAAAGAAAGAAGGTTAAAGAGTTTCATTTAGGCTAACAATAAAAGAGACAGACTATAAACTAACTTCCAAACCTAAAGGAATATTCTTTTATCTCTAAGGATTACCATAAGTAATGGAAATCATGGAACTTGAATATTTATTTTATTTTGATGAAAGAAAGCAATGAAAAAAAAGAGGAAGGGGAGGAGGAGGAGGAGAAGAAAAAGAAAGAAGAAAAAGAAGGAGAAAAGGGCAGGAGGAAGCAACAGCAGAAGCAGCCATGAAGAATCTAATGTGTAGTAAAATAGTATTTTAAATATAATTAGTAATATATGGTAATATGCTATAAATATACATTCACAATTAATATATAATTATAAATATAATTTACTAGATCATTTGGTATCTATGTTTAATTAGAAAATATTTAATTATCGTATATATACTTACTTGTATAAAGTTAATAATAGAGTTCCTGTATTTATGGAATTAGTAAAAGTGCAGTTATACAGAGGTACCCTTTTAGTGTACTATTGGAGTATATACAAATGTGTGACTAAGCAAAGTGAATATTTTCTTTTTCCAATCCGCTTTCCATTATTTGTTTAAATAGGTGATGTAAGCAGAGCACTTTGCATTGTGTCAGCTCATAGTACTAGCCTCATAAACATTAGCTGTTTACATTCTATTCAGAGAATTAACCAATCAATGTGCATTTCCTGAATGGCTTGAAGTTCAGATTTGGAGGACAAAAAGCCAATTCCTAATCTACCAGGTTATTTACAATCTAGCTTCCGCATGTAGAATTGATCCCTCTGTCTTCAGTGTTATTCTAGCATTTTGCTTATACTTCTAGTGTGGTTTTTCATTCTTTTTTGTATTATATTTTGTTGCATGTATATCTCCTCTATTTGACTCCAAACTCCTTGAAGTCAAGCCTACAGCACCATTACCTGTGATTTGCACATAGAAACTATTCAATAAATGTTCTTTGAACAGAAAAGTTTGGTTTATTGAGTCCAACTTTATAGATGCCTTTTGATACACTGTTTTCATGTCACATGTACAGTATCTTAAAAGAATAGAGTTACCAAATTACACATTTTCCTCTGATATTTATTTATAAAATGAGGATGCACAAGTACAACATTTTCATGTATAGTTGAAAGTGTAAAGGTTGGCAAAAGGGTGAGATCAAGATGGAATTAAATAAAAAAACTTTAGTATACCTATACTATGGAATACTATGCAGCAGTGAAAAAAGAATGAAGAATATTTACATGTTTGGGTCTAAAAAGACCTCTAAGACATATGTTAAGCAACTGTCCCTCTAAACTTCCCTATTTTTAATAGTAGTCCACTCTTATAGTAACACAGGTTCATCCTCCTTACTCTCCTCACATCTAATTAGTTGTGCAGTCCTTTCCACTTCAAGATATACAATCTTAATTCCAGCCTACAGTACAGCACTCCATGTTGAAGTACTACAGTCTATTTTTAGCTTCTTCCTGCTCTGCTGCTGCATGGTACATCTTCCTCAGATGTGACTCTACGTATATCATGTCTGTGGCTCACATTTTTCAGGAGCCTGAATTTACTAGTTTTAGCCTAGCAGTCAGGACTTTTCATAATTTCATCCCTACCTAAGCTGGGTTTTAACATTATCTCCCATTATCTACTTGAGTTGTTTTCTAGCCAAACTCAATTATGTTTTGTTCCCAATACTCCACTCTTGTTCCCAGAATTCTGGGGACCACGTTGCCCTCCTCCACGTTGAGTGCTATCATGGAGGGCACTAGACCCTGAATTGGATCACCTCGCCTCTGTTCTCCATTCTGCCCTTCACTAGCAGTGATGTTGGCTGGCAAGTCCATCTCTTTGGATTCTGCTGCTTCATCTGTGAGGTAGAGAGAGTGTCTGCCTTGCCAGCCTCTCCAGGTTGCTATGAAGAGCAATTGAGCTATGTTTGCAGGAGTTTAAAGAAGTGTAAATAACAATACAATTGTAAGATTTAATAACTATAAAAATGCAGACG
Organism: Diceros bicornis minor; assembly: GCF_020826845.1. NCBI lineage: Eukaryota > Metazoa > Chordata > Mammalia > Perissodactyla > Rhinocerotidae > Diceros > Diceros bicornis. Next base: position 20,036,261 of record NC_080745.1, on the reverse strand, counting down.
AGGTTAGACCTCTCCAACAAAACCTTTCCCATCCCTTAATAATCACCTTCTTATTGTCAATGGACCTGATTTAGCTGCCTCGCGGTGCGTTTCTTTTTTGTAAATATCTTCTCTCCCCAACTAAATTTTAGCCTTTTATTGAAGAAATTACATTTTTGGCCTCTTTGTAACATGTAACCTCTAACATAGTCCCTGTTTATAGGGAGTGCTCAATCAATAGGGTGGTTGTCTCCACCATATCTATTAACAGCCTGCTCTCTCACTTTCAGATGTATCCCAGTTCAGACAATACATTTTCTGGTCACCCTGTTAATAAATGACTGGGCGTGGTGATGATAATAGAGAAACATCCTTCATGCTACATTTTATCTGGCTTCTTCTTTTGCTCTCTTTTCTTTTCTCAATGTTACAGCCGGATTTTTGATGTTTGTTTCTGAAAACAAAACAAAACCATTCGTTACTGGTTATTTCACATAGAAATATAGAATTATAATTTTCGTCTCAAGTCCAGCAGTATGTTAGGATGAGATAATCATCTCCTGAGAAGCTGTCTTGCTTCCTCTGCTTTGGGCTTAGCTGACAGAGACAAGGGCAGAAGCTGGTTGGCACAGAGATGACACAGAACGGACTCAACATTCTTCAGGTAGCCTGAGCTAAGGCTTTGAGTCTGAATCTAAGAGCAGGATAAAATCAGCAGGTCACACAGGAGACAGCAATTTGGTTCTCTGATATTTTAAAACATCATTATAATGAGTTGCATAGGAGGACGTGTTTTCAGATATCAATTATCATTGGTATCAAAGGGATTAAGAAATTTAAATTTTGTTAGTTTCTAAGCAGCCGATTAAGATGTGATCCACCAAACCAATGTGATTTTAGGAGGTAGATTCTTGTTTCAATTCTTTTGAAAATAGCAGATATTGCCTTGTTCTGAATTTAGCATGGCCATTTTGGCAATAGGCACAATTTATGAGAATTCTCCCTGTGGCAATGACGTAGGCCATCTTATCCTCTGCATGCAGAGGGCTGCCTTTAAGTTGGGCACCTCTTTCAGCATAAGAACCTTTAATGTAAGAAACATGCTAAAGTCTGACTTGGAGGAGACAAAACTGTTACAGGACAGGAGGATTCAGAATTGACACTTGGGGCCAGGTTTCCCTCCTGGAGTATGTATATCTTTGGTACAAGTGATGCTCTGTTAGTGTTCAGTATGCTTAGACGCGTTTTGTAAAGCACAAAGTTTCAGAGGGGAGTGGTGTGTTCAATCATCCCTGTGCTGTAGAATAAAAGCCAACTTTTTTAAGTATCTTCTTGTTGGTTTAGATGATAAATCTTACCCCAGGTACAGGCATTCTGATACAAATTTTAATCCTCTTATGACTTAGTTTGATTGAATTTTGATTCTGGCCTCCATTTTTGGTTACCTTCTTCTGGAAAGTGTCTTCTATTCCCCACAAATATCCTGTAGGACTCATCTTCTGAAGCAGCTCTCAATCTATGCTCCTGCAAAACCACTGTTGCTCCGTAGGCTGAACTTAGGTGTTTTACTGCTAAATTCAAAGAATAGTGACTGCTTCTTAACTTTCAGAAAATTACAATTTAATGGATAGAATTTTCTCAGCTTTAAATTATTTTTTCCATAATTTTCTTTAAACTTGAGAACTTGGGTTGGCCAAAGACAAAATGAATAAAAATTTAGCGAATAAATGAAAACAAGAATCTCATGCTTTCATAGGTTTTATGTTTATTTTTATTTTCATTTTCATTTCATTTTTATTTTCATATTGATTGTGTAATTTTATTTTGCATCTATTAAATAGGGTTATCCTTTCTTTTAGTCAAATTGTCTTGGTTTTGATGAGGTAATTGAATATATCAGTAGGTATCAGAGCCTAGCATGGTGCAAGCACTCGATAAATGTATGTTGAATGTCTGATTAACGGATGGTCTTCCCAGAGAGCATGGCATCCTGCAAAAGAGTATCCTGCCTCCTGAAGAAGTTGGCAAAATCGCCAACCAACCAAAGGTGAGACACTGTTCTAGGCCTCCCTGGAAAGACAAAGAAGAGCTAAACAGTTTCCACCCTTCAGCGAATTGATAATCTTTAGCAAAATGTGATTGGTAAAATATGAGAAGAACACAGATTTCTGTACTACCATTTAGAGAAAGATAAGTGTCAAAAGAGAGGTATTTCTCAATGGCAGGATGAACAATTATATCTGATTGGAGGTGATCAGGACAGACTTCATAGTGGTTCTGACTCTTACTCTGGGCCCGGAAGGACAAATGGGATGTTGGTGAGTGTAGGCAAGATGTGTGGAATGAATTGCAGGGGCAAAAGCAAAAAGTGGGAAAGCCTCAGAGCAGATACAGCAAACATTGAATTCTGTTTGGTGTGTGTGAGTTAAAGTGAATGGGGCTCTTCTGTGTGGAAAGTCCTACAGGCCCGGGCAAGCGTTATGGTTAATTAGGTGAGCAACGGAAACCACAGGAAGATTTTGAATGGGGAAAGTGGTGTGACTGGAGCTGCTCTTTGGGAAGGTCAGTCTGTATGGGATGGATTAGTTCCTCACAGGAAGTGAGTAGGATCCTACAATCACCCAGGAAAGAAGTAATCACTAACAGCAGTTCTATGTTCTTTTGAGTCCTTATTCCACAGCCATACCAAGGTCAACATGCAATAAATACTAATTCTTGACAATGATCTGCAGCTGCTGCCCTGAAGGAGCTAGTAGCTAAAAGACAGATCTGTCTAAAATCCCTGTGACATTGAATCCTTAGAGAGGGCCTCTGCTTAAAGGCTGGGTAAGTTGTGCTGGCACAACTCCAAGGAACACCGTTCACTTCAGGGCATCACCAATTTATATGGCGATGATGACACTTTTCTGGCTTATGGTTACAAAGTGTCCTGAGGAGAGGGACGCCTTTTCTAAATTGCACAACATCTCCCTGTATGCAAACAGTGGGGCTCTGAGTCCATGATCCTTCAAAGGAAAAGAGGGTTAAATTTCTTAGTATTTTTAGAGTGGCGTCTCCAAGTTAGATGAAAGCTAACTAGTACCCTTCATTTCTGATCTGCAAACATCTCATCATTCCAGGCACTCTTTACTAAAACCAGTACCTCAAACGCTGGTCAAAGCACTCCTTTCTTAGTGAGCATGTCCTCGTGTGCCCTAGCTAGCACTCTGAGACCAAGAATCTTTCTCAGTCAGTCTGATAAAATCTTAATTTAGGTAATGGCTCTTTCAATCTCCCATTCTTTTGATCCTCTTGGCAAAACTTGTCTAGATTGTCTGTTTCTATAAGTTAAATGCCATTTACCCTAGGGAAGCAAAATAAAAGGATTTTGGCTTTATATTTCCCTACACTGTTGACTTGCACAACCACAGGACTATATAAAACCCTAGAGCTATTATCAGCTGTGACGGAAAGGAAAATAAGTCAAGAGGTATGCCGGTGTAGGAAATCCCATCCTGAAAAAAGAAGTGGACGTCTTCATTTTGCTTCCCTAGCCTTGACTCCTCTCACAGTTGGCTTAGCCATGTACGTGGTTGGTCTCTCCTGGGTGTGCTTTCAGGTTAGGTCCCTAAAGGCTTTCTCCTCTGAGGGGTAAGATCGTGTGGCAGCCCAGTCTGAGAGACAGGCTGGGGAGACAGTACTCTGCATGCTGTGATTCAAAGGGTGAAGTCCTCCACCCTCAAAAAATATGTATATTTACATGATAATATTGCTTTCTCCCTGGAAGTATTTATCTTTTGTAATGTGGACATTCCTGCCAGAGCCCTGAGGAAAACCTGGTCCACCAGGTGTGTAGAGGAGAGGAGGGGGCCAAAGAAGAGGGAGAGGCCCTAAGAGAGGAAGGAAGAAACTGGCCCTCACACTGCCCTATTGTGGCCAAGGGCTTGCCCGCCTCTGCACACCAGCCTCTGATGAGCAGATTAGCAGACTGGCAAAACGCCCGTAACTAAAAGAACAACTTCTAAATAAGCCTGTTTCTTTAAGTGTAGAAGCAGCTGAAAGATTCTTAGTACTTTTTAAGGTGCCTTTCCCAAATAACATTTTTCATTCACCCTAAGTTTATTTGTAAAACCAAAACTATGAACAAGACTGGCTACATAATTTACGGAGCCCAGCGCAAAAAGAAAAGGCAGGCGGGGCTGGCCCAGTGGCGTAGTGGTGAAGTTCCCGAGCTCCACTTCGGCACTCTGGGGTTCCCAGGTTCGGATCCTGGGGGTGGACATACTCGCTGTTCATCAAGCCATGCTGTGGTTGCGTCCCACATGCAAAATAGAGGAAGACTGGCACCGATGTTAGCTCAGGGACAATCTTCCTCAAGCAAAAAGAGGAAAATTAGCAACAGGTGTTAGCTCAGGGCCAATCTTCCTCACCAAAAAAAAAAAAAAAGAATAAAAGAAAATGCAGGGCCTCTTGTTCTAAAATTAAGCATTTCAGGTGGCTGGTGATAGCAGAGCATTAAACCAAGCACGAGACCCTTCTGAGGGGAGGGGGGGAGGCCTGTGGGACTGCACAGGTTGCATGCCCATGAATAAGCTTTATTCACCAACTCTCCTTTGACCAGTTTTCTCAACTGCCACAAGCTAGGGGTTCTCAGAGGTGAGGTCCCTGGAAAGCAGCATCAGCAACATCTGGGAACTTGTTGGAAATGCCAATCTTGGGCCCCAATCTGTGTTTTATTGAGCCCTCCAGATGATTCTGTCTCATGCTCAAGTTTGAGAACCACTGCCATGTGATGGATTGCAGTGAGGAAAATGATGGATTTCAGAATGGAAGCTACCTTAGGGATCATGCAGCCTAACCATCTCATAGGATGAGGAAATTAGGGCAGGTGGAGCAGAGTGAGGCCTCGAGTTCATGTTTAACTCTCTACTCAGCCACTGAATAATTTATAGAGCACCAAATGGTCTTTTTCATTAGTTAATCACTCATAGTCACCTTCCCAGTTAAAGCCAGCTCATATCCCAATTTTAAAGATGAGGAAATCAAAATGCCAAGCGTTCAATGAGTTGACAAGTGGAGCTGGGATTAAAACCCAGAGCTTCTAAATCCCCTATCCCTGGCCCTCTACTTGGCCTTCAGGTAATCTGACACAGCTGACAGGTGAGCTAAGCCACTTTCCACGCGCCAACAGCATCAAAACCAAACACGAACCAGCACAGCCCGATCGCCCCAGGAAATGTGCAGTTCACAGTCGCTCAGTGTGGTGTAATGACAAGGACTGATGGAGGGCTTGGTTGTTTTGAAGAAGCTGGTATTTGTGGGACACACTGTGGATTCGTGGGTCTCAGCACCACCACAGAACTGAGTGTTATAGTTTACTATCCTAGTCCAAGTGGCCAGCATGAGAGTGGGATGTGGCCCAAGGTCTCTGCACTCGCTGGTTTTTTGGGACCTCTGTAAGACACTCTTCTGTATCCTCAGGTCTGCCCCTTGCGTTCCTGTCATTAAGTCACTTTGAAAGCCTTGGCCCTGGCTTATCATTTTTTCCATTCTTAGGCCAAGGCTATTTGTAGTTTCTCCACCTGTCACCATATGTGTTAGGCTGCAAAGGGCGAGTGCAGCTTCATTAATAGCCTAATGTCAGCTCAAGCTCATTTGGAGCACCAGGCTTTCTTTGAATGTTCCTTTTCAGGGACTCTTTATGACTCTTCACAGCTTTTCAGCTGTGCAGTTTCACTTGGGTTGGGTAATACATATTGAGTTAGATACACATTAAGTTAGTTTCTTTTAGGTCCTGAATTATTTCCCATTTGTAAATGAAGAACCTTTGATAACTTACTAACTGCACAATATGCTCATGTTTAAAGAAACTATTGCCTGAGTCCAAACACTACAGATGTTATAAAAGGATTATAATAGAAGAAATACCTATGGAAAGGAAGCAAGAAAATATAGTGGAATAGAAAGTAAGAGAAAAACCTAATTTTCAGAGTACAATTTATAATGCAAAATGGAAAAGAGTCATCAATGCAATAATTAAAATGGGAAATTGTGGAGAGTATTAATCAAAAAAGAAAATAGAATGTATCATAGACCTAAATGTAAAACTCCTAGAAGATAACATAAAGAAAATCTAAGTGACCTTGGGTTTGATGATGACTTTTTAAATACAACAAAAGTACAATCTGTGAAAGAAAAAAATGGTAAGTTGTACTTCACTAAAATTAAAAATACTTCTGTCAAAGATACTGTTAAGAGAATGAAAAGA